>NC_088395.1:115742857-116412500 GCF_037993035.2 Macaca fascicularis
CTACCAAACCTAAAAAGTCCAGGACCAGACGGATTCAGAGCCAAATTCTACCAGAAGTACAAAGAGGAGCTGGTACCATTCCTTCTGAAACTATTCCAAACAATAGAAAAAGAGGGAATCCTCCCTAACTAATTTTATGAGCCCAGGATCATTCTGATACCAAACCTTGGCAGAGACACAACAACAAAAAAGAAAATTTTAGGCCAATATCCCTGGCAAACCGAATCCAGCTGCACATTACAAAGTTTATCCACCATGATCAAGTCAGCTTCATCCCTGGGATGCAAGGCTGGTTCTACATATACAAATCAACAAATGTAATCCATCACATAAACAGAACCAATGGCAAAAACCACATGATTATCTCAATAGATGCAGAAAAGGCCTTTGACAAAACTCAACACCCCTTCATGTTAAAAACTCTCAATAAACTAGGTATTGATGGAACATATCTCAAAATAGTAAGAGCTATTTATGACAAACCCACAGCCAATATCATATTGAATGGGCACAAGCTGGAAGCATTCCCTTTGAAAACTGGAATAAGACAAGGATGCCCTCTCTCACCATTCCTATTCAACATAGTATTGGAAGTTCTGGCATGGGCAATCAGGAAAGAGAAAGAAACAAAGGGTATTCAAATAGGAAAACAAGAAGTCAAATTGTCTCTGTTTGCAGATGACATGATTGTATATTTAGAAAACCCCATTGTCTCAGCCCAGAATCTCCTTAAGCTGATAAACAACTTCAGCAAAGTCTCAGAATAGAAAATCAATGTGCAAAAATCACAAGCATTCCTATATAGCAATAACGGACAGACAGCCAAACCATGAGTTAACTCCCATTCACAATTGCGACAAAGAGAATAAAATACCTAGGAATCCAACTTTCAAGGGATGTGAAGGACCTATTCAAGGAGAACTACAAACCACTGCTCAAAGAAATAAGAGAGGACACAAATAAATGGAAAAACATTCCATGCTCATAGATAGGAAGGATCAATATAGTGAAAATGGCCATACTGCCCAAAGTAATTTATAGATTAAATGCTATACCCATCAACCTACCATTGACTTTCTTCACAGAATTGGAAAAAAACTACTTTAAATATCATATGGAACCAAAAAAGAGCCTGCACAGCCAAGACAATCCAAAGCAAAAGGAACAAAGCTGGAGGCATCACACTATCTGACTTCAAACTATACTACATGGCTACAATAACCAAACAGCATGGTACTGTTACCAAAACAGATATATAGATCAATGGAACAGAACAGAGACCTTAGAAATCACATGACACATCTACATCCATCTGATCTTTGACAAACCTGAAAAAAACAAGCAGTGGGGAAAGGATTTAATAAATGGTGTTGGGAAAACTGTCTAACCATAAGCAGAAAACTGAAACTGGATCCCTTCCTCACACCTTATACAAAAATTAACTCAAGATGGATTAAAGACTTAATGTAAGACCTAAAACCATAAAATCCCTAGAAGAAAACCTAGGCAATACCATTCAGGACATAGTCATGAGCTAAGACTTCTTCATGACTAAAACACCAAAAGCAATGGCAACAAAAGTCAAAATAGACAAATAGGATCTAATTGAACAAAAGAGCTTCTGCACAGCTAAAGAAACTATCATCAGAGTGAACAGGCAACCTACAAAATAGGAGAAAAATTTGCAATCTATGCATCTGACAAATGGCTAATAACCATTATCTACAAAGGACTTAAACAGACTTACAAAAAAAAAAAAACCCATCAAAAAGTGGGCAAATATATGAACAGACACTTCTCAAAAGAAGACACTTATGTGGCCAGCAAACATGAAAAAATCCTCATCATCGCTGGTCATTAGAGAAATGCAAATCAAAACCACAATGAGATACGATCTCACGCCAGTTAGAATGGCAATCATTAAAAAGTTAGGAAACGACAGATGCTAGAGAGGATGTGAAGAAATAGGAATGCTTTTACACTGTTGGTGGAAATTTAAATTAGTCCAACCATTGTGGAAAACAGTGTGGTCATTTCTCAAGGAACTAGAACCAGAAATACCATTTGACCCAGCAATCCCATTACTGGGTATATACCCAAAGGATTATAAATCATTCTACTATAAAGACACATGCACACATATGTTTGTCGTGGCACTATTCACAATTGCAAAGACTTGGAACCAACCCAAATGCCCATCAATGATAGACTGGATAAAGAAAATGTGGCACATATACACAATGGAATACTATGCAGCCATAAAAAAGGATGAGTTCATGTCTTTTGCAGGGACATGGATGAGGCTGGAAACCATCATTCTCAGCAAACTAACACAAGAACAGAAAACCAAACATCACATGTTCTCACTCATAATTGGGAGTTGAATAATGATAACACATGGACACAAGGAGGGGAACATCACACACTGGGACGTCTCAGGGGGTTGGGGGCTAGGAGAAGGATAGTATTAGGAGAAATACCTAATGTAGATGATGGGTTTATGGGTGCAGCAAACCACCATGGCATGTGTATACCTATGTAACAAACCTAGACATTCTACACATTTACTCCAAACCTTAAAGTATAATAAAAAAAAGAAAATATTATTTTTCCGGTTTGATTTACCAAATTTAACTGTGTGGGAATCACATAATAAAAGGATCAATTTTCCAGACCTCCAATGTCAAACATTGATATCCTTCAGCAAGCCTCCAGTGTTACGTGCATTCTACGTTTATGTTCCCTGTAAGGCAGACACATGGGCTAGGTATACCCCATTTTCAGTGTGTCAGCATGCCTGGCACTTATTGCAGTCTTAGGATCTCTGTGCTCTTAGGGAATGGTGGTGCCTACTGCAGCAGGAAATTACCCATCTTACCTATTCTCCAGGTACCTTGCTATTGCTGTCTACCACTGGACACTTAGTAGTTTCCATGAAGAATTCTAAAAAGGGAGACTCAGACAGTCTCATAAGTCTAAGCATTGTCAGTGGTTCTGACCACCAATCAAACCTGTCTGGAGACACTTCCCCCTCCGCCCTCTTTCTCTCTCTCACACACACTCTCTCACACACACACACACACAAAGATTGATTCAGGAAAAATGAATCTTATGCCTACCAAAAGATGTGTACAAGAATGCTCACAGCAGCTTTATTTATAATATCCCCAAACTAGAAACAGCCCAGATATCTATAAGCAGACCAAATAAACAATTGATGATTAATTATATACCCATATGGCAGAATACTGTGCAGAAATAATAAATGTATTTGTGACACACACCAAAACATGACTGAATCTTACAGACATAAATGAGTGAAAGAAGCCAGACACAAATGAATGGACACTATTATTCCATTTACATAAAGTTCAAGCACAGTCAAATCTAATCATTGGTGACAGAAGTCAATGACACTTACCTCTACAAGGAGGGTATTAATGGAGAAGGGGCTTAAGGGAGACTTCTCTGGTACTGGTCATGTTTTATACCTTGATCTAGGTCAGCGGTGAGCAAACTACAAACTGGGGGCCAAATTTGGCCACTACCTACTTTTGTATGGTCAGGGAGTTAAGATGGTTTTTACATTTTAAATGATTGGAAAAAGAAAAAAATAGAATCATATTTCATAACACATAAAAATTATGTAAAATTCAAATTTCAGGGTTCCTGAATATATATTACTAGCACATAGCCACACCTATTTGTTTATACGTTGTCTATGATTGCTATTATGCTACAATGGCAAAGTTGAATAGTTGTGACAGAGACCACATGGCCTTCAATGCATATAATATTTACTCTTTGGACTTTGCACAAAACATTTCTTGGCCCCTGATGTAGGTAGTTGTTACATGGGTAACTCACTGAGCTGTACAAGATTAGTACACTTTAAACACTTTACTGCAAGTATTTTCAAGGTATAAAGAAATGAAGATTAACAAGAATACTTGCTCAAATACTGGATGTACATTAGGTTCAGAAAAGAAATGTTTAACTCAGTCCCTTCTTTTGTCATTTTTTAAGATAAATGAAAATCACTCACTTACACACCTTCTTTATGACCAGGATAATAAGTGAAGCAATATTTGAAGTAGCTATAATGTAAATTAATCAATCAATAAAAGATTTTTCATACCATGAAATTCTAAATGACATCCTGCAAATAGAAAAAAACCATAAGTAATATGCAATTTCCTATTCTTTTTCTAAAAAGAACAAAACACTAAAACTAAAAACTGTTTTGGCACTAAAGGAATGTCTGACTCACACTGGTGGATCATCTCTGAATTACGTATTGAATCACTCTTAAAGGTCATCATGACTTGTCTGAGCAGTTATTTGTGTTATTAACTGAAGAACTGCCAAAAAAATTCCACATGCTACTCTTTTTCACAGAAAAATATCTGTCTCTAAGAAGAGGCCAGTACAAGCCAAATGACAGTGATAAATGCACTATAAACACTTCTTGGAAGCTTGTAATGATGCAATTTCTTTATATTGTCAAATTTGTTCCTAACTTCAGTTTCACATTTGGCTGTTTCCAATACTTATAAAATGTAACGTATTTCATAGAGTATATTTCAGGGTGAAAAAGGAAAGGAGGGCTGGAAAATATATCTACAAATGGCTTCCGGGTGAGAAATGCATTTGTTTCTGAAAGCCAGAATACAAGTTTAAAATTACAGGCTGGCATTCAGACAAGCCACTGATAGCCTTTGCATTAAATCTTGGCTAAATTGTATAGTTGTGTTGTTGTTGTAGTTGCTGCTGTTGCTACACCTACCATTGTTAACCAAACAATGAGAATGATTAAAATCTTTTCCTCCTGTTAATGAAACTTTATATTCATTTTCTAATTTGTACTCAGCCTCAGGTATCCCAATCAAGCACATTTCACCTGTGTTGAAATACCTGGGAGCTTTTAAATTAGGATTGCAGGACTCTTTCAGTCTATCTCCAATTTCTTTCTTATGAACTCTGATTACTGATCCCACCTCTGGAAATTTAACGTAATGTCAGCCAGACAAATAAATTCTTCTTTACATGTGATTGTTGAAGGATTAAATTAGATAATGTATATAAAGTTCCACAATATATGTGTGTATATATATACTATATATATATATATATATATATATATATATATATATATATTATATAAGTTCCACAATAGTATTCTAAGATATTGATATTGATGTCAACTTTGTAAGAAATCTATTTGGTCCCTACACTTGATTTTGTGGCAGTTAAATCTGAGTAGAGAGTGAAACAACAGCAGATGTGTAGCAGTGTTGTCTAATAGTATTTTCTGCAATGATGAAAATGTTCTGTATCTGTGCTGTTCAATTGGGTGGTCATTATCACATGTGAGTATTGAGCACTTGAAATGTGGCTAGTTTGACTGAGAAATTTAATTTTTAATTTAATTAAAATTTATTAATTTAAATTCAAATATCTATAGCCACATGTGACCAGTGGCTACCATGCTGGATGACACAGCCTTAAGGGACTAAGTTTTCCTTGCTAAAGTAGTTTCAAATTAGGCTTTATCTTTCTTTACACCACAGGCCACTTGGGAATCTGGTGAAACCTGTTAGACAATCTCTTTTAAATCATTTTTTCCTTTTTTTTAGAACAGCTTCATTGATATTTAATTCATATACCATACAACTTATAATTCAATGGTTTTAGTATATTCACATGTAGTATAGTCACATTTAGCACAGACATGTGCAACCATTACTAAAGTCAATTTTAGAATATTTTTACCATCTCAGGAAGAAACCCCATATTTAGCTATCATTCTCCTATCCTCCTGCTCCTGCCCCTAGCCTTAAGCAAAGACTCATCTACTTTCTGTCTCTATAGATTTTCCTATTCCAAATTTTCATATTGTTATAGGTTAAGTTGTGTTGCTCCAAAAGATATGATGAAGTCCTAACCCCCAGTACCTCAGAATGTGACCTTATTTGGAAATAGAGTTGCTGCAAATGTAATGAGTTCAGGTGCGGTCATACTGGAGCAAGATGGGTCCCTAATCCAATATGACTGGTGTCCTTACAAAAAGAGAAGACGTGCAGAGACAGACGCACGCAGACAGAAGATGTGTAGACACAAGAAGAAGGCCATGTGTCCATTGAGGTAGAGATTGAAGTGATGCAAACCAAAGGCTGTCAAAAATTTCTAGCAAACACCAAAAACTAGAAGAGGCAAGGAAAGATTGATTCTCCCCTACAGATTTCAGAGGGAGTATCACTCTGCTGACACCTTGATTACAGGTTTCTAGCTTCTAGAAGTGTGGGACAATACATTTTTGTTGTTTTAAGCCACCTGGTTTGTTGTCATTTTAGTGCAGGCAAAGGAAGTTAATAGAAATGTGAGTGTAATCATATATTATGTGGCTTTTTGTGACTGGCTTCTCTCACTTATCATAATGTTTTCAATGTCCATCCATGTTGCACTGATGAAAGATATAAAGGTTATTCATTTCCTGAAGGAGAGGTACTTCATTGTTTTCTATAACTGAATAATATTCTGTTGTATGGATGTAGTTCATTTTTATATCCATTTGTCCATTAATGAACATTTCAGTTGTTGCCACTTTGCAGCTCCTGTGAGTAATGTTGCTGTAATGTACTTTTCTGTACAAGTTTCTGCGTGAACATATGTTTTCATTTAACATGAGTATATACTTTGCAGTGGAAGTGTCAGGTCATTTGGTAAGTCTACATTTAATTGAGGAACTGCCAGACTGTTTTCCAAAGTAGCTTCACCATTTTACATACCCATCAGCAGGGTTATAAGGGTTATATTTTCTCCACATCGTTACCAATCCTTGTTGACTAGCCATCCTAGTTGTTGTTAAATGATATCTCATTGTGATTTTCATTTGCATTTCCCTAAACACATTTCTTGAGCTTTTTGGCCATTTGTATATAATTTTAGGAAAAAAATCTCTATTCAGAACCTTTGTTCATTTTTTAAAAATTATTTTTAATTTTTCTGGGTCCATGGTGAGTGTCTATACTTATGGGGTACATGAGATATTTTGATACAGGCATGCAATGTGTGATAATCATATCATGGAAAATAGGGTATCCATCCCCTCAATCATTTATCCTTTCCGTTATAAACAGTCCAATTATATTCTTACAGTTATTTTTAAATGTACAATTACTTTTTTAAATTTTACTTTAAGTTCTGGGATACATGTGCTGAATGTGTATGTTTGTTACATATGTATACATGTACCATTGTGGTTTGCTGCACCTATCAACCCATCAACCAGGTTTTAAGTCCCGCATGCATTATGTATTGGTCCCAGTGCTTTCCCTCCCCTTTAACCCCACCCCCCGACAGGCCCTGGTGTATGATGTTCCCCTCCCTGTGTCCATGTGTTCTTATTTTTCAGCTCCCACTTATAAGTGAGAACGTGCAGTGTTTGGTCTTCTGTTCCTGTGTTAGTTTGCTGAGGATGATGGTTTCCAGCTTCATCCATGTCCCTGCAAAGGAGATGAACTCATTCTTTTTTTATGGCTGCATAGTATTCCATGGTGTATATGTGCCACATTTTCTTTATCCAGTCTATCATTGATGGGCATTTGGGTTGGTCCCAGGTCTTTGCTATTGTAAATACTGCTGCAATAAACATATGTGTGCATGTGTCTTTAGACAGAAATGGGATTGCTGGGTCAAATGGTATTTCTGGTTCTAGATCCTTGAGGAATCACCACACTGTATTCCACAATGATTGAACTAATTTACACTCCCACCAACAGTGTAAAAGCATTCCTATTTCTCCACATCCTCGCCAGCATCTGTTGTTTCCAGATTTTTTAATCATTGCCATTCTAACTGACATGAGATGGTATCTCATTGTAGTTTTGATTTGCATTTCTCTAATGAGCAGTGATGATGAGCTTTTTTCATACGTTTGTTGGTCGCATAAGTGTCTTCTTTTCAGAAGTGTCTGTTCATATCCTTTGCCCACTTTTTGATTTTTTTTTTAAATTATTATACTTAAAGTTCTAGGATACATGTGCAGAACGTGCAGGTTTGTTATATAGGTATACACATGCCATGGTGGTTTGCTGCACCCATCAACCCATCATCTACATTAGGCATTTCTCCTAATGCTATTCCTCCCCTGGCCTGACACCCCCTGAGAAGTCCCAGTGTGTGATGTTCCCCTCCCTGCCTCCAGGTGTTCTCATTATTCAACTCCCACTTATGAGTGAGAACATTCTGTGTTTGGTTTTCTGTTCATGTGTTAGTTTGTTGAGAATAATGGTTTCCAGCTTCATCCATGTCCCTGCAAAGGACAGGAATTCATCCTTTTTTATGGCTGCATAGTATTCCATTGTGTATATATGCCACATTTTCTTTATCCAGTCTATCATTGATGGGCATTTGGGTTGGTACCAAGTCTTTGCTATTGTGAACATTGCTGCAAAAACATACGTGTGTGTGTCTTATAGTAGAATGATTTATAATCCTTTGGTTATATACCCAGTAATGGGATTGCTGGGTCAAATGGTATTTCCGGTTCTAGATCCTTGAGGAATTGCTACACTGTCTTCCACAATGGTTGCACTAATTTATACTCCCACCAACAGTGTAAAACCATTCCTATTTCTTCACATTCTCTCCAGCTTCTGTTGTTACCTGGTTGATTGTTTTTACTTGTAAATTTGTTTAAGTTCCTTGTAGATTCTGGATATTAGCCATTTGTCAGATGGATAGATTGCAAAAATTTTCTCCCATTCTGTAGGTTGCTTGCTCGCTCTGATGATATTTTCTTTTGCTAAGCAGAAGATCTTTACTTTAATTAGATCCCATTTGTCAATTTTGGATTTTGTTGCAATTGTGTTTGGTGTTTTAGTCATAAACTCTTTGCCCATGCATATGTTCTGAATGTTATTGCCTAGGTTTTCTTCAAGGGTTTTTATCGTTTTAGGGTTTACATGTAAGCTTTAATCCATCTTGAGTTAATTTTTGTATAAGGTGCTAAAGAGGATTCCAATTTCTGTTTTCTGCATATGGCTAGCCAGGTTTCCCAGCATCATTTGTTAAATAGGGAATCCTTTCCCCATTTCTTGTTGTTGTCAGGTTTGCTAAAGATCACAAGGTTGTAGATGTGTGGCATTATTTCTGGGGCTTCTGTTCTGATCCATTGGTCTATATATCTGTTTTTGTATTAATAACATGCTATTTTGGTTACTGTGGCTTTGTAGTATAGTTTGAAGTCCGATAGCGTGATGTCTCCAGCTTTGTTCCTTTGGCTTAGGATTGTCTTGGCTATACGGGCTCTTTTTTGGTTCCATATGAAATTAAAATCAGTTTTTTCTAGTTCTGTAAAGAAAGCCAATGGTAGCTTGATGGGAATAGCATTGAATCTACAAATTACCTAGGGTAGTATGGCCATTTTCAAGATATTGATCCTTCCTGTCTTTGGGGATGGAATGTTTTACCATTTATTTGTGTCCTCTCTTATTTTCTTGAGTAGTGGTTTGTAGTTCTCCTTGAAAAGTTCCTTCACATCACTTGTAAGTTGTATTCCTGGGTATTTTATTATCTTTATAGCAATTGTGAATGGGCGTTCACTCATGATTTGGCTCTCTGTTTGTCTGTTATTGGTGTATAGGACTGCTTGTGATTTTTGCACATTGATTTTCTAACCTGAGACGTTGCCAAAGTTGCTTATCAGCTTCAGGAGATTTTGCGCTGAGACAATGGGGTTTTCTAAATATACAGTCTTGTCATCTGCAAACAGAGACAATTTGACTTCCTGTTTTCCTATTTGAATGCCCTTTATTTCTTTCTGTTACTCTGGCCAGAACTTCCAATACTATGTTGAATAGGAGTGGTGAGAGAGGGCATCCTTGTCTTGTGTCAGTTTTCAAAGGGAATACTTCCTGCTTTTGCCCATTCAGTATATTGGCTGTGGGTTTGTAATAAAGAGGTCTTATTATTTTGAGGTGTGTTCCATTAATACCTAATGTATTAAGAATTTTTAGCATGAAGGAGTTTTGAATGTTATCAAAGGCATTTTCTGCATCTATTGACATAATCATGTGAATTTTGTCATTGGTTTTATTTCTGCAAAGGATTACACTTATTGATTTGTGTATGTTGAACCAGCATTGCATCCCAGGGATGAAGCTGACTTGATCATGGTGGATAAGCTTTTTGATGTGCTGCTGGATTTGGCTTGCCAGTATTTTATTGAGAATTTTTGCATTGATGTTCATGAGTAATTTGGGCCAGAAATTTCCTTTTTATTGTTTGTCTCTGCCAGGTTTTGGTATCAGGATAATGAGTTATGGAGGAGTCCCTCTTTTTCTATTGTTTGGAATAGTTTCAGAAGGAATGGCACCAGCTCCTCTTTGTATATCTGGTAGAATTCAGCTGTGAGTCCATCTGCTCCTGGGCTTTTTTTTTTTGGTTGGTAGGCTATTAATTACTGCCTAAATTTCAGAACATGTTATTGGTCTTTTCAAGCATTTAATTTCTTTCTGGTTTAGTCTTGGGAGGGTATATGTGTCCAGCAATTTATCCATTTCTTTTAGATTTTCTAGTTCATTTGTGTAGAGGTGTTTATATTATTCTCTGATGGTAGTTTGTATTTCTGTAAGATCAGTGGTGATATCCCCTTTATCATTTTTTATTGTGTCTATTTGATTCTTCTCTGTTTTATTCTTTATTAGTCTGGCTAGTGGTCTATCTATTGTGTTAATCTTGTCAAAAAACCAGGTCCTGAATTCATTGATGTTTTTGAAGAGTTTTTCATGTCTCTATCTCTTTCAGTTCTGCTCTGATCTTAGTGATTTCTTGTCTTCTGTTGGCTTTTGAATTTGTTTGCTCTTGCTTCTCTAGTTCTTTTAATTGTGATGTTAGGTTGTCAATTTTAGATCTTTCCCACTTTCTGATGTGGGCATTTAGTGCTATAAATTTCCCTCTAAGCACTGCTTTGGCTGTGTCCCAGAAAGCCTGGTACATTGTCTCTTTGTTCTCATTGGTTTCAAAAAACTTTGTTATTTCTCCCTTAATTTTGTTATTTACCCAGTAGTTATTCAGAACAAGGTTGTTCAGTTTCCATGTAGTTGTGTGGTTTGAGTGAGTTTCTAAATTCTGAGTTCTAATTTTATTGCACTGTGATCTGAGAGGCTGTTTGTTATGATTTCCATTCTTTTGCATTTGCTGACAAGTGTTTTGCTTCCAATTATGTGGTCGACTTTAGAATAAGTGCTATGTGGTGCTGAGAAGAATATATATTCTGTTGATCTGGGGTGGAGAGTTCTGTAGATATCTGTTAGGTCCTCTTGGTCCAGAGCTGAGTTCAAGTCCTGAATATCCTTGTTAATTTTCTGTCTCCTTGATCTGTCTAATATTGATTTGACAGTGGGGTGTTAAAGCCTCCCTTTATTATTGTGTGGGAGTCTAAGTCCCTTTGTAGGTCTCCAAGAACTTGCTTTATGAATCTGGTTGCTCCTGTGTTGGGTGCATATATATTTAGGATAGTTAGCTCTTTGTACTGCTTTAATCCCTCTACCATTATATAATGCCCTTCTTTGTCTTTTTTGATCTTTGCTGGTTTAAAGTCTGTTTTATCAGAGACTAGGATTGCAACCTCTGTTTTTTTTGGTTTTTTTTTGTTTTTTTTTTTTTTTGCTTTCCATTTGCTTGGTAAATATTCCTCCATTCTTTTATTTTGAGCCTATGTGTGTCTTGGCATGTGAGATGGGTCTCCTGAATACAGCACACCAATTGGTCTTTACTTTTTATCCAGTTTGCCAGTCTATGTCTTTTAACTGGGGCATTTATTTAGCCCATTTACATTTAAGGTTAATATTGTTAATGCTTGAATTTGATACTGTCTTCATGATTCTAGATGGTTATTTTGCACATTAATTGATGCGGTTTCTTCATAGTGTCATTGGTCTTTATATTTTGGTGTGTTTTTGCAGTGGCTGATACCCGTTTTTCCTTTCCATATTTTGTGCTTTCTTCAGGAGCTCTTGAAAGACAGGCCTGCTGGTGACGAAATCCCTCAGTGTTTGCTTGTCTGTAAAGGATTTTATTTGTCCTTCACTTATGAAGCTTAGTTTGGCTGGATATTAAATTCTGGATTGAAAATTCTTTTCTTTAAGAATGTTGACTATTTCCCCCCAACACCCACTCTTCTGGCTTGTAGGTTTTCTGCTGACAGATCTGCTGTTAGTCTGATGGGCTTCCCTTTGTAGGTAACCTGACATGTCTCTCTGACTGCCCTTAACATTTTTCCTTCGTTTCAACCTTGGAGAATCTGACCATTATGTGTCTTGGGGTAGCACTTCTCAAGAAGTATCTTAGTGGTGTTCTATTTCCTGAATTTGAATGTTGGCCTGTCTTGCTAGGTTGGGGAAGTTCTCCTGGATAATATCCTGAAGTGTGTTTTCCAACTTGGTTCCATTCTCCCCATCACTTTCAGGGACCCCAATCAAGGTTTGGTCTTTTCACTTAGTCCCATATCTTTTGGAGACTTTATTTGTTCCTTTTCAGTCTCTTTTTCTCTAATCTTGTCTTTACACCTCATTTCAGTAATTTGATCTTCAGTCTCTGATATTCTTTCTTCTGCTTGATTGATTTGACTGTTGATACTTGTGTATCCTTCACGAAGTTTTCATGCTGTTTTTCAGCTCCATCAGGTCATTTATGTTCTAAACTGGTTATTCTAGTTAGCAGTTCCTGTAGTCTTTTGTCAAGGATCTTAGCTTCCTTGCATTGGGTTAGAACACGCTCCTTTAGCTCAGAGGAGTTTGTTATTACCCATCTTCTGAAGCCTACTTCTGTCAGTTCGTCAAACTCATTCTCTGTCCAATTTTGTGTCCTTGTTGGAGAACAGTTGCGATCATTTGGAGAAGTGGCCTTCGTGTTTTTGGAATTTTCAGCATTTTTGTGCTGGTTTTTCCTCATCTTCATGGATTTATCTATCTTTGATCTGTGAGGTTGATGACCTTTTGATGGGGTTTATGAGTGGGGGGTTCTTTCTTGTTGATGTTGATGTTATTGCTTTCTGTTTGTTAGTTTTTCTTGTAACAGTCAGTCCCTTCTTCTGCAGGTCTGCTGCAGTTTGCTGGAGGTCGACTCCAGACCCTATTTGCTTGGATATCACCAGTGGAGGCTGCAGAATATCAAAGATTCCCACCTGTTCCTTCCTCTGGAATCTTTGTCCCAGAGGGGCACCAACCTGATGACAACCAGAGCTCTCCTGATTAGGTTTCTGTCAACCCCTTTTGGGAGGTCTCTCCCAGTCAGGAAACACAGGGGTCAGGGACCCACTTGAGGAGGCAGTCTGTTCCTTAGCAGAGCTCTAGCGCTGTGCTGGTTGGACCCTCCTTTTCAGGATCTGCTGCTATCTTCAGGGTTGGCAGGCAGGAACATTTAAGTCCACTGACAATACACCCACAGCAGCCCCTTTCCCCAAGTGCTCTGTCCCAGTGAGATGCGAGTTTTATCTATAAGCCCTTGACTGGGGCTGCTGCCTTTCTTTCAGAGATGCCCTGCCCAGTGAAGAGGAATCTAGAGAGTCAGTCTGGCCACAGCCACTTTGCCACACTATGTTCAGTTCTGCCCAGTCCTTAGTACTGTGAGGGGAAAACCGCCTATTCAAGTCTTAGTAATAGCAGACACCCCTCCCCACAATAATAGCAGACACCCCTCCCCACACCAAGCTCAGTTATCCCAGGTCTACTTCAGACTACTGTGCTGGCAGCGAGAATTTCAAGCCAGTGGTCCTTAGCTTGCTGGATTCTGTGGGAATGGGACCCACTGAGCAAAACCACTTGGCTCCCTGGCTTCAGTCCCCTTTCTAGGGGAGTGAATGGATCTGTCTCACTGGGGTTTCAGGCATCACTGTGGTATGAAAACAAAAATCTCCTGCAGCTAGCTCATTGTCTGTCTGAACAACTGCCCAGTTTTGTGCTCGAAACCCAGGGCCCCGGTGCTATATGCACATGAGGGGATCTCCTGGTCTGCAGATTGCAAAAACCATGGGAAAAACAATATCTGGGCTGGATAGCACAGTCCCTCATGGCTTCCCTTGGCTGGGAAAGGCAGGTTCCCCGACTCCTTGCACTTCCTGGGTGAGGCGACACCCTACCCTGCTTCTGCTCATCCTCCATGGGCTGTACCCACTGCCTAATCAGTCCCAATGAGATAAACAGGGTACCTCAGTTAGAAATGCAGAAATCACTCACCTTTTGTGTTGGTCTCCCTGGGAGAGGCAGCTTGGAGCTGTTCCTATCTGGCCATCTTGCCAGCCGGCCCACAATTACATTATTTTGACTATAGTTACTCTGTTGTACTATCAAATGCTAAGTCTTATTCAGTCTTTTTATTTTTTGTGTCTATTAACCTTTGATACCACCCTTCCACTGCTATGTATTTTTTTGCTATTATTTAGAAATTTCAATAAGTTTTAGGGGTGTTTGCATACACGGATAAGTTCTTTGGTGGTAATTTCTGATATTTTGGTGCACCCATCACCCAAGCAGTGTACACTGTACCCAATGTGTAGTCTTTTATCCCTCACCCCCCTCCCACCCTTTCCCCTAAGTCGCAAACTCCATTGTATCATCCTTTTTTTGTTTGTTTTGTTTTGTTTTGTTTTTTTGAGATGTCGCCCAGGCTGGAGTGCAGTGGTACTATCTTGGCTCACTAAGCTCTGCCTCCCAGGTTCATGCCATTCTCCTGCCTCAGCCTCCCGAGTAGCTGGGACTACAGGGGCCCGCCACCACGCCTGGCTAATTTTTTGAATTTTTAGTAGAGACGGGGTTTCACCATGTGTTAACCAGGATGGTCTTGATCTCCTGACCTTGTGATCTGCCTGCCTCAGCCTCCCAAAGTGCTGGGATTACAGGCATGAGCCACCATGTCTGACCTCATTGTATCATTCTTATGCCTTTGCATGTGCATAGCTTAGCTCCCACATATAAGTGAGAACATACGATGTTTGGCTTTCCATTCTTGAGTTACTTCACTTAAAATAGTAGTCTCTGATTCCATCCAGGTTGCTGCAAATGCCATTATTTTGTTCCTTTTTATGGCTGAGTATTATTACATGGTGTATATATGTACCACATTTTTCTTATCCACTTGTTTGTTGATGTGCAGTTAGGTTGTTTCTAATCTGTACAATTGTGAATTATGCTGCTATAAACATGCACATGCAAGTATCTTTTTCATATAATGACTTCTTTTCTTCTAGATAGATACCCAGTAGTGGGACTGCTGGATCAAATGGTAGGTCTACTTTTAGTTCTTTAAGGAATCTACACACTGTTTTCCATAATGGTTACATTAGGTTACATTCCCACCAGCAGTGCAAAAAAGGTTCCCTTTGACATCCACTCCAACATCTGTTTTTTTGTTTGTTTTTTTTTTTCTCCTGGCCATTCTTACAGGAGTAATGTGGTGTCACATTGTGGTTTTGAATTGCATTTACCTGATCATTAGTGATGCTGAGCATTTTTCCATATGTTTGTTGGTCATTTGTATATTTTCTTTTGAGAATTGTCTATTCATGTCCTTAGTCCACTTTTTGATGGGATTGTTCATTTCTTTCTTGCAGATTTGCTTGAGTTTCTTGCAGATTCTGGATATTAGTCCTTTGTCAAATGTGTAGATGGCAAAGATTCTCTCCCAGTCTGTGGGTCATCTGTTTACTCTGCTGATTATTTCTTTTGCTGTGCAGAAGGTTCTTAGTTTAATTAAGTCATATCTATTTACATTTGTTTTTGTTGCATTTGCTTTGGGGTTCTTGGTCATGGAGTTTTGCCTAAGCCAATGTCTAGCAGGTTTTTTTTCTGATGTTATTTTATAGAATTTTTATGGTTTCAAGTCTTAGATTTAAGTATTTGATCCATCTTGAATTGATTTTTGTATAAGGTTAGAGATGAAGATCCAGTTTTATTCTTCTACATGTGGCTTGCCAATTATTCATGCACCATTTGTTAAATAGGTTGTTATTTCCCCACTTTATGCTTTTGTTTGCTTTGTCGAACATCAGTTGACTGTAAGTATTTGGGTTTATTTCTGGGTTCTCTATTCTGTTCCATTGGTCAATGTTTCTGTTTTTATACCAGTACCATGTTGTTTTGGTGACTATGGCCTTATAGTATAGTTTGAAGTTGGGTAATGTGATACCTCCAGGTCTGTTCTTTTTTCCTATTCTTGCTTTGGCTATGTAGGGTCTTCTTTGGTTACATATGAATTTTAAGATTGTGTTTTCTAGTTCTGTGAACAATAATAGTGGTATTTTTGTGGGAACTGCATTGAATTTGTAGATTGCTTTTGGCAGTATGATCATTTTTCACATTACTGATTCTATCCATCCATGAGCATGGGATATGTTTCCCTTTGTTTGTGTCATCAAAGGAAAGCCCAAGACCTGACTGAATTAGTGTTGAATTCTACCAAATATTTAAGGATGAATAAATAGCAATTCTTCCCAAATTCTTTTTAAAAATTGAAGAAATGGAAACATTTTCCAACTCATTTTATGAGGCCAGCATTAGCCTGATACCAAAGTCAGACGAGGATACCATAGGAAAAGTAAACTACAGAACAATATTTCTGCTGAACATAGATGCAAAAATTCTCAATAAAATACTAGAAAACCTAATTAAACAAGACATTACAAGGATAATTCACCATGATCAAGTGTGATTCATCCCTGGGATGGAAGAATAGTTCAATATGTGCAAATTAATAAATGTGATATAGCACATCAATGGAATGAAGGATAAAAATGACATGACCATCTCAATAGATGCAAAGAAAACATTTGACAAAAGTCAACATTCTTTCATTAGAATAACCCTCAAAATTAGGTGTAGAAGGAATGTATCTCAATATGATAAAGGCCATATATGAGGGGTCTTCAAAAAGTTTATTAAAAATGCATATTATGAAATAATTATGCATGGATTTCAAAACTCATTTGCACCAAAGTAAACTCTAACTTGCTATAAAATATCTGAACAGGATCTAGCTTGAGATATTAAGAATAATAAAATATCAGTTTGAAAAAAACCTCCATCGAAGCAACATGAATTCTGCTAAAACTGAAGCAAAAAGAAATATTAAATTTATAGTGAAGGTTGGGTGGCAGAATGGTGAAATAATTTATGTTTTATAAAAAGCTTATGGAGACAGTGCCCCAAAGAAATGAGCAGCTTACAAATGGATGATTTGTTTTAAGAAAGGAGCACATGATGCTGAAGAGGAAGTCCATATTTGCAGATCCTCCAACATCAATTTTTGAGGAAAATATCTTGCTTATGCACTAATTGAAGAAGACTGAGAATTAGCAGTAGAAACAATAGCCAACACCATAGATAGCTCAACAGGTTCAGATGAGACAATTCTGACTGAAGAATTAAGGTTGAGCAAACTTTCCATTTAATGGGTCCCAAAACCATTGCACCCAGAAAGAAAGAACCAACCCAAATGCCCATCAATGTTAGACTGGATAAAGAAAATGTGGTACATACACACCATGAAATATTATGCATCCATTAAAAATGAAATTATGTCCTTTGCAGTAACATGGATAGAACTGAAGATCATTATTCTTAGCAAACTAATGCAGGGACAGAAAGTCAAATACCACATGTTCTTGTTTATACATGGGAGCTAAATGATGAGAATGTATGGACTATACAAATACATGGAAATTAAACAATATATCCTGAATGACCTGTGGGTCAATGAAATTAAGAAAGACATTGAAACTTTATTGAAATAAATAATAGTGAAAACACAACATGCCAAAACCTATGGGATACAGCAAAAGCAGTACTAAGAGAGATGTTTATAGTTATATGTGCCTAAATCAAAAAAAGAGAAAACACTTCAAATAAAAAATCTAATGATGCATCTTAAAGAACTAGAAAAGCAGGAACACAGCTAACTCAAATTTAGCAGAAGAGAAGAAATAATTAAGATCAGAGAAGAAATAAATAAAATTGAAAGAAAAAATACAAAGATAAATGAAACAAAAAGTTGGCTTTTTGAGAATTTAGTCAAAACTGACAAACTTTTAGCCAGACTGTATTGGTCCATTCTCACATTGCTATAAAGAAATGCCTGCAACTGGCAAATTTATAAGGAAAAGAAGTTTAATTGGCTCATGGTTCCACAGGCTGTACAGGAAGCATAATGCTGGCATCTGCTTAGCTTCTTGGGAGGTCTCAGAAAACTTACAATCAGGGCAGAAGGTGAAGGGGAAAAAGACCAATCTTACCTGGCTTGAGTAGGAGGGTTGGGGTTGCCACACACTTTTTAAAAACCAGATCTTGGAAGAACTCTATTATGAGAACAGCACCAAAGGAGGAAATCAACACCCATGATCCAATTACCTTTGATCAGGCTCCACCTCCAACACTGGGGTTATAAATTCACATGAGATTTGGGTGGGGACACAGATCCAAACCATGCCACAGATGAACTAACAAAAAAGAGAAAATCCAAATAAATGAAATCAGAAATGAAAAAGGAGACATTACAACAGATAGTGCAGAAATTCAAAGTATCATTAGTGGTTACCATGAGCAACCATAAGCCAATAAATTAGAAAATCTAGAATAAATTGACAAATTCCTAGATATGTACAATCTACCAATATTGAACCAGGAAGAAATTTAAAACCTGAGTACACCAATTACAAGTAACAAGGTTTAAGCCATAATAAAAAGTCTCCCAGTAAAGAAAAGTCTGGTACCTCATGACTTCACTGCCAAATTCTACCAAAAATTTAAGGAAGAGATGATATCAATCCTACTAAAACAATTTTTAAAAATGGTCTAGGAGGAAATAATTCAAAACCCACTTTACAAGACCAGTATTATCCTAATACCAAAACCAGACAAAGACATCAAAAAAAAAAAAAAAAAAAAGAAAGAAAGAAAAAAGAAAAAACCTACAGGCCTATATCTGTCCTGAATATTGATGCAAAAATTTGTGACACAATACTATCAAACTAAATTCAGTACTACATTAAAAAGAGCATTCATCATGACCAAGTGGGATTTATCCCTGGGATGCAAGGATGGTTCAACACACCCAAATCCATCAATGTGATACATCATGTCAACACAATGAAAAATAAAAACCATATAAACTTTTAAACTGATGCTGGAAAAGTATTTGATAAAAATTCAACATCATTTCATGGTTTAAAAAAATCCTTCAATAAACTACATATGGAAGGAACATAATTCAACATAATAAAATCATTTATGACACACCCACAGCCAGTATCATTCAGAATGGGGAAAAACTGAAAGCCTTTTCTCTAAGATCTCGAACAAGATGAGGATGCCCACTTTCCTAATAGTTATTCAACATAGAACTGGAAGGCCTAGCAATTATACAAGAGAAAAAATAAAGACCATCCAAATTGGAATACAAGAAGTCAAATTATCCTTGTTTGCAGATGATGTAGTCTTATATTTTGAAAAACTAAAGACCTGTTTATTAGAACAGTTTGTTTATTAGAACTGATAAACAAATTCAGTGTAGTTGCAGGATAGAAAATCAACATAAAAAATCAGTAACATTTCTGTATTTCAACAGTGATCAGTCTGAAAAAGAAATAAAAAATGTAATCCCATATACAATAGCCATAAATAAAATTAAATACCTAGGAATTAACTTAACCAAAGAAGTAAAAGATCTCTTTAAGGAAAAGTGTAAAACACTGATGAAAGAAATTAAAGAGGACACCAAAAATGAAAAAGTGTTCCATGTTCATGGATTGGCAGCATCAACATTTTTTAAATGTCCATACTGCCCAAAGCTATCTACAGATTCAATGCAATCCCTATCAAAATACCAATGACATACTTCACAGAAATAGAAAAAACAATCCTAAAATTTATATGGAACCAAAAAGACCCAGAATAACCGAAGATATAATAAGCAAAAAGAACAAAACTGAAGGAATCATAGTACCTGACTTCAAATTATACCGTACTACAGAGTTTTGGTAACCAAAACAGCATGGTACTGGCATAGAAACAGATACATAGACCAATTAAACAGAATAGAGAACTCAGAAAAAAAATCCACACACCTATAATGAACTCATTTTGACAAAGACGCCAAGAACATATACTGGGGAAAACACAGTCTCTTCCATAAACGTGGTGGGAAAACCAGATATTCTTATGCAGAAGAATGAAACTAGATCCCTACTTCTTGCTTTTTGTATATCCAGTCCATGTTGATAGGATATACAAAAATCCAATCAAAATGGATTAAAGACTTAAATCTAAGACCTCAGACTACGAAACCACTACAATAAAACATTGGGGAAAATCTCCAGGTCATTAGTCTGGGCAAAAATTTCTTGAGCAATACCCCACAAGTAGAGGCAACCATAGGAAAAATGGACAAATGAGATCATATCAAGTAAAAAGCTTCTGCACAACAAAGAAAATACCAAAAATGTGAAGAGACAACCCACAGAATAGGAGCAAATATTTGCAAACTCTCCATCTGACAGGGAATTAACAACCAGAATATATAAGGAGCTCAAACAACTCTATAGGAAAAAATCTAATAATTCTATCAAAAATAGGCAAAAAATTTGAATAGATAGATATTTCTCAAAAATAGGCATACGAATGTCTAGCAAGCATATGAAAAGGTGCTCAACATCATTAATCATTAGAGAAATGCAAATCAAAACCACAATGAGTTATTATCTCTTCCCAGTTAAAATGACTTATACCCAAAAGACAGGCAATAGTAATGGAGTGAGGATGTGGAGAAAAGGGATCCCTCATCCACTGTTGGTGGGACTGTAAATTAGTACAACCCCTATAGAAAACAGTCTAGATGTTCCTCAAAAAACTAAAAATAGAGCTATCATATGATCCAACAAGCCCAATATTGGGTATATACCTCCCAAAAAGAAAAACAGAATATTGAAGAGATAAATATACTCCCATGTTTGTTGCAGCACTTTTCACAGTAACTAAGATTTGAAAGCAACCTAAGTGTCCATCAACAGATGAATGGATAAAGAAAATGTGGTACATATACACAACGGAGTAGTATTCAGCCATAAAAAGGACATCCTGTCATTTGCAACAACAGGGGTGGAACTGAAGATTGTTATGTTAAGTGAAATAAGCAAGACACAGAAAGACAAACATCATGTGTTCTCACTTACTTATGGGATCTAAAAATCAAAACAATTGAACTTATGGCCATAGAATAGAAGGATGGCTATCAGAGGCTGGGAAGGGAGCATTGGAATGGATGTGGGGAAGGTTAATGGCTATAAAAAGTAGTTAGAAATAATGAATAAGGCTTACTATTTGATAGTACAACAGGGTGACTATAGTCAATAATAACTTAATTGTACATTTTAAAACAACTAGAAGGAGTAATTTGATTTTTTATAACAGAAAGGATGAATACTTGAGGGAATGTTATACCCCTTTTTCCATGATAGGATTATTTCACATGGCATGACTGTATCAACACATCTCGTGTACCCCACAAATATATACACCTACTGTGTATCCACAAAAATTAAAAATCAAAAATCAAAAAAAAGTGTTTTAAGAAAGAAATCCTGCCACTTGTGACAGCATATATAAAACTGGAGAACATTATGCTAAATGAAATAAGCCAGACAGAGAAAGACAAATACACTTTTCTATGGAATCAAAAAAATTCAAACTCATAGAAGCAGAGAGTAGAATGGTGATTTTCAGGGGCTGCAGGTATGGGGACAGGTTGGTTAAAGTGTACAAACTTTACTGTGTCAAGATGAATAAGTACCAGAAACCTAGTGTACAGCATGCTCCAAATTTGGTAAGAGAGTAGATCTGAAATATTCTCACCACAAAAAGGTAATTATGTGAGATGATGGATATGTTAATTAGCCTGACTGTGGCAATCATTTCACAATGTGTGTGTGTGTGTGTGTGTGTGTGTGTGTATGTGTATATATATATAAACATCACATTATACAGCTTAAACATATATACTTTTAATTTGTCAATCACATCTGAATAAAGCTGTGTGTAGGAAAAAGAAAAAAAAACTATCCTAGACTCATCTCACAAATTTGGAGCCCTGAATGGATCGAGCTGATATGCAAGTAGTCCAATTGTCTTCCAGAAATATATCCAGCAATCTTTAAGCGAAGACAAGCAAATCCAGTGCTCAACAGTGTAACATCACAATTCCAGCCTCCAACAAAAATATTAGACATACAAAGTAGCTGGAAAATATAGGCATAACTATGAGAATAATCAGTCCATAGAAACAGACCTAGAAATGACAGATGTGATGGAATTAGAAGAGAATAAATGTAAAACCACTATTATAAATATGCTCAGTGGTTTAGAGAAACACATCAACATAATGAAAAAGTAAATGGAATTATTATATAGGAAACAAATGGAAACTCTATTGCTGAAATATGCAATATCTGAAAAGTTAAGTAGATGGGTAATAGCAGATTAGGTACCACAAAAGAAAAATAGCAAACTCAAAGACATAGCAATAAAAACTTTTTAAAATGAAGCACAGAGAATAAAAGACTGCAATAGAATGCATCAAGGGAAGTTCATAGATGATTAGTTTGAAGGAGATTTGTAAACAAAGGGTAGAGTCGTTTTGATTATGAGAAAAAGTTCAATGTGATTAGAACATAGAGTGAAAAAAAGTGGTGGATGATGAGGTTGTAAAGTTAGCTTAGGGTGTCCCAGAAAAGACTTGCATGCTCTGCTAAGGATTTTGAAACTTATACTATGGACAATGGATAAATGGCCTAAGCTTTTGGAGTGAGTGCTTGACGTAATCAGTTGTGATTTCAAAAAGTTAAATTTCGATTGATTATAAACAGGAGATATTGAAGTCAAAGAGATCATATGTTAGGCTTTTGGAGAAGTCAGGATGAAATAAGACAAGAGCCAAACTTGGGCAATGGACAAAATGAAGGCAAATTCATAAAACTTTCAAATGGAACTGATACAATTTGATGCCAAGATTTTGAGGAGTACAGAAAGAAGAATGAGGAAGTAGAAGCAGAAGAGAATGGTTTTCAGGTTCCTGCTTTGAGCAAACAAGGGAGTACTGATACTCTTCTCTGAGACAGAGTGCTGAATGAACACCAGTTTGGGGATACAGTTTTGGACATGCTAAGTTTGAAGTTTCTGTGGAACATCCAGGCAGAGGAAAGCCCTGGAGATAAGATGGATTGGGCATCATCCACGAACATATAGTGATACAGTGGTTGAAGGCATTGGATAAGATGATGAGGAGGTGGAAAATGTCTAGATTTATATGAGAAGACAAAGCAGAAAATATTGGTAACACCAACATGTAACGGACAGATGAAGAAAAAAAAAAAAAAACTAGTCAGAGAAGTCAAAGAACTAAGAGAGATTAATATTGTGGAAACCAAGGAAGAGACTTTCCAGATGAGAGTGATAGTGTTAAATACTGCCAAAGGTCAAGTCATTTATCCCACTTGAAGAAGAGAGGTCAATTGATCAGGTTTAATTATTCATTAGTGCCTCTAGAGAGAATGGTTTCAGTAAAGGCAAAAGCAGACATTATATTGCAGTGGATGAATAACAAGTCAGAGACAAAGAAATAGAACCATTGAGGGCAAAGTGCTCTTTCAAGAAGTTTAGCTGTGGAGAATGTTAAAGAAATATGGTTACACGTTATAGCTTGAGGGAGACGAACTCTTGAGGGTAGGTGATTTTTCTAAGATGCAGAGGATTTGATCATGTTTATAGGCAAATGAGGAAAAGCTAGTGGAAAAAGAGGTGTTAAAGACATATAACTCGGTGAGGAGGGATAATTGATGGAGTAGTGACTCTGTGAAAGAAAATCACTAGTGGAATGATTTGTCTTAGAAAAAGTAAGGACATCTGCTTCTCTAAGTCAAGAGAAAGGAACATAAGTACAGGAAAGTTAGTTCAAGGCACTACAAAATGGCTTTTAATTTCTCTGTAAAGGAAGCACGATAATCTACTGAGAAGTGTACATTTAGGAACTTTGAGAAGAGTGGAAGTAATTGCTGTGGCAAATATTAGTGACAAATGAAGAAAAGGAACCAATTGGAAAAAAGCAAAAGTTTGGTTAGCAATTTTGAGAGTACACATGAAGTTGAAAATATTAACCTTGGAAATGATGGTTATCAGTGTGCTTATGCAATTTTCTGCAGTAGCACTCTGAAACCCAGAACTAAAAGTAAATAAACGGATCTTTATATTTATCTGGTGTAGGAAAATTGCAAAGCATGGGTGGTGGAAAGATAAGCAGATGAGGAAATAATAGGTGAGGGCATAATAAACTAGCCCCAGATTCACATCGAGCAACATGAAGCCAGCAGGGACTGAGAGAAGAGGGACTTTGAAAACAGACAAGTGTCAAGGATTAGGAATTTTCAATGATATTAAAGAACATATTTAGTGAGAGTAAGGAATTTTGAGAGGAGGAATATTAAGATGTTTTGATCAGAAAGTGGAATATTGGAATCAAAGTTTCTGGAGGTAAAATAGTTCTATAAGAGGACAAGATGTAGGATGCCATTATTTGGTTGCTAACATGGAGTAGAGGTGATATTTATTGGAGTTGAATGAGCTCAAGAAATTGTAAGCCTATGTTGCTGAAGTTATCTGGTGAATTAGTCAAGGTAATTAAGGCTAGCTATAGCAACAAATAAACTCAGCTGATTAATACGCAAAGGTTTGTTTTTATGCTCATGCAGAATCAGGCTTAACTTGGTAGGGGTTGTCATCCATCCAGTAACTTAGGATCCAGACTTCTTCCATCTTGAAATTCTGGTAATTCAACCCATAGTTTCCAAGGTCACTGCAGCAGGGGAGGAGGAGACACGGAATAAATATACTGACTTTTAACTGCTTCAGCTTGGAAGTAGCATATGATATTTTAGTTCACAGTTCACTGGTCAGTACAATTTAAATGGTCTCATTCCTCATTCTAATTACAGGGACAACTAGGAAATATAAGGCAATCAGCGAACTGTTTGGTGAGTGTTAACTGTCTTTGCCACATTCCGGCAGGACTTGGGGTAGTGAGCAACATTGTGAGTCAAGTGTCAAAGTTCTGCATGAATATGTGTGTGGTCCATCTTGGAAGGAAGAAGAGGCAACCAAAAGGATGGGGAGGTGGTATATCCAGAATGGTTTTAAAAGATAAAACAATTTTGAGTAAGGGTTAAAGAAATACAATCGAGAAATTTCTATGGGGAATTTAAGAAAATGCTATCCTGTGTCCGGATCCCCCACTCTGGGTAGGGAAATAGTGTGGAATATGGCTGGAAATGTGAACTGCTACTATACTGTGGTAAGAATTGAAACCAGATTAAATCTGTTGGCCTTTACCCTGGAAACAAAAGAATAAAATGACATGATAAAAGTATTGTAGGAAAATTATTTTGTCAATGGCATTCAGAATGCAATGAATGGGGTAGGTACTGGAGGTGAGAAAACAACTAAGAGGTATGAGCTACTGGGAGCCTGACTAATGGTGGTCACAGTGGGAATCCAATGTCACATGCAGGAGACACTAAGGGATAAAATTCAGCAAGCTTTTATAACAAACAGTTGCTGCATATTTTAATTGCCTCCAGCATAAATTCACAGAAGGACCAGAATGGCCTTGGGATGGGATGGGAGACAAAAGAGAAATCGATGAGATATGCCTAGAAAAGCTAACAAGGGTAGCCAGAAAGATTAAAGGTGAAACAAAGAAATAAAGAAAGAGTCTGCAGAAAAGGACCAACAGACTCCAGGCACACATGGGCTATAAGTTGGGAGACAAAAGGCAGTGGTGATTAGCAGCAGCTGAAGGTCACACACAGGGTCTTCTGGCATCTAAGCCAGTGGTTGGAAACCTTTCAGATTTGTCTTGCCAAGTCAGTATTTTTTCACTCTTAATTTCAGGATTTATATGCCTATAATATATATTTCCACTTAGAAACTTTCTGTACATCTAAAATCTTATTGCACATAAAATTATTTTTTGAAAGTTTAAAGATTAAGAAGCTGCATTTATTATATAATTATAAAGCAGATTTAATGAGATTCACTTATATCTTTTTCTGTTTTGACCTTTTTCAGTTACCCCAAGTTCCTGTGTATATTCGTATACTCAAAGCTATGGAGATATCTATCTCAAACTATTTGTGTCCCAGCCCCACTCTTACTAGGTCCAGAACTATTATTACCACCTGCTGATTACAGTGCAAGAAGCCTTAGATAGGTTCAAAGGGGACCAGAGCCCACTCTCTGCTGAGTCTGAAACTGCTTGGCCAGAGACACAAATGGTAGAGGAAAGTGCAGAGTGTTGTAGGAACACAAAGCAGGGAGTTCTGAAATGATTGTGTGATACAGGAAAAGCCTCCATGAGATGTGAAGGGTAAGTAAGATATAGTGTGGAGGCTGAGAGCTGAAAGAAAATACATGATGTGTTTTAAAAACAGAACAAAATTCAGGGCAACTGGAGTATAGAGAACTGGAGGAGAGTGGTGTTAAGTGAGGCTGGAAAGGTGGGCAAGACTCAGAGCTTGAAGGGGAAGGCATAAAGAAGACATTCTTCTTAATGGTGTAAAATGCAAGCACAGCACTTTAAGCTATGTATTATTTGGGGCAATAATAAACCAGATACTGTTTTGAGGTGTTTTTTTGTTTTTTGTTTTTTTCAGATATTAGCTCTTTTATTTCCTATTCCTACTCTATGAGATAGATGATATCATTACTCCCATTCTGTAAATAAGAAAACTGGAGCATGAAGAGGTTAGGTAACTTGCCCAAGAAAATACTGCAGCAGAACTAGGACTCAGTTTCAAGGTGTCTGGCTCCAGAATTTGTGCTCTTGAGCAATCCACAATACTGCCTTATGCCAATATAATGTGTCTCCTTGGGACAAAAAATAATCTAGCTTTTCTTTATAATTGTTTGTGGCAATAATTTAGAGACAAATAAACTTTTCAGTATAAAGCCACTGGATCCCAGAATACTCCTTAGATGGCCAGAGGCCCAGGAAAATTCACCAAAAGGAGAAATGGTGCACACACACACACAAATTAAATTTTCTTAAAAGTGATATTTGATTACTTCTGATCCTGGCAAAATGGAGTAGACTTACTTTCCATTATTCCTTCCACTTAAGTACAAGTAAAAACCCTGAACATTATAAAGATATTTCTCTGTTGCGGGAAGTCAGGGACCCTGAATGGAGGGACCGTCTGAAGCTGCTGCAGAAGAACATAAATTGTGAAGATTTCATGGACATTTATTCATTCCCCAAATTAATGCTTTTATAATTTCTTACACCTGTCTTTACTTTAATCTCTTAATCCCATCATCTTTGTGAGCTGAGGATGAATGTTGCCTTAGGACCCTGTGATGACTGCTTTAACTGCACAAATTGTTTGTAGAGCATGTGTGTTTCAACAATATGAAATCTGGGTACCTTAAAGAACAGGATAACAGCGATTTTCAGGGAACAAGGGAGATAACCTTAAAGTCTAGCTGCCTGTGGGCAGGCAGGACAGAGCCATATTTCTCTTATTACCGAAAATGGGTAAGATAAATATCGCTGAACTCTTTCCCCAATAAGGAATATTAGTAATCAACAGCCCTAGGAAAAGAATGCATTCCCAGGGTGGGGTCTCTAAAATGGCTGCCCTGGGAGTGTCTGCCTTATGCAGATGTAAATAAGGATGAAACACACCCTAGTCTCCTGCAGCACCCCCAGGCTTCCCAGGATTAGGAAATTCCAGCCTGGCAAATTATAGTCAGACCAGTTCTCTGCTCTTGAAACTTGTTTATCAATGACAATGTGTGCACAGCTGGACATGGAAGTTCATTAGTGATTCTAGTTTTGCCTGACCTTGTGACCTCATCTTGACCTCCTGCCTTGTGATCTTTTGTCACCCTTGAAGCATGTGATCTCTGTGACCCACACCCTATTCATACACTCCCTCCCCTTTGAAAATTGCTATTAAAAATTTGCTGGTTTTATGGCTCAGGGAGCATCACGGAACCTGTTGACATATGATGTCTCCCCCAGACACCCAGCTTTAAAATTTCTCTCTTTTGTACTCTTTTCCTTTATTTCTCAGACCAGCCGATACTTAGGAAAATAGAAAAGAACCCACGTTGAATATCAGAGGTGGGGTTCCCATGACATCTCTCTACTTACCATGGGGTTATGTTCTGATAATCCCATCATAAGTTGAAAATATTGTAAGTCAAAAATGCATGGCTGACTGGCAACTGTGACTCACTACCACTGCCCAGCATCATGAGAGAAACAGAGTTTCTACAGAATGTGTGTCACTCTCATTCACCTTAAAGTAGAAAATTCCCAAATGGAACCATCATAAGTTATATACAATCTGTCTATGAATCAAATAAGAAAAGGTTATGAAAGGTAGTAAGAAGAAGTCAGACTGGCTAGTGACATTGGGACCCAAGGAATGATATGATGTTGAATTCTCTGGGTTTTCTTTTTGCCTTGAGTATCCTATATAAGAAACTGAAAAAGACTAAAAAGGAAACACCAACAGGTGGAAACAAAAATGTTCCTAAAAAAAGTCTATTCTTTCTAGCCAAAGTATCAGGAAAGAGACAGCCTAGCAGGCCAGAAAACTTTTAGACAATAATGGCTCTACTCCAGTCAATCATCACAGAAATATTCATGGACTCATCCCCACGCATGCAAGTAAGGGACAAGTGGAGGGTCTATCACCCTCTCAGGGATGTAACGAGTCAGTTTAACACCCTCATCAGGTTGGTGTAAAAGAAGGCAAAGTAATGAACTGAAACTTTTGTCACTGCCAACTGGTAACAAGGTTATCCTCCCAACACCCACATCATCAGTGAAGACTACAGGGGAAACGTGGACTTCCACTGGCACCCAGCAGTAACAAGATGTTTCTACCTTTCTCTGCTGCAGTGGTGTCAGAGGAAGCGTAGTGGAGAGCTTTCTCCACTGACCAGTGTAATAAGGCCACCTACACTCCCATGGTGTCATTAGATGAAATATGGAGAGCAGTAATGAGACCTGCTTACCTCTTTCAGCCAGGGAAGTATCACTGGAAGCTTAGTAGGGAACTGGAAATTCCACTCTGTCTAACATGAAGGAAAAGCCCATGCCACTTGAGTGTCAAAGGAAGCTGAGTGGGGAAACTGAACTTCTACCCCCACCTGGCAGTAACAAGGTACTTTACCAGAGAAGTGTCAGAAGAAACAAGCTAATTCAAAAAGTGTAAATAAGATCCAGAGTCTCAAACAGTAATACCCAATATGCCCAGGTTCCAATAAAAAATTACTCTTTATATTAAGAAGCAAGAAGTTATTAGATTGAATGAAAAAAAGAAAATAGGTGCCAACACCAAGATGACAGAGATACTAGAATTATCTGACAAATATTTTAAAGCAGTGCCATAAAGATGTGCATCACACAAAATTATTTATATGTTCAAAACAAATGAAAGCTTAGAGAGTCTTAGCAAAGAAATAGAAAGCCTCAGCAAGACACAGAAGACATAAAAAAGAACCAAATGGAAATTTGAAAACTGAAAAGTGTGATAATGTAAAAGAAACTACAGGTGACCTCAAAAGCAGAATGGAGGGGGCAGAGGAAAGAATTAGTGAACCTGAAGAGAGAAAAATAGCCTTTGATAAAATTCAACATCCCTTCATGTTAAAAACTCTCAATAAACTAGGTATTGAAGAAACATATGTCAAAAATAATAAGAGCTATTTATGAAAACACCACAGCCAATGTCATACTAAATGGGAAACACTTGAAAGCATTCCCTTTGAAAACCAGCACATGACAAGGATGCCCTCTTCCACCACTCCTATTCAACACAGTATTGGAAGTTCTAGCTAAGGCAATGAGGCAACATAAAGAAATAAAGTGTATTAAAATAGGAAGAGAGGAAGTTAAATTGTCTGTTTACAGATGACATAATTCTATATTTAGGAAACTCCATCATCTAAGCCCTAAAACTTCTTAAGCTGATAAGCAACTTTAGCAAAGTCTCAGGATACAAAATCAATGTGCAAAAAACACAAGCATTCCTATACACCAACAATAGACAAGTGGAGGGCCAAATCATGAATGAACTCCCATTCACAACTGCTACAAAGAGAAAAAAATATCTAGGAATACAGCTAATGAGGGAAGTAAAGGAACACTTCAAGGAGAACCACAAACCACTGCTCAAGAAAATAAGAAAGGACACAAACCAATGGAAAAACATTCCATCCTCATGAGTAGGAAGAATCAATATTGTTAAAATGGTCACATTGTCCAAAGTAATTTATAGATTAAATGCTACTCCCATCAAACTACCATAGACATTCTTCACAGAATTGGAAAAAACTACTTTAAATTTTATATGAAACCAAAAAAGAGAACATATAGCCAAGACAATACTAAGCAAAAAGAACAAAGCTGGAGACATCATGCTACCTGACTTCAAACTATACTACAAGGCTACAGTAACCAAAACAGCATGGTACTGGTATCAAAACAGACATATAGACCCACGGGAAAGAACAGAGACCTCAGAAATAACACCATGTATCTACAACCATCTGAACTTCAAGAAACCAAACAAAAACAGGCAATATGGAAAGGGTTCCCAATTTAATAAATGTTGCTGGAAAAACTGGCTAGCCATATGTAGAAAACTGAAACTGGCCCCCTTCCTTACACCTTATACAAAAATTAATTCAAGGTGGGTTAAAGACTTAAATGTAAAACGCAAAGCCATAAAAACCCTAGAAGAAAATCTAGGCAATACCACTCAGGACATATGCATAGCAAAGACTTATTTCGTGACAAAAATGTCAAAGGCAATGGCAACGAAAGCCAAAATTGAGAAATAGGATCTAATTAAACTAAAGTGCTTCTGAACAGCAAAAGAAACTATCATCAGAGTGAATAGGCAACCTACAGAATGGGAGAAAATTTTTGCAATCTACCCATCTGACGAAAGTCTAATATCCAGACTACCCATCTGACAAAGTTCTAATATCTAGAATCTACAAGTAACTTTAACAAATTTACAAGGCAAAAACAACACAACCCCATCAATAAGTGGGCAAGGGATATGAACAGACACTTCTCAAAAGAGGACATTTACACAGTCAACAAACATATGAAAAAAAGCTCATCATCACTGATTATTAGAGAAATGTAAATCAAAACCACAATGAGATACCATCTCACACCAGTAAGCATGGCAAGCATTTAAAAGTCAAGAAACAATAGATCCTGACAAGGCTGTGGAGAGACAGGAATGTTTTTACACTGTTGGTAGGAATGTGAATTATTTGAACCATTATGGAAGACATGTGGCAATTCCTCGAGGATCTAGAACCAGAAATACCGTTTGACCTAGTAATCCCATTACTGGGTGTATACCCAAAAGAATATAAATCATTCTACTGTAAAGATACATGCACACATATGTTTACTGCAGCACTATTTACAATAGCAAAACCTGGAATCAACCCAAATGCCCATCAATGATAGACCTGATAAAGAAAATGTGGCACATACACACCATGGAATACTAGGCAGTCATAAAAAGGAATGAGATCGTGCCCTTTGCAGGGACATGGATGAAGCTGGAAGCCATCATCCTCAGCAAACTAACACAGGAACAGAAAACCAAACACTGCATGTTCTTACTAATAAGTGGGAGCTGAACAATGAGAACACATAGATACAGGGAGGGGAACAACACACACTGGTGCCAGTTGGGGACTGGGGGATGAGGGGAGGGACAACATTAGGAGAAATAGCTAATGCATGCAGGGCTTAAAACCTAGATGACAGGTTGATAGGTGCAGCAAACCACCATGGCACATGTATACCTATGTAACAAACCTACACATTCTGCACCTGTATCCTGGAACTTAAAGTATAATTAAAAGAAAGAAAGAAATCCACTCTAGTTAACAGCATTCTGATCAAGTCCACAGATATGAATGAGGGCCATAAAATAAATCTTATTTGTCTATGAGAAAAAGAAGATGTAGAAAATATCACATCTAAACAACAGACAGAACACAGTCTAGAAAAAGGAAAGTGAATAGTCTCCCATCCAACATACATGTTACTGAAGTGTCAGAGGAAAGAATAAAGAGGTCAGGACAGAAAAAAAAAAAAAAAAACTTATAAATAATGGCTGAAAACTTGCCAGATTTGGCAAAAGACATAAAACTACAGATTCAAGAAACCAACCGAACTCCAAATAATTAAAAAAAAAAAAATCCCCAGCAAGACACATCATAATCACACTTCTGAAAAATAAAGACAATGAAAGCATATTGACAATAATGAGATAAATGACATCTTACTTGCAGGGACAAACAATTTGAATGATACATATTTTTCATATAAATCATGGAGAGCAGAAGGAAGTGACAGTATTTTTCAAGTGCTAAAAGAAATGAACTGTCAGTCCAGATTCCTGTATTCAGTGAAAATACACTTCAGAAATCAAGGGAAAATTGAGATTCTCATATGAAGAAAAACTAAGAGAATTTGTTGCCAGCAGACCTACACTAAAAGAATGACTAAAGAAAGCTCTCTATACAGCAAGAAAATAATAAAAGAAATATTGAACTTCAGGAAGAATAAAAAATAGAGAAAAAAATGGATAAATACAATAGACTTTCCTTCTCATTTTTATTTTTCTGATTATGTTTTATATTTGAAGCAAGAACTATGGCACTGTTTGATGTGGTTCTAAATGTATACTGTAGTAATCCATAGTAGGGTGGGGACAAGAAAATAGAAGAAAAAAACAGAGAACAAACAAAACAAAAAGTAAATAAGCATACATAGCCCTAACATAACAATAATTACATTAATTATAAATAATCTAAGTACACCAATTAAAAGACAGATAGTGAAAGGCTGGATTAATAAACACTACTTAACCATAAGCTATCTACAAAAACAACTCATGTAAATTAAAACACTATAGTCAAGCTTAAAATAGAAGATTGGAAAAACATACATCATAGTACATCAATCTAAGGAAAACATGAATGGCTATATTAATATCAGACATATTAGACTTCAGAGTAAATACAATTACCAAAAACATACAGGGACACTATGTAATAACAGAAGGGTCCATCCACCAAGAAGACATGGATTTTAAATGTACATGCATTAAAAAACAGAGCTGCAAAATATGTAAAGTAAAATCTTTCAAAACTAAAATGAGAAATAGACCAATCCACAATTATACTTGTACACTTCTACACTCATCCTTCAACAATTGTTACAACAACTAGACTGAAAATCAGCAAGAATTTAGAATTTAACAACACAATCAACAGTATCTAATGCATATGTATAGAACACACCCCCCAGCAACAGTGGAATATTTATTCCAAATACATATTATTTTTAAGGTCCCATGGAACATTCCTTAAATTAAACCATATCTAGGGCCATAAAGCAAACCTCAACAAATCTGAGAGAACTGAAATCATACAGAGTGTGCTCTCCAGTGACAAGTGGAATCAAACTAGAAAATGAACAAGAACTTTTTCAAACCCTTGGAATCTAAACAAGACACTTCAAAATAATCTGTTAGTCAAAAAGGATGCTTGAAGGAAATCTAAAAATACATTGAACTGAATGAAAAGGAAAACACAATATATTTATATCTGTGAGATATGGCTAATGAAATACTGACAGATGAATGTACAGCAACAAATGCTTACATTTGCAAAAAAGCAGTCTCTAACCAATAATATAAGTCCTACCTCAAGCACCTAGAAAAAGAAGAGCAAAATAAACACAAGCTAAGCAGAAGGAAATAAACATAAAAGCAGAAATAAATAAAATTTAAAACAGAAAAACAATAGAAAAAGTCTGTGAAAAAAAATCCTGGTTCTTTGAACGATCAATAAAATTGACAAACCTCTAGCAAGGCTGAAAAAATAAAGTGAGAGAAGACATAACTTACAAATATCTGGAATGAAATACTGGATATCACTGTAGACTCTGCAGGCATCAAATGGATAATAAGAGAATGCTAAGAACAGCCTTACATACTTAGATGAAATGGACCAATTCCTCTAAAAATTAAAATACCACAACTCCTTCAATATGGAATAGAGAATTTGAATAGCCCTATAAACTGTCAAATAAATTGAATTCTTAGTTTTAAAGTGTCTAAAAAGAAATATCCAGACCACAATAGTTTTACTGCAGAATTCTACCAAACACTTGAAGAATTAACACGTTTTTACAATATCTTGCAGAAAATAGAGGCTATTATTCTGAAGCTACTATTACCCTGATACCCAAACCAGACAAAGGCAGTACAAAAATAAAAACTACAGAAAACATCCCTTATGAAAACAGAGGTGGAGGGCGTTCCAAGATGGCCAAATAGGAAGAGCTCCGGGTTGCAGCTCCTAGCAGGATCGACGCAGAAGACAGGTGATTTCTGCATTTCCAACTGAGGTACCTGGTTCATCTCATTGGGACTGGCTGGACAGTGGGTACAGCCTATGGAGGGCAAGCCAAAGCAGGACGAGGTATCACCTCACTGGGGAAGTGCAAGGTGTTAGGGGATTTCCCTTTCCTAGCCAAGGGAAGCCATGACAGACTACTGGGAAAAAAGGGACACTCCCGCTCAAATATGGTGCTGTTCCCAAGGTCCTAGCAACTGACAGACAAGGTGATTCCCTCCCTTGCCTAATGTGGCAACTCCCATGCCCACAGAGCCTTACTACTGCTGGTGCAGCAGTCTGAGATGGATCTGTGAGACAGCAGCCTGTCTGGGGAGGGAGTCTGCCATTGATAAGGCTTGAGTAGGTAAACAAAGCAGCCAGGAAGCTCGAACTGGGTGGATCCCACCTCAGCTCAACAAGGCCTACTGCATCTAGACTCCACCTCTGTGGGCAAGGCATAGCTGAACAAAAGGCAGCAGACAACTTCTGCAGACTTAAACATCTCTGTCTGACAGCTCTGAAAAGAGCAGTGGTTCTCCCAGCATGGCGTTTGAGCTCTGAGAATGGAAAGACTGCCTCCTCAAGTAGGTCCCTGACCTCCGTGTAGCCTAACTGGGAGACACTTCTCAGTTGGGGCCAACAGACACCTCATATAGGTGGCTGCCCCTCTGGGACAAAGCTTCCAGAGGAAGGATCAGGTGGCAATATTTCCTGTTCTGCAATATTTGCTGTTCAGCAGCCTCCACTGGTAATACCCAGCCAAACAGGGTCTGAAGTGAAACTCCAGCAAACTCCAACAGACCTGCAGCTGAGGGACCTAACTGTTAGAAGGAAAACTAACAAACACAAAGGAATAGCATCAACATCAACAAAAAGGTCATCTACACCAAAACTCCATATGTAGGTCACCAACATCAAAGACCAAAGGTAGATAAAACCACAAAGATGGGGAGAAACCAGAGAAGAAAAGCTGAAAATTGTAAAAATCAAAGCACCTCTTCTCCTCCAAAGGATGGCAGCTCCTTGCCAGCAATGGAACAAAGCTGGATGACGGATGACTATGAAGAGTTGACAGAAGAAGACTTCAGAAGGTAGGTAATAATAAACTACTCCTAGCTAAACAAGCATGCTCTAACCCATGGCAAGGAAGCTAAAAAACCTTGAAAAAAGATTACATGAATGACTAACTAGAATAAACAGTGTACAGAAGACCTTAAATGACGTGTTAACAATATTAACCTTAAATGTAAATGGGCTAAATGCTCCAATTAAAAGACACAAACCGGCAAATTGGATAAAGAATCAAGACCCATCAATGTGCTGTATTCAGAAGACACATCTCATGTGCAAAGGTGCACATAGGCTCAAAATAAAGGGATGGAGGAAGATCTACCAAGCAAATGGAAAGCAAAAAAATGCAGGGGTTGCAATCCTAGTCTCTGATAAAACAGACTTTAAACCAACAAAGATCAAAAGGGACAAAAAAGGCCATTACATAATGGTAAAGAGATCAATTCAACAAGAAGAGCTAACTTTCCTAAATATAAATGCACCCAATACAGGAGTACACAGATTCATAAAGCAAGTTCTTAGAGACCTACCAAGAGACTTAGACTCCCACACAATAATAATGGTAGATTTTATGCAGCCGACAGACACATGAAAAAATGCTCATCATCACTGGTCATCAGAGAAATGCAAATCAAAACCATAATGAAATACCATCTCACACCAGATAGAATAGCAATCATTAAAAAGCCAGGAAACAACAGATGCTGGAGAGGATGTGGAGAAATAGGAACACTTTTACACTGTTGGTGGGAGTGTAAATTAGTTCAACCATTGTGGAAGATAGTGTGGTGATTCCTCAGGTTTCTAGAACTAGAATTACCATTTGACCCAGCAATCCCATTACTGGGTGTATACCCAAAGGATTATAAATCATGCTACTATAAAGACACATGCACACGTTTGTTTATTGCAGCACTATTCATAATAGCAAAGACTTGGAACCAACCCAAATGTCCATCAGTGACAGACTGGATTAAGAAAATGTGGCACATATACACGATGGAATACAATGCAGCCATAAAAAGGGATGAGTTAATGTCCTTTGTAGGGACATGGATGAAGCTGGAAACCGTCATTCTCAGGAAACTATCACAAGGGCAGAAAAACTAAACACCACATGTTCTCACTCATAGGTGGGAATTGAACAATGAGGTCACTTGGACAAAGGACAGGGAACATCACACACCGGGGCCTGTCACAGGGTGGAGGTCTGGGGGAGGGATAGCATTAGGAGAAATACCTAATGTAAATGATGAGTTAATGGGTGCAGCAAACCAACATGGCACATGTATACCTGTGCATCAAACCTGCATGTTGTGCACATGTACTCTAGAACTTAAAGTATAAAAAAAAAAAGAAAAAGGAAAGCAGAGGCAAAAATTCTTAACAAAATATTAAGAACAGAATTCAGCAATATATAATGAAAATTATACACCATACCCTAATGGAGTTTATTCCAGGGGTGCAAGTCTGATTCACATTTGAAAATCAATCAGTGGAATCTACCATATTAACAGCCTAAATAAGAGAATTCACTAGACCATATTAATTTATGCAGTAAAATAATTTGACTAAATTCAACATCCATTCATGATATCTCTCAGGAAAATAGGAATAGAAAAGAACTTCCTCAACAGGAAGAGCATCTACAAAATACTGGAGCAAATAACACTGAATGATAGAGAATGGCTGCTCTCACCCTAAGATCAAGGCCAGGATGTTCTTGATTCTCTTTTTCACTGTACAAAGTCTCAGTGGTTAGCAGCACAAGGTAGGGTCCTTCCCAGGCTGGCTCAAGTTTTTCTTTTTTCCACCCTTTGATGAGAAGATGATCTTCAGGCTGGTGCTGGTTTACCAGAAATTCTAGAGGTGGTACCTGTGCTAAAAGACTTTTAGTTTTGAGGGAAAGGAACATGGAAGATAAACCAAGTATATAATTTCTAAGAAATTGACCTTTTGTTTTAAATGTGGGGACATCAACAGTGTACTTTATAGTCTTTGGTGCCTTCTTACTGAGAAATTTTCTTTGGCACCTATTTTTATTAGTTTTTAGACCAAAGAAAGACAGACACCATTTTATATTTAACAATGCTTTCTGTATGATTTTCATATGAGATAAGCTAAATTTCACCTTTATATTGTATGTTATTAATGTTAAACTTAATTTTAATAAAACTTTGTAGACATATTTATTCCATTTTTAATGTCTGACCATAAAGTAAGATTTTTATAGACTCTTTTTAACCTTTCATAATTTTTGTTAAAGAGCAGGTTAGTGCTTTAAGAAAAACCTGTGGTGCTTTTAATTTAATGTCCAGTTCACAGAAAAACTAGATGATACCTTTTTAACTTTAGCCAATACGTTTACACACAGAATTTACTTTACAATTTTAAAACTTGATTAAACCTTTAAAACAAAATATACATATTTTTAACCTTTTAATGTAGGTAAAAATTCACATTCTTATGCCTCCTTATAATCCTTTTGCCAAAGGTGTGTTTTACGTTTCTTACACATCTTGCACATAAACTGTTTCTTCAATAGTTTTACATTTAGGAGGTGTAATTACTTTTAAATTATACAACATTTCTTGCATAAATTTCCTTTTATAACCTTTTTTCTTTTTTCTCCACGACTTTCACAGATAATTCTTCAAAATGCCTCAACTTTCTGACTTGTTGCAAACATCCCTTTAAAAAAAAAAAAAACCAGTTAGTTATTCTAGGACAAGAACTTACCATACAACATTCTTTTTACATAAATTCTCCCCCACTTTTTTTAAAATTTTATTTTCCTAAAAATGCTAACCATTCTTTTCTAAAGTGAACTTCCTTCATGTCTGTGGACTAGACTGCTTAGGCCATAAGATTAGAATTTAGGATAATACATGTTACACTGTTAACTTTTAGCAAACTTTGCTTTTGTTGAAAACCTTCTAAGTTTGGGATTTCAATTATTCTTTGCTATTGATAAGATCTTGTTTAGTTCAAATTAACTTAGAATTGGTATAGATGGTTCCTTCCTTGTTCTGTAAGTACTTTAAGGCTTTACTCAGTGCAAACAGGTCGCACATTTGAGCAGACCAGTTATTAGGCAATTTTCTTAACTCTGCTTCTACAAGAGTTTCCCTATCAATTATTGAATACCCATTGCCTTTTCTTTTTCCCCCCCTCAGTCACCCAGGAGGAACCATCTATTGTCCTGTCCTGAAGGGGGTTTCTCCTAGGTCTGGTTCGATCATTGTATGGTAATTAAGATTTAAATCCCCTGTTAGGAAACCTGCTGGGTTAAGGGAATTTTCAGTGGTTGATGACAAATCATATTTTTCTAACAGAATAGCTCTATACTTTAAGATTTTTGCTTTTTGACTTAGGATTGTTCTCAACTGGTGAGGTGTGCTTACAATGAGGCTTCCTCTAAAAGTTATATTTTTACTTTCTTCTGTTAGCAGAGCAGTTGTCGCTACAGGTTGAATGCATTTGGGCCATCCACGGGTTACTGGGTTAAGGATTTTTGAAGGCTACGGGTTGTCAGTGGCCTCAGTGCTTTTGGGCTATGCCCTTGTTTACACTGACAACAAAGTGGTATTGGAGTGTTAGTAGGGTCATGGAGAAGACCTTTAATTATCAATTATAGGTTCTAAATTTACCTTGGCGTTTAAAGGAATAGGGTACACTTTTTTTTTTCTCAACTACTTGTATATCTCTTTTTTTCTCTTTGACTTTCTGTCTCTCTCTTCGACTCCCTTTTTGTCTGTCTCATCCTCTCTCTGCCTCTCTTCCTCTCTCTCTCTCTCTGCCTTTCTCTCTCTCTCTCTCTGACTCTCTCTTTCTCTGTCTCTTCCTTTCCCTCTCTGCCTCTCTCCCTCTCTCTCTGCCTCTCCCCCCTCTCTCTCTGCCTCTCTCCTTCTCTCTCTCTGCCTCTCTCCCTCTCTCTCTCTCTTCTCCTGCCTCTCTCCCTCTCTCTCTCTCCTCTCCTGCCTCTCTCTCTCTCTCCTCTAGGGTAGGGACCTGCGGGAGTGGAGCTACTCTCTCTTTCCCCAAGAAGAAAGGAAAGGGGGGTGGGTTGTGTCAGGTTCAACCCTTGAAATTAGCAGAAGGCTTAACCCCTCAACACCAGGGATGTCTCGCCTTGCCTGTCCTGAAAGGCTCAACCCCCTCAAACCAGGGGACATCTTGCCTTGCTTGCCCTGGAAGGCTCAACCCCTCAAACCAGGGGTGTCTTGCCTGTCCTGGAAGGTTGACCTGTTTCTCCTCTTTCCCCTTCTGAAGGTCCTTTGCACACTTCCTACTGGTGCTGTCCTCTCTGGCCGCTCCCTCAAGGTAGAGTCAGGCCCTTGTTAGTGTTGGCATGCCAGTATAAATCCTAATGGCAGGATCCGCCCTAAGCCATATGAGGTAGCTACGGAACCGCAGAGAGGACCCACTCACTCCGTCCAGCAGTAGGACTTGTCACCATCCACACGAACAACACCACAAGCAGGATCGTTTGTAGACATTCATGCACATACACATTTAGCCTTCCACAATTTGACCACCAAAGAAATACTTTACCAGCTCCCGAGGCTTCTCCTTCCATGGTCTGTGTGCAGCATTGTCGCCGGAGTATGTGAGAATCCTTTAAGCTAGGTTGCTGACCAGTTTTTTGTTTCTTTGTTTGTTTGTTTTTTGCATTGCTGAGAGCTCGGGTTATTCCTCGCACTGGGTGGGTCTTGATTTCTCACCCCTGAGGCTGCCACAATAGGGTGGGGTGCACCTCCTCTTAAGAGAGAACCAGAGACTGTCCCTGGAGGGGAATGTAATCCCGGGTGAGATCCCAAATTGTTATATATAAAGGCTCGGTGCCGCAAAAGAAATAGCACTCAAATATAAAATTTACTTTTTAATTCTCAGCAAGGCAAGTTACTTCTGTATAGAAGGGTGCACCCTTACAGACGGAAAAATGGCAAGCACACATAATTTTTAAAATTCTCATTGTTGTTTTGTTATTGATCACTCTGATATTCAAGGTGTCACCTCTTATTCGATTAATCACCCTTGTAAGTCTCTAAAGTTTTTTACCTTTAGATCTTCAATTTATTGAATAATAGCCAGATAACAGCAAAATTTTCCGTAGAGTGCAGTAGCAGGGATCAGAGCAGTGTTCCCTTGAGAGCTAAACATAATGAAAAGAAAGGGCAGACCCAGGGCTTAGTAAACTGCATCCAGTCCCATTTCTATCACTAATTAGGAGAGTAATCTAGGAAAATCTACTTGTTCTCTCTGGGTCTCAGTCACTTCATCCGAAAGAGGATAATCTCTAAGGAGCACATTAGCTCTGACATTCTAGGAAATTGAAGGCAAGCTGCCCTAGGGAAGAGAATTATTCCTACCCTGAGCTAATTGGAATGGCTGTGTGAATGCCATTCTGTTCTTATACGCCTGTAATAACTAGTTCCTCTCAAGAAGTCACTGTAGTTTCAGGGCCTGTTCTGTTTGCTGGAAACAGTGAAACTGAAGTTCCAGATGTGTTATTTTGTACAAATGTTAGTGGAAAGAAAACTTGGACATCCCAGGAAATTCAGTGGGGTTAGTTAAGAATTTCTCTCTTTTTTTAAATTATTATACTTTAAGTTCTAGGGTACATGTGCACAATGTGCAGGTTTGATACACAGGTATACATGTGCCATGTTGGTTTGTTGCACCCATCAATTCATCATTTACATTAGGTATTTCTCCTAATGCTATCCCTCCACCACCGCTTCACCCCATGACAGGCCCTGGTGTGTGATGTTCCCCACCCTGTGTCCAAGTGATCTCATTGTTCAATTCCCATCTATGAGTGAGAACATACAGTGTTTGGTTTTCTGTCCTTGTGATGGTTTGCTGAGAATGATGGTTTCCAGCTTCATCAATGTCCCTACAAAGGACGTGAACTCATCCTTTTTTTATGGCTGCATAGTATTCCATGGTGTATATGTGCCACATTTTCTTAATCCAGTCTATCATTGATGAACATTTGGGTTGGTTCCAAGTCTTTGCTATTATGAATAGTGCTGCAATAAACAAACGTGTGCATGTGTCTTTATAGTAGCATGATTTATAATCCTTTGGGTATATACTCAGTAATGGGATTGCTGGGTCAAATGGTAATTCTAGTTCTAGATCATTGAGGAATCTCCACACTGTCTTCCACAATGGTTGAACTAATTTACACTCCCACCAACAGTGTAAAAGTGTTCCTATTTCTCCACATCCTCTCCAGCATCTGTTGTTTCCTGGCTTTTTAATGATTGCCATTCTATCTGGTGTGAGATGGTATTTCATTATGGTTTTGATTTGCATTTCTCTGATGACCAGTGATGATGAGCATTTTTTCATGTGTCTGTTGGCTGCATAGATGTCTTCTTTTGTGAAGTGTCTGTTCATATCCTTTGTCCACTTTTTGATGTGGTTGTTTGATTTTTTCTTATAACTTTGTTTGAGTTCTTTGTAGATTCTGGATATTAGCCATTTGTCAGATGGGTAGATTGCAAAAATTTTCTCCCATTCTGTAGGTTGCCTGTTCACTCTGATGGTAGTTTCTTTTGCCATGCAGAAGCTCTTTAGTTTAATTAGATCCCATTTGTCTATTTTGGCTTTTGTTGCCATTGCTTTTGAAGTGTTTTAGCCATGAAGACCTTTCCCATGCCTATGTCCTGAATGGTATTGCCTGGGTTTTCTTCTAGGGTTTTTATGGTTTTAGGTCTAACATTTAAGTCTTTAATCCATCTGGAATTAATTTTTGTATAAGGTGTAAGGAAGGGATCCAGTTTCAGCTTTCCACATATGGCTAGCCACTTTTCCAAGCACCATTTATTAAGTAGGGAATGCTTTCCCCATTTCTGGGTTTTGTCAGGTTTGTCAAAGATCAGATGGTTGTAGACGTGTGGTGTTATTTCTGAGGGCTCTGTTCTGTTCCATTGGTCTATATCTCTGTTTTGGTACCAATACCATGCTGTTTTGATTACTGTAGCTTTGAAGTATAGTTTGAAGTCAGGTAGCATGATGCCTCCAGCTTTGCTCTTTTGGCTTAGGATTGTCTTGGCAATGCAGGCCTTTTTTTGATTCCATATGAACTTTAAAGTAGTTTTTTTCCAATTCTGTGAAGAAAGTCATTGGTAGCTTGATGGGGATAGCATTGCATCTATAAATTACTTTGGGCAGTATGGCCATTATCCTGATATTCATTCTTCTTATCCATTAGCATGGAATATTCTTCCATTTGTTTCTGCCCTCTTTTATTTCCACCCTCTTTTATTTCCTTGAGCAGTGATTTATAGTTCTCCTTGAAGAGGTCCTTCACATCCATTGTAAGTTGTATTCCTAGTTATTTTATTCTCTTTGTAGCAATTGTGAATGGGAGTTCACTCATGATTTGCTCTCTGTCTGTTAATGGTGTGTAGGAATGCTTGTGATTTTCGCACATTGATTTTGTATCCTGAGACTTTGCTGAAGTTGTTAATCAGCTTGAGATTGTGGGCTGAGACAATGGGGTTTTCTAAATATACAATCATGTCATCTGCAAATAGGGACAATTTGACTTCCTGATTTCCTAATTGAATACCCTTTATTTCTTTCTATTGCCTGATTGCCCTAGCCAAATTTCCAACACTACATTGAATAGGAATGGTGAGAAACGGCATCCCTGTCTTGTGCCAGTTTTCACAGGGAATGCTTCCAGGTTTTGCCCATTCAGTACAATATTGGCTCTGGGTTTGTCATAAATAACTCTTATTATTTTGAGATATGTTCCATCAATACCTAGTTTATTGAGAGTTTTTAGCATGAAGACCTGTTGAATTTTGTCAAAGGCCTTTTCTGCATCTACTGAGATAATCATGTGCTTTTTGTCTTTGGTTCTGTTTATGTGATGGGTTACGTTTATTGATTTATGTACGTTGAATCAGCCTTGCATCCCAGGGATGAAGCTGACTTGATCATGTTGGATAAGCTTTTTGATGTGCTGATGGATTTGGCTTGCCAGTATTTTATTGAGGATTTTCACATCAATGTTCATCAGGGATATTTGTCTGAAATTCTCTTTTTTGTTGTGTCTCCACCAGGCTTTGTTATCAGGATGACGATGGCCTCATAAAATGAGTAAGGGAGGATTCCCTCATTTTCTATTGATTGGAATAGTTTCAGAAGGAATGGTACCAGCTCCTCTTTGAGCCTCTAGTAGAATTCATCTGTGAATCCGTCTGGTCCTGGACTTTTTTTAGTTGGTAGGCTACTAATTATTACCTCAATTTCAGAGCCTGTTATTGGTTATTCAGAGATTCAACTTCTTCCTGGTTTAGTCTTGGGAGGGTATATGTGTTCAGGAATTTATCCATTTCTTCTAGATTTTCTAGTTTATTTGCATAGAGGTGTTTATAGTATTCTCTGATGGTAGTTTGCATTTCTATGGGATTGGTGGTGATGTCCCCTTTATCATTCTTTATTGCATCTATTTGATTCTTCTCTATTTTCTTTTTTATTAGTCTTGCTAGCAGTTTATCAATATGTTGATCTTTTCAAAAAACCAGCTCCCGGATTCATTGATTTTCTGATGGGTTTTATTGTGTCTCCATCTCTTTCAGTTTTGCTCTGATCTTAGTTATTTCTTGCCTTCTCCTAGCTTTTGAATGTGTTTGCTCTTGCTTCTCTAGTGCTTTTAATTGTGATGTTAGGGTGTCGATTTTCGATCTTTCCTGCTTTCTCTTGTGGACATTTGGTGCTATAAATTTCCCTCTACACACTGCTTTAAATGTGTCCGAGAGATTCTGGTACATTGTGTCTTTATTCTCATTGATTTCAAAGAATATCTTTCTTCTGCCTTCATTTCATTATTTACCCAGTAGTCATTCAGGAGCAAGTTGTTCAGTTTCCATGTAGTTGTGTGGTTTTGAGTGAATTTCTTAATCCTGAGTTTTAATTTGGTTGCACTGTGGTCTGAGAGACAGTTTGTTGTCGAGAGACAGTTTGTTGTCATTTCTGTTCTTTTCATTTGCTGAGGAATGCTTTACTTCCTATTATGTGGTCAATTTTAGAATAAGTGCAATACGGTGCTGAGAAGAATGTATATTCTGTTGATTTGGGTGGAGAGTTCTGTAGATGTCTATCAGGTCTGCTTGATGCAGAGCTGAGTTCAGGTCCTGGATATCCTTGTTATCCTTCTGTCTTGTTGATCTGTCTAAAATTGACAGTGGAGTGTTAAAGTCTCCCATTATTAATGTGTGGGAGTCTAAGTCTCTTTGTAGATCTCTAAGGACTTGCCTTATGAATCTGGGTGCTCCTGTATTGGATGCATATATATTTAGGATATTTAGCTCTCCTTGTTGAATTGATCCCTTTACCATTATGTAATGGCCTTCTTTGTCTCTTTTGATCTTTGTTGGTTTAAGGTCTGTTTTATCAGAGATTAGGATTGCAACCCCTACTTGTTTTGCTTTCCAGTTGCTTGGTAGATCTTCCTCCATTCCTTTATTTTGAGTTCATGTGCGTCTTTGCACATGAGATGTGTCTCCTGAATACAGCACACTAATGGATCTTGACTTTTTATTGAATTTGCCAGTCTGTGTCTTTTAATTGGGGCATCTAACCCATTTACATTTAAGGTTAATATTGTTATGTTTGAATTTTATCCAGTCATTATGATGTTAGCTGGTTATTTTGCCTGTTAATCGATGTAGTTTCTTCATAGCATCAATGATCTTTACAATTTGGCCTGTTTTTGCAGTGACTGGTACCCATTGTTTCTTTCCTTGTTTGGTGCTTCCTTCAGGAGCTCTTGTAAGGCAGGCCTGGTGATGACAAAATCTCTCACCATTTGCTTGTCTATAAAGGATTTTATTTCTCCTTCACTTATGAAGCTTAGTTTGGCTGGATATGAAATTCTGGGTTGAAAATTCTTTTCTTTAGAATGTTGAATATTGGCTCCCACTCTCTTCTGGCTTGTAGGGCTTCTGCTGAGAGATTTGCTGTTAGTCTGATGGGCTTCCCTTTGTGGGTAACCCGACCTTTCTCTCTGGTTGCCCTTAACACTTCTTCCTTCATTTCAACCTTGGTGAATCTGACAATTTTGTGTCTTGGGGTTGCTCTTCTCAAGGAGTATCTCTGTGGTATTCTCCACATTTCCTGAATTTAAATGTTGGCCTGCATTGCTATTTTGGTGAGTTCTCCTGAATAATATCCTGCAAAGTGTTTTCCAACTTGGTTCTATCCTCCCCATCACTTTCAGGTACATCAATTAAATGTAGATTTGGTCTTTTCACATAGTCCCATATTTCTTGGAGGCTTTGTTCATTTCTTTTTACTCTTTTTTCTCTAGCACTGTCTTCTTGCTTCATTTTATTAATTTGGCCTTCAATCACTAGTACCCTTTCTTCCAGTTGATCAAATTGGCTATTGAAGCTTGTGCATGTGTCACAAAGTTCTCGTATCATGGTTTTCAGCTCCATCAGGTCATTTAAAGTCTTCTGTACACTGTTTATTCTAGTTAACCATTCACCTAATCTTTTTTTAAGGTTTTTAGCTTCCTTGTGATGGGTTCAAACATCTTTCTTTAACTCAGAGAAGTTTGTTATTACCCACCTTCTGAATCCTACTTCTGTCACCTCGTCAAAGTCATTCTCCATCCTTCTTTGTTCTGTTGCTGGTGAGGAGCTGCAATCCTGTGGAAGAGAAGAGGTACTTGTTTTTTTAGAATTTTCAGCTTTTTCTGCTCTGGTTTCTCCCCATCTTTGTGGTTTTATCTACCTTTGGTCTTTGATGTTGGTGACTTACAGATGGAGTTTTGGTGTAGATGAACTTTTTGTTGACGTTGATGGTGTTCCTTTGTGTCTGTTAGTTTTCCTTCTAACAGTCAGGTCCCTCAGCTGCAGGTCTGTTGGAGTTTGCTGGAGTTCCATTCCAGACCCTGTTTGCCTTGGTATCACCAGCAGAGGCTGCAGAACAGCAAATATTGCTGCCTGATCCTTCTTCTGGAAGCTTCTTCCCAGAGAGGCAGCCACCTATATGAGGTGTCTGTGGGCCCCTACTGGGAGATGTCTCCCAGTTAGGCTACATAGGTGTCAGGGACCCACTTGAGGAGGCAGTCTCTCCATTCTCAGTGCTCAAATGCCATGCTGGGAGAACCACTGCTCTCTTCAGAGCTGTCAGACAGGGAAGTTTAAGTCTGCAGAAGTTGTCAGAACAAGGCAGCACCTTTTGTTCAGCTATGCCCTGCCCACAGAGGTGGAGTCTAGAGGCAGTAGGCCTTGTTGAGCTGTGATGAGCTCTGCCCAGTTCAAGTTTCCAAGCTGCTTTCTTTACCTACTCAAGCCTCAGCAATGGCAGACTCCCCTCCACCAGCCAGGCTACTGCCTCACAGATTGATCTCAGACTGCTGCACTCACAGTGTGCTAGTCTCTGTGGGTGTGGGACACACTGAACCAGGCATGGGAGAAAAATCACCTTGTCTGCCAGTTGCTAAGACCTTTGGAAAAGCACAGTATTTGGGCAGGAGTGTCCTGTTTTTCCAGGTAGTCTGTTCAGGCTTCCCTTGGCTAGGAAAGGGAAATCCAACCCCTTGCACTTCCCAGGTGAGGTGATGCCCTGCCCTGCTTCAGCTCCCCCTCTGTGGGCTGCACCCACTGTCCAATGAGTCCCAGTAACATGAACCAGGTACCTCAGTTGGAAAGGCAGAAATCACCCATCTTCTGCATTGATCACGCTGGGAGCTGCACACTGGAGCTGTTCCTATTCAGCCACCTTGGAAAGCCCCTCTTGTAGTTAAGAATTTCATGCCAGGCAAATGTGTGATTGACTCAGAGCTCTGTGCCAATCACAGTGGGAAGCCCAACTCAATGAAACTTGGGGAAAGTCTGGGTGCCTAGAACTAGCACCAAGGGAAAAGTTTATCTGAAATTTCTATTCAGTGGTGATATAAACCTTAGGCTGTTGAAATAGGACCTAGTACCCAGACGGATAAGGACATTTCTTCACCAGTTACCCAGGTAATAGAGAAATAAGTGGTGTGTGTCCGTGTGTGTGTTTGTGTGTGTATGTGTGTGTGTGTGTAGAAAGAGAAATCAACAGGGCAGAATGTATATATAATATATTCCAATAGCCTTCTAATTGGCCTCCCCAATTCCTCCTTACTTCAATCCAGCTTCCACACTACTGTTAAATTCATTTTCATTCATTGCTCAACAGACACAAGTTGATTCCAAATCTTGGCTATTTTGAATAATGCTGCAGTGAACATGGGAGCATTGATATATCTCCAAAATAGTGATATTATTCTCTTCAGATGCATACCTAGAAGTGATACTGCTAAACCATATAGTAGTTTTATTCTTAGTTTTTTGAAGAATCTCCGTACTGTTTTTGATAATGGCTGTACTTACATTTCTACCAACAGTGTGCAAGTGTGCCCATAGCTTTGCCAATATCTGTCATCCTTCTTTTGATAGTCACCATTCTGAGAGGTGTGAGGTGATATTATGATTTTAATCTGCATTTTCCCAGTATTTAATGATGTTCAGCATTTTTTTCATATATCTATTGGCTATTTATATGTCTTCTTTTGATAAATGTCTATTGAAGTCCTTTGCCCATTTTTTAATCGGGTTATTTGTTTTCTTGGTATTGAGTTGTATGAGTTCCTGATAATTCTGGATACCAGATCTATGATTTGCAGATGTTTTCTTCTGATTCATAGATTGTCTCTTCACTCTTAATTGTTTTCTTTGCTGTGCAGAAGCTTTTTAGTTTGATGTGTTTCCATTTGCCTGTTTTTACTTTTGATGCCTGGACATTTGGAGCCAAATCCAAAGAATCATTGCCCAGACCAATGTTATGTAGTTTTCCCTCTATGTTTTCTTCTGCAGTTTTATGGGCTTCAGGTCTTATGTTTAGGCCTTTAATCCATTTTGAGTTGATTCTTGTATATTGTGTGATATGAGTGTCCATTTTAATTCTTCTGCATGTGGATATCCAGTTGTTCCAATAGCAATTATTGAACAAACTCCTCTTTTCCCATTATGTGTTCCTGGCACATTTGTTTGAAATCAATTGACCATAGATGCATGGATTTATTCCTGGTCTCTCTATTCTGTTCTATTGGTCAGTGTGTCTATTTTTATGCCAGTACCATATTGTTTTAAATATTATACCTTTGTAATAAAATTTGAAATGAAGAAGTATGATGTCTTCAGCTTTCTTCTTGCTCAATATTGCTTTAGCTATTTGGATCTTTTATGGTTCTATGCAAATTTTAGGATTTTCAGAAATTTCTGTGAAAGATGCCATGGAATTTTTATACAGATTGCATTAAATCTATAGATTGTTTTGGGTAGCATGGACATTTTGATAATGTTGATTGTTCTGATCAGCAATCATGGAATATCTTTTCACTGATTTGTGTGTTCATAAATTTCTCACATTAATATTTTGTAGCTTTCAATTTACAGATTTTTTACCTCCTGCTATAAATTTCTTACTAAGTATTGTATTCTTTTTGATGTATTATAAATGGGATTTCTGTTCTTAATTGCTTTTATGGGCAGTTAATTATTAGTAAATAGAAAGGTTACTAATATTTATGTGTTGATTTTGTATCCCAAAACTTCATTATATTTGTTTATTAATTCTAACAATTTTTATTGGCATATGTGGAGTTATGCATATATATGATCATGTATCTGCAAACAGAGACAGGTTTGCTTCTTTTCTAATTTAGATGTCTTTTATCTCTTTTTCTTGTCTAATTGCTCTAGCTAGGACTTCCAGTACTATGTTGAATAGAGGCTTTTTTTTTATTTTCATAATTGAGATTTTATTGGTTGAGGATCAGTACAGACATTTCAATTTGTACACAATTCTTAACATATGTAACAAAATTCTAAAAAGCCATGTATTGTAATTCTTTTTTAAAGTTATTCCAGTGACTTTCCAGCTTAAAATTTGGAAGCAAATTTTCCTTAAGAGGCTATCAAGTACCAGTATCTTCACATGTTGGTCAGCTGTTACATATGGCCCACCAGTTCACAACTGAATTAGCATGTACACTACATATTCAAATTTGTAATCTTTCACAGCACGGTAACAAAGTTATTAGGAAAACAGGACTACCACAACCAAAGATGTTACAGAGTGCACACAATTCTGACAGGGAGCGCCATGATCAAGCAGTGGTTTTCTTTAGGAAACAATTCTACTAAAAAACAACATGAGAATAGAATTTAAAATGTTCAAGACATTAAATGCAGGACTGACTCCATATTGCCATTTAATATGCTTTGTATTATAGGATATAAAAACTAACCCCACATCTATAGAATATTAAGCTGACACCCGAGACAGTCAAAGCCTCCCATAATTCAGTACCCCACACTTTTCTGGTTGTACCAAAAAATAAACAAGCAGCAAATGATTTCACCTCTTAAAAAAAAGCATTTACACTTTAAAAAATGGGATGAGGTGAGATTCCTTCCTTCTTAAAAATGTTTCTAGAGCTAGTAAAAAACTTGCATTTACAAAATAGTTGATAAAAATATTCCTCTGGATTGTACAAGAAGGGAGACAGGGACCACTGGTAAGACATGGTATATGGTATTAATCAGACTTGGCTTCTTTCTCTCCTGCTTCATCAGAGACTGGACTCTCCTCAGTTTTCGTTTCCCCATTTTCTGCAGGTAAATCTTTAGTTTCTTGGTTAGCCACTTCGACCTGTTTTCCCTTTGCTCCCCTTTTCCCTTTTGTTTGCACTTTTTTGTCTGAAGATTTATCCTTCGCTGCTGCCTTTTTCAGCTTCGCTTCCACTTTTGCAGGAGGTTTAGCTGACAACCGCGCCGATCTCCTCTTGGGCTCTTCCTTGGCAGCCCCTTCCGCAGAGCTGACCTTCCTCTTGGTCATCCTGGTGGTGGGGAAGGCGCGTGCCCGGGTGCCTGTGGGCCGCGGCGCACCAAGAGCCTTCGCAAAAATGGGCTGACTGGCCACTGCCACTCCTTCTGCCGCCCGAGCTGCTGAGACCCACCAGGCATTCTTTTCTTATTCCTGATCTTAAAGGAAAAGCTTTTAATATTTCATCTTTGAGTATAATGTTTGATGCAGACTAGTTTATGACCTTTGTTGCATTGAGGTACATTTCTTTTATACCTAAATTCTTGAGAGTTTTTATCGTGAAAGGATATTAAATTTTGTGAAATACATTTTCTGCATCTAATGAGATGATCATATGGTTATTGGCTTTTGTTCTGTTAATATGATGTATTGCATTTATTGATTTGCATATGTTGGACCATCTTGGCATCCCCAGGACAAATCCCACTTGATTGTGATGAAATATACTTTTAATGTGCTGTTGAACTTGGTTTGATAGTGTTTTGTTGAGGACTTTTGTATCTATGGTTGTCAAAGATATTTCCCTGTATTTTTTATTCCTTGTAGTATCCCTATTTGGCTTTGGGGTGAGGGTAATGCTAGCCTCATAAGATGAATATAAGACATGCTCCTTCCCCTTCAATTTTTTTGGAAGAGTTTGAGAAGGATTGCATTAATCATTCATTAAGTATTTGGTAGAATTAACAGTGAAACCATCAGGCCCTGGGCTTTTCCGTGTTGAAATATTTTTGATTACTGAGTCAGTATCCTTACATTTTATCCAACAGTTCGAATTTTCCATTTTCATGATTCAGTCTTGATAGGTTCTAAGTTTCTAGAAGTCTATTGATTTCCTTTAGGTTACCTAATTTGTTGGCATATAATTGTTCATAGTGTTTTTTCTGACCCTTATTATTTATGTGGTATTATTTATAATGTCTCTTCTTTCATTTTTGATTTAATGTATTTGAGTCTTTTTCATTTTAGTCTAGCTAAAGTCTTGGCAATTTTATTCATCTTTTTAGACATCCAACTCTTAGTTTCATTCATCTTTTCTATTTTTCATTAATATTTTATTTATTTATGCTGTTTGTCCTTAGTTTGTTTTTCTTTTCTTAGTTCCTTAAGTGTAAACTTAAATTGTTTATTTGACACTCTTCTTTTTTCTTTATGTGGGTATTTTATTGCTGTAATAGTTTTTATTTTAAACTGCTTTTGCTGTATAAGTTTTGGTACGTATTGTTTTCATTTTCACCTGTCTCGTGGTATTTTTAAAATTTTCTCTTTGATTTCTTCTTTGACCCATTGTCTGCTCAGTTGTATGCTATTTAATTTGTAAATTTCCACATATTTGTAAATTTCTAGTTTTTCTTCTGTTGTTGATTTCTAGTTTTATACTGTTGTCAATGGCAGAGATATTTAATATGATCTCAATATTGTTAAATTTGTTAAGATGATTCTGACATAATACATGATTTATACTCAAGACTATCCCACGTATACTTGAATGGAATGTGTATTTATCCTGCTGTTGAATGGAATGTTGTCTACGTCTGTTAGAACCATTTTGTCTAAGATATAGTTGAAATGTGCTGTTTCCTTGATAATTTAATATCTTAATGATGTAGCCATTGTTGAAAGTGGAGTATTGAAGTACCCTAATATTATTGTATTGTTGTCAATTTCTGCCTTTAGATCTGTTAATATTTTTTTTTATGTATTTGAGTGCTCCAATGTCAGGTGCATGTATATTTACAATTGTTATATTCTTTTAATCAGTCAACTTCTTGGTCTCTTGCCACAGTTTTTGATGTTCAGTCTATTTTGTCTGATATAAATATAGCTCCCAAGCTCTCTTTTGATTTTCATTTGTGTAACATGTTTCTGCATCCTCTCACTTTCATTCTATATGTCCTTAATGGTAAAGTGAGTCTCTTGTAAGCAGCTTACAGTTGGGTCTTAAAAAAAGCATTTAGCCATTCTTGATTAAAAAGTTTAGTTCATTTCCATTTGAAGTAATTATTGATAGATAAAGATTTATGGTTGTTATTTTGTTTATTATTTTCTGTCTGTTTTATAGTTCATTTGTTCATTTATTCATCTCATCCTGTCTCCCTATGTGATTTGATAGTTTTCTGTAGTGGTATGATTTGATTCCTTTTTCTCTTTTGTGTATCGTCTATAGATTTTGCTTTGTAGTTGCTATGATCCTTAAACAAAACATTTTATAGTTTTAACAGCCTATTTTAAACTGAAAGCAATTTAATTTTAATCACATTAGAAAACACTACACCTTTTCCCTCTCCCCTACTTTTAGGCATCTCCCAGTCACTCAACTGTGCTGATCCCCTTAGTATTCTGTGTAGGGCAAGAAAAAATGTGACTCATAGGCAGCATTCTACACAACTGGAAGTTCTGGGTACTCACTTAAAATACACTCACTTTTCCCCACTGTATGAATCATGGGTTGATGGGGGTTTCTCTTAGCACTGAGTTATAGTGCGTTGGAGGCGGTGTTACATGGATAAAGTGAAAATGTTCTTTTTACCTTTTTAATCTGTCTATCCTCTAATTTTTTTGTTCCAGTGGTATGCTGGAACTTCTCCACTGGAACTCTGGACTTACACAAAGGTACTCCAGTCTATGGCTGGTTATCAAATTTGGTGCACGATTAGGGGACGAAGGTAGAAAACTCCTATTCTGCCATCTTACTGGGAGTCACAACTATCTAGCACAGCTTTAGGCACATTCTTAGATTTGACTTCAACCTGTCTAATTCAACTTTATCTTCAATATAGCTTAATTGTCTATCCCACACTACTCTCACCCACCACATTCTATTCCACCAACAAACCACATGGCACTCCAACCTATGCCTTGCTGTCTTTGCATATTTCTCCTTTTACCAGAGATATCCCAACTCCTTTCTCTATGAAGTTTGACTTTAGTGCTCCAGTTGGTGCGTATTTCTTTCCTCTTTTATCCCCCATGGTATTTAGCATCTACTATGGAAGGAGAATTAATTATCACAACTAGCTTGAAACAACTTTCCATATTACAAATTAGTTTTTCCAGACTCATTGTTCCATAGCAAAATGTTTGTTTCTCATGACTTTTTCCAAGAGAGGATGTACTGTCTTCTGTAACTGTGAAGACATAGGCAGGCCCTCATACTATTTTACATGCCCCACAGTGGTAACAATGCAAAGCATTTAAGAGGCCCAGACATTTTACTGATTTAACATTGTTGAATAACTGTTCATGGGCCCCTTCATCTCCAGTCTCTTTAGCTCAAGCCCTCCTCACTTCTGCCAGGCACCACTGCAGCAACCTCTTCAGTCATTTCCACTGAATTGATCTGGCTTTCTAAATGTAGGTAAGATTTTACTCCTCCTTCAAAATACAAATACACACAACAATGACTCTCATCCCCTGAAGAAAAGGTTTAAGGACTTTAAGATACCATGGAAATAAAGCCCACTAGAGATTTTTAAGTGCTGGGACCATGTCTTACTCATTCCTGCATCTGATGCCCCTACCACTTCCCTACTTAATGTAGTTTCTGGCACATAGCACATGTTCATGAAATATTTGACTACTGATTGAATATGAAAATGAATTGAAAAAAATCACTGAATGCCAGAAGTAAAAGGAACTTTAGAGATTGTGGTTTTAGAGATATAGTTCTGCCTTATTGATTTACAGATTAGGAAAATGAGGTTTGGGGAGTTTAACTCTAAGTCAATGTTCATCTTAACACTATATTGCAGTGAAGTTAGATACAGTAAAGAATCAGTCTTCTAAAGTAGAATATGATGCTCATTCTCTGGACAACTTTAAATATACGAGGCATGAATTAGCCAGGTATGGAATTCACTGGTCTTGGATAATTCTAGAAAATGTTACAACTTGGCACATCACAGTATGGGAAACTGACAGGAGTTTCTTGCTTCAGCATCAACAGGGTGTGACATCACATGCCTGTGTCATGAAGAAACATGTTCTACAGTGGTTGCAGAGAAGAAACCACTTTGGAGCTTTAGTATCTATGAATAGAATTTGACGTTGTGATCAAATGCAGCTTATAACTAAATTTTTCTGATGCACATTGGATAATTTGCATAGAAATAACTGTGCTTTTCGGTTAATGGTTGGCTACATTGGGAAGTCAATATAAATGACTAATTCCTCAATCTTTGACACATAGCTAGATGAAATGCTTATTTTTAATTTTTGTCCAAAGACTCTAGGTTGAAGCACCTGGCACTTCCTGCCGAGACCAGCTAGGTCGGAGAGACCTTAACCCAGCAGCACTAGAGGAATTAAAGACACACACACAGAAATATAGAGGTGTGAAATGGGAAATCAGGGGTCTCACAGCGTTCAGAGCCGATAGCCCCAAACAGAGATTTACCCACGTATTTTTTAACAGCAAGCCAGTCATTAGCATTGTTTCTATAGATATTAAATTAACTAAAAGTATCCCTTATGGGAAACAAAGGGATGGGCTGAATTAAAGGAATAGGTTGGGCTAGTTAACTGCAGCAGTAGCATGTCCTTAAGGCACAGATCGCTCATGCTGTTATTTGTGGCTTAAGAATGCCTTTAAGCGTTTTCCGCTCTGGGTGGGCCAGGTGTTCGTTGCCCTCATTCCTGTAAACCCACAACTTTCCAGCGTGGGCGTTATGGCCATCATGAACATGTCACAGTGCTGCAGAGATTTTGTTTATGGCCAGTTTTGGGGCAAGTTTATGGCCAGATTTTGGGGGGCTTGTTCCCAACAACTTCAAACCTATTTTTCATGTTATCACATAACCCTGGGCTTCCCAATCCAATGACACTCTGGAGTTCATTTCTTCTCACAGACCAGCCCTGGGCATCCAAAGGACCCCTAGAGGCACAAATTGTAGGCCACATTGTTCGGTTGGATTTGTTGAGGGGCAGGGATGTGTGGTTCATAAATGGAGATAAGAGGAGCTGGATAGCTGTGGAGGTAAAAACCCAGATGGAGTTTTCTTTTTGTTTTTTTTTTTGTTTGTTTTTTTTGAGATGGAGTCTCACTCTGTCGCCCAGGCTGGAGTGCAGTGGCCGGATCTCAGCTCACTGCAAGCTCCGCCTCCCGGGTTCACGCCATTCTCCTGCCTCAGCCTCCTGAGTAGCTGGGACTACAGGTGCCCGCCACTTCGCCTGGCTAATTTTTTGTATTTTTTAGTAGAGACGGGGTTTCACCGTGTTAGCCAGGATGGTCTCGATCTGCTGACCTCGTGATCCGCCCATCTCGGCCTCCCAAAGTGCTGGGATTACAGACTTGAGCCACCGCGCCCGGCCCCAGATGGAGTTTTTAATAGACTCTGGATTCTCAGGGACTTCATTCATGTTTTCAGGCAGATTGAGAGCCAGAGCTCTGATAAAGCTTGTGAATTCAGGCAACAGCCAGAGAGACAGGAAAGGCTCCAGTTTCCCAGACATTTTGGCTCCCAGCAACTCCAGGGATCATGTAGGCAGGCACTGCTATAGTCCTTCCAGAGATTTATTGACACCAATGGATTGCAAACCTGAATCTGATCAACCTTTTTTCTAAGAGGAAGAATAAGGTAGAGAGCAGAAAGACACTGGAGCATGGAAAACAACCTGCTCTTTACACTTGGGTGGTGTTTTGTCCTATTTACCACTGTAGTGTTTTAAGGGCTGGGACCATGTCTTATTCACTTTTGCATCTGACACCTTGGCCTTCACCCCTCCCTAATACAGTGCCTGATATATTGTAGATGCTTAGTAAATATTTCCATACCAACAAAAGCTAAGGTTGTATAAAACTGGGCAGGGGAGTAGTGATGGGGAAAGTGTTTGTGGTTGTGTCCAGCCATGGAAAACATGACTGAGTCATAACCTTTACTTGTTATGTGTTCCCAGAGGGAAAGAGCAGCAGTGGTTTAAGACTTTTAAAAGATTGCTTGCTAACTAATGCTTAAACTGTATGGGTAAGTGCTTCAATCAGACTATGGACTTTTTACAGATTCCAACTATATATCAACAATTTAACTACTTTCTTTTGATGTTACTTTAAATTTCTGTTTTATCTTTTCAATAATTTTTTCAGATATAACTGATATAAAATAAAGTACACATATTTAAATATATAAACATATATATGTATAATATTCATAAAAGCATTACAACAGTGAGGATAGTAAACATATCTCTCATTCATCCCCAGATGTTCTTCTTGCCCCTTTGTAATTACTCATTCTTGCTCCTCCCCCACAGACAGCCATTTATCTTCTGTCACTCACAACATATTAGTTGTAATTTTCTAGGTTTTATATAAATTGAATCACACACTGCTATGGTTTGAATGCCTTTTCAAAAACCCATGTTGACAATTTAATTGCCATTGTGACAGCATTAAGAAGTGGGACTGTTAAAAGATGATTAGACCATGAGGGCTCTGCTCTCATGAATGTATTAATATTGTTATCTTAGGAGTGGGTTTGTTATCTCAGAAGAAGATTCATGATTAAAGTATGAGCTTACCCCCTTCTCTCTTTCCTTATCTGGCTCATTCTCACCCTCTTACCCTTCCACATTCTGCCATGAGATGACATAGCAATAAGGCCATCACCAGATGAGTGCCCCTTGACCTTGAACTTCCTAACCTCCAGAACTGTAAGAAATAAATTTTTTCCTTACAATTTACACAGAGCATATTCTTTTATAGCAACATAAAATGGATTTGTACATATAGTATGCATGCTTTTGGGTCTGGCTTCTTTAATGCACTATAATTATTTTGAGGCTAAAACAAATAAACGTGTTGTATCAGGTGTCAATCATTTATTCATTTTTATTGTTATGTGGTATTCCATTGTATAGATATACCAGATTTTCTTTTTTCATTCACCTGCTCATAGCACTTGAAATATTTCTGGGTTTTTGGCTATTACCAATGATGCTGCTGTAAACATATTCATATATAAGTCTTTGCATGGACATAAGCTTTCATTTCTTATGGGTAAATGCTAAGGAAGAGAATGACTGCATCATAAGGTATGTGTAGACTTAACTTTTTTAAGAAATTGCCAAATTGTTTTCCAAAGTGGATGGAGTATTTTATATTCCCACCAGGAATATATGAATTCCAGTTCCTCCACACTCCTGTCAACACTTGCAGTCCATTACAAAAAAAAAAAAAAAAAAATCTCTGTTAATCTCTCATTGTGGTAATGTATTATTTTACTGATTTCATTAAGTTGTTTATCTGCCTTTTATTGAAGTTCACTGTGCTTCCATAAAACAATTACTTTGAATATTTTACCAAGGAGTTCATAAATCTCTACTTCTTGGGGATGGTTTCTGGTGCTTTATTTTATTCTTTTGGCAGTGTAATATTGCTGATGTCATGTTTCCCTGATTCTTCCTTTAAAATTTTTTTAAATTCTTGACTTTTGTGGGTAAATAGGTGTATACATTCATGGTATACATGAGATATCTTCATACAGGCATGCAATGTTTAATAATCCCATCATAAAGAATGGTGTATCCATCCCCTCAAGCATTTATCTTTTGTGGTATAAATAATCAAATTATATTTAGTTATTTAAAAATATACAATTAAATTAGTATTGATTATAGTCATCCTGTTGTGCTGTCAAATAGTAAGTCTTATTTTTTCTTTCTAATTTTTTTAACCCATTAATCATCCCTACTTCCCCTATGTCCTCCCACTCCCTGTACTATCCTCTGATAGCCAGCCTTCTACTCTTTATGTCTATAAGTTCAATTGTTTTGATTTTTAGGCCCCACAAATAAATGAGAATATGTGAAGTTTGTCTTACTCTTCCTGGCTTATTTCACTTAACATAATGATCTCCAGTTCCATCCATGTTGTTGCAAATGACAGGGTCCCATTCTTTCTTGTAGCTGACTAGTACTCCTTTGTGAATAAGTACATTTTCTTTATCCATTCATCTATTGATAGACATTTAAGTTACTTCCAAATTTTGGCTATTGTGAATTTTGGCTTTAACAAACATGGGAATAAAGATATGTCTTCATTACACTGATTTCTTTTCTTTTAGGTATATAATCAGTAGTAGGATTGCTAGATCACATGGTAGTTCTTTTAGTTTTTTTGAAGAACCTCCAAACTGTTCTCCATAAACAGCATACAAGGGTTCCCTTATCTCTGCATTCTCACCAGCATTTGTTATTGCCTGTCTTTTGGATATAAGCCATTTTAACTGAGGTGAGATGATAGCTCATTGTAGTTTTGATTTCCATTTCTCTGATGATCACTAATGTTGCCCACCTTTTCATGTGCCTGCTTGACATTTGTATATGTCTTCTTTTGAGTAAAATGCCTTTTCAAATATTTTGCTCATCTCTTGATCAGATTCTTAGATTTTTCCTATAGAGTTGTTTGAGCTCCTTATATATTCTGGTTATTCATCTCTTGTTAGATGGGTAGTTTGCAAATATTTTCTCCCATTCTGTGAGTTATCTCTTCAATTTGTTTATTGTATCATTTGCTATGCAGAAGCTTTTTAACTTGATATGAACCCATCTGTCCATTTTTGGTTTGGTTATCTGTGCTTGTGGGATATTACTCAGAAAAGGTTTGCCCAGACCAATATCCTAGAGAGATTTCCCAATGTTTTCTTTTAGTAGTTTCATAGTTTGAGGTCTTAAGTCTTTAACCCATATTGATTTGACTTTTGTATATGGCAAGACATTGGGCTCCAGTTCATTCTTGTACATATGAATATCCTATTTTTTCCCAGCACCATTTATTTAAGACATTGTCTTTTCCCAGTGTATGTTCTTGGCATCATTGTTAGAAATGAGTTCACTGTCGGTGTGTGGATTTTTTTCTGGGTTCTCTATTCTGTTTCATTGGTGTATATGTCTGTTTTTATGCCAGTAACATACAGTATTGGTTACTAAAGTTCTGTAGTATAATTTGAAGTCAGGTAATGTGACTCTTTATCGGGAAAACCCACTCCCAATGTTTAACGTGGGTTCTTTCTATTTCCTAAGTGTCTTGACTGGTTTAAGAAATAAAGGGAAAGAGCACAAGTGAGAGAAATTTAAAGCTGGGTGTCCGGGGAAGACATCACATGTTGGCAGGATCCGTGATGTTCCCCGAGCCAAAAAACCATCAAGTTTTTATTAGCAATTTTCAAAAGGGGAGGGAGTGCACGAATAGGGTGTGGGTCACAGAGATCACATACTTCACAAGGTAATAAAATATCACAAAGCAAATGGAGGCAGGGCGAGATCACAGGACCATGGGATGGGGTGAAATTAAAATTTTTAATGAAGTTTCGGGCATGCATTGTCACTGATAACATCTTATCAGGAAACAGGGTTTGAGAGCAGGCAACCTGTCCGACCAAAATGTATTAGGTGGGAATTTTCCTCATCCTAATAAGCCTGAGAGCACTACAGGAGAATAGTTCTTATTTCATCACTTTGGCTTTGACCATAAAAGACAGCATGCTTCTAAGGGGGCCCTTTATAGGCCTACCCTCAGGGCACATTCTCTTTCTCAGGGATGTTCCTTGCTGAGAAAAAGAATTCAGTGATATTTCTCCTATTTACTTTTGAAAGAGGAGAAATATAGCTCTGTTCCATACGGCTCACCGGCGGCCAGTTCAGAGTTACCTCCCTTGTTCCCTGAACATGGCTGTTATCCTGTTCTTTTTTCAAGATGTCCAGATTTCATATTGTTCAAACACACATGCTCTACAAACAATTTGTGCAGTTGACACAATCATCACAGGGTCCTGAGGAGACATTCATCCTCCTCAGCTTACGAAGATGACGGGATTAAGAGATTAAAGTAAAGACAGGCATAGGAAATCAAAAGGGTATTGATTGGGGAAGTGATAAGTGTCCATGAAATCTTCACAATTTATGTTCAGAGATTGCAGTAAAGACAGGCATAAGAAATTATACAAGTGTTAATTTGGGGAACTAATAAATGTCCATGAAATCTTCACAATTTTTGTTCTTCTGCCGTGGCTTCAGCCGGACCCTCCGTTTGGGGTTCCTGACTTCCCACAACAATTCTTCCAGTTTTGTTCTTTTTGCTTAGAATAGTTTTGACTACTCTGGATTTTTTGAGGCTCCACATACATTTTAGGATTGTTTCTTCTATTACCGTGAAGAACATCATTGGTATTTTGATAGATTGCTTTGAATCTGTAGATTGCTTTGTGTAGTGCAGACATTATAAAAACATTGATCCTTCCAATCTGTGAACATGGGATGTTTTTCCATTTTTGGTGTCCTCTTAAATTCTTTTCAAATTGTTTTATAGTTTTCATTAAGGAGACCTTTCACTTCCTTGGTTAAGTTAAATCCTGATTATTTAATTTTACTTATGAATATTGTAAATGGGATTACTTTTATTATTTCTTTTTCAGGTTGTTCACCTTTGACATATTTAAATGCTACCAACTTTTGTATGTTGATTTTGTATCCTGCAGTTTTACTGAATTTGTTTATCAGTTCTAATAGTTCTATTGTGAGTCTTTATGTTTCTGAAAATATAAGATCATATCATATGCAAACAAGGATAATTTGGTTTCTTACAGTCTAATTTGGATGTCCTTTATTCCCCTATATTATCTGATTGCTCTAGCTAGGATTTTCAGTACTATGTGGAATAACAGTGGAGAAAGTGGGCATCCTTGTCATGTTCCAGATGTTAGAGAAAATGTTTTCAGTTTTCTCTCATTCAGTATAATACTAGCTGTGGATCTGTCATATATGATTTTTATTATCTTGAGGTATGTTCTTTCTATACTCAGTGTTTTCAACGTTTTTATCATGAGGTATGTTAAATTTTATCAAATGCTTTCTCACCATCAATTGAAATGATTATATGGTTTTTGACCTTCATTCAATTGACATTATGTATCAAATTCATTGATTTGCCTATGTTGGGGCATCCTTGCATCTCAGGGATAAATCCCACATGGTTATGATGAATGATCTTTTTAATGTATTATTGCATTTGGTTTGCTAGTATTTTTGAGGATCTTTGCCTCAATATTCATCAGGGATGTTGGCCTGTAATTTTCTTTTTTTGATGTATATTTGTCTGGTTTTGCTGTCAAGGTAATACTGGTCTTGTAAATCAGTTTGGAAGTATTCAATTCTCATCAACTTTTCAGAATAGTTGAAGGATTGACATTAATTCTTTCTTAAATGTTTGGTAGAATTCAGCAGTAAAGCCATTAGGTACCAGGCTTTTCTTTACTGGGACATGTTTTATTACAACTTCCATTTCCTTACTTGTTATTGCACTGTTCAGATATTTGATTTCTTCATAATTCAATACTGATATGTTGCAAGCATCTAGGAATTTGTTAATTTCTTCTAGATTTTCCAATTTACTAGTATATAGTTGCTCATAGGAGCCACTAATGATCCTTTGAATTTTTTCAGTATTAGCTGGAATGTCTCTTTTTTCATTTCTAATTTTATTTATTTGTATATCCTCTCATTTTTTCTTAGTCTGGCTAAAAGTATGTCAATTTTGTTTAACTTTTCAAAAAAACAACTTTTGTTTCATTGATCTTTTGTATTGTTTCCTTCATTTTAATTTTATTTATTTCTACTCTGATCTTTATTTCTTTTCTACTAATTTTGGGTTTGATTTGCTCTTGCTTTTCTAGTTCTTCAAGATCCATCATTAGAATGTTTATTTGAAGTTTTTTGTCTCTTTTTTTGATGTAGACACTTACAGCTATAAACTTCCCTCTTAGTACTGCTTTTGTTGTACTAGGTTTTGGTATGTTGTGTTTCCATTATCATTTCTTTCAGGAAATTTTTCAATTTTCTTCTTAATATTTGCACTGACCCACTGGTCATTCAGGAGCATATTGTTTAATTTCCATGTATTTGTATAGTTTACAACATTCTTCTTATATTAATTTCTAGTTTTATTCCCTTGTGGTCAGAAAAGGTGCTTGATATTATTTCAATTTTTTGAATGTTTTAAGACTTGCTTTGTTACCTATCCATGTGTCAAGGAAAAGAATGTTTAGTTTCTTTAGCTCTTGGATGAAATGTTCTGTAAATGTCTATTAGATCCATTTGTTCTATAGTGCAGACTTAGTCCAATGTTTCTTTGTTGATTTTCTGTCTGGATGATCTGTCCAATGCTGAAAGTTGAGTGTTGAAGTCTCCATCTATTATTGTATTGGAGCCTGTCTTTTTAGCTCTAATGATATTTGCTTTATACATCTGGGTGCTTCATGGTTGGGTGCAAATATACTTAAAGTTGTTATATTCTCTTTCTAAATAGACCCCTTTATCATTATATAGTGACCTTCTTTGTCTCTTCTTAAAGTTTTTTCTCAAAATCTATTTTGTCTGATATAAGTGTGCTGTTCTTTTTTGGTTTCCATTGACACGGAATATCTTTTTCCATCCCTTAATTTTCAGTCTGTGTGTGTGTCTTTATACGTTAAGTGTATTTCTTGTAGGCAGCAACTCATTGGGTCTTGTTTTTTTAATCCATTCAGCCACTCTCTGGCTTTTGATTAGTTTGGTTCATTTACATTCAATATTATTGTTGACAAGTAAAGACTTACTCCTGCCATTTTGTTATTGGTTTCCTTGTTGTTTTGTGGTTTTTCTTTACTTCCTGTGTTCCTTCAATGCAGGTGATTTTCTGTGGTGTTATGATTTAGTTTCTTGATTTTTATATTTTGTGTATCCATTGTATGTGTTTTTGGTTTGAGGTGACCATGAGGCATGCAAATATTATCTTATAACCCATGACTTTACACCAATAACAACTTAACACTGCATAAACAAGCAAACAAACAAACAGGAAAAAAGTAATAAAGTCTCTAAGCCTTGTGTTCATCTTCCTGCTTTTCAACATCTTGTTGTTTCTATTTTTATCTTATTGTACTTTGTAGGTCTTGAAAAGTTTTTGTAGTTATTATATTATTTTTGACTCATTCACATTTAGTCTTTCTGCTTAAGATAAAGTGAACTTACAGACCACAGCTACATTTTAGTAATATCCTGTGTTTCCTGTGTACTTAGTATTACTAGTGAATTTTGTACCTTGAGATGATTTCTTATTGTTCATCAATGTCCTTTTCATCCTGATTGAAGTACTCTCTTTGGCATTTCTTGTATGACACATGTAGTGTTGATTAAATGTTTCAGCTTTTCTTTGTTGGGGAAAGTCTTTATTTCTCCTGCATGAATGAAGGGTATTTGTTTGGAATATATTATTCTAGGGTGAAAGATATTTTTCCTTCAGCACTTTAAATATGTCATGCCACTTTCTCCAGACTTGTAAGGTTACCATTGAAAAGTCTCCTGCCAGATTTATTGGAACTCCATTGTATGTTATTTGTTTCTTTTCTCTTACTGCTTTTAGGGCTTTTTCTTTATCCTTGATATTTGGGAGTTTGATTATTAAATGCCTTGAAGTAGTCTTCTTTAGGTTAAATGAGCTTGGTGTTTTAGAACCTTCTTGTACTTGAATATTGATATCTGTATCTAAATTTGGGATGTTCTCAGTTATATCCTGTTGAATAATCTTTCTTCCCCTATCTCTTTCTCTATCTTCTCTTTAAGACCAATAACTTAGATTGGCCCTTTTCAGGCTATTTTTCTAGATCCTATAGACATGCTTTGTTGTTTTTTTGTTCTTTTTTTTTTTTTTTCTGTTGTCTCCTCTGACTGTCAAATAGCCTATCTTCAAGCTCATTAATTCTTTTTTTTCTCCCCGATCCATTCTGCTATTTAAAGTCTCTGATGCATTCTTCAGTATGCCAGTTGCATTTTTCAGCTCCAGAATTTCTGATTGATTATTTTTAGTTATTTTGATCTCCTTGTTAAATTTGTCTGTTAGAATTCTGAATTCCTTCTGTGTTATATTGAATTTCTTTGATTTTCTTCAAAACAGCTATTGTGAATTCTGTCTGAAAGGTCACATATCTCTGTTTCTCCAGAATTGGTCCCTGGTGGTTTACTTCGTTCATTTGGGAGGCCATATTTTCCTGGATGATTCTGATACTTGCAAATGTTTGTCTGTATCTAGGGATTGGAGAGTTAGGTATTTATTGTCTTCCACTCAGCCTGGGTTTATTTGTATTCATTCTTCTTGGGAACACTTTCCAGATATTCAAAATGACTTGGATGTTATGATTTAAGCTTTATCTACTTTAGAGGGCACCCCAAGCCAAATAATGCTGTAGTTCTTACAGACTCATAGCGGTACCACCTTGATGGCCTTGGACAAGACCCAGGATAATTCTCTGTATAACCAGGCAGAGACACTTGTTCTCTTCCCTTACTTTCTCTCAAACAAATGTAGTTTCTCTCTCCATTTGGAGCCACCTGGAACTGAAGGTGGAGTGACACCAGCAACACTGTGGCCACCACCACTAGTGCTGTGCTGAGTCAGACCTTAAGTCAGTGCAGCATGGGGTCTTCCCCAAGATGTGCTGTAACCATTCCCTGACTATTGCCTATGTTAGCTCAAGGCCCTGGGTCTCTAATATCAACAGATGGCAAATAGAGTCAGACCTGTGTTGTTCCCTTCAGGACAGTGAGTTTCCCAGGCCCTGGGTTGGTCCAAGGGTGCCATCTAGAAGTCAGGGACCAGAGTCAAAAACCATAGTTGTTTACCTGGAGTTTTATTGCACTGTGGCTGAGCTGGCACTCAAACCACAAAACACAGACCTACTCACTCTTTCCTCCTTTTTTCAAAGGCAGAGCAGCCTTACCCCATGACCACCACCACCTCAGGCCCATGGAGAGTGCTGCCAGACTACCACTGATGTTCTGTTAATGTCCCAGGGCTCTTCAGTCAGGTTTTGGTAAATGCTGCATAGCCTGGGACTCACACTTCAGGGTAGCAGGCTCTATTCTGGCCCAGGGCAAGTCCAAAAATACTGTTCAAGGGCCTAGTCCTAGAATTGGGGACCACAAGAGCATGCTTTGTACCCTACTCCCCTGTGGCCAAGCTGATACCTGACTTTGCAAGACAAAATGTCCTCTACTTTTCCCTCCAGGTTTCTCAAACAAAAGGAATTTTGCCCCATAGCCACCACAGTTGATTATGTTTTGAGTCTCTCTTTAAGTCAGCAAGTCTCAAGAGGCTCACACAAGGTTCTCTGTGTAGTTCCTGGATATTACTGCTGGTAATAACAAGCTCTTCAGTTAGCTGGTGATGAATCCTGCTGGGACTGGGTTCTTCCCTTTGAGGCAGTGTGTTCCCTTCTGGCACTGGGTGTGTCTAGAAATGTCAACCAAGAACTAAGGCCTGGAAAGGGGGCCTCATGACTCTGGCTGGTGGCTTTTCCTGCTGTGGCTGAGGTGGTATCCAAGATACAAGAAAAGTTATCCCGACTCTTCCCTGTTCTCTTTTCATGCAAAAAGAAGGGGTTTCTTTTGGAACTATGAGCTGTGCAGCCTCGGGTTAGGGGAGGGGTGATGTCAGTATTCCTTTAACAATTCCCACTGGTTTCTCAGTAGGTCTTGGGTCCCACCAGTCCACTGTCTTTGGGCCCAGTCAGTACCAGAACTTGACTAGGAGTTGCAGTCTTTGTGGCCTAGACTGCATTTCAAGTTTATTCAGAGCCCCAGAACACTTTAGTCCATGGTGGTGAGTCTTGTCAGAACTCAAGTTCGGACTGCTGGGATGGGCAATGGCCCTTCTGGCTAGGACTGGTTTAAATGCTCCCCCCATGGTTGGGCATCAGTTGAGTTTGGTTCGGTTTTGTTTTCTATTATAAGAGGTCAGCACTGAGTTCAGTCATTCCCAACTGCTATGCCCTCACACTCCCTAGAACACGGAAACACTCACTACACCACCCCACCCCTGCTGGAGGTTGGGGGCAGGATGGCATTGGTGATTCAAGGCTGTTTTTCCTATCTCTTCATTGCCTCTTCAAGTGGTATGAAGTTAAAACCAGGTATGTTGAGGGCTTGCCTGATTTTTGGTTCTTGTGAAGGTGCTTTTTTATGTGTAGATAGTTGTTAAATTGCTGTCCTTGTAGGGGGATGATAAGTAGAGCCTTCTATTCCACCATCTTGATCATCTTGCTCCAACCCAAGTTTTTCTAATTTTTTTAACTTTTAAACTTTTATGTTTAAAAGGAAGACATAAACACACATATTTGCCTAGGCACACACAGGGCCAGCATCATCAATATCACTGTTTTCCACCTCCATATCTTGTCATACTAGAAGGTATTCAGGGGCAATAACATGCATGGAACTGTCATTTCCTATAATAACAATACCTTCTTCTGGAATACCTCCTGAAAGGCTTTCCTGAGATTTCTTCAGTTATTTTTATAGTAGAAGGAATACACTCTAACATAACAATAAAAAGCATGGTATAGTATAATAAATACATCAACTAGCAACATAGTCATTTATTATCATTATGAAGTATTATTTAATATGCATAACTGTATGTGCTATACTTTTATATGACTGGCAACACAGTAGGTTTGTTCACACTAGCATCATTACAAACATACGAATAATGTGTTGTTCTATGATGTTATGATGGCTATGATCTCACAATGCCTACAACATCATGATTGCTGCACTATCACTAGGTGATAAAAGTTTTTTTGCTCCATCACAATCTTATGAGAGCACTGTCATCTATGTGGTCCTTCAATGACTGAAATGTCATTAGTATGGTACATGATCATACCACAAATATAGTCGCTTAAAATAATACAAATTTATTGCTTACAATTCTGGAGATCACAATTCTGAAATGGGGTTCACTGAACTAACATCAAGGTGTCATCAGAGCTGTGTTCCTTTTCTAACTTCTAAGTGCCACCTACGTTTCTTGGCTCATGGACTCCTTTATGTTATCTTTAATGGCAGCAATGGCCAGTTGAGTCATTCTCATGACACATCATTCTGACTCATTTTGCCTGCCTCCCTCCTCCACATTTAAGGACCCTTGAAATTACACTGGACTCAACTAGATACTTCAAGATAATATCCCCACTTTCAGGTTAACCTTAATTCCATATATTATTGTAATTCTCCTTTTCCATATAAAGTAATGTATTCACAGGTTCTGAGGATTAGGATGAAAAGCACCTCAGGAGGCCATTAGTTTGCTTACCATAAAGTCCAACTGAAGCTGCTCTTGAATGACGACCAATACACTGAAGAGTGACATTAAGGTCCTTCATGAATAGTATATATTTCTCTTTATCACTGTACCATCACTACTCAGTTAAGGCTCCTTTCTGGACCCTTTACCTCTACACTCTTGTGAGGTTACTCAATAATGCATGATTTCAACTGCTCAGTATTCCTGCACCAACTCTTTAACATCTACTGGACGTCCCCAAATTCTATCCAATTCTGACAATAACCACCTGTGATTAGTACAGATTCCACAGATTAAGGGCAAAGTCTTTCAGTTCTGACACCAACAATCTAGAGTTAGAGTAGATGCTCACAAGTTAAGGGCTCTGTCCCAAAAGACTGTCCCCACTTCAGATACCAGCCACAAATGTCAGTTTCCACAAGCTACTCACACTACTGCCTGGCCAGCTACAAATACATGGGTTCCCATGATCTCCTTCTGGGCTAAATAATTTGCTAGGAAGTGGTATACTTATGACTATGATTTTATTATAAATAATACAGATGTATAGCCAAATGAAGAAATACATAGGGCAAGATCTTGGGGAGGGGAGTGGTGCAAAGCTTTCATGTCCTTTCCTTGTGGAATCCAGGCATGTCATCCTTCTGAGCACATTGATGTATTCACCAACCTTGAAGGTCTCTAAGCCTCATGGTTTCAGGATTTTTATATGAGGTTTCATTAGTAGGCATGATTGATTAAATCATTGACCACATGATTGAACTCAATTTGTAGCCAATATCTCCGTCGTTCAGTCCCAATTTTCTAATAATAAAGCTGATTTTTTGGCAACCAACCATCATCCTGAAGCTGCCTAGTTCTACTCCCTGTGAGTCACCTCATTATTGTAACAAAGACAGTCCTATCACTTGGGAAATTCGAAGCCCAAATATATTTTTTATTTTACTACACCCTCTATGCTAGTGACACCAAAAGATTTTATTTTCCCTGGAAGTCACTAAGATAGCTTCACACAAGACATCCAATCAATTTCCAAACCCTGTGTCACCAGAATCAGGTGGAATAACTGTCCCAAGTTCTTTCTTAATTTCCTTGCACTGTAGCAAGTATTCAAGAAATATTTGGTGAAAAGAAAGAAAGAAAAAGAAAGAAAGAAAGAAAGAAAGAAAGAAAGAAAGAAAGAAAGAAAGAAAGAAAGAAAGAAAGAAAGAAAGAGAGAGAGAGAGAGAGAAAGAAAGAAAGAAAGAAAGAAAGAAAGAAAGAAAGAAAGAAAGAAAGAAAGAAAGAGAGAAAGAGAGAAAGAGAGAAAGAAAGAAAGAAAGAAAGAAAGAAAGAAAGAAAGAAAGAAAGAAAGAAAGAAAGAAAGAAAGAAAGAAAGAAAGAAAGAGAAAGACAGAAAGGAAGAAAGAGAAAGAAAGAGAAATTACCCTTAAGAAACTCTAAATATTGTAGACAAAATATATACATAAACAAGTCACTTTCATACAATCTGGGAGACCACAGAAACTTTCACAGAGAATGGATTAAGTTTAGAAAGATGAGTGTTAGTCAAGTGAAGGAACGTAAGAAGTGGGTTCTAGACAGAGGACTTATCTTGAATAAAAATGTAACTGAATAAGCAGTTTTCCATGGTGTCAACCACTTCTTTTCTTATCCCTTCTTTCCAGTTATTTTCCTGTGGCTTCCATCCCCTTACCATCTAGTTCCCTTTAGATTGGGCTACTGCACAGCCTCTCAGAGACCTTTCTATCTTCAAATCTCCTTGAACTGCTGTCTCAGATCACTGTACTGCAGTGTGCATAGGTCAGCCAGAATCTTCCTGGAGTATTTGGATGCCATTCCACTGCTCAGATACTCAAGGTAGTTAGTGTTCAAATTGAATTGAATCGTAGGACACCCAGTTGATGTCAGAGAATGGGTGCAGAAATAGAAGATCCAAAGTTATGTGCCAAAGTCCTCTCTAGCTAACAACTCCTTACTGAACTTCCTTCAGTTCTCGCTAGTGTCTTCCCTCAGCTTTTGCTACTGTCTGACATGAACTCTTTGTTCCAGCTAGTTTATTTCCTGAGTGAGAAAATATGACTTGCTTACTCCCATTTCTGAACCATTCCACAGGCCAGGAATCCCCTCTCCTCTCTTCCCTCTCCTCCATGAACACATCTCTGGCAAGAGATCAAACTGATACTGAAATAGAGCCCATTGTAGTAAGCAAAATGTGAGTCAGCTCCCTACAGACCTGGAACAGGCAGAACAATTTTGTGTGGGCACTTGTGTCTCTAATTGGCAATTCTGGGCCAGCTCTAATCTCGAAATCCCCTGAGGACTCCTGGAAGAGAGAGCTCAGGCAGTTCAGATCTCATGTGGTTAGGTTCAATATACTGAGGCTACCCCCAAAAAAATGTGAGTTGATAAAGTTTGTCTGTCAAAGTGCCACTGGCCCTACTGTCTTCTTTTATATTTTTCCTCTTTTAAATCTTACACCTCTAACCCAGTACTCACCATCACTTCCTTTCATCCTGACAAGAAGAAAAGGGAGGCCAATAATCTTTTTCATATTACAGTCTTGGGGACTGAATCTACTATGTTTCACAAGAGGATGTCAGGGGGTTGAAAGGGACCTTTGCTACTTAGTGGCTATGTGATCTCAGGCAAAGGACTTGGGTGCTCTGTGCCTCAGTTTCCTTATCCATAAAATGGGGATACTAGGAGTACCTATATTACTGTTAGCTATCATTGTTATTGTCTGTCAGTATCCTATACAGCAACCCTGCCTAGCAGTTAGCCAGCTTGTGCTTTAGTGCCTGCTATGATGGGAGCACTAGGCCTCCTAGGACAATTCATTTATTTTGCAGTTTTAGAAATATAGAAAGAAGAAGCTGTATTTGTATAAGAATGGGTCTTTCTCAGATTTCTAGAATAAAGGTTGTCTACCATGGGTTTGTGAGGCTAGTTAACTCCTCCTGAGGCCAATGCTTACCTAATTGTTATTGCTGTATAGTATTTATAGTAATAGTAATAATAATTCATCTGTTGAGCACTTACCATGTGCAGGTATTGTGGCAAATATTTTATATGCATTATCTAAACTAGTCCTTGTTATTGCTCTAATTATTATCATTTTATTAATTGGTAAAATTTAGATAGTGCCCATTATGAGCCAGGTACTTTTCTAAGTGCTTTATTAATTAGATCACGTAAAAATCATAAGAGGTAGGTACTACCATTTGTTCACATTACAGATGAAAGCTGTGGCTCTGAGAGATTAAGTAACTTGCTCATACAGTTGGTCATACAACTGGTAAATGCAGGAGCCAGATTTGGGGTCTAAGCAATATGGCTCCAGAAAGCACTCCTTAACTACTAAATCATACTGCATTCTTTATAATGTAGCAATTCTAATATACACAGTCTCAGAGAGAGTAACAACTGCCTACATTCCCTTGTACTCATGGCTCCTGCCCCCATGCCACCCCTGCCACCATGGGGAAACTTCGCTTTACTGTTCATTTTACCTCAGATGTTCTCTTAGGGATTATTCCCACATTCCCACCTTTGCTAATGATTAATTGTGCTATGTAAGACAAATTGTTTGATGCCTTTAATTCTAAGTTTTCTCCACTGTAAAACAGAAACTATATCCACCTGGCAGTAATATTATTACTGTCTGCCACAGTCCATACCAACCAGCCCAAGCCACCCCACCCACACACTACTGAGTTGGCAGCCAATAAAGCCAAATACCAGCCCTAGGGCCCCTTTTATGGCAGTCACAGTGAACCTACTCAAATTGCTGCTGCTCTAGCTCCTCATTCCCTCTGGATTGGTCCCTGTAGGTACCTGCCTTCTGACCTTGGCTATGCATCCTGTGTCTGTCCTCACAGTGCTATCCCAGACATGATCATCTCAAGTCTTCTCATTTGCTTCTTCAGTGCTTCTCATGCAAAGTTTTGCATTCCTCCTCTGGTTCTGCCTGTTCTTGGCTATTCCAGCTATCCCCTGCCCAGCCAAGTCCCAGACCTACCTATCAATGAGCCAACCCTGGGCTACTGCCAAGGGTCATCAGACTAAACCTCTGCTAGTACATGTTATGCAACAACATGACTGCTTTCCCTGGTTTATGTCTGCTGAGTTCCCATTCAGGAGTTTCCTACATCTAGAATGCACATTTAACCCAACAATTGGAATAACATTTTCCATCCTTGCCATTTTTCTGAATTACTAAACACCATCCAAACCCCTGTAGATTTCAAGCACTTGGAGAGATCATTGAGACTGGAGATTCTATCCAGCTTTCTTCCCAGTAAAAATAACCATTACTACTTATTAAACATTTACTATATGCCAGACACAGTGCTAAGCAGTTTACATGCATTCCTTCACTAAAACTGTCCAACAATCTTAGGTGACAAGTATTATTATCCTCATTTTCCAATTGTAGAAAAAATGAGACACAGAAAGGTTGAGTGACTCACCTAAGATCACACAGCCATCATGTGGCAGAGCTGGTATCCGAATTCAGATTGTATGCTTTTAAGATTAACACTTTTAATCACTGAATACTTTTGCCTCCCAACTTACATCCACCCTACTAAGTACTTGAAGACTTTACTGAGCCTCTTTACAGTTCAAGAAATTGTGAAACTCTTTGCCTTCTCTTTTATACTAATCCTTCCCACACAGGAGGTAGGTGGCTTCCAGTATTTTGGTTAAGCCGAGCCTACTCATATCCTTCCTCATGGCCCCATGCCAACCAGAGGCTGGGGGAAGAGCAGGTGCTGAAACTTTCAGTTCCACATTGGCCAGTTTCAGGAGCTGGTGTAAGAGAAACATTGTGAATTAGCAAAGTACTGGTGAGAACCAGCCTTCTACCTCAAGAATGCTCCCAGGCAAGTCTTAACTTCTCCCTGAGCAAACCGGGGAAGTCCCAGACCCATGCCATTATACTGGGCCAACTCACCCACACACTACATGGCAGACAGCCAAAGAAAATGAGTTCCAGCCTTCAGGGCCTCATTTGAGGTAATTGCCCTGAACCCTCTCACTTCACTCCTACTCTTGCTCTTCACTTCCTTCTCTGTTCCTTTGCACACCTGACTCTGATCCTTCTTGGAACTGTCTCCTGTTTGTTTGTGACCCTGCTTTCACCCCTTAGGCTTGCCACACTCAGCTTTTGACCTTTAGTGCTTTCTAAGAACAGACTTGCCATCATCCCCTGGCTCTTCTTGCTCTTTAAAGTTCTAACTCATTACCCTGACTAATTTAAGCTCCCACTCATGGAAATCCTACCCTGATGCTGGCCCACCTGACCAGCACTCCAGTCTTCAAGGAGGTGGGGCTTTGAGGAAATAGAGAAGGGAGTCAGAAAGTGATGAGGAATCAATGAGAAAGATGCCTAGCCAGTGCTACCACCTAGTGTAACTGCCTCTTCCCTGGTATACTGAGTCTTAGTACCCCTTCACTGTTTTGAAACTTCTTGTGGCCCACCCATTGGTTCCACAAAATAGACATCCCCAGGGAGCTGAGAATGCATACAGCCACTCTATTTTCTCAGCTCTAAATTAGAACACACAAACTGATATTATGAATGTGCTTATGGCAACAACACTATGGAATTGGAATTCATGACTCTTCCAGAAAATCTTTGATGTACCATCTCCATGCTTATATAGTATGATGGAAGAGTGCCACACATACCTGAGTCCTCAAAGAGATACCTGCTAGCCTGACATATTGACAGTACCCTACCACATACTGCTCATTCCTTGAACTCTGGCCATACTCACCTGTCTTCAGTTTATATCTGCTACACTCCCTCTTACTACAAGGTGCAATCTATTTTCTTTTCTGGCAAGCTCTTTCTCTCTCCTTAAGAATCAACTACCTCTCTTTCTCCAGAAGTTACCTCCATCATCACTTTTTAAAGGAAGTTTTCCATATTTCCCTCAGCTTTTTACTATTTTCCTGCCCATTGGATCCATTGTAGCACTTGCTGCAATTAAAATTTTGTATTTATTTGTGTGGTAATGTGATTATTGTCTACCTCCATCATTAGAATGAAAGTTCCATAAGAACAAGGACCATGTATTGTCATTCACTACTGTCTTCTCAGTATTTTGCATGATTCACAAGTAGTTGTTTTTTTGTTTAATTGTGCAATGAATGAGTGGCCTGAAATGCCCACCAACCAAGTCTTCCAAACATCTTTGTCCACATGCACAAACCATGTGGGAAGAGAAGAAGGTCCTGAAGTACATCTGGGATGGTTCCCTTCTATCCACAGGATGGTACATAGGAGTTTAACAGATGAACAATGTATGAGTTCCTAGCAAGGATGACACATGCTATGTACCTTTCTAGAGTAGAGTAGTTGTGACAACTGGGACACAGAGAGAAAAGCAACATGTCCAAGCTCATTTAGCTGGTAGATAGCAGAGCCAGGATTCAAATCTTAGTGGTTCAACTCCATTTGATTCACCTTGCCGAACCTTTGTAGTTTTCTCATCTGTAAAATGGGAGCAATGTTATCAGCTTGCAGAGTCATTATAAAAACTAAATCAGATGGTATATTGAAACCACTTGCACATATTAAGTATTCACTGTATGGTACCTATTAGTATTTCTCTGAAGATGAAGGAAAGTCAGAGAAGATGCATGCTACGACAGAGAGGAATGCCTGCCTTTCCATAGGCTCCACCCATCTTTGGCCCATTTCTCTTTCTCTCTCTTTATTTCTCCCTCTGTCTTCCTCTAGCATCCCACCACCCAGCTATCATCTCCAGAAAGAGATGTTTTTAGGGGTGAGGAAACAAATATAGAGAACAGGTTGAAACAGAGATAAATTAGGAATAAAAGGGCTGAAAAGGACACCAGCAGGAGGAAGAAACAGAAGAGTGGCAGGAGAGAAGGGATAGCATATGTAAAATGCTTACATCTTTGCCTCTACTAAATAAAATTGTAAAAATACAGCAGCACATGGCTTTCCTACAGGACTTTCTTTTCCTTTTTAAAAAAGAGATAAGGGAGGAGGAAGCATAAAGACATGGGCCTAGAAGGGTACTGGCTAAGAGTCAATTTGAAGTTATGTCTATCCCTGCCCTAATTCTTCTAGAAAAAACTAGAAGGCCTAGAAAGAAAATCTCAATTTATATAGCTTTAAAACACACACACACACACACACACACACACACACACACACACACACACACAACCACCATCACCACCACCAGTTAATGCTGTCCATTTTGGCATTTTCCAGTCATTTGTTGGTGTCAGTGTGTCTGTTAGTTGCGTGTGTCCCTGGCTCTTATAGAACAGAAGCCACAGGAGTCCAGGCAATGTGTCTTCTCTGCAACCAGGTGCTTAATGTTTTCTTGGAACTGTGATGAGAGATGGATGAGGGGAACAACTCTTCTTATGGTGGTAAACCAGGCAGCTCCCCATCCTCTACTGGGTTTTTTTAGTTATGCCTCAGATATCAGCATACCTGGGCCTCTTAGAACACAAGGGCCCAATTGAATAGATCCTCTGGAAGTCCACAAGGCAGAACACAGCATGACAAGTGATTCTTGGGAGTTTTCTAGGCCAACTTGGCGGAATGGAGACTTGGGAAACCTCTAGTGTACATGTCTAAACCAAATTTGTGAAATACTGGCTCATCCCCAGGTCCTCTGCTGGGGCCTTTGGGGAAAGTCCTAAATGCAAGCCAGTCTAGTTTAACATTTCACTGTTTATAATTACAAGACAGGAAAAAGTGGGAGGAGGGACAGAAACAAGGAACACAGTTAAGGCTTGGTTAGCAATATCTTGGTTACAATGTCATTAAAAGTAAAGCATGCTTCTATAACTTAATGAATACAAGCTTTTAAAACATTATTTTCAAGAAAAGAAATGTGCAAAAGAAACCATTGTAGTACTTAACATTCATAAGGTGAAAAATATATTTGTATTAAAAAAGAAATGTGCCTTGGAAACATATGAGGGATGAGATGCTGCAGAATCTTAATCATAAACATATGCAGAGTATTATTATAACTAACATTGTTACAATTCTACATGAAATTCCTCATTTGTGGGCACAGCGGAGAATTTTGCATGTGATGAGCAAGCCTAATGCTACTTTTCCTTATTCCTGCTTACTGTGAACTGACCACCTGTAGATTAGTAATATCCAAAGCTGTCAAACAAGTGGAATTTCCATTCTCATCATTATTGCCAGAAGAATAAAAGTTATTCTCATGGAGAAACAGGAGCCAGAATACTTGAATTATGTTCTCACCCTCCTCTTACCACTATAGAAGCTCAAAAAGTCACTTCACCTCTCTAGATCTCAAACACACCATCGGTCATTTAGGGTTTTATGGATATTACAGATGGTGCTGCTTTGTTGAAATGGAATTTTCTCTCTACATATATGAAGGCCGTAGCCCAGATACAATGATGTTTTGGAAATTCTGAAGATCAATACAGATCTATTTTTTAGCCTCCTCTCTAAGAAATCTGTATGGGGTGAGTGGAAACTAGACAATGGTTCTCAGAGAGTGTAACTTCCTTCTCCCTTTCAATTCAGTAAACATATCTTGGGTACTTACTCTTTGTGCTATCTTACAGGAAACTAAACTAGCACATGTAGAATTTGGAGACCACTGAACTTCCTGAAGAACTTGCACAAGGGTCTCTTACTCTTTAATTTCATGCACTGACTTCCACCACCTTTCTCACTCCTCCAACCATTAGCACTCTGCTTTATTCACAAGGTCCGACAGACTCATTGGCCCTTTCCTGCTGGTCATGCTAGATGTGAGTTTCAGCAGCAGCGGAATTCTTGGGTGAAAGAAGCCAACTGAGACTAGAAGACCCAGAGTATATTTGAGTGTCAGGGAAATGTCTGACTTAAAAATCTATGGAAAAGTGTTTTCTGCCTGTTACTCCAAACTCTAGGAGAGAAAAGAAGAGACTAGAGACAGAGAGTCCTGCTCTCCACATCTCTTTTCCACTGGTCCTTCAGGTACAAAGGACAACATGGCTCCCCTAATCTCCTATAATTCACAAAGAGGTGACTTCTGGTGCAAAAACACCACTCCATCATTACTGCACACCAGCCAGCACATGCAATTGGGACAAAATCTGTTCTCTCTCCTTTCTGCCTCAAGTCACAGCCACTCCTAACCTTCTCACACATATATAATAAAAAAGTAGATTGAGAATGTTGAGGCCCTAGTATGACTTCTTATTTCAGTTCACTCCACATAAGGGCCTGAGGTCTGAATTCCCTAAGACAGGTCTTGGGTGCTTACATTCTCCTGATCTAGTATTATAGAGAATGGGAGGAAAAGGTTAATGCTAAGGAGTTGGAAGGGACTGCTGGGTAAAGTGAGATTTTTTGTGTGCTTCCATCCTTTTTCGTGGGGTTGCTGTCAAAGCTGCATCCTATGATGGAAAAGTCTTTATAAACTACCAGAGGGAGTTACAGAAAATAGTCTGGACACCAAGGAGAAGCACGGAAATTCTAACAGATAATTTAGAGCCATACAAATTTTTCCTTCCAACTCCACCAGCACCAGAGCCCAAACCACTGATCAGCTACCAGGACTCCCTGAGCAGCTCTGGAAACACATACAAAGCATATAGCTACTTACCATTAATTGATGAGCTGATAACACTGTGTATGTAGACTTTGGACCTGATATGTGACTCGATTAGTAAAAACAATATCTGCCAACAATCTTTTGGGTCCCAAGGAACACCAGCTGGGACTAGGATGAGGCCAGAGGCAAAGCCAGATTAAAGAGGACCACTGGCATCCTCAAAACCCAGGTGGAGAAGAAGTCAGTAAGAGGCAAGAAGTCCTAGGATAACAGGAACAAGAAAAGAGGGAAAGATGGGGCAAAGGAAAGAAGGAAAGAACAAAGGAAGAGAGGAAACAGGGAAAGCATTTCTCAGAGGGCTTGAAACAAAGGCTTTATATGTCATGGAACTTGCCATTCCCTCCAATCCCCACTCCTCACTCACACTCACTGTATCTTTATTCTTGTTCCCTCAGCCCTACTCTTTCCCCATACCCAATGTCAGAGTAATCAAGCCCACATATCCACAAACAAGACATGTCAAATCTCTCTGTGGTTAAAAACTGTCACCTATTGTATAGTGGATGACAAAGATGGCTTGTTGCAAGTATATCTCTTGCTGCCATGCTGTTCTTTGTAGTCAATGTCACTCAACTTTATTGGGTGAACTAAGAGGGAAGAACTGTTCCTTTTTAAAGATTCTCCTTTGAGCTCAAGTACTACTACAGCAGAGATGACTGTCTTTGGCATCCTTCTACCTCTCCTTTTAGCACCATCATCTTCTATGATCTTAGTTCCATCTGACAAACCTCCTGCCCAAGATTTCTCTACCATGTTCTATTATCTTAGTTCCTCAAGGACCTGCTTTTCCTTCTGCTATACAGCAAATAAACTCTCCCAAAGGTAATAAATATAGTTGGTAGCTTAATGTGTGTGGTGGTTAATAAATTAAGTGTCATCTTGATTGGATTGAAGGATGCAAAAGTATTGTTTCTGGGTGTATCTGGGTGTTTCTGAGTGTTGCCAAAAGAGATTAACATTTGAGTCAGTGGACTGAGAGGACTAACACAATGTGGGTGGGCACTATCCAATCAACTGCCAGCATGGCTAGAAAAAGCAGGCAGAAGAAGGTGGAAGAAGCTGACTAGCTGAGTCTTCCAGCCTTCATCTATCTCCCATGCTGCATGCTTCCTGCCCTTGAACATCAGACTCCAGGTTTTTTGGCCTTTGGATGCTTTGACTTACGCCAGTGGTTTGCCAGCGACTCTCAGGTCTTTGGCCACAAACTGAAGGCTGCACTGTTGGCTTCCCTACTTTTGAGGCTTTGGGACTCGGATTGAGACACTACTGGCTTCCTTGCTTCTCATCTTGCAGAAGGCCTAGCATGGGACTTCACCTTGTGATTCAGTGAGTCAATTCTCCTCAATAAACTCCCTTTCATATATGCATATAGCCTGTTAGTTCTGTTCCTCTAGAGAACCCTGACTAATACAACATGCCACTTTTTTATTTGACCATTGTTGCATTTTCACAGAGGTTAACCCAGAGGAATAGTCCTCAGATGATAGAACAACAAACATGACTGTAAATAAAATAAATTTTGGGACAGTAGACCTCCTTCCGCTGGGTTCTTGGTCTCGCTGACTTCAAGAATTAAACCATGGACCCTCGCAATGAGTGTTATAGCTCTTAAAGATGGTGTGTCTGGAGTTTGTTCCTTCAGATGTTTAGATGTGTCCACAGTTTCCTCCTTTCAGTGGGTTTGTGGTCTCACTGACTTCAGGAGTGAAGCCGCAGACCTTCGCAGTGAGTGTGACAGCTCTTAAAGGTGGCAGTCCAGAGTTTATTCCTCCTGGTGGGTTCATGGTCTCGCTGACTTCAGGAATGAAGCCACAGATCCTCACAGTGAGTGTTACAGCTCATAAAGGTAGTGCAGACCCAAAGAGTGAGCAGTAGCAAGATTTATTGTGAAGAACGAAAGAAAAAAGCTTCCACAGTGTGGAAGGGGACCCGAGTGGGTTGCCACTGCTGTCTCGGGTGACCAGCTTTTATACCCTTATTTGGCTTCACCCACATCCTGCTGATCGGTCCATTTTACAGAGTGCTGATTGGTCTATTTTGCAGAGTGCTGATTGGTCCATTTTACAGAGTGCTGATTGGTCCATTTTACAGAGCGCCAATTGGTGCATTTACAATCCTTTAGCTAGACACAGAGTGCTGATTGGTGCATTTACAATCCTTTAGCTGACACAAAAGTTCTCCAAGTCCCCATCTGACCCAGAAGCTCAGCTGGCTTCACCTCTCAATCCCCCCTCTAAACAGGATACCCCAACTACTGTTGGGAATTTGGTGATGACGCTACTTCCTGCTGGATAAGGGCAAAGAAGGGGCCCTGCAGTTGTAGTGTCCTCCAGAGGGGAACTCTTTAGGCCAGTGAAAGGGCCAATGGGTCAGTCCAGGGGTCCTTGGTAGAAGCTTTTAGTTGAGCTCATTTGGAGTTCCATTTGTAAGACCATCGGTAGCTTGATGACCTCAATCCTAGAGGAAACAAATTTGACAAGGAGTTTAAAAATACAGGGCCCGAAGGCGAGTAATAGCAAGACGGCTGCACGGGACCTAGAAAAGGGAGAAACCATGTCACTCAACTCCAGAGGTTGGTATAAGAGTTTGAAAGGCATTGTCTGATTTCAGAAGCCTTTTCCTGTAAACGCTGGGTGGCATCTCGTGCTATCCCTGACTGGTTAGTGTAAAAACAACACTCTTTGCCTAAGAAGGTGCAGAGTCCTCCTTTCTCAGCAGTGAGGAGGTCTAGGCCTCAGCGGTTCTAGAGAGTCACTGCTGCCAAAAAGTCTATTTGGGATTGTAGAAAAAAAAAATAGATTTTGTTATTTCTTGCAAACTCCCTGAGAAATCCTTTGAGAGTGTGTGGCAGTAGGATAATACATGTTAACACTGTTAACTTTTCGCAAACTTTACTTTTGTTGAAAACCTTGTAAGTTTGGGATTTCAATTATTCTTTGCTATTAATAAGACCTCATCCAGTCCATATTAACTTATAATTGGGATAGATGGCTCCTTCCTGATAGTGTAAGTACTTTAAGGTTTGGCTAAGTGCAAACAACTGGCATGTTTGAGCAGACCAATTATTAGGCAATTTTCCTAACTCTGCTTCTACAAGAGTTTCCTATCACTTACTGAATACCCATTGTGTCTTTTTGCCTTAATCGCCTGGGAGGAACCATCCATCATCCTGTCCTGAAGGGAGTTCCTCCTAGGTCTGGTCGGACCTTTGAATGGTAATTCATTAAGATTAAGTCCCCTGTTAGGAAACCTGTTGGGTTAAGGATTTTTGATAGGAGGGATATGGGTTGTCAGTGGCCTCAGTGCTTTTGGGCTACGCCCTTGTTTCCACTGACAACAAGGTGGTATTGGAGTGTTATAGGGTCATGGAGAAGACTTTCAATTATCAATTATAGGTTTTGAATTTACCCTGGCTTTTAAAGGAATAGGGTACACTGTTTTTTCTTTACTACTTCCATCTCTCTTTCTTTCTCTTCTTCTTTGTCTCTTTCTGTCTTTCCCCTCTCTTTCTCTGACTTTCTGTCTCTCTGTCTTTTCCTCTCTCTCTCTGTCTCTCTGGCTTGATGTCTCTTTTTCTCTCTTCCTCTCTCTTTGATTCCTTCTTTGTCTCTATCTCTTCCTCTCTCTCTCTGATCTTCTGTCTCTGCCAGCCACTTATGCTACTGTTGCCACCTCCTTGGGTTTTTACACTGCATGCAATAACTCCATGGTTTCCTTGTGATATTTAATGGGGGTTCCCCCAGAGGTTAGGAACTCCCTTTCTTTCCATATTGCAGCATAGGCATGTAGGATTAGAAAAGCATACTTGCTATCTGTATATACATTTATTCTTTTTCCCTTTCCCAGTTTTAAGGCTTGGGTAAGTGCCACTAGTCCTGCTAACTAGGCACTGGTCCCTGGGGGAAGAGGCTTACTTTCAAGTACGGTTACATCACTAACTATGGCATAACCTGCCCTTTGTATCCCACTCTCCACAAATGAACTTCCATCAGTATATAGGTTAAGGTCAGGATTAGCTAAGGGGACTTCTAAGAGATCATCTCGGGCAGCATAAGTCTGGATTATAATTTGCTGGCAGTCATGCTCGATTGGTTCCCCATTCTCTGAGAGAAAAGTGGCAGGATTGAGGGCTACGCATGTCATATTTGAAACACCAGTCCCTCAAGGAGTAGTGCCTGGTATCTAAGTAGGCGATTGTCTGATAGCCATAAACTTCCTTCGGCACCTAGTATGCCATTTACATCATGAGTAGTCCAGATAGTGAGATCGTTTCCTTGTATTATTTTTATAGCCTCTGACACTAAGACAGCCACTGCCGCAACTACCCATAAACAATGAGGCAAGCCTTTTGCTACTATATCAGTTTCCTTACTTAGGTATGTCACTGGTTGTGGGGTTGTCCCATGCGTCTGAGCAAGGACTCGAAGAGCTATCCCTGCTCTCTCTGTGACGTATAAAGAGAAGTTTTGTCCTGTGGGAAGGCTTAAGGATGGAGCTTGAGTTTGTTCCTTCCAATGCCCAGACTTCAGGGTTGATTCCCTCCTCAAGTAGGGGACAACAAATAGGTAACTTGTTCCCCATATTCATGTAGATAATAGCTCCAGCTTTGGCTAATATATCCCTCCCTAATAAGGGTGTGGGACTTTCAGGCATAACAAGAAAGGCATGTGAAAAGAGCAAAGTCTCCCAATTACAACTGAGGAGGTGGGAGAAATACCACCTCCTCAGGCTGTCCTAGGATTCCTCAGATGGTAATGGACCTTGAGGACAGCTGTACAGCACAGAAGATTAACACTGAGAAAGCCACACCAGTGTCCAGGAGGAAGTCAACTTTCCTGGCCCTCAATGGTTATAAGTACCTGGGGCTCAGTGAGGGTGATGACATGAGCCATTGCTTGCCCCAGGCACCCTCAGTCCTGTTGTTAGATCATCTGGTTGGGGGCTTCTGACCCATAGAACCTTTGCCCTCAGGGGCAGTGTGCCTTCCAGTGATTGCCTCAGCATAGTGGACACGGATGAAGGGGCGGCTTGTTTCTCATTGGACAATCTTTTTTAAAGTATCTTTGTAAAACACACTGATAACAAGCCCTACTGGGTAATTGGCCTGCTCCATTTTCTGTCCTCTCTGAACCACCAAAGTTTGTTTGTCTGAGAGCCATGACTAAGCCTGCAGCCTTTCTCTGATCTTGATTTTTCTTTTGGGCTTGTTCCTCTTGGTCCCTATTATAGAATACTGAGGTTGCCAGGTTTAATAATGCCTCCAGATTTTGTTCGGGGCTGAGAGCTAGCTTTTGGAGCTTTCTCCTAATATCTGCAGATGATTGGGATATAAACTTATCTTTTAGGACCAATTGACCCTTGAGTGAGTCAGGTGATAGGGGAGTATATTTTCTTAAGGCCTCCCATAGGTGCTCGAGGAAAGCAGAAGGATTTTCTTCCTTTCCCTGAGTTATGGTGGACATCATTGAATAATTCATGGGCTTTTTTCATAATTCTCCTTAGTCCTTCTGGAACACAGGTCAACAGATGTTTGTGGCTCCAGTCCCCATGATCTGAGTCGAGGTCCCTGTGGGTATCCATACTGGGGATGGCTTGCTGACTAGTAGGGAATTTGTCCTTTTCTTCAGCTGTCATTCTATCATTTACTTGACTAAGATACCAGGTATCTCCAAACTCTCAGGCTGCAGCTAAAGACACATTCTTTTCATTAAAGGCCAGGGTTTAATCTAACAATAGCATGACATCTCTCTCAGTGAGATTGAAGGTTTGCCCTAGACCCTGTAGGACATCTATGTACTTATCAGGATCAACTGAAAGTTTCTCCAAGTCTGCCTTGATCTGCTTTAAATCAGAGAGGGAGAACAGGACATGTACCTAGACTGGGCCAACTTCCCCTCCCCCTACAGCTTGAAGGGGACATAACTGATAGCCTGGGGGTTTTTGTGGTCCTTTGGAGATTTATTTGCTTATTTCCTTCTGGGAGGGGGAGTGTAGAGGAGGATTATCATTAATAGGAAGGGGAGCTATAGGGAGGCTAGGATATGGGGGTAAGCCTAAAGGTCCTCCTGTGGGATGTAAATTGTAAGCTTTGCATAGTTGTGTATTCTCCTTCAATGAAAAGAAAGCTTGGACATAAGGTATTTCACTCTATTTGCCTTCCCTCTTATAGAAAAGGTCAAGCTGCAGGATAGTATCGTAATTTATACTTCCCTCGGGTGGCCATTTTTCTCCATCAGAGAGAAAATATTGGGGCCAAGCCATAGTGCAGAAAAAAAATGAGCCACCTCTTTTTCAGGGTTTGCAGGTCAAATTGGTCCCAATGGCTTAGGATGCATTTCAAGGGTGAGCCTGTTGACGCCTGAGTGCTTCCCATCTGACAGACAAAATCACCCATGGTTTTGGTTTGTTTGTTTCTCCCCCTGCCCAAGAACCTGCAATGGTACTTGGACCCTGCTGATCGGAATAGTTACGCTCACTGACGCAGTAGCAGAAACACTAGTTTTCCTCCTAGACCACAAGGAGGACTGAGGAATGTTGGATTTAGTGGCCCTTACCGATGCATTCTCGAAAATCTGCACCCTTGCCTGTCTTCCTAGACCACAAAGAGGACTGAGAAAAATCGGATTTAGTGACCCTTACTGATGCATTTTTGAAAACCTGTTAGAGTCCTAAGCATTCTCCTGTTAGTTTTGGGACCTTACCGCTGTCCTATAAAGATGTCATGCCCCAAAAATGAAGTGGAAGGCCATACTCTTAGGGAGGGAAGGAATCTCCAGAGTTGGAAGACTGATGCCTTTTGTCCTCACTTATATGAATAGGAAAGATACCATTTCTGAAGCTCCCCATATCCTAGCTTCAGGAATAGCTTTCATTAAGCCTGCTTGTCTGAGGAGGGATCCTAAAATTCCAGATAGTCCCCTGCCCCAATGGGGCTTTGGGCAAAAATTACATCTTTCTGATTGGTGAGACTGGGTGCCTAAAGAAGGTAACAAAGTCCTGGAGTTTATACTAGAAATCATTCTTATAGGAGAAACTGGAAAAGCACCAGAGACAGGGAGTGATTTTTAGAAGCAGGACTAGCCTCAGAGAAGAGAGGCGGGAGGAAGTTTGTCTGACAATCATTAGGACCCAGGAGATAAGGGTCAGGATATATAGGATAGATGGGTGAGTCTCGCTTGGGTGACATGACTTTGAGAGTTCCACTCATGGCCGCAGGGTCAACCAATTTGTGATCAGGACCCTGGAGCTGAATGGCTTTCCTTTCTGTCGACCCTCGGCTCATCCCAGAAGTACAAGAGAAGTGGAAGCTGGTTCCAGGCAAACCAACACTCCCAACTCCGAAGAGTTGGGGGTTGTTAGAGAGCCCTTTCCCAGAAAGCCTGACACCTGTGTCTTTAGTACGGAGGCCGCACTAGTCGCTTTTAACTGGCCAACAGGTGTGTGGTATTTAGACCCTGAATTCTAAGGAAAAATAGAACAGAATAGCAAGTGAAAGGGCTCCAATGGTACTCACTTCTTGGCAATAGGCAATAGTCCCTTTGCGGTCGCCAAAATCTGTCCAGAATTTATTCCTTCTGGTGGGTACTTGGTCTCGCTGACTTCAAGAATGAAGCCACAAACTCTTGCAGTGAATGTTACAGCTCTTAAAGATGGTATGTCTGGAGTTTGTTCCTTCAGATGTTCAGGTGTGTCTGGAGTTTCTTCCTTCTGGTAGGTTCGTGGTCTCGCTGACTTCAGGATTGAAGCTGCAGACCTTCACAGGGAGTGTTACAGCTTTTAAAGGTGGCGCGTCTGGAGTTGTTTGTTCCTCCCGGTGGGTTTGTGGTCTCGCTGAATTCAGGAATGAAGCCACAGACCCTCACGGTGAGTGTTACAGTGTTGGAACCGAACTGTCGATTCCCTCCTGGGCAGGGGTCGCCGCGAAGGATCACCGACACGAGATTCACAGCAGAGAGTTATTTATTACTAGTGCGCTAGGGTCCCAAGCTCTAAGTTGGCCCTGGGACCCCGACTGCTTGTTACAGGCTGTTTATATAGGCAAACACAAGTTTAAACACAGCTTATGGCGCGAAATTCAAACAAAGCTTAAGGCGCAAAATGATTGGGTCTAGCTATGGCCTGAGCAAGGTGTCTTATGCTAATTGGTTAAAGCAGGACCTTATGAGGTTTTTTCCTGGAGTTGTTGATTCCGGGAACTTCGAGGCAGGGTGGGACCCCCGGAATTGGCAGGGTGGGACCCCATGAGGTTGTTTCCCGGAATTGGCAGGGTGGGACCCTATCAGGGTGGGTCCCTACCGAGGCAGGGTGGGACCCTATCCAGAGCCACCTGGTGTTAATTTTTTTCTATATGAGGCCTAGTTTCTAAGTTTTATGAGGCCTAGTTTCATTCCCTCCTCTTTTTGTGTCAAAGGCCTTTGTCTTGAGCCTCTTCTTCAGTCCTGAGGGTCTGGTATTGTTGGGTCAGAACCATAGCATGTACTATGTTTAATCTATTTTTAATAAGGGTGAGTAAGCGGTTGAGTATGCATGGCCCGAAAGTCAGGATGAGCGTGAGCAGGATGAGGGGTCCTAAGATGGTGGAGATTAGGGTGCTAAGCCAAGGGGATTGGTTGTACCAATTTTCAAACCAATTTTGCTGAGATTCTCTCTCTTTTTTTCTCTTGTCTAATCTTTCTCTTACTTTTGCCATAGAATCTTTAACTACTCCTGAATGATCTGCATAAAAACAACATTGCTCTTTCAGGGCTGCACAGAGCCCACCCTCTTTCAGAAAGACAATTTCTAGTCCTCGTCGGTTTTGTAATACAACTTCAGACAGAGAAGTCAAGGACTCTTCAAGTTTTGTGATAGATTGTTCTATGGCTCTAAGGTCTTCATCTATGGCTACTCTAAGTTGTTGCAGATGATGGTTACCATGCACTAGGGCTGCTGTCCCGGTCCCAACTCCAGCCGCTACCCCAATTCCTAACATGACGGCGAGGGTGAGGGAGATAGGTTCTCTCTTTGGTCTAGTATGAGTTTTTTGCTCATACCAGAGATCAAAGGAGTCTCCAGAGTGATAGTATACTCGGGGAACAACTTGTACCAACACGCAATAGTGGGTGCCACTGCTAAAAACGGCTGTGGATACACAGGGGGTGAGCCCAGTGTTGCAGGCCCACCAGTCCATCTCGGAGGGGACCAAATAGTGATTGGAGCTGGGTACTGTCAAGGTTACATTACAAAGATGCTGATGACTAGGGGGCACTTGGCCTATGCAGGTTCCCGACCCAGAAACTTCAGCCAGGGTTAGTTTTCTTTGTTGTTCCCATGCGCATCCAGTAGGATTGGCGGAGTTAGTGAAATTATTAGTGGAGGCAATGCCTTCATAGTAAGGGGGGCCTGTTGCCAGACATAGCCAGCAAGAGGAGGTAAATTCTGGCTTTGTCTGGTTTAAAGCGAAATAGGAGCCCTTTATGAGATTTAGGAGCCTGTCACCTATTCCCAGGTCAAGGGGCCCGTGGGTGACGTTTTGGGCTGAGGGTGTGTATTTAGAGGAGGTGGAGATTACAGGCGGGGAAGTGCTTTTAGGAGCTCTTAGTTGGGGCTCTCTTGGTGCAGGAACCAGGGGCTTCCTTGTTTCTGATAAAACTTGGTTTGGTCCCACTGCGACAGGGGCTATGATAGGGTTGACTATTAATTTGATTTGGATAGGGATTCCATACAGTGGCTTTTGGTATAAATATAGGCCCCATATTAACCCGGATATCCAACAGTTATCAGATTTTGCTGCATCTTCAAACTTGATGCGGACCAGATTGCAAGTTTTTGAATATCGGGTTCTGGTGCAGCGCTGGACAAAGGACATGGTTATGTACCAGGGTTTCGTGGCCCATTTCCATTCTCCATCATTAGTAGTTATACAGGACCAACTAGCGCAAAACAGGGCATCTATTTCTCCACAAGTTCTTCTCATTTCTCCTGTCCTGAATCCGGGACAGGCATAGAACCCATTCCGGCTTACGGACACCCTTCTAGCCTGTTTTCTCCATTCTCCCCCTTCCATGTCATCTATCTTTGCTATTTTGTCTAGGTTGAAATAGAGGTCAGGGAACCAAGTCCCCATAGGAGCAATTTTTGAGGTTTTATCTAAGACCTCATGAGTACTAAAATCAGTTACCTGCCAGGTCAGGTTATATGGCCGGTGGGGGTTATTACTGCCAGCGACGCAGGGAAGGAGGGCTAGTAATAAGCAAGGGGCTAGATACGAGAGAGTCTTATCTTGAGCGGGTCCTCGGAGCGTCGGAATCTCCATGTCTCAGGTGGTGTTGGTCCGGGCGTCTCTGGAGCAGCCTTGGCGTGGGATGCGTGGATCCAAGTGGAGATTCCGTCAACCTTTATGGCTGTGGGCGTGGTCAGGAGAACAATGTAGGGTCCTTTCCACCGAGGCTCTAGTCCTTGAGTGCGATGCCGTCTAACGTAGACAGTCTCCCACCTGGAAGGGGTGACTGGTCTGTGGATGTCCTGGTTGGTACAGTTCTGCCAAGGGGGCCCAGATTTGGGCCTGTACTGCTTGGAGTCCTTTTAGCCGGGCCTGTAGGTCAGTCTTAGGATCGGAGGGGGAGAAGGAATTAAGCAAGGTTGACAAAGGGGGAGGTCCTCCGTAGAGGATTTCATATGGAGTGAGCCCAAAACGGTTAGGCGTATTTTGGGCCCTTAACAGAGCTAAGGATAGGAGGCGTCTCCAATCTTTTAAACCAGTCTCTAAGGTCAATTTAGTAAGGGTCTCTTTTAGTGTTCTATTCATTCTTTCTACCTGTCCTAAGCTCTGGGGTCTATAGGCACAATGTAATTTCCAATTAATCCCCAATATCCTGGCGAGCCCCTGACTTACCTGAGAAACGAAGGCCGGCCCGTTATCTGACCCAATTACCTTGGGAAGTCCAAATCTAGGAAAGATTTCTTCCAAAATTTTCTTGGCTACTATGTGTGCCGTTTCTTGCCGGGTGGGGTAGGCTTCTACCCATCCTGAAAAGGTATCTACAAACACCAGTAAGTACTTATATCCAGCATAGTGAGGTTTTACTTCAGTGAAGTCTATTTCCCAATAGACTCCTGGGCGGTTACCACGAGTTCGTTTCCCTTCTGGCACTCGGGTAGCCCCAGCGTTTACCTGCTGACAGACCTTACAGGCAGATGTCACTTGTTCTACGAGGGTACTTGCCTTTGGGATTAGAAAGTCAGTTTTTTCAATCAGTAATTTTAGCTTTCGATTACTCAAGTGTGTCCAGGCATGCATCTGCTGGATCATTGCCAGGGCCTCCTTTTGGGGAAGGACTATTTTTCCTCCTTTTTCCCAGTTTTTAGTGTCTTTGTTTTTTATAGCCCCTATGGCTTTTGCTTCTTCCTGGTCTTCTGGGGTATAAGTATGTTCAATAGTTATGTGGCTGGTTTCATCAGGTTCTGTGGCTAGGGTCAGTACTTCCGCCATGGCGGCTTGCCTGGCCACTTGGTCAGCCTGTCTGTTTCCTACTGCGACTGGATCCTGTCCTTTCTGATGCCCGGGGCAGTGAATTATAGCCACTTCTTGAGGAAGAAAAAGGGCTTTTAATAAGGCAATTATTTCAACTTTGTTCTTGATTTCCTTTCCTTCTGAGGTTAGGAGACCTCTTCTTTCATAGATACTTCCATGAGTATGAGCCGTTGCAAAGGCATACCGGCTATCAGTATAAATGTTAGCTTTCTTTCCCTTGGACAGCTCTAGGGCCTTGGTTAGTGCTATTAACTCAGCCTTCTGTGCAGACGTGCCAGGAGGTAGTGATTGTGCCCAAATGGTGTTGTGGCCATCTACTACCGCCGCTCCCGCCCTCCGGGTACCTGAGTCAAGGTAACTGCTGCCGTCTGTGTACCAGGTGTGATCCGCGTCTGGGAGTTCTTGGTCTTTAAGGTCTTCCCATGTTCCATGGGTCTCAGCCAGTACTTGCCGACAATCGTGTGGGCTTGGTTGGTCTTCTGGTACCGGCAGCAGCGTCGCAGGGTTTAGGGTGACCGGAGGGCCAAACTGGACGCGGTCCGTGTCCAGTAGGAGGGCCTGGTAGTGGGTTAGGCGTGCGTTGGTTATCCACCGGTCCAGGGGCTGCCGCACTATGGCCTCTAGAGCGTGTGGGGTAATAACAGTCAGTGGCTGCCCAAGGGTTAACTTAGCAAAGTCCTTGACCAGCATAGCGGTGGCTGCCATGATACGAAGACACGGGGGCCAGCCGGCCGCCACAGGGTCCAGCTTTTTAGACAGGTATGCTACCGGTCTCTTCCAAGGCCCTAATTTTTGGGTCAAGACCCCTTTGGCAATCCCTTGCCTCTCGTCCAGGAAGAGGGTAAAGGGCTTTGAGGTGTCCGGTAACCCAAGGGCCGGGGCAGACAAGAGTGCTTGTTTTAGTGCCTCAAAAGCCAATTGATGCTCTGTCTGCCAGGTGAAAGGGGTGCTTTCCTTGGTGAGTGCATAAAGGGGGGCGGCCAGTTCAGCAAAACCGGGTATCCACAAGCGACAGAACCCAGCAGTTCCCAAGAATTCACGTACCTCCCTGGGATTTCATGGTGGTGGAAGGTGAGCCACTGTCTCTATGCGCCCAGGGGTGAGCCACCTTTTCCCTTCACTCAGGATATACCCCAGATATGTTACCTTGGTCTGACAGAGCTGTGCCTTCTTGGCGGATGCCCGGTATCCTTTTTCACCCAGTGCCTGGAGTAGATGCCTGGTACCTTGTATACAGATTTCCTTTGTAGGAGCAGCCAAGAGGAGGTCATCTACATACTGGAGTAGAGTCACTTCTGGATTTTGGGTCCGGAAGTCGGTCAGGTCTCGATGAAGAGCCTCATCGAAGAGAGTGGGAGAGTTCTTGAATCCTTGGGGAAGCCGGGTCCAGGTCAATTGGCCCGAAATTCCTTTCTCAGGATCTTTCCACTCAAAGGAAAAGAGTTCTTGGCTTTGGGTTGCCAGAGGTAAACAGAAGAAAGCATCTTTTAAATCTAATACTGTATACCAGTTATAGCCTGGTTTTAAGGTGCTGAGTAAGTTGTAAGGATTGGGGACCGTGGGATGGATGTCCATGGTTCTTTTGTTAATTTCTCTCAAGTCTTGGACAGGCCTGTAATCCTGAGTACCAGGCTTTTTTACTGGCAGAAGAGGAGTGTTCCAGGGCGAGCGACAAGGTCGCAACACTCCGAGTTCTAGAAATTTGTTAATGTGCTGCCGAATTCCTATATGAGCCTCTCGGCTCAAGAGATATTGCTTGATAGACACGGGCACCGCCGTGGGCTTTAAATCAATTATGATTGGGGCTTGATACTTAGCTAGCCCGAGTCCTCCCGTTTCCGCCCAAGCTTGGGGAAAGTCTTGCAACCAAACATCGGGGAGGCTAGTGATGACCGGAGCGTCGAAAAGCCGATGCTCATCTTGCAGAGACACAGTTAAAATTTGGATGGGCTGACCGTCCCGATCTAATACTTGGGCCCCAGTCTCAGAGAAGTGGATTTGGGCTCCGAGCTTGGTCAGAAGATCTCGCCCTAGGAGGGGGTAGGGGCATTCAGGTACCACCAAGAAGGAATGTGTCACCATTCCTTGTCCAAGATTAACTGTCTGGTGGTTAGATCACTTGTGCAATTTTCCGCCTGTTGCCCCCTGGACCCAGGATGTGCGGGAAGACAGGGGCCTGTCTGCCTTTGTCAAAACTGAATGTTGGGCCCCTGTGTCCACCAAGAAGGTGGTGGGGTGCCCCCCTACAGAGAGAGTTAGCCAGGGCTCGGGGGGGGCTCCAGAGCTTTGACACCCCTATTCGCTATCTTCACCTAGGGTGAGGACAGCGGCAGGTTTCTTTTGGTCTTTAGGACGCTTGGGGCAATCTTTGATCCAATGTCCCCGTTCTTTGCAGTAGGCACACTGGTCTTTTTCCACTTTTAGCCGCCTCCGCTTCTCTCCCTCTCTCCCTGGTCCTTTCTCTCTCACAACTGCCGCCAGGATTTTTGTTAAATGCTTATCCCTCACTCGGTCCCTACGATCCTCTCGCTCCATCTGTTCCTTCGCTAACCTGGCTTCCTTTTCCTCAGGGGTTTCTCTCTTATTATACACTTTTTCTGCCTCCCTAACCAATTCCTGTAATCCATAGGTTTGGATTCCATATAGCCTTTGGAGTTTTCCTTTGATATCTAATGCAGCTTGGTCTATGAATGCCATAGCTACGGTAGCCTTATGTTCTAGGGCCTCTGGATCGAATGGGGTATACATTCGGAACCCTTCCAGAAGCCTTTCCATGAAGCCTGCCGGGCTTTTGTCCCTTTCCTGAGTTATGGTCCTTACCTTGGCCAAATTTGTGGGGTGCTTTCCTGCCCCTTTGAGACCCGCCAACAGAGCCTGGCGATAGATTCGGAGACTCTCCCTACCTGGTGCCGTTTCATAGTCCCAGTCTGGGCGGGTGAGGGGAAATCCCTCGTCTATTTCATTGGGAAGTTGGGTTGGGAGGCCTCCTGGTCCTGGCACATTTTTCCGGGCCTCCAGGAGGACTCGCTGCCTTTCTTCAGTGGTTAGGAGGACCTGCAAGAGTTGCTGGCAATCATCCCAAGTGGGCTGGTGAGTGAGGAGAATGGATTCTATCAACGAGGTTAGGGCCTGGGGGTCTTGGGAAAAGGAAGGGTTATGGGTTTTCCAGTTGTAGAGGTCAGAGGCAGAGAAGGGCCAGTACTGGACCGTGCGATTGACAGTACAGAGGGGAAAAAGGGAGGATTGCCAAGTGGAAGGGCCATCTGGGTCCTCAGTCCGCCGCAAGCGGAGACGTGGAGGTGTCGGCAGCGGCGTCCGAGGGGTGAGCTTGGGCGGGGCTGGAGAAGGAGACGGGGTGGAGGGAGGGGCCGAGGGAGAAGTTGGAGAAAGGGTAGGGGCCGAGGCGGTAGAGGAAAGAGCTGGGGACAAGACAGGGGGCAAGGGTGAAGCGTAAGGTGGAGGTCCCAGAAGGGGGTTTTGAGGTGGAGGAGGCAGGGGGTCAAGAAGGAGGAGATCCCTCTGGGGTTCATCTGGGAGGACTGGCTTAGGCGGGTCCGGATTCCAATTCTTTGGGGCTTCTAAGGCAAGGAGGGTAGATTGGGATGGGGAAGGGGAATGGAGGAAGGGTTTCACCCAAGAGGGAGGATTTCGGACCAGATCCTCCCAAATAATTATGTAGGCCACCTGGTCCTGGTGTCCGAGTGGCCCAGGATCCATCACTTTTGCTTTAACCTGCAAGATAATTGAGAGGTTAAATGTTCCGTCCCGGGGCCACTCCCCATGGAGGGTTGGCCATTCGGACGAGCAGAATGTTTTCCATAGTCCCTTACGGACTTCTACAGAGAGGTGGTGGGCTCGAGCCCGGACGTCAGGGAAGTGAGTCAGGGTTAGAGACAAAGGAGTCATCAATGTCTGTCCCATTTCGTCCATGTATAACAAGGACAAAACGAAAGTAACAAAAATAAAGACCAGACAAGTAAGGAGAAGCCGCGCGGCCAGAGAGTGGCACCACAAGATCACAAAATATTCAGACGGCAGGGGCGACCTGCCTACAGATTTGAGGAGGCTGACTGAGTCGTCAGCCTTCTCCCAGACTACCGCCAGGGCGTCCCCCGGGGCGTAAGTGGGAAGGTGCCGGACACGTCTGTCCCCCTTCCCCACTTAATTCAGAAGGAGTACTCCCCAGAGTTCAGAGTTAGCCGGCAAGACAGACAGAACAAAACGAAAGTACCTGGTGGGTCCGTTCAGTCAGCAGTCCGTGGCCCGGGCCAGATGGGTCTCCGCCTGATGGGTCGGGGGTCCTCGGACGACCCCACTTCCCGGCCAACGCACCAAATGTTGGAACCGAACTGTCGATTCCCTCCTGGGCAGGGGTCGCCGCGAAGGATCACCGACACAAGATTCACAGCAGAGAGTTATTTACTACTAGTGCGCTAGGGTCCCAAGCTCTAAGTTGGCCCTGGGACCCCAACTGCTTGTTACAGGCTGTTTATATAGGCAAACACAAGTTCAAACACAGCTTATGGCGCGAAATTCAAACAAAGCTTAAGGCGCAAAATGATTGGGTCTAGCTATGGCCTGAGCAAGGTGTCTTATGCTAATTGGTTAGAGCAGGACCTTATGAGGTTTTTTCCTGGAGTTGTTGATTCCGGGAACTTCGAGGCAGGGTGGGACCCCCGGAATTGGCAGGGTGGGACCCCATGAGGTTGTTTCCCGGAATTGGCAGGGTGGGACCCTATCAGGGTGGGTCCCTATCGAGGCAGGGTGGGACCCTATCCAGAGCCACCTGGTGTTAATTTTTTTCTATATGAGGCCTAGTTTCTAAGTTTTATGAGGCCTAGTTTCAACAGCTCATAAAGGTAGTGTGGACCCAAAGAGTGAGCAGCAGCAAGATTTATTGTGAAGAGCAAAAGAACAAAGCTTCCACAGCATGGAAGGGGACCCGAGAGGGTTGCCACTGCTGGCTTGGGTGGCCAGCTTTTATTCCCTTATTTGGTTTTGCCCACATCCTGCTGATTGGTCCATTTTACAGAGGGCTGATTGGTCTACTTTACAGAGTGCTGATTGGTCCATTTTACAGAGTGCTAATGGGTGCATTTACAATCCTTTAGCTAGACACAAAATTCTCCAAGTCCCCATCTGAACCAGAAGCTCAGCTGGCTTCACCTCTCAATAGCATCATCAGGTCACCAGGGGTATTTGCCAAAACTGAAAGGTTGCCCTGTAATTTTCTTAAGTTGATTGGCAAAAGGGGAAAGCAGAGCCACTGGAAGCAAGTTGTACTTTCACACCCAATTGTTCAAATTCTCAAGAGCCTTTTCCTTCAAAATCTCCATACAATGGCAATCTCATGCCATGACATTTGCTTAGTTAAATAACTTTTCTGGAGGTATAGTAATGAAGATGCCAACAACAGAAAAGACAGTAACCCATTGTTACTTCCAAACTGCCATGGTCTAAGTTGTCCCCCAAAATTCATGTGTTGAAACTTAATCCTCATTGTCATGATAGTAAGAGATAGGCCTTTTGGGAAGTGATAAAGTCATGAGGGCAGAGCCCTCATTAATGGGTTAGTGCCTATTAAAAGGGCTGAAAGAAACTAATGTAGGTCCTCTTGCTCTTCTGCCATGTGAGGACATAGCATTCTCTGCATTTTATAAAGGTCCATGGGTAATTCCAGTGCACATTAACATTAGAGAAACATGGGTGCTATGGTTTAAATGTTTTTGTCCCCTCCAGAATTTGTGTTGAAATTTAATCCCCAATGTAATAGTGTTGAGAGGTGAGACCGTTGGGAGGTGATTGAATCATGAGCACTCTGCCCTCGTGAATGGGATGAGGTATTCTTAATAAAAAGCTTGACAGAGAGAATTAAATTTTTTTGCCCTTCTGCTTTTTACTATGTGAGAACACAGCATTCCTCCCCTCTGGAGAATATAGCAACAAGGCACCATCTTAGAAGTGAAGACTGGGCCCTCACCAGAAACCAAACCTGCCAGTGCATTGATCTTGGACTTTCCAATCTCTAAAAGTGAGAAATACATTTCTGTTGCTTAGAAATTATCTAGTTTCAAACATTTTATTAATATTATAGCAGCACAAATAGGCTAAGACAGAAAATGGTAGCAGAGAATTGGAAGTGTTGCTATAACAAGTACCTGAAAATGTGGAAGCAGCTTTGGAACTGGGTAATGGGTAGAGACTGTAACAGTCTTGAAACACAGGCTAGAAAAGGTCTCAATTACTTTGGACAGAACACAAAGGGCAATTCTAGTGAAGCCTCAAAAGAAGAGGACAACTGTAGAGAAAGTCTGTCTAAATAGTCATGAACAGAATTTTGGTAGATATATACACAGTAAAGGACATTCTGTTGAGTTATCAGATGGAAATGAGGAACAAGGTATTGAAAAGTGGAGAAAAGGCTATCTCTGTTTTAAAGTGACAGTGGACTTGTTTGAATTGCATTCTATACCCTAAAACATTTGAAAGGTCAAACAGTGTGGCGCGATGAGCTAGGATATTTGTCAAAAGAAATCTCTAAGCACCAAAGTGTTAAGGGTGCTACATAACTTCTCTTAACTGATTATAGTTAAATGCAAGAAGAGAGATATGATTTAAAGATAGAATTTGTAATTCAAATGGGAACAGATTATAAAGATTTGGAAAATTCTCACACTTGCTGTATAAAGAACTAAAAAGCATGCTTAGGAGAGAAAACCAAGGGAGTCACCACCAAGCAACCTTTTGGTAATGAGATAAGTATGGATAGAAGGAAGACAGAAGCTATTCATCTAGATAATGGAAGAATGACCCCAAAGACATTTTGGAGATCTTTGGGGTTGCTACTCTCATTACAAGCCCAGAATGCTAGGGCCTTGAGGGCAGAATGGTTTCAAGGAAGAGATCTGAAAAGTCCATGGAACCTCAAGTCTCTCTGCTCAAGACTGCCTTAAGTCTCTGCTCCCCAGGGTCACCTCAAGTCTCTGCTCCCTGAATTCTGATACAGTACTCCTTGGTTATCCCAACTGTGGCTCAAGTAGGCCCACCACTTGGGTTTGAGCCACTGCTCTGGAGGACACAAGCAGTAGGCATTAATAGAGTCCACATGGTGCTAACTCCGCAGACACACAGAGTGCATGAGCTGTGGAGGGATGGCTGCTTCCACCTAGATTTCAAAGGATGTCACAGAGAGCCCCCAATAGGGAAATGCCCAGCAGAGCCATGGGGTGGAGGCCACCAGAGAGTTATCACTAGGACAATGCCTAGTGAAAACATAGAGGGAAGGCCATTGCAGAGAACCCCTACAAGGGCTATTCTTAGTGAATCTATGGTGGTGGGGACATCCCAGAGACCCCAGAATTGTAGAGGTACTGACATGCAACTCAGGCCTGGGAGAGCTGCAAGCACTGGACTCCAACATGAGTTGGAGTATGCTGTGAGAACTGCTGTGTGAGTTGTGCTCAGCAAAGCTGTGAAGATGAAGCCCTCTTGAGGCTTTATAACCCAAACCCTTCCCTGGTGTATCTAGAAGGCAGGGCATGTAGTCGAAGACCATCCTCAAGCATCTCAATTTAACTTTGTTTGCCTTGTTGGGTTTTTTAGATACGTGGTACTTGTTACCCACTTCTTGGTTATTTCTCCCTTTTGGAATGGGAATGTCTGTCCTATGCCTGTCCCACCAGTTTAATTTGGAAGCACATAATTTGTTTGAATTCACAGGCACACAGCTGGAGGGGAAATTTAACTTGGACTTTCTCAAAGGTGATGTAATTCACCTTTGAGCCTCACCTATATCTGATTCATATGAGACTTTGGACTTTAGATTTTTAATTGATGCTGGAGCAAGTTATGATTTTGGGGGCTGTTATGATGGAATGAATGTGTTTTGTATGTGAGAAGGACATGGATTTTGGGGGCCAGGTGCAGAAAACTAGACTTTGAATGTCCTCCAAAATTCATATGTTGAAAGTTAATCCCCACTGTGGCAGTACTAAGAGGTGTGGCCTTTAGGAGGTGATTGAGTCATGAGGGGTCCACCTTCATGAATGGGAGTAGGTACCCTTAAAAGAGAGCTTGACAAAGGGAGTTTGCCCCTATTATTCCCACCCATACCTTCCACTGTATGACAGCACAACATTACTACTTTTCAGATAATCTAACAACAATTTTTCATCTTGGAAGCAGAGAGCACACTCTCAACAGACACCAAATCTGCCACATTGATCTTGGACTCCCAGCCTCCAAAAGTGTGAGAAATAAATGCCTGTTCTTTATAAATTACCCAGTCTACAGTATTTTACTATAGAAGCACAAATATACTAAGACTCAAATTATGCTCCTTCTTCAACTTGCAGTCTAACTGGGCAAAGCAACGTGATTTGCAAGATGATAAACATTCACAGAGATAAAGGACTCCAGTCGAAGTCTACTGCAGCACACCCTGGGCTAGTTACATTGGCCTGCCTCTGCATTCTGCGTTCTCACATCTCATGTGCCTTTTGTTCCACTGAGCTCTGAGCCAGGCTAGAAAGGCAAGTCTATTACTTCTTCCAAGTGAGATGGCAGAGTTCCAAGTGCGGGAAGGAAACAATCTTATCAAACCTCTAGCCCATTGATAAAACCACAGAAGGAAATCATTGAGTTTTAAATTGAGAAAAGGAAGTCTTAGATAAAAACAAGAATTGCCTGGGAGTTTCCACTTTAAAGTAACTTTTTCCACATCAATAGAACAACTTTTTATCATAGCAAGAGTAATTTATTTGTGTTCTTAGAGTTGAAATGCTGTTTGCTTGCTTAGAGCTGTTTATAAGGTCTACAGTAATAAATAATCCCTCCCACTCCCAAAAGATAGCCATGCTTTTCTCTATCCCACTTCCTTTTTTGATTCAAGTCTTGTCCTAAAGGCCCAGAGTTCTTTCAGATACTCTCTGAGTTTTCCCAGTACTGTATTTAGGTTTCATAGTAGAAGAAACTGCCAGATGGGGAAAGGAGATTGCCTGGACAACATATCAAAAGAAATTATGAAATTGCTTTCATTGTAGATACTACCTGTCTGAATCTGTGTAGAATATATGCCTCCATTAGAAAGTTTTTTCCAATGCTAGAGTTTTAGAATTCTATGTGGTGTTTTGGGTTTTTTAGTTAGTCAGTTAGTTAGCTTGCTTATTTATTTTCATATTCAATGATGTTATTCTTCGACCACACTCAGAAAGAGACCAGATACATTGAGGAGAATGAACTATAGTAGGTAAATATACAAATATGCAAATGAACACTGAAGCCAGAGAAATTTTCAAACACCCACAATTTCAATAGAATCTTCATGCTGAGGAATTATCTTCAGCCTTCTCCATTAACTTAAAGACTTAAACTAAATTTCTGTGGGACAGTGACCTAAGTGCCTTTATGGGAGTTAAGAAAGAGTGGAAAATCCAACAAAAAACAGAAATCTCTTGAATTTTTCTCTCATTTTTCAAGTTTGACCAACAACACAATGCAGGCAGTTATATCTTTTATAAATTTATTTTAATAGCTTTTTGGAGATATAATTTACATACTATGCAATTCACTCATTTAACATGTAGATTTCAATGGCTTTTCATATATTCACAGAGATGTGCAATCATCAACCTATTTAATTTTAGAATATTCTAATCACATCCAAATGAAATCCCATATCTATTAATAGTCACTCCCCATTCCCAGTAACTAAAAGCTGTTTACAATTTAACCCTAAATTACAAACAAACAAGAAAAAAATACAATAACCCCCACTCCAGTACCCAAATGACTGAACAATCAAAGAACATGCCAACTTTCAGCTAGGCTGATGGCTGACATCATAATCATTCAATTCCCTCCAAACCCTTCACGTAGTCCTTGGGCAACCACCACTAATGTACTTTCTGTCACTACAGATTTGCCTATTCTGGGCATTTCATATATATAAATCCATACAGCATGTTTTTGTCTGGCTTATTTTACCTAGAATAAAATTTTCAAGGATCATCTGTGTTGTAGCATGTATCAGTACTTCATTCCTTTTTATGGCTGAATGATATTCCATTGTATGGATATACCACATTTTGTTTATCTGTTTGTCTGTTGATGGACACTGGCATCGTTTTCACTGTTTGGCTAGTATGAATAATGCTGCTATAAATATTCAGGTATGCATTTTTATATGGACATGTGTTTTCATTTTTCTTAAGTATACCTAGGAATGGAATTGCTGGGTCATATAGTAGTTGTATTTTTTTGAGAAACTGAAATTTTTTGAGAAACTGGCAGACTGTTCTCCAAGCTGCTACATCATTATACATTCCCATCAGCAATGAATGAAAATTCCAATTTCTCCATATCCTCCTCAACACTGGATATTCTCTTTTTTATTATAGCCATCCTATAGTTTTGAGTGTGAAGTGGTATCTCATTCTGGTTTTGGTTAGCATTTCCCTGATGACTGACAATGTTGAGTGTCTTTCTATGTGTTTATTAGCCATTTGAGTATCTTCTTTGGAGAAATGTCTATTCAAATTATTGACCCATTTTAAAATTGGGTTATTTTTCTTTTTATTATTGAGTTGCAATAGTTCTAGATACAGGTTCCTCAGTAAATTCACTTAAAAAAAAAAAATAAACAAGCTTCCTGCTGTATCACTGCTTTATTTTCCACATTACCTCCCAACACCTAACATAGTTTTGCAACCTTCCTCCTAATACTTTTATTACTGCTAGGCTACTTACTCCCTTTGAGGACACAGTAACACCTCTAACTACAACAGATTCTTTGCAGTGGATGACAGGCCCTACTGTTGGTACCTTGAGGTCTACCTTACTTGAGACACTGGATGTCTTCACTGTCTTCTCTACTTAGTAACTAAAAGCTGGCTACAATTTAACCCTCAATTATGAACAAACAAGAAAAAAATACAGTACCCCCCCACTCCAGTACCCAAATGACTGAACAATCAAAGAACACACCAACCTTCAGCTAGGCTCATGGCTGACATCACAATGGCTCCAATTCCTTTCAAATATCACTGAAATGAACCACTAGGCATTTCAGCACTTTGAGTTATCTTATGAAAAATGTCTTTCCTTATTTTCTCTGCCATCTCCCCAGGAAGATAGCATCTTCTTCAAAGAAAACAAAAAGTCATTCACTGTAATCATCTAAACTATCAGTCATAAATGACAATGTTTACAGGGGCTAGTCAGGTAACCTGATGAGTGAAGCTGCCCAAGTGTAGGATGCACTGGAGACTCTGGGAAACTGGAAAGCCAATACCCAATGTATGGAGCAACTTGGCTTCAGCTGAATTTGCCATACAAGATTGCAGGTCCCATGTTGCCATATTGTATTTTGGTAGGGGGAGAAGCTGAAACCAGACTTTTTATGTGAAAAATTCTCTTTTTAAATACTAGCAATTAACTTGATATTTTAAAAAATACTGTACAGGCCAAACAAAATGTGTGCCAGCTGGATCTGACCAACCTGTCACAAGTTTACAATCACTGTTCAAAATATTACTTAATTCTTCCCCCTATGTTCCCTGTCATTAGCAGCACCAACCTGGGATCTCATTGCTGCTCACATTCTTAAGTCTTAATTATTCAGAGTGTTAACGTTTTAAACACCATTTTCTTCTAGCTCTTTCTTCTCTGTGTGCACACCCAAATGCACTCATCCTTAAAGAGTCACTAAATATACTAAAGAAGAGCATGAACTTTGGAGTCAGTGAATTCTATCTTCAAACCTGGGTTTGCCAATTACCACTCTGTATCTTTGGGCAATTGACTTTACCCCTCTGATCTTTGGTTTCTCCATCATTAAAATGGATACAATAACCTCTAACTCATAGGCTTGTTTTGAAGCAACATATTTGAAGAACTTAGCATATTTATTAAGAGTCCTTAATGAATATATGTCATTCTTCCTCCTTAATTTTTAACTAACATTAACATCTGAGTCATTGGCACCCTTAACTCATCTTTTTTTATCCTTTTAACTTTAAGTTCCTGTAGCAACATTGTTTATGCTCACAAAGTATAAATTCACAAGCCCCAGCATCCTGGATTCTGTCCTACGTCATTTGAGTACCCCCGATCCCTTACCCATGATCCATCCCAGACTATGCGTAATTTTCCCATATACTTTTTTATTGTTAAATCTGAATTACAGTTGTGTATTTTTATACCTGTTAATCTCTCTGAGACTTCTGATAGAACAGACCCCATATACCTTACCAAGCTATTTGAAAGGCCTTCCAAGATAGCGGTTCTGACCCAATTTGCCTCAGACATATTGGACCACCCAAGAATATCTATCTATTCAGTTTTGTATCATACCCCCTCTGACAGGTCTCTTGCTTTTTCTGTGTATCCATTAAGACCTAGATTGAATTCATCTGGTCATATGGAGTCCATTTCATTAATGGTAGAAAGCGTAAATCCTTTTTAGCTAACTCCATTTATTTCTCCATATGCAAACTAACTCTGGCAGGATAGTTCACCAACAACTCGAGTTAAACATGGAAAAGAGGGAGTTAGACCTGGGAGATCCCAGGGCCCTGTAAGTCTCACCACTTTTAAACAAGTAAGATGGCTTCATTTACCTTATTGTTATAGAGAGAACCTCTGTAGCTTCCCGGGCAATCCTCAGAGGTGACAGCAAAGAAGCTGTGAGTCTTATTCCAGGCTTCAGGCCTCTCCTACATCCCAGCTAGTTCTTTCTACTTTCTGTCTTAAATTAATGCACATAGTTTGCACATTTGTGTCTGAAGGCTAGGCCAGAGAGAATTTTCAAAGCTACATTTCAAAGGTGAATATTAGGAATCTAAGTCTGTTTCTAAGAGAACACTTATTGGGATATAAAGTTCTGATACGTTTATATCAAAAGAAGTCATATTAATCACTTTATGGTTACACCTCATACGTGAAGACACACCTGCTTTAGATTCCTTGCAGGCACATCACACTTCGACTTCTGAACTTTTTCCAAAACAGTATATTCTGCCTGGAATGCTTTTTCTTCAGGCAGCCAAATGGTCTTTCCCATCATTTAAACAGCTTCTAAAATTCTATCAATCCTCCAGCATTCTAAGATTGATTGGCCAACTGACACATTATTTTTGCCTCAGCCTGGACATAGAACACCTACAGCTATTCTTTGCTTCCTGATCATGTATTTAGTCCTCACTACCTAAACCCTACTAAAGTACATTTACCCTTTTTTTACATTGGCAGATATAATTTGTTTCCATCACAAATTAAGCAGAGAATAATGTCTGCTGCTAAAGGAATAGTTTGTAAACCCAAGACTCAGAATTGTACACATAATGTTATTGTATGATATATTAATTTAGTAGCATAAGAAAAATCCTAGCTTTCAGTTACAGGTATTAGGGTATAAAAGTTGGCAAACCTTAGACCTCTATTATGAAATACAAAGGCAAAATTAAATGCATATGTATAAATTAGAGTGTAGTAACATTTACTGATATTTACTAATGACCTCAATGAAGGTAGAATAGTGTGGTAAAAATTACTAAGACATTAAACCTGACAATAACAAGTGGTGTTACACCTAACAGTAACAAGTGTGGCTAGGGTTCATGTATTAATTACTGTTTCTTTTCTCTGTCATATACTTTAAATAGAGAGTAGCAAATTAGTTCAATGAGAGTACTGGAGTCACATGGACCTGAGTTTGAGCATTAGTTCTACCACTTACTATCTGTTTGATCTTGGTCAAATCAATTAACTTCTCTGAAACTCAGTTTCATAATCTTCAAAATGAAGGTAGTAACAGTATCTACCTCACAGAGTAGTGACAGAATCGTGAACAACAGATAACATTTATTAACTAATTACTTGGATTCAGGCATTGTTGTAGCCCTTTAAATGGATTAGCTCATATAATTGTCTCCACCAACCTATGGGATAGGTACTATTATTATATTCAGCTTATAGGACTCCCTAAGCGAAAAGATGTTAAGTAACTTACCCAAAGTCAAACAGCTTGTAAGTAGTAGCACTAGAATGTGAATCTAGGCTCTTTATTTTTTAATCATAATCCAGCAATACTTCCAAAGAGTGGAAAGTATAGTGCCTGCAAAGCATATAATACAGTGCCAAGCACATAGCAAGTGCTCATTAAATGCTAACTACTATTAGTATTGTATACTATGATGTACTAAGAATAACCTCTCACATTTTGGATCAGTGTATTCACCCAGGTACATAATTCATTCATATGAATACATGCTCCTCAGAGTTTTCCACCTTAGAGTCATCTCTCAGAAGCCATATCCGGTGGTGATATGGCTGTCATTGTAGATCACCATATGGAAATAGTTCCTTAGCACCTTTCTGAAGTAGAAGTAGGAGGAAAAGAGGAAGAAAGAGAAGGGGCAGAAGTTCTTATCATTTGTGGAAATGGCTTCAACGATCACATGGGGGTCTGTGGGGCTTAAGTTAGAATTCTGTTATGGCAGTTTCAGAGTTCAGCTTGATTGCTGTGGATAGAATGGGGGTGATTTCCTGCCATCCCACTCAAGCATGCCTCCAGTGTGATCCATACACTTCTATGGAACTTAGAAGATCTTTCTGTTCAGGGAAAGCCTATGCCATCTTGCACCATTAACTATGGCAATGAGGCTTGCTGAAAAACAAAGGGCACACCAGAAGAATTGGGTGAATTTTAGCATTATGATCATTTAGAAGAAAACATCACTTACCTATATGCTGTACCTTGAGAGACCTAAAAGGCCCTATGGGCCTCAAGTTTCTGCTAAAATTTTATCATTTGAGGGTTATTTATTTTTTAAATTTTATTTTCAATTTTGGTGGGTACATAGTGTGTATATATATGTGTGTATATATATACACACACACACACACACATATATATATTATGGGTTATATGAGATATTTTGATTAGGCATGCAATGTGAAATTATCACATCATGGAGAATGGGGTGTCTATCCCTTCAAGCATTTATCCTTTTTATTACAAACAATCCAATTACACTCTTTTAGTTATTTTAAAATGTGCAAATAAGTTATGATTGACTATAGTCACCCTGTTGTGCTATTGAATAGCAGGTCTTATTCATTCTTTGTAACTAGTGTTTTTTTACCCATTAACCATCTCCACATCCTAGACATCACTTTGCTACCTTTCCCAGCCTCTGGTAACCATCATTCTACTCTCTATGTCCTTGAGTTCAATTGTTTTGATTTTTAGAACCCACAAATAAGTGAGAATATGGGATGTTTTTCTTTCTGTGCCTGGCATATTTCACTTAACGAAACAATCTCCAGTTCCTTCCACGTTCTTGCAAATGACAGGATCTCATTCTTTTTATGGCTGAATAGTACTCCGTTTTATATATTTAGCACATTTTCTTTACCCATTTATGTTAATGGACCTTTGGGTTGTTTCAAAATCTTAGCTACTGGGAACACCACTGCAACAAAAATAAGAGTGTAGATATCTCTTTGATAAACTGATTTCCCTTCTTTTGAGTATATACCCAGCAGAGGGATTGCTGGATCATATGGTAGCTCTGTTTTCAGTATTTTTGAGGAAAGTCAAAACTGTTCTCCATAGTGGCTACAATAATTTACATTCCCACCTACAGTATATGAGAGTTCCCTTTTCTCCACATCCTCACCAGCATTTGTTATTGCCTATCTTCTGGTTATAAGCCATTTTAACTGGGATGAGATAATATCTCATTGTAGTTTTGATTTTCATTTCTCTGATGATCAGTGATGTTGAACACATTTTCGTATGCTTGTCAGCCATTTGCATGTCTCCTTTTGAGAAATGTCTATTCAAATATTTTGCCCAGTTTAAAATTAGATTTATATTTTTTTCCTATAGAGATGTTTGACCTCCTTATACAATCTGATTACTAATCCTTTGCCAGATGGGTAGTTTGCAAATATTTTCTACCACTCTATGGATTGTCACTTCACTTTGCTGATTGTTTCTTTCACTATGCAGAGGCTTTTTAACTGGATGTGATCCCATTTGTCTATTTTTGCTTTGGTCACCTGCACTTGTGGGGCATTACTCAAGAAACTTTTGCCCAGACCAATGTCCTAGAGATTTGCCCCAATGTTTTCGTGTAGTCATTTTCTAGTTTGTGGCCTTAGATTTAAGTCTTTAATCCATTTTGATTTTATTTTTGTATATGGTGAGAGATAGGGTTATAGGTTCATTCTTCTGCATATGCATATCCGGTTTTCCTGCCATGATTTACTGAAAAGACTCTTCTCAGCACCTTTGCCAAAAGCGAGTTCACTGTGTGTGAATTTGTTTCTAGGGTCTCTATTCTGTTCCATTAGAGTATGTGTCTGTTTTTATGCCAGCACCATGCTGTTTTGGTTATATAGCTCTGTAGTGTAACTTGAAGTCAGATAATATGATTTCTCCAGTTTTGTTATTTTTACTTAGGGTAGCTTTGGCTATTCTGGGTCTTTTATGGTTCATAAAAATTTTAGAATTTTTTTTCTATTTCTGTGAAGAATATCATTGGTGTTGTGGTAGAGATTTCATTGAATATGTAGGTTGCTTTGGGTAGTACAAGCATTTTAATAATATTTATTCTTCCAATCCATGAACATGGAATCCCTTTTCATTTATTGGTGTCCTCTTCAATTTCTTTCATCAGTGTTTTACAGTTTTCATTACAGAGATCTTTCCTTTCTTTGGTTAAATTAATTCCTAGGTATTTAATTCTATGTGTTGCTAATATAAATTGGATTACTTTTAAAATTTCTTTTTCACATTGTTCACTGTTAGCATATGTACGTGCTCCTGGTTTTTGTATACTTATTTTGTATCCTGCAACTATACATAATTTATCAGTTCTAATATTATTTTAGTGGAGTCTTCAGGTTTTTCAAAATATAAGATCATATCATGTGCAAACAGGGATAATTTACCTTCTTCCATTTTCATTTGAATGTCCTTTATACTTTTTCTCTTATCTGATTGCTCTGCCTAAGACTTCCAGTATTATGTTTAATAACAGCAATGAAAGTGGCATCCTTGTTATGTTCCATATCTTAGAGGAAAGGCTTTCAGTATTTCTGCATTCAGTATGATATCAACTGTGGGTCCGTCATAAATGTTTTTATTTCATTTAGGAATGTTCCTTGTATATTCAGGATTTTGAATGTTTTTATCATAAAGGGGTGTTGAATTTTATCAAATGCTTTTTCAGCATCCATTGAAACGATCATATAGTTTTTATATTTAATTCTGTTGACATGATATATCACATTGATTGATTTGCATACATTGAACCATCCTTGAATCCCAGGGGTAAATCCCATTTGCTCATGGTGAGTGATCTTTATGATGTGTTGTTAAATTTGATCTGTTAGTATTTTTTTTGAAATTTTTGGCATCAATGTTGACCAGAGATATTGGCTTGTAATTTTCTTTTTTTAACGTGTCTTTGTCTGGTTTTGTTATCAGGTTAATACTGGCCTCATAGAATGAGTTTGGAAGTATTCTCTCCTCCTCTATTTTTTGAAGGAGTTTGAGTATAATTGGTATTAATTCTTTTTTTATTATACTTTAAGTTCTAGGGTACATGTGCACAACATGCAGGTTTGTTACATATGTATACTTGTGCCATGTTGGTGTGCTACACCCATTAACTCATCATTTACATTAGGTATATCTCCTAATGCTATCCCTCCCTCCCCACTCCCCACAATAGGATCCAGTGTGTGATGATCCCCTTCCTGTGTCCAAGTGATCTCATTGTTCAATTCCCACCTATGAGTGAGAACATGTGGTATTTGGTTTTCTGTTCTTGTGATAGTTTACTGAGAATGATGGTTTCCAGCTGCATCCATGTCCCTACAAAGGACATGAACTCATCCTTTTTTATGGCTTCATAGTATTCCATGGTGTATATGTGCCACATTTTCTTAATCCAGTCTGTCACTGATGGACATTTGGGTTGATTCCAAGTCTTTGCTATTGTGAATAGTGCCGCAATAAACATACGTGTGCATGTGTCTTTATAGCAGTGTGACTTATAATCCTTTGGGTAGATATCCAGTAATGGGATGGCTGGGTCAAATGGTATTTCTAGTTCTAGATCCTTGAGGAATCACCACACTGTTTTCCACAATGGTTGAACTAGTTTACAGTCCCACCAACAGTGTAAAAGTGTTCCTATTTCTCCACATCCTCTCCAGCACCTGTTGTTTCCTGATTTTTTAATGATTGCCATTCCAACTGGTGTGAGATGGTATCTCATTGTGGTTTTGATTTGCATTTCTCTGATGGCCAGTGATGATGAGCATTTTTTCATGTGTCTTGTGGCTGTATGAATGTCTTCTTTTGAGAAGTGTCTGTTCATATCCTTTGCCCACTTTTTGATGGGGTTGTTTGTTTTTTTCTTGTAAATTTGATTGAGTTTTTTATAGGCTCTGGATATTAGCCCTTTGTCAGATTACCAAAACAGAGATATAGACCAATGGAACAGAACAGAGTCCTCAGAAATAATACCACACATTTACAGCCATCTGATCTTTGACAAACCTGACAAAAACAAGAAATGGGGAAAGGATTCCCTATTTAATAAATGGTGCTAGGAAAATTGGCTAGCCATATGTAGAAAGCTGAAACTGGATCCTTTCCTTACTCCTTATACGAAAATTAGTTCAAGATGGATTAGAGACTTAAATGTTAGACCTAAAACCATAAAAACCCTAGAAGAAAACCTAGGTAATACCATTCAGGACATAGGCATGGGCAAGGACTTCATGTCTAAAACACCAAAAGCAACAGCAACAAAAGCCAAAATAGACAAATGGGATCTAATTAAACTAAAGAGCTTCTGCACAGCAAAAGAAACTACCATCAGAGTGAACAGGCAACCTACAGAATGGGAGAAAATTTTTGCAGTCTACTCATCTGACAAAGGTATTAATTCTTTTTAAATGTTTTGTAGAATTCAGCAGTGAAGCCATAGAGTCCTGGGCTATTCTTTGCAGGACAACTTTTATTACAGTTCCAATTTTATTGGTTGGTATTGGTCTGCTCAGGTTTTGGATTTCTTCATGGTTCAATCTTGGTAACTTGTATGTGTCTAGGAATTTGTCCATTTATTCTATGTTTTACAATTTATTGATATGTAGTTGCTCATAGTGGTCTCTAATAATCCCTTTAAATTCTGTGGTCAGTTGTAATGTCTCCTTTTTCATTTCTGATTTTATGTATTTGTAGCTTCTCTCTTCTTAGTCTGGCTAAAGGTTTTTCAATTTTGTTTAACTTAAAGAAAAACCAACTGTTTTTCATTGATCTTTTGTATTATTTCTTCATTTCAACTTCATTTATTGCTGCTCTGATCTTTATTATTTCTTTTCTTCTACTAATTTTGGGCTTGACTTGCTCTTGCTTTTCTAGTTCTTCAAGGTCCATCATTAGATGATTTACTTGAAGATTTTTCTCTTTTTTTTTTTTTTTGATCTAGGTACTTACAGCTATAAACTTCCCTCTTAGTATTGTTTTTGCTATACTAGGTTTTGGTATGTTGTGTTTCCATTATCATTAGTTTCAATTTTTCAATTTCCTTCTTAATTTCTTCACTGACCCACTGGCCATTCAGGAACATATTATTTAATTTCTATGCATTTATATAGTTTACAAAATTCCTCTTCTTATTAATTTCTAGTTTTATTCCCTTGTGGTCAGAGAAGATGCTTGATATTATTTCAATTTTTTGAATGCTTTAAGACTTACTTTGTTAGCTAACTTATGGTCTATCCTTGAGAATGATGCATGTGCTGAGGCAAAGAATGTGTGTTCTCTAGCTTTTGGATGAAATGTTCTGTAAATATCTATTAGATTCCTTTGTTCTATAGTGCAGATTAAGTCCAATGTTTCTTTGTTGAATTTCTCTCTGGACAATCTGTCCAATGCTTATGGTGGAGTGTTGATGTCTCCATCTATTATTGTATTGGGGCCTATCTCTCTCTTTAGCTCTAATAATATTTGCTTTATATACCTTTAAGTATACTTTAAATTGTTATATTCTCTTTCTGGATCGACCCCTTTATATATAGTGACCTTCTTTGTCTCTTCTTAAAGTTTTTGCCTCAAAATCTATTTTGTCTCACATAAGTATAGCTACTCCTGCTCTTTTTTGGTTTCCATTGGCATGGAATATCTTTTTCCATCCCTTAATATTCAGTCCGTGTGTGTCTTTATATGTTAAGTGTATTTCTTGTAGACAACAACTCATTGGGTCTTGTTTTTTCAATCCATTCAGCCACTCTCTGGCTTTTGATTAGAGAGTTTAGTCCATTTACATTCAATATTACTGTTGATGATAAGTAAGGACTTACTCATGCCATTTTGATATTGGTTTTTTGGTTGTATTGTGGTCTTCTCCTCCTCCTTTCTTTCCTTCCTGTCTTCCTTCAATAAAGGTGATTTTCTGTGGTGTTACAATTTAGATGCTTGATTTTTATATTTTGTATATCCATTCTATGTGTTTTCAGTTTGAGGTGACCATGAGGCTTGCAGTTATACCTTATAACTCATTATTTTACACTTATAACAACACTAAACAAACAAACAAAGAGAAAACTAATAAAGACTCTACACCTTGCCTTCATCCCCCTTTTGTTAACTTTTTGTTGTTTCTATTTACATCTTATTGTACTCTCTATGTCTTGAAAAGTTGTTGTTGTTGTTATTATTTTTGATTGGTTCATCGTTTAGTCTTTCTACTTAGGATAAGAATAGTTTACACACCACAGTTACAATGTTATCTTATTCTGTGTTTTTCTGCGTACTTATTATTACCAGTGAGTTTTGTATCTTCAGGTGATTACTTATTGCTCAAGAATTTCCTTTTCTTTCTGAATGAAGTATTCCCTTTCACATTTCTTGTAGGACAGGTCTAGTGTTGATGGAATGTTTCAGCTTTTGTTGGTGTGGGAAAATCTTTATGTCTTCTTCATGTTTGAAGGATATTTTGCCTGATTTACTATTCTAGGATAAAAGAATTTATTTCTTTCAGCATTTTAAACATGTCATGTCACTCTCTCCTGGCCTGTAAAATTTCCACTGAAAACTCTGTTGCCAGACATATTGGAGCTCCATCATATGTTATTTGTTTCTATTTTCTTGCTGCTTTTAGGATCCTTTGTTTATTCTTGACCTTTGTGAGTTTCATTATTCAATGTCTTGAGGCAATGTTCTCTGTGTAAATCTACTTGTTTCTGTAATCTTCTTGCACTTGGATATTCATATCTTTCTCTAGGTTTGGGAAGTTCTCTGTTATTATCCATTTGAATAAACTTTCTACCCATATTTCTTTTTCTATCTCCTCTTTAAGGTCAATAACTCATAATTTCTCTTTTGAGGCTATTTTTAGATCCTGTAAGCATATTTCACTTTTTAAATTCTTTTTTAAATTATTTCTATTTTTTAAATTATTTTTTCTGTTGTCTCTTCTGACTGCGTATTGTGGTCATAAGACCACAATAGCCCGTGGTCATGCTCACTAATAAGTTCTTTTGCTTGATCAATTATGTCATTAAAGGACTCTGATGCATTCTTCACTATGCCAATTAATTTTTCTGCCCCAGAATTTCTGCTTGGTTCTTTTTAATTATTTCAATCTCTTTGTTAAATTTATTGGGTAGAAATCTAATTTCCTTCTCTGTGTTATTTTGAATTTGAGTTTCCTCAACACAGCTTTTCTGAATTCTCTAAAACGTCACATATCTCAGTTTCTCCAGGATTAGCCCCTGGTGCCTTATTTAGTTCGTTTGGTGAGGTCATGCTCTCCTGGATGGTGTTGATGCTATTAGGTGTTCTTCAGTGTCTGGGCATTGAAGAGTTAGATATTTATTATATTCTTCACTGTCTGGTCATGTTTGTACCTGTTCTTCTAGGGAGGGCTTTCCAGATATTTAAAAGGTCTTGGGTGTTGTGACCTAAGCTGTATCTGCTTTGGGAAGAACCCTAAGCCCAGTAACACTGGTTTTTGCAGACTCATAAACCATGTTGATGATCTTGGATAAGATCCAGGAGAATTCTCTGGATTACCAAGCAGAGACTCTTGTTCTCTTTCTTTATTTTCTCCCAAACATACGGGGTATCTCTCTCTGTTCTGAACCCCTAAAGCTAGAGTAGAGTGACACAAGCTCCCCTGTTGCCCCCACTGCTATGACCGAGCTGGGGCAGATCTGAAGCCAACACAGCACTGGGTCTCACCCAGGGTCTTCAGTAACCACTCCCTGACTACTGCCTATGTTCATTCAAGGCCCTGGGGCTTTATAATCACCAGGTGTCAAAGCCTGCCAGACCTGTGTCCTTCCCTTCAGGTCAGTGAGGTTTCTCATGCCCTGGGTAGGTCCAGAGGTGCCATGTGGGAGACAAGGACTAGAGTCAAAAACCTTAGAAGTCTACCTGGTGTTCTGTTGTAGTGTGACTGAGCTGTCATTCAAACCATAAGACACAGTCCTTGCCACTCTTTCTTCCCCTCTCCAATGGCAGAAGAGCCTCACCCTGTAGCCACCACCACCACAGGCCACAAGAAGTACTTCCAGACTACTGCTGATGTTCCCTGAAGGCCCAAGGGCTCTTATTTCAGTTTTTGGTGAATGCTGCCTGACCTGGGATTCACTCTTCAGGACAGTGGGCTTCCTTCTGGCCCAGAGCAGGTCCATAGTTCCCATCCAAGAGTCAAGTCCTGGAATCAGGAGCCCCAAGAGCCCACTAGGTGTTCTACCCTCCTGTGGCTGTTTTGCTACCTAAGGTGCAAAAGAAAGTTCCTTTTACTTTTCCTTTTGCTTTTCTCAAGCAGAAGGAGGTGCACCCCATAGTCACAACAGCTAGTAATGTGCTGAGTCTCACCTTAAGCCAGCAAGTTTAAGAGGATCACCCAAGTCTCTTGATGTAGTTCCTGGGTATTGCTGTTGATTATTCACTGAGGCCCAAGGGCTCGTCAGTTAACAGGTCATCAATGCTGCCAGGACTTGGTCCTTCCCTTCAAGGCGGCAGATTTCCTTCTAGCCCAGGGTGTGTCTAGAAATGTCGTTCATGAGCTAGGGCCTGGAACAGGGAGTCTCATGGCTCTGACCAGTGCCCTATTCTGCTGTGGCTGAGCTGGTATTCAAGATGTAAGACAAAGTCCTCCCTACTCTTCCCTCTCTCCTCTCTTCAAGTGGAAAAAGGGGTCTCTTTTGTCACCATAAGCTGTGAAGCCTGGGCTTAGGGGAGGAGTGATGCCAGTACTCCCTTGGCTGCTCCAGCTTTTTTCTCAGTAGATCTTGTGTCCTGCCGTCCACTGCCTCTGGGCCCAGTTCAGCACTAGTACTCACCTATGAGTCACAGTCTTTATGGCTTAGTATGCCTTTCGAGTTTATTTAGAGCACAGAGCACTTTAGCCCACAGTGGTGAGGTTTGCAGGAACCCAATTTCTGACTCTGGGATCAGCGATTACCCTCTGGCTTGGTCTTGTTTAAATTATCCTTCTGTGGGTGAGCATTAGCTGAGTTTAATTCAGTTTTCCTTTCTGCTCTAACAGGACAGCACTGAGTTAACTGCTTCAAAATTGCATTGCTCTCCCTCCCAGAGAGGTGCTCTCCATACCACAAGACCATTTTCAGGGGTAGGAGAGGGTACCATCAGCAATTTAATACTGTATTTTCTATCTCTTCAGTGCCTCTTTCAGTGATATGTTAAAGCCAGGTACTAGGAGGGCTCAACTGATTTTTTGCTCTTATGAAGGTGCTTTTTCTGTGTAGAGAGTTGTTAAATTGGTGTCCTTGAAGTAGCAATGATTGGTGGAGGCTTCTATTCTGCCATCATACTGTGGATCCTCCCACTAGGGTTTTATTACCATTATTTTTTTAACAAGTTTCCCTTCAAAATGCACATTTATTTTGGAAAATAAATATATTAAGCCAGTTGCCATCCACACCTTAAGTCAAGTTAATTTAATCAGAATTCTTCCTCTCTAACAAATAGATGAGTTTCACTGTGGAAGAAATGAGAGACTGATTTGAGTAAGGGACAGAGATAAGGTTAATTTGAGAATGTGGAAGCACTGCTTAAGCATGGGGAGGATTGCACAAAGCTGTCCCCAGCCCTTCTTTTAAAGTGCTAACACTTCTGGGAAAGGTTATCCAAAATTGTTTCACATTGGTCTATCTGATCTGGTTTACTCCTAGCAGGAATGAGGAGGGCCTGGTGTAACAAGGTGGAGAGGAGGAAGGAGGAAAGAGAGGGCATTTTTGTGCCTGAACCCCATCAGCAACCTAGGATCTTCATGTGGTTCATGCGTCATAGATCAGGGAAAAGCAGAAAGGGGAAATTAAGGAATCTGTGGGGTTTGTCCCAACCAAATTATTTGTCCCTACTGCTTCCCTCTCTTAAGTGAAAATTCAAGCCTCAGCAGAATATTCCTAGAGGTTCCCATGACTCTTCAGTAGTTGAAAATGTGGGTTTAATTAATGGAACAGAGCCTTGGCACTTTTACTGTAATAAGGGTACCCCAAAGCTGGCCACTGCGTCTGTGTCTGCATCACAGGGAATAGTCTCTGCCATACAAAGGACCTAATGGTGGACTTTCAGGTGCCACAGCAGGCCTACATAACAATCCTCAGTTGAAGAAGCCTTCCTGGTTATTCTAAAATCATATCACAAAGGTGAGGATCTACCTCTACATTGGGCTGTGGTGATTTTCTAACCTGTATGTTCTTCCTCTTATATGCAAATCTGCTTGTCTAACACAGAGGCACCAATTTGAGTTCACATTGAATGGGGTTACAATTTGTTTCAGTGACAAGGATTGCTGTCCAACCCTTTCAGATGTTCTTCCCCTCACTGTTACTAGGGTGAAAAGTCAGTAAGATTGTAGATAATGAAGGGAAGAGGAGGGAGGAGAAGTTACTTGAGGACAAGGGGAAAAAAGGAAGGAGGAGAAAGGAAGTAGCTAATTGTGACCTGTTGGTTCCAAAACATACATACACACAAATTCATAAAAGAAAGAAACCATCTCTACTACCTAGGCCACCTAAGGATGAAATGAAGGCCAAAAAATTTAAGGTATTATTAGAAATGGAGGAGTCATGCTTAAGGTGGTCTTCACAGCACAGTTTGAGATCATGAAGTGCAGAAAGTGCAGTGAAATACATTTATGCAGATGTAACATACTTCTTCCTCATATGCACCCTCACTCAATATATGCATGGATGTAGTTGCATACCATGACTTCTGCACTCACACAGTCACACACAACGGTACACATTGCCAAATACCAAAACACGCATGTATATACCTATATAGGTATATGTACACAAAGTCAAATATGGATGCCTGGAAAATATAAACATGGTGGTACACACAAGAAAACACAATTGGCTATGTAAGATGTTATTACATAAACAAGATGTAATAACATAAACATCTTGTTAGCCATAAAACAAGATGGCTATGTAAATGAAATTAGCTACTATTTATCAGGGGTCTACTGTGTGTCCAGCACTTCACATATCCTGGCTTGTTAATTCTCAAAAATTTTGCTCTGCAGGAGATATCATTAATCTCATTTTAAAAATGGGAAACTAAAACTTAGAGAAGATACTAAGTTGTGAAGAGACATGAAGTTAGTATGGCTTATAGCAGAGCAGGAGTCCAAAACCAGGCCAGTCTCCCTGAAAAGCTGCAACTCTCTAGTAGCTGTATGTTGTAGACCCTCATGACAGTTCAAAGACATGACAGTTTAGAAACATCCATAAACAGATGCATACCTATTTATAGGTACTCATGCTCCTTAACCAAGAGAATTTTAAAATGTGATTAACATAATTGAGGATCTGTTGTCATCTTAATCATTTGTTTGAACTAAACAATCTAGAATTCTGTTGAGTGATTAGTACCCATTGTTAAATTAAAATGTGTTTAAATTATCTCTAGAGTATTTAAATTTAAACACTCTTGTATCTTGGAGCAGGGTCAGCCAATATTTTAAAATAATAACACTATAATTAAAGCTTAGGGTAAGCTTAGGATCTCATTCAAGTTAACAAAAGATTACGCTTCACACCAGAATTTAAAACAAGGCTCTAATTAATTAACGTGCTAATTGTTCTTCTTTTTTTGCCATCATTCAAAAAGATGCTGCACAGATATTCACACAAAAACCACAGCTGATACTCTAGTGGACTGCAGTGCTCAGAAAGCTGTCATTTCACAGTGCTATCCTGGGCAACTCTGGGGCACTTTTGTGATGTCAAACGTTGGCCTAGAGTATAATCCTCTAATGTGAATTTACACTCTCAAGTATTGGAAAACTGTAGCTATCTCTAAAATGGGAACTCATCCCTCTTGGTTTGCCTGAGACAGTCCAGCTTACTCCTATTGTCTTGATTTAGTTGTTAAGAGTACCTTAAAGAGTGTCCTAATTTGGGTCATAACTTACCTGGTCACCCTACATCAGATCATTCATGGAGTCTTGAATCTTCCCAGCAGAGAAGGATACAAGGTGGGGAAGAGAAATAAGGAGACGGATAATGATGACTTTCTTCCTGGACCAAGACTCCTATTAGCATTGATCTTTTTGCCAGAGTGTGGATTTCCTGTCATGGCCCCCTAGTTTGTACAATCATAACCACATACAGTTCCAGTTACTAGGGGTTTTCCACCTTCCTCTGGCACAACCAAAATTATAGTGCTTCCTGGAAACTAAGACTTTTTTCTTCTTTGTGGTACATACAAATTTTAGCACTCTGTAGTAATGGTGATGATGCTGCAGAACAAACATGGGTAGAGCATTCAAAAAACAATTTCTTAGTGTTTCACAATTTTATCTGGCTAGGAATTAGAAGATTACAACTCAGTGTAACATATAGATCTTACAGAAGAAAGAAAACGTTTGCAGAAAATTTCCAACAAAATATTCAGGGGAAGGCACATACTCTGAAGATTGGAAACACTAAACAAAAACACATGGGGTGTGTCATGGGGAGCAATCCTGCCTGAGCAAGCAAGAGGTTGACTGCTCCGCTGGACATTTTTCAAGTCTAACTTCTAAGGATTTTTCTCCTGAAGAGACTGAAAGGAGAACAATGGGGGTCAAACTGCAAAACACACAGCCAGCAAAAGCCAGTCTTTTCTGTGGGATCTTTGAAAGACAATGAGAAACAATAACACCTCAGTTCCCTATAATACCTTTCTTTTAAAAATCCCATTGCTCTTTCACATTTTAAAATTATATTCTATTGACATTTGTATAATATAGTCATGAAGAAACAGAGGGAATTTCCCTAAGTTTCGCAAGACAATGGCAGAGCCAGAATCAGACTAAGCTTTCTTGATTTCAAGCCTAGGAGGATTTTTTGTTTGTTTTGTTTTTAATTGAACTTTGTGCCTATGGTAAGATTCCTTTAGTGTAGTGGCTAAATGCAAGGACTCTTGAAGTTGACTGTTAAAGTTTGAATCCTGGCTATACCACTTACCAGCTGCATGACTTTAGGCAACAACCTTCACTTCTCTGTGCCTCAGTTTCTTCATTCATAAAATAGAATCATAATAGTACTTCTTTTAGATTGTTTCTGGAAGGATTATATGTGATATTACATATAGAACTCTTAGAGCAAATCTTGGCACATAGCAAACATACAATAACTGTTACCTGTTACATAAAACAATTTCTAACACCAATTGTGGGTCCTTCACTAAACAATCAGTTGGATAGACACACAGCTGCATAAATCTCAAAATATCCATTAATGATCAACTCACGTTTGGGGTAACCAAAGAAGGGAGTCATGTTAATTGTGTAACCATAAATTTGGTAGTTAGTCCCTGTAATACAATTACATTTTCAGCAGTTCTGTTAAAGCACAGGTTTCTGAGCTCTTTAGATACCAAGAAAAGAGTATTAATATTTATCAGAGTGTGTTGCAAGTTTCTTTCTAAATAATTAAACAGGAGGAGGGCCTCCTTAAAGGGTTTTTGATGACCCAGGAATGAAACTTATCCTGAGCTAAATTGTAGAGAAAAAAAATAAAACATGCCAAGAAGAACATGACATGGTTTAGTTTTCCTCCTGGGGATTAATAAGTATGTGGCATTTTACACTCAATTCTAATGCTACAACCATAACCTATTGTTTCAATCAAAAGTTCCTGCACCCTTAACATTAGTTTCTTGAACTTGCCATTTAGATACCAACAGTAATGCCAAATATCTGCATTCTCCAATCAATAGCACTCTACCTGCCATAAATGCCTTTCTCTGTATTGTCCAAGGCAAAAGAAAGGGCAGCCAGAAACAGTGTTTACAAGGTGAATTGTCCAGGAAATTGTGCCCAAAGTGGAGAAGGATTGTACCTTGTACATTTTGTAGGCAAAGAACAGTTGGCTGAAGAACAAACACGGATTTAATGTTCCTTTCTTCGTTCCATGTGAAGAGAGCCATACAGGCTCTAAAAGAGCTTTCTCTGTCATTCAGGCAGGATATGAACTCTGCTGTTGTTCCACATCACCAGATGAACATCTGACAAGCCTACAGGGATGCAGTTGAGGTGGGGCACTTAAAAATCCCTGCAGTTGCCTCTGCTATCGCTTTTATACTACTGTCTGATACCTCGTTCCCAAGGACCAGGTTGGAGAGGCAGGACAGTATGCAAGCATTACTCTTTCTCTCCTCCCCAGTCCTTTCTAGCCCCAGAGGCCTCAGGTCACAAAGCTGTGAGCTATATAAGCTGTTGTATAGAGGAAATGGGTGCTGTGTTGGTGTTCACTTGCATCAGCTCCTAGGGGCTGATTGTGTTCATCTCTTTCTAACTCCATATTTAGTGACATGCTACTAGCTTGAAGTTAATTACGGTAGAGATATTTTAACTATGGAAATTGGCAAATGTTTCAAATCAAGGCTTCCCTCCCCACATCAAAGAGCTAGTTGTTGAACATTTACCAGCACATCCCTGGCCAAAAAAAACTGCCATTGTGTCATGTACAGCTCCCTCATATGGTTAGGTAAGGTGAGAACCGTTTGGTCCTTGGCAAACATTGAGAGCTTTTAACTAGCTGAAGAGCTTCACTGAATTGGGACTGGATGGTTTTGGTTCAATTTTTCACTTCAGGGTTGTTGGCTGTGACAGTGCTAACAACATATCTGCAAAGGACACTAGATTACCCAGCCTTCCCACACCTAAGAGGTCTCACCCCATCAAAGAAGAATTTGAGGCCCAAGATGCTAGACATTGCTCTAAAGAGCAAATCCAGAAAAAGATAAATTGGAAGAAACTGAATTCAATGAAAGGAGCAGAATTAGCCTGCTTTCAAGGTTTTGATCATCATTTCAGGGAGTGAGATTTCTTTCATTATCAAAGAAAGAAGGGGATTGTACACAAAGCCAGGAACCAATTTGAACTTTAATGACTAAACAGAGAGGATTGGGTTAAAGCTAACTTATAGAACCAGTGAAAGGGATGGAAGTTGAAACAATACAGGCATAGAACAAACAGGCTTTAGGCCACATGTAAATCTAAGAAAATACAAAACACATGGTGTGGTCTTGGAGCATAAGCTTTGCTCTTTGCCTCTCTCTCTCTTCCACACTGCTTCCCATAAAGGTGGTTGATCACATCTTGATAGTACTGTAACAAGAGAAAGGTATCTGTTGGTACTTTGCCTATGTTAGATTCCAAAGTAGAAGGCAAGGCCCCAGCTTGCCCTCCTAGAATAAGGTCAGGATCCAGTTCTCTCTGTGGTACTGTCATAGAATTGCCAAATCTGAGCACTAGAAGATTATCGTCTAGTTCAGTCCCCTTCGTTAACAACTTTGGAAACTGAGACCCAGAGAAGTGAATTCTCTGAAGTCTCAAAGCTGATTCATGGCAGATATGGGCCAAAAGCTCAGGACTGATACGTTACTGTGAAGCACAAGTCAAATATTCCTTAAGAGTTTCTCTTGTAAATATCCACGTAGAGATGGGGTATGTCCTTGTGAAGTTGAGAAGGCCCTGATCTTCTAGTTACTGGTCCTAACTTTCACACTGCAGCCCAAAATCTACAACTCTTCTTCCAGATCCCAGAAGTATTCACAAATTTAATTCACATACAGTCCAGAAATCTTGGCTTTTAAGAATTATTGATAGCAAATACTTGACACGAGAGCATCTGTGAACCAGGCAAAATTCTATCATGTACAGGGAGTAAATCATGGCTGGGGTGCCTTTACTGTGTTTGTAATTAACAAGCATTTATTTACCTCCTGGTGGGACTTGTTCTGATCTCTGAAACAATACAGGCTCAAAAATGACTGAGTACATAGAATGGATTTTATCTCTAAGTTGCAGAACTCTATTACTGAGGACTTTCTCTTTGCTCTTCAACCATTTTCCCGTTGCCGTGCTATATAGTCACCTTGAGGCAGCAAATCCCTTTGTACGGAATACCAGCCTGTCTGCAGAAAGTTCTTCTAAGGGTATTTAGGCTCACTGTAAACCTTTTACTGTAACCCTTTCCCTCACATTTTTTATACAAAGTCAATATGATACAATTCAGCAGGTGACTGACCAAGACTTCCTTGGGCTTCCTTGAATCTTGAGGACTTTCCTTGAATCTTGAGGACATCACAGGGCCAACCTATGATATCACTTTGTAGTTCTGCTGCTGGGAGGGAAGGGGAAAGGGAATAAAGGATAATAGACTGCTTTGAGCTGACAAGCTATAGATGGCCTACAGCCTGGGGAATCATTGTATTTCCACAAGGCACAGGGCAAATGGGAGATCTAAATCTGCTGGATGAGAGAGAACTAACATTTCTTGAAGGCCTTTTTTGTGATAGGGAAGTTAACTTTGAATCTTCCCAAAAATTCCATGCACTACAGGGAAATTGAGCCTCATAGAAATTAAGTTATTCAGGTAGGAAGTAGCACAACTAGAATGAGTCATCAGGTCTGTTGGATTTCTAATTCTATTTCAAAATTCATACTCTTTGTACAAGACCAGCCTGTCTCCATAAAGGGAGGGAGGGACACCTGAGCTGAATTCTGACTGGCCTCTTCTTACATCCCTTCCTTGAAGAAGGGCCTCTCCCTAGCCATGTTTATAAGCTCATCTGCTCAATCTGAGTTTGGCAGCTGCCAAAAGAAAGTTTGCCAGCCTAGAAAAAGAAACAAAGGCAGTGAGAGTCAGAGGCAGCAGCCTTCCAGGCACAGAAATCAGGCTGAACTCAAGGCCTTGCTTTGGAGAATTCGCCTATGCTGACCCTTTATACAAGCCACATGAATAGTTCCTCAGAGACGTGGCTGTTCTCAATATACCTCTCCAACATGAACACCATTTGCCTCAGAAAGAAAAAATATTCCAATTATTCACACTACAGAGTGGACAGTCAGGCCTTGTGCAAATGAATTGTAATATTTATGGAAAGGGAAGTAGGCAGGAAAACATTTTGCCTGTCTGTCATTGCCTTTGCCGAGAGTACCAAATCCTAGCATTCATTAGTTCACTCATGTAGCCTACAAATAATGACTCCAACTATGCGTCAGTTAGTGTGCTAGGCTCTGGGGCTACAAAGGCAAATGTCATAGCCCCTTCCCCTACCCTTGAAGAGTTCCCAGTTCTTAGCATAACTATAAGCAAGCTCCTAGAGGCAGTCTGGATTGGTGGTTAATAGACTGGGTCCTAGAATCAAACCTCTGGGCTAACGTCCTGATTCCACCACTTGCTGGTTGTGTGACCTCAGACAGGTGGCTTAACCTTTCTGCTCCTCATCTTTGAAATAGGGTTGAGAGGATTACTTAGCCCATGTAAAGCATTTATAACAATGTCTGACACATTGTAAATCCTTAATAAATACTAGTTATCATTACTATAAGTCAAAGTAAAATTCTTCTAAAGCTTATCCTATCAGAATGAGTGTATTCAGTGAATAACTTTAGATTTTTGGAAAATTACCCTGAATATGTGGATAGAAACAAAGTCCAGCTGGGGTGATTTTCAAATGAGGGAAGAATGATTCTCCATATCCAGTTTACTTTGAGAATGCATGCCAGTTAGAAGCAGATAGTACTATTGACATTTTATAAACAATGAATTACCCTAAAAGCCTCATATATATGGAAAATTTCCTTGAAACAGCTTGGCCTGGAAACTGCCCCTTTGTAGGCCTCAATTTTCTGTATCTGTGGGTTGAAAGAGTTGGATTACATGGATTACTGGAGGCCCTTTCAGCTCTGACACTCAATATTTCTTTTATACTCAGTACTCAATTGTTATTTATGGAGAAATAAAATATAATAAAATCTTGAAAGGCTTGTTAGAAAAGTTCCTGTTTTGTCAAATAATTTTGGCTGTGAAAGAAAATTCTAATTTAGTGACTATTGATCATTGCTCAAAATGTACGATTTTATTATAATTATATTCCAGAATAATATAAAGCAGTGTAACAAGTTGAAGAGACTTTAAATTAGATCATCTGGTACAGAACTTCTCAAACTTGGCACTATTGATATTTTGGGCCAGATTATTCCTTGTTGCTGGGGGGCTGTTCTGTGCATTGTACGATGTTTGGCAGTATCGCTGGTTTTTTTGCTCACTAAATGCCAGGTGCACCCACATCAGTTTTCTCTAGACATTACCAACGTCCCCTGGGATAGTATTGACAGATTTAGCAAGTATATTTTATGTGTGAACCTTAGCTGCGAGGCAAAATTGACTCCAGTTAAGAATAATTGATCTAGCCCCTTGCTACTCAAAGTTCAACATGGTCATCACCTTGGAACTTGATCGAAGAGCAGATTCTGAAGCCCCAACCCAGACATACTGATTTGTAAAGGAGAGACAGTTTAACAACAACAATAGGTGATTTTTATACACATTAAATGTTGAAAAACCTTGATTTAGTCTTAACCATGTTTGTGTATCAGAATTACCACTGATGCTTTAAGAATTATAGATGACCACAATGATTCATTCTGATTCAGTAGGTCTTCAGTAAGGCCCCAGAATTAGTATTGTTAATTTTTGCTGCTTCCTCTGCCTAATGGTTATGAGGTGCAGCCAGGCTTAGGAACACTGATCTAGTCCAACCCCTTCACTTCACACATGGAGCTGAGTCCCAAACTGCGACAAGTGACTTGCCCAGATCACAAAGACTCAGTTGAAGAATTATACTTAAGCCCCAGAATTAGACCTCAGGTCCACTGCCTTCTCATCTAGTACTCTTCTTAATTTCCACTGTTTCTTCCATTGTCATTAAAATTGTCTGTCAAAAGTTCTCTCTTCCTAAGAGGAAATCAAGGGAGCAAAGGTTGCAAAATCAAATAAACTTTCACAATTCAAAAATATTAGGAGTTACTGCCACTGAAGATGGATAGCACTCTGGAAGGGATTCAGAGTCCATTCTTTATAATCAGCTGTAAGGAATGTTACAATTAGAGACAGATGACTTTAGAGTATGTCCATATCTCAACTCAGTCATCAGGGAATATTGTAGACAAAACAACAAGAGGATCATTGATTTGGGTGCATTTTGAAATAAAATGAGGAGCAAGCAAAGACCATTCTAAATAGCATGTCAATGAGCCTGTATTCTACTTTAGGTCAGTTGTAGCACTGAAGAGCCACATGGCTGACCAATGCCACCAACAAGGCACCATCCCTGGATATCCCTGTAGTAGCAGACAATCCTCTACATCCCAAGGTATAAAGGCAGATATTCTGGGTAGGATATGAGAGTTCAATTCTAGGTACCTCGGAAGCCAACAGTCATCTCAGAAGAGTTTAGGAAGTACCTCATTTCCTGGATTGCATTAGAATACTCTGGGATTCAGCAGTCTCCGGCTGGTGTTTGAGACTCCCAGAAGCTGTTGAAATTGGTGGAGGAAGGGGTAAACGATTGCGTTTTTGAAGCAAGGCTCAGTCTGGAGAATTTGATGCCTCCAGAAATAACTTTGAGTTTTAATGTCTTCATGTTCCGGAAAGAATGCAACATCCACATCTTAGAAGAAGAAATCTGGAAAGGGGAAGGCATAAAGAAATCTTTGCAGGTTGACCACCCCACCCAACCTTACATAGCCCAGGGCAAAGACAGATGGAAAACTTAATGTGTTCATTTGACAATAACCCCAAAGTCTACATTCTGTAATTCATTTTTTTCTAGCCCCCTAAGTTATTCATCAGTGAGTGTGAAGTGTGCCTAAGGGACAATGCTGGATCAAATTTATCTTTATAGTTAAAGTGATTTGTTAGGATTTATGAGTAAATTCTTTAACACCAGTTGATTACTGGGTTGTCTTAGAAAAAAATCCCACTTCCAACACTGTATGCTTGCCAATTTCCCCACCTGGAATTAATCAACAAATGGTACAATATTTTGAGCACCTACCATGTGCCCTATGGTGTGCTGGGCATGATAGAAAAAAGAGGATGGAAAAGGAGGGATATTATCCTCAGTTTCAGAGAACATAAAAACAAATGTTAAACAAGTGGTACAAGAACAGTTGCTCATTAAACTGCATGCAATTGGAGTTCAATGAAGAAACAGAGTTATCTGAGAAGAAAAGCTTTATGGAATAGGTATAATGAGACTGGGCAGAAGGAGGTCCCTTCCCAAATCACAAGTCATTTCTAAAGTAAGTAATAATCTATATGAGATCATTAGTTCAAAATATGGTGTCCAATCACCTATTTGGAATTTATATAGTTTTTTCAATTGTTATGACATCCATCCATTCAACAAATATTGATTGAGCCCCTACTATATGCCAGGTATTGTCCTAGGAACTGCAGATATGCCTGTAAACAAGGTAAGAAAGTCCCTGCCTTCAAGGAAAATCCATTCTAACTGGGAGAAAGGATACTGATGCAGGAGTTTTCTCAACCCCTTCATTGGACTTGTGACAGGGATGCCCCATTTACTCAGTCTGCCATGCTCAACCCCTTGCAGGAGGGAGCACTTGAGTAAGCAAGTGGGATCCAGCTGGACACTTTGGGCACCAGCAGAATCAAGCTCTGTGTGGGCCCTACGGTGATGCCCAGGTGGGAGTGCCTGTGACTTCTGAAGCCCCATAGGGTGTGTGACAGTACTCTCTTAGCTCTGCTGTCTGTAGACAGCAGTGTGTTATTAGCTCAGTGGGCCCTTTGCCTCATCATGTGGGACAGCTATCCTCCACCAGTGAGGGCAAAGGGCCAGTGTGACAGCCTTTTTGGGGTACCTGCACTCAGTGGGTTCAAGCTCTTGTCTGGCATCTAAGAAGAATGAGATCACACAGACACTTGAAGGATGGTGGAGGGGGAGAATTTCACTTAGCAATGGAAATGGCTCTCAGGGGAGAAGGGACCTGCAGAGGTATAGGAACAGGCAGATAATCTTCCCTGAAGTTCAGCTGTCTGTTCTTCAAAGTTAAGCTGTCTCTCCTCCAAAGTCCAGCCATCTCTCTGAAGTCAAGTCACCTCTCTCCAATCAAACCACTTCTTCCCCTCTACCAACTGAGTCTGGGGTATTTATGGGAACAGGTTGAGTCGTGGAGTGGGCCATACGTGGTTTTGGATAAGGCAACATTTGATTGGTAAAAAGACATTTTTCAGAAAGAATCAATCGGGAGAGCAGGCAAACAGGGATGTTTGTTCTTACTTTGGTTGATGGTTTCAGGCTTTTCAGCTTGACTATGGGGTGTTGCCAGGGACCTGCCGCTATCTGCCTAGAATTTCTCTGCCTCCTGCCTTTATCATTTCCCCCTCTGAAGAGGCACATCTAACTGCTGTTAGAATACAGATGATGTCTGACCTTAGCAACTTTGTGCTGACAGGGGACATGGTTTTGGGGAAAACAGCAGTCAGATTTCCCTCAAAGGTCTACCTAACAGTTCTCAGTAAAAGGGAGCCATTATCTGAGGCTCCAGTTGGATGATCATTTGGAGTTTGATAGCCTCTAGGTGAGAAGAAGCAAATTTTACCATGTTAAGTGTGCATGGGTCAAATATGTGTATTACACAGACAGAAGTTAAAAGAAATGAATCTAATGCCAAAGATTACAGAAATAAGAAGTGAAATATACTAATCACTCTGAAAACAATATTGTGCCCTGAGCTGTTTCACCCTGGTGAAAGAAATTGAACCTGGTTTGGGAGTAGTTAAAGTTTAGGAAAGGATAACTGTTTAGGGGAGTATATCTTTCCATGGGCATTCAGGATTAAGGGGTCTTTAGTAAATGTGCCCCATGGTATAGAACAGAACGAAGGTAAGAACAGCAAGCATAAGCAATACTATACAGAGGATATCCATGGAAAGTCAATTATTAACACTTAACTTTTGTAATTTTTAGCTTGAGGTCCCTGATTTCTTCACATTTGTACTTTGGATGCTCCACTGGGTGAACAGAGGTAACTCCCTCAGCTTTGAATTATAATGAATTCAAGAATCTATTCCAGTGACCTTTACTGCTGTAGGAGTAGAAATAAGTACAATGCAAGGTCCCTCCCAATCTGTGCTTGTAGAGGGAGAAAGGGAAGGAAGTACTTTTACCAGTACTGGGTCCCCTGTGTTGAATAGAGGTGACCTTCATTCACAAGATTGGCTTCCAAGTTGTTTCAGTTCCTGTTGGAAATGGGTCAAAGAAGTTATATATTTAATCAAATCAGAGGTTTCTTGGTATAGCAAGAAATCATTGATGAGAAAAGGCCATCCATACATCATTTCAAAGAGACTCAAACCTAGCTTTGAAGGGGTGTTTCTAACACACAGTGGGGCTATGAGAAGAAGGGTAGCCCAGGGGAGAGGAGTCTCCTGAGACAGTTTCCTGAGGTGCCTTTTGATAATAACATTTGTCTTTTCTACATTTCCCAAAGATTGTGGTCTCCAAGCACAATGAAGATGGCACTGAATGCCTAGTAACTTTGAGAACCCCTGGGTGACAGCTGCTTGAACAAGGGGCCTTTATCATTCTGGAGGCATTTTGGGAGTCCAAAGCAATAAATTATCTCATTAATTCGTACTTTTATTACCTCAGAGGCTTTCCCTGTCTAATATTGAAATGATTCTACCCAGTTAGCGAAGGTATCACCCTTACTAGGAGGTACAGGATGCCCCTTGTCTTTTGCATATGGGTGAAACCCATTTGCCAGTCTTCCTCCAGGTAGCCTCTCATCTTTTGGGTTCCTGGAGGAAGAAGCCATTGATTGAGGGGATTATTTTTAAGGCAAGTCTCACAAACATTAATGACCTTTTTGACCGTTTGCATCAGATTTTTACCTGAGAACAATCTCTGGGCCAATTGATAAGTTTTATCCTTACCTAGATGGAAGGCTTGGAAAATGATTTCAAGAACTTTCCATTGGTTGGCCATTGGTAGGTGAAGCTTGCCATCCTCCAATTGTAGCCATCCTGAGGACTGAAAGATGTATCTCCAAGAAGTGGCCCATTCTATTTCTGCAAGTGAATATTGAGATTTTTTTCTCTTATGGAGCCCTCCCAGATCAGAGAGGCTTCCAGTGGACCAGAAATCTGGGGTCGTCTCACTGCTGATTTAGCTGCTTGGTCTGCCAATCTATTTCCCTCAGCTATCTCATCAATCCCCTTCTGGTGACCTTTACAATGTATTACTGGCACATCCCATGGGAGGAAAACTGAGGATTATAGTCTATTAACTTCCTGATGGTATTTAATGAGGGACCCGTTAGCTGTAAGGAGGTTCCTCTCTTTCCAGATAGTGGCATGGGCATGGAGTACTAGGGAAGCATACTTAGAATCAGTATAAATGTTAACTGCTTCCCCTTTGCTTAATTCAAGGACTCTCATTAGGGCAATTAGCTTGACTAGTTGAGTACTTGAGCCTGAGGAAAGAGATGTGCTCTCAATAATATCATTCAGGTTAACTATTGCATACCCTGCTTTATGGATCCCTTCTTCTACAAAAAAACTTCTGTCTGTAAAGAGAATCCAGTCTGGATTCTCCAAGGGGATTTCCTTGAGGCCCTCCCTGGCCACATTTGTTTGTGCAACTATCTGTTTGCAGTCATGTTCAAGCTCCCCAGCTTCCTCCAGGAGGAAGGTGGCTGGATTTAGAGAGGGACAGGTTCTTAATTGGACTGAAAATCCCTCTAGTAGCAGATCTCGATATCTGAGGAGGCAGTTGCCAGTTAGCCAGAGACTTCCCTTAAAAGACAGCAACCCTGCCACATTATGTGGGATATGGACAGTTAAGTTATTCCCCATGGTTAGCTTAGTAGCTTCTGCCACCAGCAAGGCTACTCGGAGGCAGGTCAACCATCCTTTAACCACTAAATCAAGCTCCTTACTTAGGTAGCCTACAGGCTGCTGAGCTGGACTGTGGGCCTGGATTGAAACCCCCAGGGCCATTCCCTTCCTTTCTGACATGTAAAGATTAAGCATCTTCCCTATGGGAAGACTAAGGGCTTTTTCCTTAAGTAAGGCTTGTTTTAGTTGGTCAAAAGTCCTTTTAGCCTCTGGTTCTCAAATTAGGGAGTAAATTTTAGCTATCTGAGTCTCCTTCATTAGGTGATATAAGGAATGAGCTGTTTCACAATTCCCAGGTATCCATAGTGTGCAGGATCCTGTAATGACCAAGAGTACCCTCAGTTGCTTGAGGATTTTGGGGAGGGCAAAGAAGGAGATGAGCTTAATCCTTCTTTGCCCAGTGCCCTGGCCCCATCTGACAAGACCAAACCTGGGTACTTCACTGAAGTCTGACAGAGCTGAGCTTCAGATTTTGAAACCTTATATCCTCTGTTAGGCAGAAAATTAAGAACCTTACTGCCCTTCTGAGAGATTCCCTAGTTGGGGCACAGAGGAGAATGTCATCTACATATTGTAAAACTTTAACCTTAGGATAAAGGAGTTCAAAGAGGTATTTGGACAATGCCTACCCAAACAGGATTCTGTCCCAGAATCCCTGAGGTAACACCATCCGGGTTAGCTGGGTGGCTTGGTTAGAGGAATCCTCAAATGCAAACAAATACTAGGAGTTGGGGTGTAATGGTATGCAGAAAAAGGCATCCTTTAGGTCCAGGACTGTGAACCACTTAGTTTCCTCAGGTATTGGAGCTAGCAGGGCATAGAGATTGGAACCCACTGGGTGTATTGGAACCACAGCTTCATTAATGAGGTGGAGGTTGTGAACTAGTCTCCATTCCCTGTTGGGTTTTGTACCCCAATATTGGGGTATTAAAAGGGCTGTTGCAGGGTTTGAAGAGCCCCTGCATCTTCAAATGATCAATGATGGTTTCTAGTCCTTTCCTAAATTCTGGGTTCTGAGGATATTGTCTCTGGTTAGGAAAGGAGGTGAAGTTGCAGGGTTTGAAGAGCCCCTGCATCTTCAAATGATCAATGATGGTTTCTAGTCCTTTCCTAAATTCTGGGTTCTGAGGATATTGTCTCTGGTTAGGAAAGGAGGTGAGATCCTTAAGGTGGATCCAGACTGGTATAGTGATTATGGCTCAGCCAATTTTCCCTTGAATTGCCCAAATTTCTTGGTTAATATTGGTCTCCACTCGGGGTAGACAAAGAGTTTGTCCTGGGGCCATCAAGATGGTGGTTCCTGCCAGAATATCCCTACCCAACAGAGGAATTGACTTTTCGGGCATAATTAGAAAGGCATAGGTGAAGAAGAGGTCTCCCCAACTACAACTAAGGGGTTGGGGAAAATATTGGGTTAAAGACCTTCCTGAGATGCCCCTCATGATTGTGGTAAGAGAGGAGGGAGCGGCCAGATTGGAGAGGATAACTAAGAGACCCACCCCAGTGTCCAGAAGGAGTTCCACTTTCCTCCCTTCAGTTTCCAGAAATACCTGGGCCTCCTGTGTGGTAATGGTTTGGACCACTGGAACTGGAGAGGAGCCCCAGGAACCATCAGTCTTGATGGACCATTTTGGAGATTGGCTCTGGACCTGATGACCTGCATCTCTGGGGACAATCTGCCCTCCAGGGTTCCCCATTGTAGATTGGACAGGGTCATGGTGGCTTCCTCATGCTGTTGGGACAGTCCTTCTTTAAATGCCCCGACTTGCCACATTTGTAGCAGTTAGCGGATGCATCCCAGGGATTCTGGAGTTTTTGGCCTAAGAGGTGGCCATTAAAGCCTCTGCCTTTTTCTTGTGTCTTTTTCCTCTGTCCCAGGCCTCCTCCCTATCCCTATTGTAAAAGACCGAGATGGCCAGTTTCAGGGGGTCCTCTCTACTGTCTGGTCCCATGGCCTGTTTCTGCAGCTTCCTCCTGGTATCAGGAGCTGCCCGAGTAAAAAATTTATCCTTTAGGATAAGTTGTCCCTCGACTGAATCAGGAGATAGTGAAGTGTGCTTACCAAGGTCCCTATAAGCCTTTCCAAGAAGGCAGTAGGATTCTCTTCAAATCCCTGGTCTATCATGGGTAGTTTGGAATAGTTGAGAGGCTTAGTTCTAGTCCTACGTAAGCCCTCCAGTATGCACACCTGAAAGTGTTTTCTCTTCCATTCTCCCAGTTCATCACTTGGATCCCATTTAGGGTCATCCAATGGTACTGCTTCTCTTCCAATTGAATAAGGCTCATCCTCTTCCCTGATACTATATGAAATACAAAGCTTATCCCCAAATCTCTCTGCCACATGCAGAGTGACCCGCTTCTCAATGTTAGTCAGGGTTTGATTCAAAAGTAACATCTTTCCAGGAGAGTTCAAATACTTGTGTTAAGTTGTAGAAGTCCTCTATATACCTGTCAGGGTCGTCTGAAAACTTGCTAAGCTCCCCCTTAATTTGCCTTAAGTCCTGTAGAGAGAAGGGGGACCTGGACCTTACTGGGGCCGTATTCACTAGGCATCTGCTGTAGGGGCAGGAGTGGGATCTGTACCACTCCTGGGGCCTGTCTAGAGTGTGGATTTCTAGGAGGGGGCAAGTGAGAGAGATAAATTTGATGGGGAGGGTGGGGTGGACCTGGAGAAGCAGGGCCAGAGGAAGCTGGCTCCCCTGAAGGAGGTGCCTCTTGGGTTTGTTTCTCTAGTTGCCTGAGATTTCCCCTTGCAGCATCTCCTGAGATGGCAAACAGGAGGGCTGGATCAATCCTACACTGTCAGCAAAGGTCTGGATTACCTGCAAGGTAAAGAAAGCCTGCACATATGGGGCCTCAGACCATCTGCCCTCATGTTTACAGAAAAGATCCAGCTGAAGGATGGTATAGAAACGAATAGTTCCTTCTTGAGGTCATCCAGTCCTTCCTGCAAATCATAATTTGGCCAAACCTTTGTGTAAAAGACTATGAGGCATTTTTTCTCCAGAGTCTGAGGGTCAAAGTAGTCCCAGTGGTTCAGGATACACTCCAGAGGAGTATAGACTGAAGATGATTGGTTGGCCATTTGAAAAAGAGAGAGAAATGGTGTCCCTGAATTCCTTTCTCTCTTTCAGTGAAAACTCAGGGTGTGTGAGGGAGAAAAAGGTGTCTCCTTTTTTCTTCCATCTTTTCATCCCTGAGTCCCAGTGGCCTAGGTCGGACACCATCCATGTGTGCCAGTGCAACCTGCACCCATGAAGCAGTGGGGCCTAAAAGGCAGGAGTTATTCATATTTACCTACACAGGCTATCACCCCCACTGTTGGTAATCTTTGAGTTCCCTGGGCTTAATTTATGCCATGGATACTAGCATGACCTCTATCCATGAAACAGGGACTTAATTGGCCCACCTACACTGTACCACTACTTTCTATTTTTGCATGCTTTTGGATCCCTCAGATCTAATTTTTATTTCTAGGGCTTCAACCCAAAGCTTGGAATTGAGTTTGGGACAAAAGGTGTCTCAGAGGGATGCATGGATTCATTTAGATTAGGCCCCAGATGGTCTTCATCAAACTTGCAGTCAGCCACCAGTGAGGCCACTCATTGCTTCCCTATCATAAGCAGAGTGTTAAGGTAGGAAGAAAGAAACCCAGTCAAATAGAAAAGGTCGCTGTATTTACAGGGCTATGACATCCTGACATGGTGTAGAAAAGGAAAAAAGCAACTTAAGTGCAGGAGGGAAAGAGGTGCCTGGAGAGAAAACTCTTGCTCTATGCAAATGAATTCCTTTAACAGGTGAAAGACTTGTCCCCCAAGACCACCCTGGGGCCTGGGTGGCAGCCACAGCTCATCTGTGCCCTGCGTGATTGTTGGGTGCAGCGTGTGCATGCAGTGGACATGGCCATGTGCCCCAGTCAGGGTTAGGGTGAGACGCCATATGCGTGTCCGTCCACTGCACACACCTGGAGCTGTTGGGGCGGGGGTGGCACCTTTAAGAACAGACAGAAATTGCATTGTTCTAAATTGCGTATCTGATGGCTGGACCAAATGTTCATTTTACCTAGTAATATTTCTGCAGTTTGCAGCAACACCCTTAACACGATAAAAGAAGAGATAAGAGCCATTTCAAACCAGGAGAGAAGGAAGAAAAGATACCATAGAAAAGTCTGGGGGTCTTGGCCAACACACTTACAGGCAGTCATGGATGGAACCAGTTTAGGGGCCTTCCAGAAACACTGACGAGTGGTCTCAGTGAGATACCTTCAGTTCCCCCGGACATTATCCCAGTCCGACTCAGTGGCTAGACATCCGTGAAGGGAAACAAAACTAACATTCCTTTCACTCAAAAAAAAAAGAGAAGTGGCAGAGTCACATTCTGTCCTCTGTAGCACTGCTATTTCCCTTTAACTGGACGCTCAGAGGTTTGGTGCATCATCTGCCTTTGGAGGAAAGTCTGAGGACAAGAAGTCTTGGGAAAAAAAGTGAAGAGACAGATTCACATTTACTGACCCTTCTGACGAATCCCAGATAAGTCCTCAGATAATGCAGGAGTTTTCTCGACTCGGTCATCGGACTTGCAATGGGGGTTCCCTGTTTATTCAGCCTGCTGTCCTCAACCTCTTGTGGGAGGGAGCACTTGAATAAGTGTGTGTGGGATCCAGCCAACCGGCCGCTTTTGGCACCTGCAGGAGTAGGCTCCATGCAGGCCCTGTGGCCAGACCAGGCCTATTCAAACGAGTGAGGGATATGGCTGGCTGCTTCAGGTGCCAGCAGAAGCCGGCTCCAGGTGGACGGCATGGCGGTGCCCAGGCGGAGGTGCCAGTGATCTCTGAAGCCTCAGATGATGTGTTACAATGTTCTCTTAGCTCTGCCATTCATGAAGAGTGGTGTGTTATCAGCTCAATGAGCCCCTTGCCTCGTCACATGAGATGGCTGCCCTCCACCAGTGAGGGCAAAGGGCCAGTGTGACAGCCTTTTTAGGGTACCCACACTCGGTGGGTCCCAAGCTCTTGTCTGGTGTCCAAGAAGAATGAGGTCACACAGACATTTGATGGATGGTGGAGGTGGAGAATGTTATTTAGCAATTGAAATGGCTCACAGTGGAGAAGGGAGCCAGAGAGGGGCTGGGACAGGCAGATAATCTTCCTTGAAGTTCAGCCATCTCTGGACATCTCTTCTTCGAAGTTAAGACATCTCTCCTCCAAAGTCCAGCCATCTCTCTGAAGTCAAGTCACCTCTCTCCAGTCAAGCTGTTTCTCACCCTCTATTGACTGAGTTTGTGGTCTTTATAGGAACAGGATGGGGGATGGGGTAGTCCATAGGTAGTTTTGGAAAAGGTAATATTCAATGGGTGAAAAGAGATTATTCAGAAAGATCCAATCAGGAGAGATCAGGCAAACAGGGATAGATGTTCTCACTTTCAGCTGTGGGTTTCAGGTTTCTATGCTCAAAGGTGAAGTTTTGCCCAGGACCCACCCATGTCTGCCTAGAATTTCCCTGCCTTTTGCCTCTATCAATACTAAGCATATATTTAAATAAGTATAAAGCGAGATGGGAGAACAGTGATGGAGAGCGTGACTTTCTACAGAGAGAGTTAAGGATAGCCTCTCTAAGGAAGTGGCATCTAAACTGAGGCCTTAGTGGAGTAAGGGAGAAGGCCAGGTAGATATCAAGAGGGAGAGTATAAACTCATTATATGGGTCAATCTTGCCTTTCGTGGGCATCAGCACACCTTTGTGACATCCTACTCCCAAATTATACCCATTGCCATGAAAGATGAAAAATTTCATTCTGCTCCTTTAGTCTAGTGCACCTGCTTCTGAGCTAAACAATTTTTCATCCCTTCTTTGAACATACACCTTGTAGTTGCCAGCAAGCACACTAGTAATTTTGATGGGAGTTGGGCGATCATTTTAAACTAGTGTTGACTGCAGAACAATGCTAGAAGATGTAAAATGGCTTAGTTTTGATACAGGCAGGTTCATAACCTCTAGACTCTATTTCTGCCAATCAGTAAAAAATCAGAGCAAAAGTTATTTAGACACTATTGTTAGTCCAACCACATTATTAGTCTGACAATTTCTTTTATGAAAACCATTGGAAAATTTTTTCTAAACTTAAAAAAACCTTCTAACTTCTGTTTCAATCTTCATAGTTTATTTTTAAGAGCATATTATTTCTACTTTGTTCTTTAAGTCTTATGAAGGCCTCAGACGAAAAGCAATAAAATTTTGAACTGACCTAAATGCCTTTGCCTTCACCTATCTAACTCCTTTTTATGCCAAATCCTCACAATTCTATGAAATCTGCTAAACCAGCCTCATATAAGCTCTGCCTCCTCAATAGACTCTTAGCTGTTTCAGGATGGAAACTATGTCTTATGCAGTGTTTGTACCTCTCTATTGTACCTAGCATACTGCTTTGTTCCTGGGTACTCTACAAATATTTGCATGTTGTTTAAATTTAGGCACTCTAATATAGGCAAGCCTGGACAGAAGACACGATGCTGCAGAAACTGTTTCAAAGTCCTTTGTTGACTAATTCAGTTAGTGATGTGCCCTCTGATAGCTGGAGTCCTAGGAATAAGGGGAATGACTGACCCTATCGACAAGGGTGGCTTCCTGGTCAGACACTGAATCGCCATGTGGTAATTTCTCTGCTTCAGTTTGTACCACAGGAAACCAAGTGATCTGTTACATGCATGGGTCACTTCAGAGACAGTTGACTTTCTCTTTTTCTGGGGAAAGTAGAGCCACATGTCTGTGAGAAAAATAAAATGAGCTTTCCAACATCTTATTTTTAAAACAGAATGCAGTCTATACCTGCCTATTCAGGGCAGAATGTCTGAGATTACTTGGGAATCTCAAATAGAACTATTAATTATGAATAACGTAAAATTTAGACAAAGCTGATAGAAGAGGCTATGGAGTTGAAGGGACAGATGCAAAAGATGCTTTGAAAGAACAGATTAGGTAACTGATAGGCTATGGGTGTAAGGCAGATGTTAATGTTTCTAATACTGGGCCTGGCAAAATAATTTTTCCTTTACCTTAAGCACTGCCACCTTTGTCAGACCTAAAGCAAAAAAGCCACTAGAGGTCGCTTATCTTTTCAAGTTACTACCACCTTCTCCAGTGTTAGCCTCTGATAGAGGTGCATTTCATGACTTCTCTTCCATCCATTTCTTTATTTGTTTGAAAGTTAAGCCTGTTCAGTAATCATTCATTTGTTGTGGGGCAGTTAGGTCTGATTTATCACAACCTTGCTCATGGTGACCTTCAAAATACAATAATGTTTTTGCAGCCACGTCATTTTCTCAATATGAGATAAATTATGCATTTTGACCTGGTCGTGCTCTTATACAACTTATGATATGTATATAATGCTGGATCTGTTCTGTCTGGCTCTATTTCATTAGACATTGATAACATATTAGGTAGGTATCATTCAACACAGCATTGAATGTTAATTTGGACATTTTAGTTGCTCAAAGTATTCTTACCCATGTTTTCCCAAAAAGGTTACAATAAATGAAATGAGCATGACTATTGGAACATGTGGTAGGTTGCTATTTGGAAGGACAAATCTTTCTGGCTGGTCTGCTTTGTTCTCAAAGGCATCTAATTCTTGGATGAACCACCTAATTTAGTAACATGATTTCCTTTTCTGATTTTTGCTTTTGAAATTATGCCAACTTTTTTTTAAAACATAATACAGTGTTTTTCTTAAACACTGGAATTATTTCCTTGAAGGATGTCTTGAGAAAGAGCTTGGTAAAGGGCCCACCATAACTTAACTAGTGGACCAAAAGAACGCCATAGTTTTGTGTTGCCTGCCAGCAGGCATGTTCATCTTGAATGGGATCAAATTAGGATTTTCCCGAGAAAATTTTGACATGGTTTCAGAGATTTAGGATCATTTAAGAAGAATATAAGTAAATTAATGCAGGTATTACAGATAGCAAATTGCTGACAATGTGATGTCATATTTAACCTATTATATTGGCAAAGATTTAAAAGATTGATAGAAGCAGTGGTGGTAAATGTGTGGTGTAATAAGCACCTCCTACACCACTGATGGGAGCATGCATTACTTTTAGAGAATAATTTGGCAATGTAAGTAAAAATTGTAAGTGCATGTGCCATTTGATTCAGTAACTCCTCTTCTGCTACTTTGACTACAGATATATGTGTACTTTCTGGCAAAGGTATAGGTACAACTATATTTGCTGTGGCATTATTAATTTATTTCCAAAAACCTGGAAACAACTTAGTTTCTATCAACTAGTTGGATAAGCAATGGTATATCTGTAATATAGAATGCCATGATGCTGTTACAAATAATAGGATAAATCTGTGTGTACTCTTTTGAAACATGCCCAAGATCTATTGTTATGATCCACAGTCAGTGAAATAGAGATCCAAGAGAAATGGTGGTGGAGTTCCAGTTCAAGTCCAAAAGCCTGAGAACCAGGAGACTTACTGATATAAGTCTGAAAACCGGCAGCTTTAAGAACCAAGAGGAAAAAGGTGATGGCAGCAGGACAGAAGAATGGGAGGTCCCAATCTCTAGTCCCCTTCACAGAATTAGTAATTAGCAACTATTCACAGACCGGAAGGTCTTTGTGAAAATCCTAGAACCTACCAGTGAGGCTAATGCACCTTATGGAGCATAAAAACTGAGAAAAGATGCATTAGAAGCTTAGGAGAAGTGGTACCAATTTGACTGCATCTCCTTTCCTCTAGACCACACAGTTCCACACCCCCAAATGGATCATGTGGGCCTACAGTTTCTTCAGTGGGAAAAAGAGAGTTTGAAGCAAACATTTAGCTTCCCTATTAATCCGGGGAACTTCATGTGAGTCCCATTTCTGTCTAGCTTCACAAGGACCATTGGATAAATTGTCAAGACACCTGGGGTCATATAGGAAAATAAAGATAGGCAGGGTTTAAAGTGATTCGTGTGTAGATTTTGCTGGTGGCATCTCATCTCTGCTGGGGGCCTCACCAACCAGACAGCCCACCCAGCAATCCAAGAGACCTACCCAACCACAGAGCTTAGCCAGTAGACCCACCCAAATTCAGAGCATGAGCAATGGCCCTGCCTGACCAAAGACCCTTGTAGCAAGGCTTACCTGCCAGCTGGCCTATTCATAACCCCAGAATGTGCTAACTGGTGAAAGTTTTTCTAGCCAAAGCAGACCTGTAAACGCTGGAAAAGGTGACCATTTCCTCAAATGTGCAGACATCAACACAAGGACATAGGATTAAAGAATCAGGGACACATGACACCATCAAAGCTTAAAAAGCTCCAATATCTGACTCTAAAGAAATAGAGATCTATAAAATCACTGACAAATAATTCAGAATAATCCTCTTAAAAAAGTGTGGTAAACTACAAAAATACAGATACACAACTAAACAAAATTAGAAAGACAATAGAAGATCAAATTTAGAAGTTCAACAAAGAAATACAACCATTTTTTAAAATCCTGGAAATGAAGAATACAATGACTGAGCTAAAAAGTCAATAAAGACCTTAAACAACAGACTTGTTCAAGCAGAAGAAAGAATCTGTGAATTCAAAGACAATTCATTTGAAATTATCCAGTCGGTGGTGCAAAAAGAAAAAGAATGGGAAAGAGTGAAGAAAGCATATGGGATTTATGGGATAGTATCAAGCAAAACAATATATAAATTATGTAAGTTCTAAAAGGAGAAGGGGGGAAGAAATTCTATTTAAAGAAATAATAAGTTAAAATTTCTCAAACCATAGGAGAAAAATGCTCCTTCATATTCATGAATTCCAAGATCCCAAAATATGTTGAACCTGAGGAGGCCTACACCAAGACACATTATAATTAAACTGTCAAATGTTACAGACAAAGAGAGAATTCTGAAGGCAGCAAGAGGACAGACTCATCACATATGGCATAGTCTCCATAAGATTATAAGCATATTTCTCAGCAGAAATCTTGCCAGTCAGGACAAAATGGGATGATATAGTCAAAATATTGAAGGGAAAAAAAAACCTGCCAAATAAGAATACTATACTCAGCAAAACTGCCCTTCAGAAATGAAAGAGAGGTAAAGACTTTCCCAAACAAACAAAAGCTGACAGAATTCCTCACCACAAGACTGACATTGTAGGAAATGTTAAAGGGAGTTTTTCAAGCGGAAAGGAAAGGATACTAATAAGCAACTTAAAAATATATGAATATATAAAACTCACTGGTAAATATAAATATATACTCAAATTCAGAATTATCCAATATTGTAATAGTGGTGTATAAATCACTTTCAAACCTAGCAATAACAGTTTGAAGTAAAACATAAAAGTTAACTAAAACTACAATAATTTCAACAGATAAACGATATGAAAAAGGTGTAAGTTGTAACATCAATAACCTAAAATGTTAGGGGAGAGAAATACAAGTGTTTTTATTAATATCATCTGAGTTAAGTTGTTATCAGCATAGAATACGATTTTATGACTTTAAGAAGTTTTATGTAAGGCTCATGGTAACCATAAAAGAATAATGGGTAGTAGATAGACACACAAAAAATTAGGTGAAAAAAATTCAAGCATACTACCACAAAAAAGCCCTCAAATCACAAAGGAAGACAGCAAGAGTGGAAGAAAGGAAACAAAAGGACTATAAAAGTCAGAAAATAATGAACAAAATGACAATTGCAAGTTTTTAACCTATCAACAATTACTTTAAATGTAAATAGATTGAATATTCCAATCAAAAGACATAAAGTGGTTGAATAGATAAAACAACCAAACCCTATGCTACTTACAAGAGACTCGCTTTAGCTTAAAGAACACAAGTGGGCTGAAAGTAAAGGGATGTAAAATAGTATTCCATGCAAATGGCAACCAGAAGAGAGCAGGGATGGCTATATTATATTGAAAAAAATAGATTTTACTCAAAAGCTGTCACAAGAGAACAAGAGGTCATTGTGTAGTGATAAAGGAGTCAATTTTTATATAAATAAAATATAAAAATTATAAATATTTATACACACAATATGCAAGCACCTAAATATAATATATAAAGCAGATGTTAACAGAGAACAAAGGGAAGATAGACAGCAATAAAATAATAGTAGGGGAGATTAATATCCCACTTTCCACAATGGATAGATCGTTCAGACAGAAAATCAATAAGGAAACAAGAGGCTTGAACAATACTATAGACTAAATGGACCTAACGGACATATACAGAATATTCTATCCAACACATTATTTTCTGGTGCACATGGAGCATTCTCTGGGATAGATCATGTGTTAGGCCACAAAGTAAGTCTTAACAAATTCATGAAGATTAAAAATCATATTAAATGCCTGTAGTCACAGCATTTTAGGAGGCTGAGGCAGGAGATCACCTGAGATCAGGAGTTTGAGACCAGCCTGTCCAGCATGGCAAAACCCCGTCTCTACTAAAAAAATACAAAACTAGTTGGGCATGGTGGCGTGAGCCTGTAATCCCACCTACTTTGGAATCTGAGGCAGGAGAATCACGTGAGCCTGGGAGACAGAGATTGCAGTGAGCTGAGAACATGCCATTGCACTACAGCCTGGGTGACAGAGAGAGACTCCATCTCAAATCTAAAATGTCATATTAAGTTTCTTTTCCAACCACAAGAGTATGAAGATAGAAATCAACAACACTGAATTGATTGAAATATTGAAAAATTTACAAATAGGTAGAAACTAAACAACACACTACTGAACAACCAGTGGGTCAAAGAGTAAATCCAAATCTTGAGACAAACAAACATGAAAATACAACATACCAAAATTTGTGAAAAGCAGCAAAAGCAGACCTAACAGGAAAGTTTATAGCTACAAATGCATAAATTAAGAAAACAGTTGTCAAAAAAACCTAATGTTACACCTTAAGTAATTAGGAAACAAAGAACAAACTAAGCCCAAAGTTAGTGTAAGGAAGGAAATAGAAGAGACCAAACCAGAAATAAATGAAATATAGATTAGAAAAGCAATTTAAAAATCAATGAAATACAGTATTGTTTTTTAGAACAAATTTTTAAAATTGGTAAACCTTTAGTCAGACTAACCAAAAAGAGAGGACTCAAATAAGTACAATTATAAATGAAAGAAGGGAGATTGTAACTGATACCACAGAAATACAAAGGATCATAAGAGACTAGTATGAACAACTATACAGTAACAAATTGGACAGTCTAGAAAAAAATGATATAATCTTAGAAACCTATACTCTACCAAGAATGAATCATGAAGAAGTAGACCTTAACATAACAATAATAAGTAAGGCAATTTGAATTAGTGAGCAAAAACCTCCCAACAAAGAAAAACTCAGGCCCAGAGAGCTTCATGGGTAAATACACTGAAATATTTTTAAAAGAATTAATGACTCTTTAATTAATCTCCAACTCTTCTAAATAATTGAAGAGAAAGGAATACTTCTAAACTAATTTTATGAGGCCAGAATTACTCTGATACCAAGGCCAGACAAGGACACGATGAGAAAAAAAAATTGCTGATCAATATCTCTATTGAACATAGATGAAAAACCTTCAACAAAATGCTAACAAAGTTCAGCAACACTTTGAAAGGATCATGCACCATGGCCAAGTAAAATTTATAGCTCGGATGCAAGGATAGTTCAACATAGGCAAATTAATAAATGTGATATTCCACATTAAGAGAATGAAGGACAAAAATTATATGATCATTTAATTAGATGTAGAAAAGGCATTTGAGAAAATTCAATGTGCTTTCAAAATAAAAATTCTTAACAAATTGGGTATTAGAAGGAATATACCTCAACATAAGGAAGCCCATGTATAACAATCCCAGACCAAGCATTATATTGAATTGTGAAAAGATGAAATCATTTTCTCTAAGATCCAGAATAAGACAACAATGTTTATTCTTGCTGCTCCTATCTATCATATGCTATAGTTTCGATGTTTGTCCCCTACAAATCTCATGGTAAAACTTGAACCCCAATGTTGGATGTGGGACCTAACAGGAGTGGTTTGCATCAGAGGTGGAGCCCTCAAGAATAGATTAATGTCCTCCCAAGTGGAGGGTGAGTTCTCATTCTATTGGGTTCTGTAAGAGCTGGTAGAAAAAAAAGGAAAGAAAGGAAGAAAGAAAGAAAGAGAGAGAGAGAGAAAGAAAGAAAGAAAGAAAGAAAGAAAGAAAGAAAGAAAGAAAGAAAGAAAGAAAGAAAGAAAGAAAGAAAGAAAGAAGGAAAGAAGGAAAGAAGGAAAGAAGGAAAGAAGGAAAGAAGGAAAGAAGGAAAGAAGGAAAGAAGGAAAGAAGGAAAGAAGGAAAGAAAGAAAGAAAGAAAGAAAGAAAGAAAGAAAGAAAGAAAGAAAGAAAGAAAGAAAGAAAGGAAGAAAGAAAGAAGAAAAGAAAAACTCAAACCTGGTCCCTCCTCTGCCTCATTTGCTTCCTTTCTCACTATGTGATCTCTGCACATGTCAGCTCCCCTTTACCTTCTGCCGTGAGTGGTAGAAGCCTGTGGCCCTCACCAGATACAGATGCCCTATCTTGAATATTGAGTATTTCTAGACCTCAGAATTATGAGACAAATAAACCGTTTTTTCTTTATAAATTACCCAGCCTCAGGTATTTTTTATAACAACACAAACAGATAAAGACAACCTAGTACTGGCAGTTTTAGCCAGAGCAATTAGGTAAGAAAAAAAAAGACATGTTCATGTTCTTTGTAGGGACATGGATGAAGCTGGAAACCATCAATCTGAGCAAATTATCGCAAGGACAGAAAACCAAACACCGCATGTTCTCACTCATAGGTGGGAGTTGAACAATGAGAACACTTGGACACAGCAGGGGAACATCACACACCAGGGCCTGTCATGGGGTCGGGGGAGGGGGAGGGATAGCATGAGGAGGAATACTTAATGTAAATGATGAGTTAATGGGTGAAGCACAGCAACATGGCACATGTGTACATATGTAACAAACCTGCATGTTGTGCACATGTACCCTAGAACTTAAAGTATAAAAAAAAAAAAAAGGTTGGACTATCATAACAAAGGCAACTAAAAGATAACCTTGGACTCCTATGACCCTAATATGCCTTATTCTGGGAGAGACCAATGATCACAGAGCCTATCAGAGATGAAGTCAACAGTATTAAAACATGGCAAGAAAAATGAATTAATGTATTCTTTTAAAATGTTATTTTTTAAAGGAGTCTTTAAGCTTAAATTATTGAATGTTAAACTAAAGAGGCAATATTGTTTTCTTGATTTTCATTAAAAACAGTCATCTTTTAATAATAAGAAAAGACACATTGACTAATGGAACAGAATAGAGAGCCCAGAAATAAACCCATTGATATACAGTGAACTAATATGTGACAAGGATGCTAAAATACACGATGGGGAAAGGATAGTCTCTTCAATAAATGGTTGGAGAAACTATATATCCACATGCAAAAGAATTAAACTGGACCCTTACATCACTCACAAAAACTTACTCTAAATGGATTAAAGACTTAAAAATAAGACCCAAGACATAAAATTTGTAGGAAAAAAAAAACATTTAAAAAATTATTTAACATTGGTTTTGACAATGGATTTTTTGATATGACACCAAAAGCACAGGCAACAAAAGCAAAAAAAATAAATGGGATTTCATCAAACTAAAAAGCCTCTTCACAGCAAAGGAAACAATCAACAAAATGAAAAGGCAACTACAGAATAGGAGAATACATGTGCAAAGCATATATCTGATAGGGTATTAATATACAAAACATACCAGGAACACATACAACTCAATAGCAAAAACACAATCTGATCTTTAAACGGACAAAACACCTGAAAAGACACTTTTCCAAAAAAAAAATGCAACAGGTACATGAAAACGCATTCAGATGGGCAAGGCCCATCTGGTCAACTAGAAACAGTGATGCTCGGAGGCTCCCATCGATAAAAACAATAATAAGCGTGTGAATCCTTCACCAGCAACCAAGGATCTAGGTTCTCTCATCAGCACTGACTAGGAGGCTGGCATGACCCATGGAGGGAAGGAATAACAGTGTGGTATGGTGACTCACCTGACAGCCACACAGGGCAGAAGAGCCCCCTCCCACCAGCCAAGGTAGGTGGCGAGTGAGCATGCTACACAGCCAGGGAAACCGTACTTTTTCACCGAACTGTACAACCTGCAGATCGGAAGATCCCACCTGCGAACCCATGCCACCAGTGACTAGCGTCCCAACCCCAAAACATGAACACTCTTAACAGCCTCTAAACTGGAATCAGCTTAAGCCTACCGAACTCCCCAGGGGAGGAGTGACCAGCACCGTGGTTGCAGCTGCCTGCTGTCTAAGCCATTTGAGCTCTTTGGACGAGGGGCAGCAACCAGCACTGGGACTCACAACTGCATAACACGCTAAGCTCCCTGGGCAGTGAATGGGTGGCACCCATATCTATAGCCCTAGGCTGTGCTTTTCCCCTGCTGTAGCCAGACTTGTCTCCACAGCCTGACATACCGGCTGTAGCAGTCTGTGACCAGAGTGCCTCTTCAGGCTTGACCCTGACCCATTCTTCCTCATTGGGCAGGGTTTTCCTGCAGGAACTCCAGTAACTCCAGGCAGAGGCAGAGGCTCAGGGACAGAACCTGGATCCCCCTGGGCCCGAGCACCTAAGGGGAGGGGTGGTCACTGTCTCTGTGGACCAGCAGACTTAGCCTTTCCTGCTGGTAGTTCTGAGGAATCTGGGCAGCCCACATGAGTGGGTTTCACCCTAGCGAGGCACACCCCCTCCACCAAGGGACAAAGTTCTTTGTTAAACCGGTCCTGTTCCTTGTACCAACCAACTGAGTGAGACCCTCTGACAGGGGTTGTCAGACACTGTACGCAGGAGCAATCCTATTGACATCAGGTTTGTGCCCCTTGAGGTCACAGGTCCAAGAAGAGGAAGCAGGCACCCATCTTTGCTGTTCTCCAGCCTCCTTGAGTGACATTTCCAGGTGCATGGAGTGAATCAGATGAATAGGGCCTGAAGTGAATCCCCAGGAAAGTGCAGCAGCCCTACAGAAGAGGGACCTGACCACTGAAAGAAAAACAAACAAACAGAAAGCAACAACAACAGCATCAACAACAAAAACAGCATCAACAGCAATAACAAAAAAGTTCCCACAAAAACCCCATCCAAGCATCAGCATTCTCAAAGACTGAAACTAAACCAACTCGTGAAGATGAGAAATAATCAACAACAACAAAAATGCTGAAAACCCAAAAGGTCAGAGTGACTCCTCCCCTCCAAATGATCACAACATCTCTCCATCAAGGGCACAGAACTGGATGGAGAATCAGACAGAAGTAGGCTTCAGAAGATGGATAATAAAAAGCTACATGGAGCTAAAGGAGCATGTTCTAACCCAATGCAAAGAAGTTAAGAACCTTTATAAAAGGTTAGAGGAATTGCTAACTAGAATAACAAGTTTAGAGAGGAACATAAACCTAATAGAGCTGAAAAACACAGCATGGGAACTTCGTGAAGCACACACAAGTATCAATAGCCAAATCAACCAAGTGGAAGAAAGAATATCAGAGTTTGAAGACCACCTTGCTGAAATAAGGCATGCAGGCAAGACTAGAAAAAAAAGAATGAAAAGGCATGAACAAAGCCTCCAAGAAATATTGGAGTTCATGAAGAGACTGAACCTATGATTGACTGGAGTACCAGAAGGAGATGGGGAGAATGGAAACAAGGTGGAAAACACACTTTGAGATATTATGCAGAAGAACTTCCCCAACCTAGCAAGACAGGCCAACATGCAAATTCAGGAAATACAGAGAACATCATTAAGATACTCCATGAGATGATCAACTCCAAGGCACATAATCATCAGATTCTCCAAAGTTGAAATGAAGGAAAAACTGTTACAGGCAGCCAGAGAGAAAGGCCATGTCACCTACAAAGGGAAGCCTATCAGACTAACAGTGGACCTCTCAGCAGAAACTCTACCTGCCAGAAGAAACTGGTGGCCAATATTCAACATTCTTAAAGAAAAAAATTTCAATTCAGAATTTCCATATTTAGCTGACCTAAGCTTCATAAGCAAAGGAGAAATAAAATCCTTTCCAGACAAGTAAATGCTGAGGGATTTCATTCCCACCAGGCCTGCCCTGCAAAAGCTCCTGAAAGAATCACTAAATATGGAAAGGGAAAGCCAGTACCAGCCACTGTGAAAACACACCAAAATATAAAGACTAATGACACTATTAAAAACTACATCAACTAGTGTGCAAAATAACCAAATAGCAGCATGATGACAGGATCAAATTCACACATAACAATACTAACCTTAAATGTAAATGGGCTAAAGGCCCCAATTAATAGACACAGACAAATTGGATAAAGAGTCAAGACCCACCAGTGTGCTGTATTCAGGAGACCAGTTTCACATGCAGACACACATAGGCTCAAAAAAAAAAAAAAAAAAAAAAAAAAGAATGGAGGAATATTTACTAAGCAAATGGAAAGCAAAAAAAAAAAAAAAAAAAAAAAAGCAGGGACCGCAAGCCTTGTCACTGACAAAACAGATTTTAAACCAAAGATCAAAAAAGACAAAGAAGGACATTACATAATGGTAAAAGGAACCATACAACAAGAAGAGCTAACTATTCTAAGTATATATTCACCCAATATAGGAGCACTCAGATTCATAAAACAAGTTCTTAGAGACCTACAAAGAGTTTTAGACTCCCAAACAATAATAATGGGAGACTATAACACCCAAGTGTCAGTACCAGACAAATCAATGAGACAGAAAATTAACAAGAATATTCAGAACTTGAACTCAGCTCTGGATCAAGTGAACCTAGTGGACGCCTACAGAACTTTCTACCCTAAATCAACAGAATATACATTCTTCTCAGAGCCACATGGCACTTCTAAAATTGACCACATAATTGGAAGTAAAAACACTCTTTAGCCAATGCAAAAGAACAGAAATCATAGTAAGTATTCTCAGGCCACAGTGCAATCAAACTAGAACTCAAGATTAAGAAACTCACTCAAAACCACAAAATTACATAGAAATTGAACAACCTGCTCCTGAATGAATCCTGGGTAAATAATGAAATTAAGGCAGAAGTCAAGAAGTTCTTCGAAACCAATGAGAATAAAGAGACAATGTACCAGAATCTCTGGGACACAGCTAAAGCAGTGTTAAGACGGAAATTTATAGCACTAAATGCCCACATTGAGAAGCTTGAAAGTTCTCAAACTGACAGCCTAACATCACAATTAAAAGAGCTAGAGAGGCAGGAAAAAACTAATCCAAACGCTAACAAAAGACAAGGAATAACTAAGATCAGAGAAGAACTGAACGAGACAGATACACAAAAAACCCTCCAAAAAAAACCCAAAAAATTCAGAAGTTGGTTTTTTGAAAAGATCAACAAAATTGACAGACCACTAGCAAGACTAATAAAGAAGAAAAGAGAGAAGAATCAAATAGACACAATAAAAAATGATAAAGGGGATATCACCACTGACCCCACAGAAATAGACACTACCATCAGAGAATACTATAAACACCTCTATGCAAATAAACTAGAAAATCTAGAAGAAATGGATAATTTCCTGGACACGTACACTCTCCCAAGACTAAACCAGGAAGAAGCTGAATCCCTGAATAGACCAACAAGTTCTGAAATTGAGGCTGTAATTAATAGACTAACAACCAAAAAAAGTCCAGGACCAGATGGATTCACAGCTGAATTGTACCAGAAATACAAAGAGTAGCTGACGCCAATCTTTCTGAAACATTTCCAAATAACTGAAAAGGAGGAACTCCTCCCTAACTCATTTTATGAAACCAGCATCATTCTGACACCCAAAACAGGAAGACAGACAACAAAAAAAGAAAACTTCAGGCCAATATCCCTGATGAACATCAGTGTGAAAATCCTCAATAAAATACTGGCAAACCGAATCCAGCAGCACATCAAAATCTTATCCAGTACAAACAAATCAGCTTCATCTCTGGGATGCAAGACTCGTTCAACATACACAAATAAATAAATGTAATCCATCACATAAACAGAGCCAAAGACAAAAACAACATGATTATCTCAATAGAAGCAGAGAAGACCTTCGATAAAATTCAACACCCCTTCATGCTAAAACATCTAAAAAAAACTAGGCATTGATGGAATGTATCTCAATATAATAAGAGTTATTTATGACAAACCCACAGTCAATATCATATTGAATGGGCAAAAGCTGGAAGCATTTCCTTTGAAAACAGGCACAAGACAAGGATGCCCTCTCTCATTACTCCTATTCAACATAGCATTGGAAGTTCTGGCCAGGAAAATCAGGAAAGAGAAAGAAATAAAGGATATTTAAATAAGAAGAGAGGAGTCAAATTGTCTCTGTTTGCAGATGACATCATTGTATATTTAGAAAACCCCATCATCTCAGCCCCAAAACTCCTTAAATTGATAAGCCCCTTCAGCAAAGTCTCAGGATACAAAATCAATGTGCAAAATTCACAAGCATTCCATTACACCAACAATAGACAAGAAACTATACTACAAGGCTACAGTAACCAAAACTGCATGGTACTGGTACCAAAACAGACATATAAATCAATGGAACAGAACAGAGACCTTAGAAATCACACGACACATCTACATCCATCTGATCTTTGACAAACCTGAAAAAAACAAGCAATGGGGAAAGGATTTAATAAATGGTGTTGGGAAAACTGTCTAGCCATATGCAGAAAACTGAAACTGGGTCCCTTCCTTATGCCTTATACAAAAATTAACTGAAGATGGATTAAAGACTTAAATGTAAAACCCAAAACCATAAAAAACCCAAGAAGAAAACTTAGGCAATACCATTCAGGACATAGGCATGAGCAAAGACTTCATAACTAAAACACCAAAAGAAATGGCAACAAAGGCTAAAATTGACAAATGGGATCTAATTAAACTAAAGAGCTTCTGCACAGCAAAAGAAACTATCATCAGAGTAAACAAGCAACCTACAAAATGGGGGAGAATTTTTGCAATCCACCTATCTGACAAAGGTCTGGATTCTAATATCCAGAATCTAAAAGGAATTTAAACATATTTAGAAGGAAATATCAAACAACCCCATTAAAAAGTGGGCAAAGGATATGAACAGACACTTCTCAAAAGAAGACATTTATACAGCCAACAAACATGAAAGAAAGCTCATCATCACTGGTCATTAGAGAAATACAAATCAAAACCACAATGGGATACCATCTCATGCAAATCAGAATGGTGATTATTAAAAAGTAAGGACACAGTCAATGCTGGTGAGGCTATTGAGAAATAGGAACACTTTTAGACTGTTGGTGGGAATGTAAATTAGTTCAATCATTGTGGAAGACAGTATGGTGATTCCTCAAGGGTCTAGAACCAGAAATACCATTTGACCCAGCAATCCCATTACTGGATATATACCCAAAGGAATTTAAATCATTCGAGTATAAAGACACATGCACACGTGTGTTTGTTGCAGCACTATTTACAATAGCAAATACATGGAACCAACCCAAATGCCCATCAATGATAGACTGGATAAAGAAAATGTGGCACATATACACCATGGAATACTATGCAGCCATAAAAAGGAATGAGATTATGTCCTTTGCAGGGACAAGAATGAAACTGGAAGCCATCATCCTCAGCAAACTAACACAGGAACAGAAAACCAAATACCATATGTTCTCACTCATAAGTGGAAGTTGAACAATGAGAACACATGGACACAGAGAGGGGAACAACACACACCAGGGCCTCTTGGTGGGTGGGGAATGAGGGGAAGGAACTTAGAGCATGGGTTAATAGGTGCAGCAAACCAGCATGGTACACTTATACCCATGTAACAAACCTGCACACTCTGTCCATGTATCCTGTTTTGTTTTGTTTTTTTTTTAGTAGAAGACATTTAAAAAGAAAGAAAATGGATTCAACATCACTAATCATGAAAGAAATGCAAATCAAAACTACATTGTGATATTATCTCATACCTGTTAAGATGGATATTATCAAAATGCCAAAAAAGAGCAAGTTTTGGTGAGGATATGGAGAAAAGAGAACTCTTGTGCCATGTTGGTGGGAATTTAAATTGGTGTGGCCATTGCGGAAAATAGTATAGAGATTCCTCAAAAAATTATAAATAGAGCTGCCAGATGATTCACTAATTCCACTTCTGACTATACACCCAAAGTTAACAAAATTAGCAGTTCAAAAAGATCTGCACTCCCATGTTTATTGCAGCATTATTCATAATAGGCAAAACTTCTGAATAACCATTGATGGATGAATGGATAAAGAAAATGTGGTATTTGTGTACAATAGAATAGTAATAGTATTCAGCCATAAAAAGCCACTTCTTTTGAAAAGTGTCTGCCATTTGTGGCAATGTGGATGAATCTGGACTCCTTTATGCTAAGTGAAATAAGTGACTGAGAAAAAGAGAAATACTGTATGATCTCACTTTTACGTGGAATATTAAAAAGTCAAACTCATAGAGACAGATAAGAGAAGAGGAGTTGCCAGGTTCTAGGGCGTGGGGAAAATGGGTACATGTTGGTCAAAGAGTACAAAGTTTCAATTATAAGATGAATAAGTTCTGAAGATCTAATGCACAGCTAGTGACTATAGCTAGTAATACTGTATTTTATACTTCAAATTTGCTAAGAGATTTGATCTTAAGTGCTCCCACTGTAAATATAAGGTAACACTGTGAGGTGATTGATCTATCAACTAAGTTGATTGTGGTAATCATTTCACAATGTTTATGTATATCAAATCACAATTCTGTAAACCTTTAACATATGCAATATAATTTGTCTACCATACCTCAATAAAACTGGAAAAAATGAGTAAGATATAACAGGTACTAATATGTTAATGGTGCTTATGATTTTACATATGGTGAAACTTATTATTAATTAATTCTCATGTGGCTTCTCTTTATGAAATAAATGGAAGAAATAAGATTATCATTTTTGAAAAATAATGAACTTTTATTCAAATAATCATTTTCTATTACTTTGGATGACCTGTGAAAATTCATATTCATGTCTTATTCTTTCACTGCTGCAGTTTATTATTGCTTTGGCAGAATATGTTATAAATGGGAAATTTTAGATGAATTTCACTTTCTGTATTAGAAAACAATGAAGAGAGATCTGTTTTGAAAGGATCTAGAATAATTCTAAAGGTAAAAGTTTGAAACAAACTAAAAACATCCAAGAGGAACTGATGTTTCCTTTTTAGTTCAACGGCAGAAAAAGACTGATGTTCTAATTCACAGGCAAGAAGAGTTCCCTCTTTCTCATGGGAGGATATTTTAGTTCATTTGTGCTACTATAACAAAATGCCTAATACTGGGTAATTTATAAGGTCAGAAATTTATTTCTCACAGTTCTGGAGGCTCTGAAGCCCAAGATCAAGGTGCCAGCAGGTTTGGTGTCTGGTGAGAGCTACCCTCTGCTTTCAAGATGGCACCTTATTGCTGCATCCTCTGAAGGGTTTGAATGCTCTGTCCTCACATGGCAGAAAAAGTGGAAGGGGTCAACTTGCCACTTCAAGTTATTTTATAAGATGTTAATCCACTTATAAGGGCAGAGACCTCATGGACTAATCACCTCCTGAAGTCTCCACCTCTTAATGCTCTGCCTTTATTGAATTGGGAATTAATTAAGTATCAACATAAATTTTGAAGGGGGCACAAACATTCAAACCACAGAAAAGGGTCAGTCTTTTTGTTGTTTCTGGGCCTTCAACTGACTGGACGAAGGCTATCACATTAGGGAGAGCAATCCACTTTACTCAGCCTACCAATTCAAAGGTTAATCTCCTCCAAAACACCCTTACAGATAAACCCAGAATAATGCTTGACCAAATATCTGGGCATCCAGTGGCCATTCAAGTTGACACAGAAAATTAACTGTCACAATGTGTAAAGTATGATTTTATTTTTATAGAACAAGAGGCAAATACATACATAGACAGAAGGAAATATTAATAGCAGTCACCTCTGGGAGTGAGGGCCTGAGATTTGGAGTATGGATTGGGAAGTTCTTTGACCTTTTGTTCTTTTTACAGTCTCATTTTTAGTTGATTTTTAAAATCATAACCTATATTTTATTGCTTTTTTAATTTTAAAAACTAGTTAATAATAACATAGAAGGTAATGTAGAAGTACCTCTAATTCAGGCCCACTGGAATGGTTGTAAGAGAAAGGGATGTAGGAGAAAAATCCATCCAAAACTACTAGCTACAGACAGGTTATAAGGATAGCACACTTTTCCCTTTAGCTTTTCTTATCTCCTATTTCTAATCTCTTCTTTCTGTTGAGTACCCATTGCCCCTCATGCCTTATGATTCAGCACTTCTTTTTTTAAATGTTTATTTTATTATAGTTTAAGTTCTGGGATACATGTACAGAATGTGCAGATTTGTTACACAGGTTTACACGTGCCAATGGTTGTTTGCTGCACCCATCAACCCATCATCTACATCAGGTATTTCTCCTAAGGCTATCCCTTCCCTAGCCCCCCATCCCCTGACAGGCCCAGGTGCGTGATGCTCCCCTCCCTGTGTCCATGTGTTCTCATTGTTCGACTCTCATTTATGAGTGAGAGCATGCGATGTTTGGTTTTGTGTTCTTGTGTTAGTTTTCTGAGAATGATGGTTTCCAGCTTCATCCATGTCCCTGCAAAGGACAAGAAATCATCCTTTTTTGTGCCTGCATAGTATTCCATGGTGTATATGTGCCACATTTTCTTTATCCAGTCTATCATTGATGGGCATTTGGGTTGGTTCCAAGTATTTGCTATTGTGAACAGTGATGCAATAAACATATGTGTGCATGTGTCTTTATAGTAGAGTGATTTATAATCCTTTGGGTATATACCCAATAATGGGATTGCTGGGTCAAATGTTATTTCTGATTCTAGATCCCTGAGGAATCACCACACTGTCTTCCACAATGGTTGAACTAATTTACACTCCCACCAGCAGTGGAAAAGCATTCCTGTTTCTCCACATCCTCTCCAGCATCTGTTGTTTCCTGAATTTTAATGATTGCCATTCTAACTGGCATAAGATGGTATCTCATTATGTTTGGATTTGCATTTCTCTAATGACAGTGATGATAAGCTTTTTCTCATATGTTTGTTGGTCACATAAATGTCTTGTTTTGAGAAGTGTCTGTTCATATCCTTCACCCACTTTTTGATGGGGTTGTTTTTTTCTTGTAAATTTGTTGAAGTTCTTTGTAGATTCTGGATATTAGCCATTTGTCAGAAGGATAGATTGCAAAAATTTTTTCCCATTCTGTAGGTTGCCTGTTCACTCTAATGATACCTTCTTTTGCTGTGCAGAAGCTCTTTAGTTTAATTAGATTCCGTTTGTCTATTTTGGCTTTTGTTGCCATTACTTTTGGTGTTTCAGTCATGAAGTCTTTGCCCAAGCCTATGTCCTGAATGAGATTGCCTAAGTTTTCTTCTAGGGTTTTTAGGGCTTTAGGTCTTACATTTAAGTCTTTAATCCATCTTCAGTTAATTTTTGTATGAAGTGTAAGGAATGGGTTCAGTTTCAGTTTTCTGCATATGGCTAGTCATTTTTCCCAACACCGTTTTTTAAATAGGGAATCCTTTCCCCCATTGCTTGTTTTTGTCAGGTTTGTCAAAGATCAGATGGTTGTAGATGTGTGGAGTTATTTCTGAGGCCTCTGTTATGTTCCATTGATCTATATATCTGTTTTGGTACCGTTACCATGCTGCTTGGTTACTGTAGCCTTGTAGTATAGTTTGAAGTCAGGTAGCATGATGCCTCCAGCTTTGCTCTTTTTGCTTAGGATTGTCTTGGCTATATGAGATCTTTTTTGGTTCCATAGGAAATTTAAAGTTGTTTTTTCCAATTCTGTGAAGAAAGTCAATGGTAGCTTGATGGGGATAGCATTGAACCTCTAAATTACTTTGGGGAGTATGGCCATTTTCATGATATTGATTCTTCCTATCCATGAGCATGGAATGTTTTTCCATTTGTTTGTGTCCTCTCTTATCTCCTTGAGCAGTGGTTTGTAGTTCTCCTTGAAGAGTTCCTCACATCTCTTGTAACTTGTATTCCTAGGCATTTTATTCTCTTTGTAGTAATTGTGAATGGGAGTTCACTCATGATTTTGCTCTCTGTCTATTATTGCTGTATAGGAATGTTTATGATTTTTGCACATTGATTTTGTATCCTGAGACTTTGCTGAAGTTGCTTATCAGCTTAAGGAGATTTGGGGCTGAGTTGATGGGACCTTCTAAAGATACAATCATGTCATCTGCAAACAGAGACAATTTGACTTCCTCTCTTCCTATTTGAATACACTTTATTTCTTTCTCTTGCCTGATTGCCCTGGCCAGAACTTCCAATACCATGTTGAACAGGAGTAGTGAGAGAGGGCATCCTTGTCTTGTGCTGATTTTCAAAGAGAATGCTTCCAGTTTTTGCCAGTTCAGTATGATAATGGCTGTGGGTTTGTCATAAATAATTCTTATTATTTTGAGACACATTCCATCAATACCTAGTTTATTGAGTATTTGTAGCCTGAAGGGGTGTTGAATTTTGTCAAAGGCCATTTCTGCGTCTATTGACATAATCATGTAGCTTATGTCATTGGTTCTGTTTATGTGATGGATAACATTTATTGATTTGCATATGTTGAACCAATTTTGCAACCCAGGGATGAACCCAACTTGATGGTGGTGGATAAACTTTTTGATATACTGCTGGATTCGGTTTGCCAGTATTTTATTGAGGATTTTTGAATATTTTATTGAGGATTTTTGCATCGATGTTCATCAGGGATATTGGCCTGAAGTTTTCTTTTTTGTTATTGATGTGTCTCTGCCAGGTTTTGGCATCAGGATGATGCTGGTCTCATAAAATAAGTCAGGGAGGATTCCCTCTTTTTCTATTGTTTGGAATAGTTTCAGAAGGAATGGTACCAACTCCTCTTTGTACCTCTGATAGAATTCGGCTGTGAATTCATCTGGTTCTGGACTTTTTTTGGTTCGTAGGCTATTAATTACTGCCTCAATTTCAGAACTTGTTACTGGTCTATTCAGGGAATCGACTTATTCCTGGTTTAGAATTGGAAGGATGTATGTGTCTAGGAATGTGTTTATTTCTTCTAGATTTTCTAGTTTATTTGCGTAGAGGTGTTTATAGTATTCTCTGATGGTAGTTTGTATTTCTGTGGGATCAGTGGTGATATCTTCTTTGTCATTTTTTTATTGCATCTAATTGATTCTTCTCTCTTTTCTTCTCTGTTAGTCTGGCTAGTGATCTATCTATTTTGTTGATCTTTTCAAAAAACCAGCTCCTGGATTCATTGATTTTTTTAAGGATTTTTCATATCTCTATCTCCTTCAGTTCTGATCTGATCTTAGTTATTTCTTGTCTTCTCCTAACTTTTGAATTTGTTTGCTCTTGCTTCTCTAGTTCTTTTAATTGTGATGTTAGGGTGTTGATTTTAGATCTTTCCTGCTTTCTCTTGTGGGCATTTAGTGCTATAAATTTCTCTCTAAACACTACTTTAGCTCTGTCCCAGAGATCCTGGTATGTTGTGTCTGTTCTCACTGGTTTCAAATAACTTATTTATTTCTGCCTTAATTTTGTTATTTACCCAGTAGTCATTAAGGACCAGGTTGTTCAGTTTCCATGTAGTTGTGCAGTTTTGAGTGAGTTTCTTAATCCTGAGTTCTAATTTGATTGCACTGTGGTCTGAGAGACTGTTTGTTATGATTTTGTTCTTTTGCATTTGCTGAGGAGTGTTTCACTTCCAATTATATGGTCAATTTTAGAATAAGTATGATGTGATGCTGAGAAAAATGTGTATTCTGTTGATTTGTGGTACAGAGTTCTGTAGATGTCTATTAGGTCTGCTTGGCCCAGAGCTGAGTTCAAGTCCTAAATATTCTTGTTAATTTTCTGTCTCATTGATCTGTCTAATATTTACAATGGAGTGTTAAAGTCTCCCACTATTATTCTGTGGGAGCCTAAGTCTCTTTGTAGGTCTCTAAGAACTTGCTTAATGAATCTGGGTGCTCCTTTATTAAGTTCATATATATTTAGGATAGTTAGCTCTTCTTGTTGCATTGATCCCTTTATCAATATGTAATGCACTTCTTTGTCTCTTTTGATCTTTGTTGCTTTAAAGTCTGTTTTATCAGAGACTAGGCTTGCAACCCCTGTTTTTTTGTTTTGTTTCATTTTTTTGTGTTTTTTTGCTTTCCATTTGCTTGGTAGATCTTCCTCCATCCCTTTATTTTGAGACTATGTGTGTTTGTGCACGTGAGATGGCTCTCCTGAATACAGCATACTGATGGGTCTTGGCTCTTTATCCAGTTTGCCAGTCTGTGTCTGTTAATTGGGGCATTTAGCCCATTTACATTTAAGGTTAATATTGTTATGTGTGAATTTTATCCTTTCAGTATGATGCTAGCTGGTTAATTTGCTCATTAGTTGATTCAGTCTCTTCATAGTTTTGATGGTCTTTACAATTTGGTATGATTTTACAGGGGCTGGTACCATTTGTTCCTTTCCATGTTTCATGCTTCCTTCAGGAGCTCTTGTAAGGCAGGCCTGGTGGTGACAAAATCTCAGCATTGGCCTGTCTGTGAAGGATTTTATTTCTCCTTCACTTATGAAGCTTAGTTTCACTGAATATGAAATTCTGGGTTGCAAATTCTGTTATTTAAGAATGTTGAATATCGGCGCCCACTCTCTTCTGGCTTGTAGGGTTTCTGACAAGATATCCACTGTTAGTCTGATGGGCTTCCCTTTGTGGGAAACCCGACCTTTCTCTCTTGCTGCCCTTAACATTTTTTGCTTCATTTCAACCTTGGTGAATCTGACGATTATGTGTCTTGAGATTGGTCTTCTTGAGGATTATCTTTGTGGTGTTCTCTGTATTTCCTGAATTTGAATGTTGGCCGGTCTTGTTTGGTTGGGGAAGTTCTCCTGGATAATATCCTGAAGAGTGTTTTCCAACTTGGTTCCATTCTCCCCGTCACTTTCAGGTACACCAATCAAATGTAGGTTTGGTCTTTTCACATACTCCCATATTTCTTGGAGGCTTCGTTCATTCCTTTTCATTCTTTTTTCTCTAATCTTGTCTTCATGCTTTATTTCATTAAGTTGATCTTCAATCTGTGATATCCTTTCTTCCACTTGATCGATTCAGCTATTGATACTTGTATATGCTTCATGAAGTTCTCAGTTAAGCACTTCTAAATGCACTCCCACTTATGGTTCTTTTCTTGTGACAACTTTTAGTTTCGACTGTTTACTTTCTCTCTTCCTCTTAGCACAGTGATTCCAAATGAGGGCAGAGTCCAGCTAATTCTCACTTTGGAATCAACCTATATGTGAATTAATCAGTAGATGCTACTAACTGATAATTACTTTATTTACATATTCAACAAACAAGTAAGATCTACAGAGTGTCTACTATGTGTGCATCATTGTGCTAGGGGATAAGTAGTTCTGCCCAGAGGAAGTAGAAGTTTGATCTCAGGAAAAACTAAGTAAAAGTTGTGTGAAACATGGGACACAATATTCTAGGCAGAGGGAACAATGTCTTTCAAGGTTTGGAGATATGAAATTCCATGACCTTTAAGAAAAATTGTGTGTTGTTTAATATGGCTGGATATAAGATGTGAACAGTGCACACAGGGAGAAATGAGGATGCGGAGGTCAACAGAAACTATTAGCTGGACATTTTTTTATTATGTGAGATTGCTTTGTTTGCAGAATATTTGGCATCCCTGTCTCCTCCCCACTGAATGCCAGAAGATGTCCCAGTCATCACAGTAATAAAAAACATCCCGGGGGGCGGAGCAAGATGGCCGAATAGGAACAGCTCCAGTCTCCAACTCCCAGCACGAGCGACACAGAAGACCAGTGATTTCTGCATTTTCAACTGAGGTACTGGGTTCATCTCACTGGGGAGTGCCGGACGATCGGTGCTGGTCAGCTGCTGCAGCCCGACCAGCGAGAGCTGAAGCAGGGCGAGGCATTGCCTCACCTGGGAAGTGCAAGGGGGAAGGGAATCCCTTTTCCTAGCCAGGGGAACTGAGAAACACAACACCTGGAAAATCGGGTAACTCCCACCCCAATACTGCGCTTTAAGCAAACAGGCACACCAGGAGATCATATCCCACACCTTGCCGGGAGGGTCCCACACCCACGGAGCCTCCCTCATTGCTAGCACAGCAGTCTGTGATCTACCGGCAAGGCAGCAGCAAGGCTGGGGGAGGGGCGCCCGCCATTGCTGAGGCTTAAGTAGGTAAACAAAGCTGCTGGGAAGCTCGAACTGGGTGGAGCTCACAGCAGCTCAAGGAAACCTGCCTGTCTCTGTAGACTCCACCTCTGGGGACAGGGCAATAACAAACACAGCCGAAACCTCTGCAGACGCAAACGACTCTGTCTGACAGCTTTGAAGAGAGCAGTGGATCTCCCAACATGGAGGTTGAGATCTGAGAAGGGACAGACTCCCTGCTCAAGTGGGTCCCTGACCCCTGAGTAGCCTAACTGGGAGACATCCCCCACTAGGGGCAGTCTGACACCCCACACCTCACAGGGTGGAGTACACCCCTGAGAGGAAGCTTCCAAAGCAAGAATCAGACAGGTACACTTGCTGTTCAGAAATATTCTATCTTCTGCAGCCTCTGCTGCTGATACCCAGGCAAACAGGATCTGGAGTGGACCTCAAGCAATCTCCAACAGACCTACAGCTGAGGGTCCTGACTGTTAGAAGGAAAACTATCAAACAGGAAAGACACCTACACCAAAACCCCATCAGTACATCACCATCATCAAAGACCAGAGGCAGATAAAACCACAAAGATGGGGAAAAAGCAGGGCAGAAAAGCTGGAAATTCAAAAAATAAGACCACATCTCCCCCGGCAAAGGAGCGCAGCTCATCACCAGCAACGGATCGAAGCTGGACGGAGAATGACTTTGACGAGATGAGAGAAGAAGGCTTCAGTCCATCAAATTTCTCAGAGCTAAAGGAGGAATTACGTAACCAGCGCAAAGAAACTAAAAATCTTGAAAAAAAAGTGGAAGAATTGATGGCTAGAGTAATTAATGCAGAGAAGGTCATAAATGAAATGAAAGAGATGAAAACCATGACACGAGGAATACGTGACAAATGCACAAGCTTCAGTAACCGACTCAATCAACTGGAAGAAAGAGTATCTGCGATTGAGGATCAAATGAATGAAATGAAGCGAGAAGAGAAACCAAAAGAAAAAAGAAGAAAAAGAAATGAACAAAGCCTGCAAGAAGTATGGGATTATGTAAAAAGACTAAATCTACGTCTGATTGGGGTGCCTGAAAGTGAGGGGGAAAATGGAACCAAGTTGGAAAACACTCTTCAGGATATCATCCAGGAGAACTTCCCCAACCTAGTAGGGCAGGCCAACATTCAAATCCAGGAAATACAGAGAACGCCACAAAGAGACTCCTCAAGAAGAGCAACTCCAAGACACATAATTGCCAGATTCACCAAAGTTGAAATGAAGGAAAAACTCTTAAGGGCAGCCAGAGAGAAAAGTCGGGTTACCCACAAAGGGAAGCGCATCAGACTAACAGCAGATCTCTCGGCAGAAACTCTCCAAGCCAGAAGAGAGTGGGGGCCAATATTCAACATTCTTAAAGAAAAGAATTTTAAACCCAGAATTTCATATCCAGCCAAACTAAGTTTCATAAGCGAAGGAGAAATGAAATCCTTTACAGATAAGCAAATGCTTAGAGATTTTGTCACCATTAGACCTGCCTTACAAGAGACCCTGAAGGAAGCACTAAACATGGAAAGGAACAACCGGTACCAGCCATTGCAAAAACATGCCAAAATGTAAAGACCATCGAGGCTATAACAATCTTAACCTTAAATGTAAATGGACTAAATGCTCCAATTAAAAGACACAGACTGGCAAACTGGATAAAGAGTCAAGACCCATCAGTCTGCTGTATTCAGGAGACCCATCTCACACGCAGAGACATACATAGGCTCAAAATAAAGGGATGGAGGAAGATTTACCAAGCAAATGGAGAACAAAAAAAAGCGGGGGTTGCAATACTAGTCTCTGATAAAACAGACTTTAAACCATCAAAGATCAAAAGAGACAAAGAAGGCCATTACATAATGGTTAAGGGATCAATTCAACAGGAAGAGCTAACTATCCTAAATATATATGCACCCAATACAGGAGCACCCAGATTCATAAGCAAGTCCTTAGAGACTTACAAAGAGACTTAGACTCCCATACAATAATAATGGCAGACTTCAACACCCCACTGTCAACATTAGACAGATCAACAAGACAGAAAGTTAACAAGGATATCCAGGAATTGAACTCATCTCTGCAGCAAGCAGACCTAATAGACATCTATAGAACTCTCCACCCCAAATCAACAGAATATACATTCTTCTCAGCACCACATCGTACTTACTCCAAAATCGACTACGTAATTGGAAGTAAAGCACTCCTCAGCAAATGTACAAGAACAGAAATTATAACAAACTGTCTCTCAGACCACAGTGCAATCAAACTAGAACTCAGGACTAAGAAACTCAATCAAAACCGCTCAACTACATGGAAACTGAACAACCTGCTCCTGAATGACTACTAGATACATAACGAAATGAAGGCAGAAATAAAGATGTTCTTTGAAACCAATGAGAAAAAAGATACAACATACCAGAATCTCTGGGACACATTTAAAGCAGTGTGTAGAGGGAAATTTATAGCACTAAATGCCCACAAGAGAAAGCAGGAAAGATCTAAAATTGACACTCTAACATCGCAATTAAAAGAACTAGAGAAGCAAGAGCAAACACATTCAAAAGCTAGCAGAAGGCTAGAAATAACTAAGATCAGAGCAGAACTGAAGGAGATAGAGACACAAAAAACTCTCCAAAATTTCAATGAATCCAGGAGTTGGTTTTTTGAAAAGATCAACAAAATTGGCAGACCACTAGCAAGACTAATAAAGAAGAAAAGAGAGAAGAATCAAATTGACGCAATTAAAAATGATAAAGGGGATATCACCACCGACCCCACAGAAATACAAACTACCATCAGAGAATACTATAAACACCTCTACGCAAATAAACTGGAAAATCTAGAAGAAATAGATAATTTCCTGGACACTTACACTCTTCCAAGACTAAACCAGGAAGAAGTTGAATCCCTGAATAGACCAATAGCAGGCTCTGAAATTGAGGCAATAATTAATAGCCTACCAACCAAAAAAAGTCCAGGACCAGATGGATTCACAGCTGAATTCTACCAGAGATACAAGGAGGAGTTGGTACCATTCCTTCTGAAACTATTCCAATCAATAGAAAAAGAGGGAATCCTCCCTAACTCATTTTATGAGGCCAACATCATCCTGATACCAAAGCCTGGCAGAGACACAACAAAAAAAGAGAATTTTAGAGCAATATCCCTGATGAACATCAATGCAAAAATCTCAATAAAATACTGGCAAACCGGATTCAGCAACACATCAAAAAGCTTATCCACCATGATCAAGTGGGCTTCATCCCTGGGATGCAAGGCTGGTTCAACATTCGCAAATCAATAAACATAATCCAGCATATAAACAGAACCAAAGACAAGAACCACATGATTATCTCAATAGATGCAGAAAAGGCTTTTGACAAAATTCAACAGCCTTCATGCTAAAAACGCTCAATAAATTCGGTATTGATGGAACGTACCTCAAAATAATAAGAGCTATTTATGACAAACCCACAGCCAATATCATACTGAATGGGCAAAAACTGGAAAAATTCCCTTTGAAAACTGGCACAAGACAGGGATGCCCTCTCTCACCACTCCTATTCACCATAGTGTTGGAAGTTCTGGCTAGGGCAATTAGGCAAGAGAAAGAAATCAAGGGTATTCAGTTAGGAAAAGAAGAAGTCAAACTGTCCCTGTTTGCAGATGATATGATTGTATATTTAGAAAACCCCATTGTCTCAGCCCAAAATCTCCTTAAGCTGATAAGCAACTTCAGCAAAGTCTCAGGATACAAAATTAATGTGCAAAAATCACAAGCATTCTTATACACCAGTAACAGACAAACAGAGCCAAATCATGAATGAACTTCCATTCACAATTGCTTCAAAGAGAATAAAATACCTAGGAATCCAACTTACAAGGGATGTAAAGGACCTCTTCAAGGAGAACTACAAACCACTGCTCAGTGAAATAAAAGAGGACACAAACAAATGGAAGAACATACCATGCTCATGGATAGGAAGAATCAATATCGTGAAAATGGCCATACTGCCCAAGGTAATTTATAGATTCAATGCCATCCCCATCAAGCTACCAATGAGTTTCTTCACAGAATTGGAAAAAACTGCTTTAAAGTTCATATGGAACCAAAAAAGAGCCCGCATCTCCAAGACAATCCTAAGTCAAAAGAACAAAGCTGGAGGCATCACGCTACCTGACTTCAAACTATACTACAAGGCTACAGTAACCAAAACAGCATGGTACTGGTACCAAAACAGAGATATAGACCAATGGAACAGAACAGAGTCCTCAGAAATAATACCACACATCTACAGCCATCTGATCTTTGACAAACCTGAGAGAAACAAGAAATGGGGAAAGGATTCCCTATTTAATAAATGGTGCTGGGAAAATTGGCTAGCCATAAGTAGAAAGCTGAAACTGGATCCTTTCCTTACTCCTTATACGAAAATTAATTCAAGATGGATTAGAGACTTAAATGTTAGACCTAATACCATAAAAATCCTAGAGGAAAACCTAGGTAATACCATTCAGGACATAGGCATGGGCAAAGACTTCATGTCTAAAACACCAAAAGCAACGGCAGCAAAAGCCAAAATTGACAAATGGGATCTCATTAAACTAAAGAGCTTCTGCACAGCAAAAGAAACTACCATCAGAGTGAACAGGCAACCTACAGAATGGGAGAAAATTTTTGCAATCTACTCATCTGACAAAGGGCTAATATCCAGAACCTACAAAGAACTCAAACAAATTTACAAGAAAAAAACAAACAACCCCATCAAAAAGTGGGCAAAGGATATGAACAGACATTTCTCAAAAGAAGACACAGCCAACAGACACATGAAAAAATGCTCATCATCACTGGCCATCAGAGAAATGCAAATCAAAACGACAATGAGATACCATCTCACACCAGTTAGAATGGCGATCATTAAAAAGTCAGGAAACAACAGGTGCTGGAGAGGATGTGGAGAAATAGGAACACTTTTACACTGTTGGTGGGATTGTAAACTAGTTCAACCATTATGGAAAACAGTATGGCGATTCCTCAAGGATCTAGAACTAGATGTACCATATGACCCAGCCATCCCATTACTGGGTATATACCCAAAGGATTATAAATTATGCTGCTATAAAGACACATGCACACGTATGTTTATTGCAGCACTATTCACAATAGCAAAGACTTTGAATCAACCCAAATATCCATCAGTGACAGATTGGATTAAGAAAATGTGGCACATATACACCATGGAATACTATGCAGCCATAAAAAAGGATGAGTTTGTGTCCTTTGTAGGGACATGGATGCAGCTGGAAACCATCATTCTTAGCAAACTATCACAAGAACAGAAAACCAAACACCGCATGTTCTCACTTATAGGTGGGAACTGAACAATGAGATCACTTGGACTCAGGAAGGGGAACATCACACACAGGGGCCTATCATGGGGAGGGGGGAGGGGGGAGGGATTGCATTGGGAGTTATACCTGATGTAAATGACGAGTTGATGGGTGCAGCACACCAACATGGCACAAGTATACATATGTAACAAACCTGCACGTTATGCACATGTACCCTACAACTTAAAGTATAATAATAATAAATTAATTTAAAAAAAAAAAAACATCCCACCACACATACTCACACATTTTAAAACACTTCTAAATGAGTACCCCCTTTGGTTGAGAACCACTGAGGCTTAATCAAGGATGACCTTTTATGCTCTTCTAATAAGGTTAGACTTACACCTGTAGGGCCTGAGATTCTCAAACTGCAGTAGAAGATGGTGTGCAAAAGGATACATAATTTCTTAAGACACATATGGCTAATTTTTAAGCTTTAATTATATTCATTTTTTAAATTAATGAAAGTATAGTAATATATTATTTTATATTTAAATAAGCAGATAAAATATGGAGTAGAATTCTAAATGACCCTGAATTTTTACCAGAAAATAAGAGAAAATTTTTACATGCACTGCCACTTCTAACTACAGCTCAAACTCCTGGCGATATGTCAATTGGAAAGTTTGAAAAGCAATGGAAATTATGAGTCAATGAAGTGTTTGCAATAAGGAGAAAGTATAATCAAATTTGTGTTTTAGAAAGATCACTTTATCTGCTATTGGGAAAGGCACTGGAAAAGGTAAGACAGGCAAACAGACCAGTTAGGAGTAATAACTCAGGACTGAAATAACAAGAGCTTATCCTATGAACAGGAGGGATGGATGTGAGAATTATTTAAGAAGAAGAGTTGGCATGGCTCAGTAAATGAATGGATGTACAGAATGAAAGAAAGTTATTGAAAACATAAACCAGGTTTCTGGCTTGGGCATTTAGTGAATAACACAAAAGTGTTCAAAGGATTACCTGAATTGGGGAAGGAAAAGGAAAGATACTGCAAGTTTTTGGACATGTTGACTTTGAGTTGGATACAGATTTCTAATGTACAGGTCAAGTAAGCCATAGTAAATATGCTCCTCTAGCACAGGAAAGATAATACAAGTTGTTGATCTAGCTTTTGAAATTGTAATTATGTTGGTAGTCAAAGCCGGGGCATGCATAAGTTACCCCAAGGAAAGTGAGCAGAGTGATAAAAAAGAAGAGGGCTGGGGAGGCAGGAAATGGCCAAATAGAAGTCTTCACCAGTCGTCCTCCCTGCAGGAACACCAAATGTAACAACCATCTACACAAAAAAAAAACACCTTCATAAGAACAAAATATTAGGTTAGTAATCGCAGTACCTGATTTTGACTTCATATTACTGAAAGATGCACTTAAGAGGGTAGGAAAACAGTCTTGAATTACTGACGCCATTTCTCCCTCATCCCCTGGTGGCAGCAATGTGGCACAGCGAATCTTTACACTTGCGGAAGGGAGGGTGCAGTGATAGCAGGACTTTGCATTGGAACTCAGTGCTTCCACATCACAGCAGAAAGCAACAATGGGAATAACTCAGCCAATGCCCATGAAGGGAGTACTTGCAAAGCCCTAGCCAAAGGGGAATTGTCTTTCCAAGCAGTCAGAACTTGAGTTACTGCAAGCCATGCCACTGCAAGATAAAGGGCTCTGGGGTTCTAAATAAACTTCAAAGGCAGCCTAGGCCACAAAGACTGCAACTCCTAGGCAAGTCAAAGTGCTGTGCTAAACTCAGAACCAGTGGACTTGGGGGGGTCATGCAACCTAATGAGACACCAGTCAAGGTGGCCAAGGGAGTGTTTGTGCCACAGCTCCCCAAACCAAGGAAAGCACAGCTAATAACTCCAAGAGACTCCTTCTTTCTGCTTGAGGAGAGGAGTGGGAAGAGTAAAGAGGACTTTGTCTTGGTACTTGAATACCAGCTCAGCTGCAGTAGAATAGGGCATCAGGTAGAGTCCTGAGGCACCCATTCCAGGTCCTGACTCCCGGATGACAGTAGGGAACCCACTTCCTTGAAATGAAGAACCCAATTCTGGCAGGATTTATCACCTGGCAAAAGAGCCCTTGGGCCCTGAATAATCAGCAGCAGTACCCAGGTAGTACATGCGATTGGTCTTGGGTGACACTCTGAGACATGCTAACTTCAGGTGTGACCCAGCACATTTCCAGCTGTGGTGGCTATAAGGATATACCCTTTCGGCTTGAGAAAATGAGAAGGAAGGGTAAATGGTCTTTGTCTTGCAGCTTAGGTACTAGCTTACCCACAGTGGCGTAGAGCACCAACCAGGCTCTTGGGGTCACTAATTCCAGGCCTTGGCTCTTGGGCAGTATTTATGAACCTGTCTTGGGCCAGAGGGGAATCCACTGCCCTGCAGGATGAGTCCAGGCCTGGCAGCATTCACCACAAGCTGACTGAAGAGACCTTGGGCCTTGAGTGAACATTGGTGGTAGTTTGGCAATACTGCCCATAGGCATATGGCAGTGGTGGACATGGAGAGACTTTTCTGCTTATAAAAAGGGGAGGGAAGTGTGGGAAGGACTTTGCCTTGCAGCTTGAGCAACAGCTTCAATAGAACACCTGGTAGATTCCTAAGGTTTCAAATTCCAGCCCTTGGCTCCTGAGCAGCATCTCTGGACCTGACTGGAGCTGGGGGAAACTTGCCACCCTGAAAAGAAGAACTCAAGCTAGGCCAGCTTCTCCATTTGATGATCGTAGATCTCTATGGGCTTGCTTGAACACAGATGGAAGCCAGTCAGTGATTTCTGTGGTCTTTGGGCAAGACTCAGGGCTGTGCTGACTTCAGGTCTGACCCAGTACAGTCCCAATGGTGGTGGCCACAGGGATCCTGATGTTAACCTTCCCCTAGCTCCAGGCAGCTCAGCACAGAGAGAAACTGTATTTGTTTGGGAAAAAAGTAAGGGAAAAGAACAAGCGTCTCTGGCTGGTAATCCAGAGAGTTCTTCTGGATCTTATCCAAGACCATCAATGTGGTACCTTTACAAATCTGCAAGAGCCACAGCGTTACTGGGCTTGGGGTGTCCCCTAGTTCAGATACGGCAGCAGCAACAGAAAACTTAAATCAAAACACTCAAGTCTCTTCAAATACCTGGAAAGCCTTCTTAAGAAGGATGGGTACAAATAAGTCCAGACTGCAAAGACTACAATGAATATCTAACCCTTCAATGCCAAGACACTAACAAACATCCACAAGCATCAAGACCATGGAGGAAAGTTTGACTTCACCAAACAAACTAAGCACCAGGGATGAATCTAAGAGAGACAGAGATAAGTGACTTTTGAAAAATAGAATTCAAAATAGCTGTTTTGGGGAAATTCAAGATAACACAGAGAAGGAATTTAGAATCTTATTAGATAAATTTAACAAAGAGATTGAAATGATTGAGAAGAATAAAGCAGAAATTCTGGAGTTGAAAATAGCAATTAGCGTACTTTGTAGTATGCTTTGTAGACTCTTAACAGCAGAATCCATCAATCAAAAGAAATAGTTAGGAAGCTTGAAGACAGATTATTTGAAAACACACAGTCAGAGGAGATAAAAGAAAAAAATTGAAAATGAGAAAGCATGGCTACAAGATCTAGAAAACAGCCTCAAAAGGATAAATCCAAGATTATTGGCCTTAAAACACAGAGAGAGAGGGGTAGAATGTTTATTCAAAAGAATAAGACCAGAGAATGTCTGAAACTCAGAGAAAGATATCAATATTCAAGTACAAGAAGGTTATAGAACACCAAGAAGATTTAACCCAAATAAGACTAACTCAAGACACTTAATAATAAAGCATCCAAAAGTCAAGGATAAAGAAAGGATCCTAAAAGCAGCAAGAGAAAAGAAACAAATAATATACGATGCATCTCCAATACATCTGGCAACAAACTTCTCAGTGGAAAAACTTATAGGCCAGAAGAAAGCGGCATGGCATATTTAAAGTGCTGAAGTGAAAAAAAAAATTATGCTAGAATAGTATATCCAGAGAAAATATCCTTCACACATGAAGGAGAAACAAACTAACCTGAGGGGTTTCATCAACACCAGACATGTTCTACAAGAAAAGCTAAAAGGAATTCTTCAATCAAAAAGAAAAAGATATTAATTAGCAATAAGAAATAATCTGAAGATACAAAACTAACTAGTAATAGCAAACAGGAAAACACAAAATATTATAACACTGTAATTGTGTTGTGCAAACTACCCATATCTTGAGTATAATGACCAAAATATGACCCTATCAAAAATAATAACTATGACCGGGCACAATGGCTCACACCTGTAATCTCAGCACTTTGGGAGGCTGAGGTGGGTGGATCACCTGAGGTCAGGAGTTCACAACAAGCCTGGCCAGCATGGCAAAACCCCGTCTGTACTAAAAATACAAAAAGTAGCCAGGGGTGGTGGCATGCGCCTGTAGTCCCAGCTACTCAGGAGGCTCAGGCAGGAAAAATTGCTTGAACCTCGGGAGGCAGTGGTGGCAGTGAGCTGAGATCGTGCCACTGCACTCCAGCCTGGGTGAAAGAGCAAGACTCCATCCCTAAATAAATAAATAAATACATACAGACATACATACATACATAACTACAACAGCTTCTCAAGACAAAGACACTATAAGATGATATAAACAGAAATAATAAAAAGCTGAAAAGCAGGGGGATGAAGTTAAAGTGTGGAGTTTTATTAGCCTTCTTTTAGCTTGTTAGTTTGCGTCTTCATGCAATTGGTGTTAGGGTTTCATCAATTTAAAGTAATAAGTTATAAGATATTATTTGCAAGCCTCATGGCAACCCCAATTTTTTTAAAAAAAACAACTTACAACAGATGCGCAAAAAATAGGAAACAAGAAGTTAAAACATCATTGAAGAAAATCACATACACTAAAAGGAAGACAAGAAAAAAGGAAGAGAAGACCACAAAACAGCCAGAAAGCAAATTTTTTTAATGGCAGGAGAAAGACTTTACTTACCAATAAAATTGAATATAAATGAACTAAACTCTCCAATCAAAAGACACAGAGTGGCTGAATGGATAAAAAACAAGATGCAACAATCTGTTGCCTACAAGAAATGCACTAAAAACACACATAGATTGAAAATAAAGGGATGAACAAAGATATTCCATGCCAATGGAGACCAAAGAAAAGCAGGAGTAGCTATGCCTATATCAGACAAAATAGGTCTCAAGACAAAAACTTTAAAAAGTGAAAAAGAAGGTCATATAATGATAAAGGAGTCAATTCAGCAAGAGGATATAACAGTTGTAAATATATATATGCACCCGACGCTGGAGCACCCAGATATACAAAGCAAATATTATTAGAGCTAAAGAGAGAGATGAGTCTCAATATAATAATAGCTGGAGACTTCAACACCCCACTTTCAGAATTGGACAGATCTTCCAGACAGAAAATCAACAAAGAAACATCAGACTTACTCTGCACTATTGTCCAAATAGACCACCTTGGTATTTATAGAACATTTCATTCAATGACTGCGGAATACACATTTTTCTCCTCAGCACATAGATGATTCTCAAGGATAGATGATATGTTATACCATAAAACAAGTCTTTAAAATTTCAAAAACAGTGAAATGACATTCTGCTTTTTGTTACCACAATGAAATATAACTAGAAATCAGTAACTAAAAGAATTTTGGAAACTATGCAAACACATGTAAATTAAACACTATGCTCCTGATTGACTAGTGAATCAATGAGAAAATTCAAAAATTGCTGGAAAAAATGACAATGGAAACACAACATACCAAAACCTATGGGATACAGTGAAAGCAGTACTAAGAGGAAAGTCTATAGCTATAAGCACCTACAGCAAAAAAGATAAAGACTTCGAGTAAATAACCTAATAGTCCATGTTAAAGAACTAGAAAAGCAAAAGCAAACCCAAACCAAAATCAGTAGAAGAAAATAAATTATGAAGACCAGAGCAAAAATAAATAAATAAATAAAACTGAAATGAAGAAAACAATACAAAGGATCCATAAAACAAAAAGTTGGGTTTTAAAATATTTTTAAGTTCAGTGGTACATGTGCAGGTTTGTCATATAGGTAAACTCATGTCACAGGGGTTTGTTGTACAGAATATTTTGTCACCCAGGCATTAAGCCTTTTCCCCAGTAGTTATTTTTCTAATCCTCTTTCTCCTCCTAGCTCCCACTTCTAAGAGACCACATGCAGAATATGCTTTTCTGTTCCTGTATTAGTTGGTGAAGGATAGTGGCCTCCAGCTCCATCCGTGTTTCTACAAAGGATATGATACCATTGTTTCTATGACTGCATAGTACCCCATGGTGTATATATACCATATTTTTTTTATCCAGTCTAGCCATCAATGCCATTTAGGTTGATTTCATGTCTTTGCTATTATGAACAGTGATGCAATAAAGATACACATGCATGTGTTTTTATGACAGAATGATTTATATTCCTTTAAGTATATACCTAGTGATGGGGTTCCTTTGTCAAATGGTAGTTCTGTTTTTAGTTTTTTGAGGAAACACCACACTGCTTTCCATAATCACTGAACTAATTTATGCTACCACCACCAGTGTATAAGCATTTCCTTTTCTCTGCAACCTCACCAGCATCTGTTATTTTTGACTTTTTAGTAGTAGCCATTCTGATTGATGTGAGATGGTATCTCATTGTGTTTTAGATTTGCATTTTTCTAATGATCAGTGATGTTGAGCTTTTTTTTCATATGATTGTTGGCTGCATGTAGGTCTTCTTTTGAAAGGTGTCTGTTCATGTCTTTGCCCACTTTCCAATGGGTTTTTTTTTTTCCTGTAAATTTGTTTAAGTTCCTTATAGATGTTGGATATTAGACCTTTGCTGGATGAATAGTTTGCATAAGTTTTCTCCCATCCCATAGGTTATCCATTTACTCTGTTGGTAGTTTATTTTGCTGTGCAGAAGCTCTTTAGTTTAATTAGAGCCCATTTGTCAATTTTTGCTTTTGTTGCAATTGCTTTTATCTTCTTTGTCATGAAACCTTTGCCCATTCCTATGTCAAGAATGATATTATCTAGATTGTCTTCCAGGGTTTTCATAGTTTTGGTTTTACAATTAAGTCTTTAATCCATCTTGAGCTGATCTTTGTGTATGGTGTATATGGGTTCTGGTGTCAATCTTTTGCATACGGTTAGCCAGTTATCCCAGCACTATTTATTGAATAGGTTTCCTAATGTTTGTTTTTGCCACCTTTGTTGAATATCAGATGGTTGTTGGTGTGTGGTCTTATTTCTGGGCTATGTATTTTGTCCCATTGGTCTATGTGCCTGCCTTTGTACCAGTACCATGCTGTTTTGTTTACTGTATCCCTATAGTATAGTTTGAAGTCAGGTAGTGTGATGCCTCCAGCTTTGATCTTTTTGCTTAGGATTGCCTTGGCTATCTGGGGCTCTGTTTTGGTTTCATATTAATTTTTTTTATTTTTTTTATTTTAATAGGCTTTCAGAGAAACAGGTGATGCTTAGTTACATTAATAAGTTATTTAATGGTGATCTCTGAGATTATTGATGCACCCATTACCCGAGCAATGTACACTGTACCCAGTGTGCAGTCTTTTATCCCTCATCCCCAATCCTTTCTCCTGAGTTCCCAAAGTCCAGTGCATCATTCTTATGCATTTGCATCTTCATAGTTTAGCTCCCAGATATAAGTGAGACCATACAATGTTTGTTTTTTTATTCCTGAGTTACTTCACTTAGAATAATAGTCTCCAATTCCATCCAGGTTGCTGTGAATGTCATTATTTTATTCCTTTTTATGGCGGAGTAGTATTCTATGGTATATATATTGTCCACTCACTGATTGATGGGCATTTGGGCTTGTTTCATATTTCAGCAATTGCAAATTGTGCTGCTATAAACATGTGTGAACAAGTATCTTTTTCATATAATGATTTATTTTCCTCTGGGTAGATACATAGTAGTGGGATTGCTGAATCAAATGGTAGACCTACTTTTAGTTCTTTTAGGAAACTACACACTGTTTTCCACAGTGGTTGTACTAGTTTACATTCCTGCCAACAGGGTAAAAATGTTCCCCTTTCACCACATCCACACCAACATCTATTATTTTTTGATTGTTTGATCATGGTCGTTCTTGAAAATGTGAGGTGGTATCACATTGTGGTTTTTATTTGCATTTCCCAGATAGTGATGTTGAGCACTTTTCCATATGCCTGTTGGCCATTTGTACATTTTTTTTTGAGAATTGTCTATTCATGTCCTTTTGATGGGATTGTTTTTTTCTTACTGATTTGTTTAAGTTCTTTGTATATTCTGGATATCCTTTGTTGGATATGTAGTTTGTGAAGATTTTCTTCCACTATGTGGATTGTCTGTTAACTCTACTGATTACTTCTTTTGCTGTGCAGAAGCTTTTCAGTTTAATTAAGTGCCATCTATTTATCTTTGCTTTTGTTGCATTTGCTTTTGGGTTCTTGGTCATGAAGTTTTTGCCTCAGTGTATGTCTAGAAGGGTTTTTTTGATGTTATCTTCTAGAATCTTTATGGTTTCAGGTCTTACATTTAAGTCTTTGGTTCATTTTGAGTGATTTTTCATATAAGGTAAGAGATGAGGATCCAGTTTTATTCTTCTACATGTGGCTTGCCAATTATCCCAGCACGATTTGTTGAATAAGGTGTCCTTTCCCCACTTTATGTTTTTGTTACTTTGTTGAAGAGTGATGAAAACAATTTTTTTACAGTTGGCTGTAAACATTTGGCTTTATTTCTGGGTTCTCTATTATGTTCCATTGGTCTATGTGTCTATTTTTATACCAGTACCATTCTGTTTTGGTGACTATGGCCTTATAGTATAATTTGAAGCAGGTAATGTGATGCCTCCAGATTTTTTCTTTTTGCTTAGTCTTGCTTTAACTATGTGGACACTTTTTTGGTTCCATATTAGTTTTAGAATTATTTTTTTCTAATTCTTTGAATAATGATGGTGGTATTTTGATGGTAATTGTGTTGAATTTGTAGATTGCTTTTGGCAGTATGGCCATTTTCACAATATTGATTCTACCCATCCATGAGTATGGGATGTGTTTCCATTTGTTTCCGTCATCTATGATTTCCTTCAGTAGTGTTTTGTAGTTGTCCTTGTAGAAGTCTTTCACCTCCTTAATTAGGTATGTTCTTAACTTTCTTTGTTTTGTTTTTGTTTTTATTGTGTGTGTTATTTTTGCAGCTATTGTAAAAGGAGTTGAGTTCTTGATTTGATTCTCAGCTAGGTCATTGTCGGTGTATAGCAGAGCTACTGATTTGTGTGTATTAATTTTGTATCCTGAAACTTGTTGAATTCATTTACCAGTTTTATGAGCTTTTTGGATGAGTCTTTAGGGTATTCTATGTATACGATTATATCATCAGCAAATGGTGACAGTTTAACTTCCTCTTTACCAATTTGGATGCCCTTGATTTCTTTTCTTGTGTGAGTACTCTGGCTAGGACTTTCCATACTATTTTGAATAGAAGTGATGAAAGTGGGCATCCTTCTCTTGTTCCAGTTCTCAGGGGGAATGCTTTTAACCTTCCCCATTCAGTATGTTAGCTGTGTGTTAGTCATAGATGGCTTTTATTACCTCAAGTTATGTACCTTCTATGCTGATTTTGCTGAGGGTTTTAATCATAACAGGATGCTGAATTTTGAAAAATGTTTTTTCTGTGTCTATTGAGATGATCACATAATTTTTGTTTTTAATTCTGTTTATGTGATGTATCACAATTATTGACTTATGCATTTTAAACCACCCCTTCATCTCTGGTACAAAACCAACTTGATCATGGTGAATTATCTTTTTGATATGCTGTTGGGTTCAATTACCTAGTATTTTGTTGAGGGTTTTTGCATCTGTGTTCATCAGGGATATTGGCCTATAGTTTCCTTTTTTGCTATGTCCTTCCCTGGTTTTGGTATTAGGGTGATACTGGCTTCATAGAATGAATTTAGGGAGAATTCCCTCTTTCTCAATCCTGTGGAATAGTGCCAATAGGATTGGTACGAATTCTTCTTTGAATTTCTGACAGAATTCAGCTGTGAATCTGCCTGTTCAGAGATTTTATATCTTCCTGGTTTAAACTAAGAGGGTTGTATCTTTCTAGGAATTTATCCATCTCCTCTAGGTTTTCTACTTTATCTGCATAAACTTGTTCATAGTAGCCTTGAATAATCCTTTGTATTTCTTTGGTATGAGTTGTGATATCTCCTGTTTCATTTCTGATTGAGCTTATTTGGATATTCTCTCTTTTCTTGGTTAATCTTGCCAATGGTCTGTCAATTTTATTTATCATTAATCTTTTATTAATCTTTTGTATTTTTGTTATTTATCATTATTTGTCATTAATATTTTGTTATTATTGTTGTTTCAATTTCATTTAGTTCTGCTCTGATTTTCATTATTTATTTTGTTCTTCTGGGTTTGGGTTTGGGTTTCCATTGTTATTGTTTCTCCAGTTCCATGGGGTGTGACCTTAGATTTTCTATTTGTGCTCTTTCAGGCTTTTTAATGTAGGCATTTAATGCCATGAACTTTCTTTTCAGCGCCACTTTAACATCCCCAAAAGATCATACCAGCTCAACAGCAATGGATTCAAACAAAGACAAAATCTCTGAACTGCCAGAAAAGGAATTCAGAGGGTCAACTACTAAGCTAATCAATAAGGCACCAGAAAAAGGTGAAGTCAAACTTAAGGAAATCAAAAATATGGTACAGGATATGAAAGGAAAATTGTTCAGTGAGATAGATAACATAAATAAAAAGCAATCACAACTTCTGAAAATCAAGGACACACTTAGAGAATGCAAAATGCACTGGAAAGTTTCAGCAACAGAATCAAACAAGCAGAAGAAAGAAAATCAGGGCCCCAAGACAAGGCTTTCAAATTAACCCAACCTGTCAAGGACAAAGAAAAAAGAGTAATAAATAAATAAATAAACAAAGCCCCTAAGAAGTTTGGGACTATGTTAAACGTCCAAATCTAATAATAATTGGTATTCCCAAGAAAGAAGAGAAATCAGAACATTTGGAAAACATATTTGAGGGAATAATTGAGGAAAACTTCCCTGGCTTTGCTAGAGATTGAAACATCCAAATACAAGAAGCTCATAGAACACCTGAGAAATTCATTACAAAAAGATCATTGCCTAGGCACCCTGTCATCAGGTTATCTAAAGTCAAGATGAAGGAAAGAATCTTAACAGCTGTGAGGCAAAAGTATCAGGTAACCTATACAGGAAAACGTATCAGATTAACAGAAGAGTTCTCAACAGAATCCTTATAAGCTAGAAGAATTTGGGGTCCTATTTTTAGCCTCCTTAAACAAAACAATTATCAGTCAAGAATTTTGAATCCAGCAAAAAAAGACACAGTCTCTTCCAGATGAACAAATGTTAAGAGAATTTGCCACTACCAAGCCAGCACTACAAGAACTGCTAAAATGGAACTCTAAATCTTGAAACAAATTCTCAATATACACCAAAACAGAAGCTTCTTAAAGCATGAATCTCACAGGGCCTATATGACAGTAACACAATGAAAAATACCCAAAGTATTCGGGCAAAAAATAGCATGATAAATAGTATAGTAGCTCACATCTCAATACTGACATTGAATGTAAATTGCCTAAATGCACCACTTAGAAGATACAGAATGGCTGTAATCCCAGCACGTTAGGAGGCCGAGGAAGGCAGATCATGAGGTCAGGTGATCGAGACCATCCTAGCTAACACGGAGAAACCCTGTCTCTACTAAAAATACAAAAAGTTAGCCAGGTGTGGTAGTGGGCACTTGCAGTCCCAGCTACTCAAGAGGAGAATGGTGTGAACCCAGAAGGTGGAGATTGTAGTGAGCTGAGACGGCACCACTGCACTCCAGCCTGGGCAAAAGTGCAAGACTCTATCTCAAAAAAAAGGAAAAAAAAAAAGATATAGAATGGCAAAAAGGGGAAGAATTCACCAATCAAGTTTCTTCTGCCTTCAGGAGACTCACCTAACACATAAGGACTCACATAAACTTAAGGTTAAAGGATGGAAAAAGATATTCCATGCAAATGGACACCAAAAGCAAGCAGGAGTAGCTATTCTTATATCAGACAAAAAAACTTTAAAGCACAGCAATTTAAAAAGACAAAGAGGGACATTATATAATGATAAAAGGACTAGTCCAACAGGAAAATATCACAGTTCTAAATACATACGCACCTAACACTGGGGCTTCCAGATTTATAAAACAATTGCTACTAGGCCTAAGAAATGAGATAGATGGCAACACAATACTGATGGGGGTTATGTATGAGTTTTAAATATGTTTTCTATTTGTGTGAAGAATGTCATTGGTAATTTCATAGGAATAGCATTAGACCTATAAATTGCTTTGGGAAGTATGGCCATTGTAAGCAGAATGAGTCTTTCTATCCATGAGCATGGAATGTTTTTCCATTTGTTTTTGTCATCTCTGATTTCTTTGAACAATGTATTGTGGTTCTCATTGCAGAGATATTTCACCTCCCTGGTTAGCTATATTTCTATATATTTTACCCTTTTTGTGGCAATTGTGGATGGAACTGCATTCCTGATTTGGCTCTCAGCTTGACTTTGGTGTATAGGAATGCTAGTGATTTTTGTACATTGATTTTGTATTCTGAGATTTCATTGAAGTTGTTTGTCAGCTTAAGGAGCATTTGAGCTAAGACCATGGAATTTTTCACTATACAATCATATTATCTGTAGGCAACAATAGTTTGACTTCCTCCCTTCCTATTTGAATGCCCTTTATTTCTTTCTTTTGCCCAATTGCTCTGGCCAGGACTTACAATACTATGCTGAATAGGAGTGGTAGAGAGCACATACTTTTCTTGTGCTGGTTTTCAAAGGGAATGTTTCCCGCTTTTTCCTATTCAGTGTGATGTGGGTTGTGGATTTTTCATAGATGGCTCTTATTATTTTGAGGTATGTTCCTTCAATACCTAGACTATTGAGAATTTTAAAATGAAAGGATGTTGAATTTTATTGAAGGTGTTTTCTGCATCTATTGAGATAATCATGTGGTTTTTGTCTTTAGTTCTTCTTATGTAATAAATCACATTTATTGATTTGCATATGTTGAACCAACTTTGCATCCCAGAGATGAAGCCTACTTGTTTGTGCTGGATAAGCTTTTTTATTTGCCACTGGGTTTAGTTTGCCAGTGTTTTGTTGGGGATTTTTGCATAAATGTGCATCAAGGATACCGGCCTGAAGTTTCTTTTTTTGTTGTTGTGCCTCTGCCAGGTTTTGGTATCAGGGTGATGCTGGTCTCATATAATGAGTTAGGGAGAAGTCTTTCCTTCTCAATTTTTTTGGAATAATTTCAGTAGTAATGGTACTAGCTCTTCTTTGTATATCTGATAACATTAGACTGTGAATCTGATCCTGGGCTTTTTTGTTTTGTTTTGTTTTGTTTTTTTGATAGGCTATTTGTTACACATTCAATTTTAGAGATTATTATTAGTCTGTTCAGGGATCAAAATCATGTCTGGTTCAGCATATGTGCACAGGAATTTATCCATTTTTTTAGGTTTCCTAGTTTGTGTGCAAAGCAGTGTTTTAATATTCTCCAGTGGTTGTTTGTATTTCTATAGGGTTGATAGTAACATCTCTTTTGTCACTGCTAATTTGGATTGTTTGAATCTTCTCTCTTTTCTTCTTTATTATTCTAGCTAGTGGTCTATATTTTATTAATTTTTTTCTCAAAAAAACAACTCCTTGAGTTATTAATTTTTGAATGGTTTTTCTTTTGAATGGTTGAGCTGAAATCTCCTTCAATTCAGCTCTGATTTTGATTTTGGTTATTTCTGGTCTTCTACTAGCTTTGGGGTTGGTTTTCTCTTCATTCTCTAGTTCTTTTAGTTGAAATAACTTGCTTTTGGTTCCATAGTTCTTTTAGTTGTGATGTTAGGTTTTTAAATTGAGATCTTTCATACTTTTTGATATGGGCATTTTGTACTATAAATTTCCCTCTTAACACTACCTTAGGTGTGTCCCAGAAATTATGGTATGTTTTATCTTTGTTCTCATTAATTTCAAAGAACTTCTTGATTTCTACCTCAATTTCATTATTTACCCAAAAGTCATTCAGGAGCAGGTTATTTAGTTTTCATGATATTGTATAGTTTTGAGTCATATTCTTGGTCTGGATTTCACAATTTATTGTGCTGTGGTCCAAGAGAGTGGTTGGTATTATTTCGGTTCTTTTATATTTGCTGAGGATTGTTTTATGTCCAATTATGTGGTCAATTTTGAAGTATATGCCATGCTGTGATGAGAAAAAATGTCTATTCTATTGTTTTGGAGTGAAGAGCTCTGTAGATATCAGGTCCGTTTGATCCAGTGCTGAGTTGAGGTCCTGAGTATCTTTGTTAATGTTTTGTCTTGATGATCTGTCTGATACTATCAGTGTGATATTGAAGTCTCCCACTATTATTGTGTGAGAATCTAAGTCTCTTTGAAGGTCTCTAAGAATTTTCTTTATAAATCTTGGTGTTCCTGTGTTGGGCTTATATTTATTTAGAATAGGTAGGTCTTGTTTAGTTGAACCCTTTAACATTATGTAATGCCCTTCTTTGTCTTTTTAAATCTTTGTTGGTTTAAAGTCTGTTTTGACTGAAATTAGGATTGCAGCCCTTGTTTTTCCGTCTAAGTCTTTTTGGAGGTCTCTAAAAACTTGTTTAATAAATCTGGGCTCTCCTGTGTTGACTGCATATATATTTAGCATAGTTAGGTCTTCTTGTTGAGCTGAGTCCTTTGTGTAATGCCTTTCATTGTCTCTTTATACCTTTGTTGGTTTAAAGTATGTTTTTTTTCTGAAATTAGGATTACAACCTCTGCTTTTTTCTGTTTTCCATTTGGTTGGTAGATTTTTCTTCCTCTCATTGTTTTGAGCCTATGGGTGCCATTGCATGTGAGATGGGTCTCTTGATGACAGCATACCAATAGGTCTTGGTTCTTTATCCAGCTTGCCACTCTGTGCCTTTTAATCGGGGCATTTAGCCTGTTTACCTTTGAAGTCAGTATTGATATGAGTCTATTTAATCCTGCCATCATGACATTAGCTAGCTGTTACACAGACTTGTTTGTGTGGTTGCTTTATAGTGTCACTGGTCTTGGCTGGTAATGGTCTTCCCTTTCCATATTTAATCCTTCCTTCAGAAACTTTTGTAAGGTAGGTCTGGTGGTAACGAATTCCCTCAGCATTTGTTTGTCTGATAAGGATCTTATCTCTCCTTTGCTTATGAAGCTTAGTTTGGCTGGATATGAAATCCTTATTTGAAATTTCTTTTCTTTAAGAATGTTGAATATAGGCCACCAATCTCTTCCAGCTTGTAGGGTTTCTGCTGAAAGGTCCACTGTTATCTGACAGGCTTCCCTTCACAGTTGACCTGGCCTTTTACTCTGGATGCCTTTAATATATTTTCTTTTACTTCAACCTTGGAGAATCTGAGGGTTATGTACCTTGGGGATAATCTTCTTGTATAGAATCTTTCAGGGGTTCTCTGTACTTCCTAAATTTGACTGTTGGCCTCTCTAGCGAGGTTGGAGATGTTTTCATGGACAATATACTGAAATATGTTTACCAAGTTGTTTCTTTTCTCCCCATCTCCTTCAGTGATGCCAATGATTGGTGGATTTGGCCTTTTTACATAATTTCATATTTCTCAGATTTTCTTCACTCATTTTTATTCTTTTTATTTTTGTCTGACTGTCTTATTTGAGAAATCTAGTCTTCAAGTTCTGAGATTCTTTCCTCAGCTTAGTCTATTCTGCTGTTAATACTTGCAATTGCATTGTGAAATTCTTTTAGGGTGTTTTTCAGCTCTGCCAGATCCATTAGGTTCTTTTTTTTTTTTTTTTTTTCTCATTTTGTCCTTCAGCTCTTGTATCATTTTATTGTGATTCTTAGTTTCCTTGGATTGAGTCTTGCCATTCTCCTGAATCTTGACGATTTTCATTTCTATCCATATTCTGAATTCTATCTGTGTCATTTCAGTCAACTCAGTTGGGTTAAGAAACCTTGTTGAAGAACTAGTGTGATCATTTGGAAGACAAGTCTCTCTGGCCATTTGAGTTGCCAGAGTTCTTGCATTGGTTCTTTCTCATCTCTCTGTGTAGGCGCTCCTTTAACTGCAGTGTAGATTGAGTACAATCAACAGACTTCTTTTCTGCATGTTTTCACAGAGTCAAGGCTTTGTACAGGGTCTTTACTTGTAGCTCACTTCTTGTCTTTGGTTTCACAGGGGAATATATTTTTGCTGTTGAAGCTTTGGAGTGTGATCCAGCAGGTGGCACAAGGTATAGTGGTCAATAAGTAGGCTCTTGCTCAGTTGTGTGACTTGCAAATATTTCCTCATGTTTGCAGCTGTGTTCCCTCTTAAAACTCTGAAAGTGTGGGCTCCTCTCCTACTTGAGTGCTGCCTCTATATTACAGCTTGGAAGTACCAGGCTCCTGACTGCAGCTCTGGGGTAATCTCAAAGTTTATATTCCACCCCCAACTTGGAGGCAGCAGAGGAAGGGACCTTCACAGTGGTTGTAGCCAAGGGTCCTTTACTTGTTTCCTGGAGGGTCGACCCCAGAGGGATGCAGGTCAGTAACCACTCAGTGCAATCAGCCTGGGATGGGCAAACTGTGCTGTGGGCCCAAGCTGGGGGGGTTCCCTGCCTGGTGATGGAGGGGTGGGTGGGACCCATGGGAGACAAACTTGCCTCCTCTCCTTGAGTCAACTGCAACTTGTTGGAGGTGTGGATAAAGCACTTAGGAGGTTTGCTTCTTTGGTAACCCAAATGTAGCAGAGATAGTACCACTGCAGAGGCAGTGGCAGGGGGGCTTTCAGTTGCCCCTGGGGGCATCCACCTCCAAGAAACACAGAGCTGATGTTACTGGGAGTGTTCAGTCAGTAGAATGGGGTGGCTGAGCTGCTGGTGTGAGCTGGGGGGCTCCACTTGTTGGGGAGGAAGGAGTGAAGGGCTCACTGGGAGGAGAGATTGGTCTCCTTTCTATATGGTGACTATGGCGTGCTGTAAGCTTGAGTATAGCTCTCAGGTTCTTTGTTTCTTCCCCCAACCAGGGACAGCAGAAAGAGAATCACTGCTGTGGCAGTGGCAGAGGGGCTGTTAGTTATCTCTGTGAGCGTGAGCCTCTCCCCAGCGAGACTCCAGGCCACTACCAGTGGGTATGCTCAGCTGTGGGTGGAGGAGATTGTTCTATGGTCATAAGCCAGTGTCCTAGCCTGGTGAGGATTGGGGGGTGGGAATTCTCAGAGAAGAAGGGCTGGACTCCTCTCTGTTTGGTGGCTACAGTGTGCTGGAGGTGCCATCACAGTGATGGGGCACTTTGTTCCCTCCCCAGCCTGAGGGCTGTTATGGTGGTACCACTGCAACTGCCATCACAGAGAGGTTACAGGTTGACTCTGGGCTTTCATCCATGGAGAAATGCTGGACTGCCTCTGATTTAAGTGGTCAGGCAGGGGCAGGGTGGTTGTGCTGGAGTCCCAGGTCGGGCAACCCTGCCCAGTGAGAAGAAGTGAGAACTGGGACCTGTGTGGAGAACAACCTGGCCACTTTTCCATGAGGTAGATGCTCTGTTGGGGGAGTCTGGACCAGCCCTGGTCCCTGTGGACTCTCCACAGGGTAGAGCCCTCAAGGGTGAGGGCTGCAAGACAGAAAAGATAGCAACACACTTCTCCAACTGCATGCTCTATTCCAGAAAGTTACAAAACTGCTACTAGCTTGATAGCCCTGACTTGTGGCTGGTGGGGGATTGCTGGAGACCCAAGCAAGGACGACTCATCCAGTGAGGAGATACAGGATCAGGCACCCATTTTACAAAGATTCTGGACACTTTTCTATAAGCTGCAGTATGCCAGGCATCTGCTCCGGACCCTAGTCACCTCAGAATTTCCAGTACCTGTCGCCAGCCTGAACACACCAGCAGGAGGACTCTGGAGACCCGGGTTGGGAGGCCCTGCTCAAAGAGGAAGAACAGGATCAGAGAACTGCATAAAAAATCAGTTGGGCCACTTTTTTGTAGAACAGTTGTGCTATTCTGGTGGTACACTCCATCCCCCAGTTGCCACAGACTCTGTAAAGTCTGAAGGCAATAACAGCTAAGGCTTCAACACAGCTAAGATGGCAGCCTGCCCCTCCCTCTGGGAGGTGCTGAAAAAGTGCTCAATGTCATTGATGGTCAGAGAAATATGCAAATCAAAACTACAATGAGAGATTATCTCACTCCAGTTAAAATGGCTTTTATGCGAAAGACAGGCAATAACAAATGCTAGAGAGCATGTGGAGAAAAGGGAACCCTCATACACTATTGATGGGAATGTAAATTAGTACAACCACTATGGAGAACAGTTTGGAACTTCCTCAAAAAAACCTAAAACTTGAGCTACCAGATGATCCAGAAATCCCACTGCTGGGTATATTCCCAAAATAAAATAAATCAATATATTGAAGAGATATCTGCAGTCCAAAGTGTGTTGCAGCACTGTTTACAATAGCTAAGATTTGGAAGTAACCTAAGTGTCCATTAACAGATGAATGGATAAAGAAAATGAGGTACATACACACAATGTAGTACTATTCAGCCATCAAAAGTAATGAGATTCCGTCATTCACATTAATGATGATGGAACTGGAGATCGTTATGTTAAGTTAAATAATCCAGGCACAGAATGACAAATTTTACATGTTTTCACTAATTTGTAGGAGCTAAAAATTAAAACAGTTGATGGCATAGAGATCGAGAATAGGATGGTAACAAGAGGCTGAGAAGGGTAACGGCAGGGTTGGGAGTTGGGAAGGGAAGTGGAGATGGTTACTGGGTACAAAAAATAGAGTGAATAAGATCTGGTATTTGATAGCACAGCAGGGTGGCTATTGTCAATAACAATTTAATTGTACATTTAAATATAACTAAAAGTGTGTAGTTGGATTGTTTGCAACACAAAGAAATAATAAATGCTTGAGGTAATGGATGTCTCATTTGTGATTGATGTGATTATTATGCATTGTGTTCCTGTATCAAAATATCTCATGTACCCCATAAATATATACAACTACTGTGTACTCACAAGACTTAAAAATTTAAAAAATAAATAAATAAAAGAAGAGTGCTGAGAATAGAACCCAGGGAAACAATGACATTCAATGGTTTGATAGAGGAAAAGGAGCCTGCAGAGAAGACTGAAAAAGTGCAATCTGAAAGACGGTGGGGGGTGCGGGGGGGAGCGGGGGGGAATAGGAAAGAATACTGCCATGGAAGTCAAGAAAGAAAAAAAATTTAAGTAGAAGCCAGTGACCAATAGTAGCAAATGACGCAGAAAATAAAATTAGGTAATAATTGAGATATGCACATTCAATTTCACAATTATTAAGAGATAATCTTAAAGTATGTTCAGCCAGATTGCAACAGGTTGTAATAGGTTACAGGAGTGAGTTCCCACTGCAGTGAGACAGTGAAATGGATAGAATGATAGCTGAAGGAGTTGTTTCTTGAGGAGTTTTTCATTGTTGTTGTTGTTTATTTCTTGTTATTGGAATAAGACTTGATGATTTTTAAATTCTGAGAGGACCCCAACTAGGATATTGGAAAAGATTAAAGTCAGAGTTGAGCAAAAGGAAAATTAGTGAACAAAGATCTCTCAAACTATATATGAAGTGGGGAGTTCTAGAGAACAAGTAGAAGGGAAGAAGACAATGGTGAGTATAGGTGTAAGTATATTTTTCACCATGTCAAGGTAGAAATTTTGAGGTGCCCCCTCCCATATGGCCTCTGTTTACCTGATGATAGAAAAATTAAAGCAACCTGCTGTAAGAGTAAGGAGTAGGTGAGGTGGAGAGGGAGTCTAAAAAGACAGGTTATAAATTTTGGAATAAGCATTAAAAGAATGGGGAATGTAACTGACTGAGGCAATATACAGGTATTTCTGGGTAGTATTGTGGTTCTGCTTGCTGAAAACTAAGCTTTTGTAAGAACTCCAGTGTGGTTGTGTGATTATCTTTTTCTAGGCCAAGCAGCCAGACACATAAGTAGAGATACGATAGCTTGAAATACAACTTCGTTTAATGAATACAATTTGAATACTGCTGGGGAGTAATGAAGTCTCGTAGCTCAACCTATCTGGCCATTAAAAATGGTATGAGTTAGCCGGGCATGGTAGCTTGTGCCTGTAATCCCAGCAATTTGGGATGCTGAAGCAAGAGGATTGCTTAAGCCCAGGAGTTCAAGACCAGACTGGGCAACATAGTGAGGCCCTCTCTAAAACAATTAAAATTTAAATTAGCTAGTCCTGGTGGTACACGCCTGTAGTCCAAGCTACTTGGGAGGCTGAGGTGGGAGGATCGCTTGAGCCCAGGAGTTTGAAGCTACAGTGAGCTATGATCACACCACTGCACTCCAGCCTGGGCCACAGAGCCATATCTCATCTTTATAAAATGGTATGAGTCAATTGTGTTTCACTACTGAAGACTACCTCAACTGTGTCATCTACATGTATGATTCCTCACATGAAAAGTTCAACATTATTGTCGAGGCTAAGAAAGGGAAACTTGTCTACATTAGGAAACCCATTTCCACTTTCTAGGAGTGAGATATTGCCAATATCAAGTAAGATAATGCTAGTGTCTAATATGTTATGTAGTCCACTAGTCTCTTTCTTCTCTTGGAGAAGGCTAGAGTTCACATTAGAGATGGAGGCACATTATCTCTTCCCATTCTGCAGATGGCTCAACGTTTGTGATGTAAGTGAACCATGAGAAGTATGACCACTTCTCCTCTTGTACCACAAACTCTCTGGCCCCCCTAATCAAGGTTATCCATTTATGACAACTTTGGATCATGGAGATACTCATTATCACAGTTCACACCATCACTTCCATCCTGAAAAGTCCAGATGGTTTCTTAATAGGAAACTGTGGTATGTTAGTCATATCACAGTTGGTGCTATCCAGATCATCATTGCTGCAAACACTGACACCACCAAGGCTGTGGGAAGGGTCATTCCTGTGCTGAATGGGAAGCTCATTGGCATGGTTTTCTCTATCTCCAACATGTCTGTCATGGACCTGACCTGCATCCTGGAGAAAGTATACAAGTATAGTGACATCAATAAAGTGTCAAGTCAGGCATTGGAAGGTCCCTTAAAGGACATCCTGGCCTACACTAAAGACCAAGTTATCTCCTTTGACTTTAACAGTGACACCCATTCCTCCACCTTTGATGCTTGGGCTAGCATTGATCTCCATGACCATATTGTTAAGTTCATTTACTGATAGGACAATGAGTTTGGCTATAGGAACCAAACTGCAGACTTCATGGTTCATGTGACCATTAGGGAGTAAGGGCCCTGGACCAGGGTTCCCAATGACAGCACAAGAGGAAGAGAGAGGTCTTCAGCTCTGGGGAGTTCTCTCTCAAATCTACCCCTCAACACAATGAGAATCTCTGTATCTCTGTTCTCAACATGATTCCCATCTCAATCCCCCTGGAAGAAAGATGCCATCAATATATTGACTATAACCACCAGGAAAAAAAAATGATATGGTTTTCCATGAGCAAAAATTTTAGCAGTCCATTGACAGTTAGAGTATGAGGCATTACAAATAAAGGCTTTAGTGCAGACGCCATTTAGACATGGTGTAGAAATGGGCCTCCACTCACGGTTTCTAGGCATGACTGTTTAGGCCCTGTGGAATACATTGAAATGCTTTCTCCTTTCCTTTTCTGTGTCATTCTGTGCTGTATTTTTTTTTCTCTACTGCTCTACTAATAGGGGTTAAAACTGGTTGTACATGTCTCTTTAGCCACTAGCACCCTGCAGCTGTGACACCATTGTGAATGTCACCTTTTAACCTAGGACACCATGATATATATCACAAGGTACAAAACCTAGTTATACTACCCCACTTAATAGAGGCAGTTGGCCCATTTAGGAGGAGGGAGGATATTTCCCATGTGGGCCTTCTATGTGATAGGGGAGGCTCTTTGTCATAAATGTGTGTATATAGAAGCAGGGGGCTTCCTGTGAGCTCCAAGGGTGGTCTTGAAGTCAGGGACCCTTCAGGTCATATTTCTGCCCATGTTTTTATTTGTGCACCCATTAAGAACAGATCTTAGTATGACCTAAGAATACTGTTCCTAAGCCCCTCACCAGGCATTAACTCTGTGGGAGGTCTTAAGCCAAGCACAGAAACTATTAACCAAGTTGGAGTTTAGGAGACTCTGGGAGTATAAAATGGGAGCCTGAGGAAACGTTGGTCTCATATAGCATATTTGGAGTTAGTCACCCTGGCCATGTGTTCTGTGGGTCATAAGGAAGAGCCTTAAATTCCCAAATAGCTCCCCATTGAATTATACCATCAGGATCCATTATTTTGGATTAAGTCATTACTTTCTCTCTTTTAGGGTACTGGGGAAAATGCTCTTTAAAAACATACAACTAGAACAAGCAGAGAGTAAGTGGAAGCACTAGGAGATTTAGTAGAGAGCCAGAAAATGAAGTTTGGGCTGATGAGGTCAAAACTCTCAACTCTGGGAAGGGCTGGCTCAGAGCTTGCTTCCTTCCTAGATTGCTTTCTGTACTCAGTGTGAGGGAGCATTTGTCAGACCCAAGAAGGTACAGAACCACAAGTGCCTTTCTCTTTAGGATGAAACTGGATAGTTGTTGAGCAGGAAGCAGCCTGGCACATAGAAAGAAGTGATTTGGGATTCCACTGAGGGAAGAAGATAAGACCTGGGTAAGTCATGGGCTTGTGCTGGCTTGAATTTCAAGTGGATCTTTGGGCTTTCAGCACTGTGAAAAGCAGGGAGCTCTTGAGAGGAAACTGAGGGAAGAAAGTCAAGATCATATGTTGTTAATTAGAAAAGAAGGAATGACAAGAATGCTAAGCTTTAGCTTCAGTTCTCCTTGTAGGCTGATGACAAGCCACGTGTAAAGTTTAAGATGGGTATTTCTGAACTGATCCTTCTGCCCACTGGAGCAGTTCCAGCTGTATGGTAAAGAAACAAATGTGGCAAAACAGGATGTTTCAGGCTTTTACTTTCAAAGGGCCAAATGGAAGTAGAGATCTGGTCCTTTGGTCTCCTAATCACTGAAGATTGAAGGTTTTGTGACCCTCTAGGGCTGTATTTCTCACCCTGAGTAGGCATGCTGTTTTTTCAGGTGTGATTACAGGAGGGAAGAAAAGAGTAATCAGGTTAAGTAGGCCCCGTGAGGGAAGAATATGGGATTTCTCAGGTACAGTGGCAGAAATAGGTGACCACTTTTGAGTCTACCAAGAATCCTTGGGCATTTCACTAAAACTGTCACTCAAAACTCCAAGATGGAATAATCTGTAGGTCTACAAACAGAAAGACGGTGTCTTTCCTGGACTGAAAGCTTCTAGATACCTAGATCTCCTCTGGACAGAAAGAAGGAGACGCTTGACTATATATGCCTTTGCCTGGGGAGAATATAAGGAATTTTAATGATTTCCTGTGTAAAGTCGTGAGGGGCCTTGGGTAGCCAGTATAAACACAAGGCATTTCAGTTGATTGGATTTATGTTCCTGAAATCAGGAAACAGGCCAATGTAAGCCTCTGTTTAGCTCCATTCTACGGTATTGGAAGTTGGAATGCAAGGAGATGCTGCCTCAGTTTTTATCTTGTAGTCAGTGGCCACTCTGTTCTTTTTGGCTTTTGTTTCAGCTACTTAAATGAGTGTGTGTGTGTACAGTGTATACATATATATGTATATTCACATATATACACACACACACACACACACATACACACACACACACACACACATATATTTAAGCTACCTCACTTCTCGGGGAGGTTAGGGGCTGACAGAGGGTCTGACTTCCATGGATAGGATGACTAAGTCACAGAAGGACTCCTTCAAGCCTGGGATAATATTTCTGAAAGATACAGGGATTAGATCATATGTTCTTGAACATCCTTTTCAGAAAATCCCTTGTGTAAGAAGCACAAAGGACATCCAGGATCTTCCATTCTTCATTTGTTATCCAAGCCTATAGAGTCTTCATCACTTTATCTCAAACTCATTTTTACCCTGTCTTATGCAAAGAACTTGACACTAAGTTAGACAGCTCTGGAATTCAGCTTGGGCTCTGCCATCAGCTAGTTGTTTAAACTAAACAATTCACTAAGTAAAAGTAGCCACCATTGACTGCTTACTTACTGTGCCAGCCCAATGCTCAGTGCCTTACATAGATGTTCACATTTCATCCTCACAACCCTGGGAGGTAGGGACTACTATTATCCTCGTTTGAGGAGGATACTGTTTTCTAGCTGAGAAAACTAAAGTTTAGTTATTGACTCAAAGTAAATGGCTAATTCGTGGCAAAGTCCAAATTACAATCCAGAACTGTTTCCAAAACCCACTAGCCTAAGCATTACAGTGGACTGCTTCCATTCATACACTTTGTACTCTTTGTGTTCTGGGTCCTTGTACAATAGGAATAATTACTTGAAAATAGGTAGCCTGCCTTCTTTACAAGAATGTTTCCAGGACAAAAGGAGAGGACAGCTATCCCATTCCATGAACATTTATGTGTTATGGGCAAGGCATTATTCCAGGGTGTGGGTATTCAAAAACAAATAAGAAGAGGTTCCTTCCCTCCAGGAGATTACCGTCTGTATATTCTGTCTTGAAATCTTACCATCTGTGAAACTGCCTGGAAAAACATAAAGCATTATGCAAGTGCCTATTTCCTATGATACTGTTTTATTGCATGTACAGTGAAGGAATACTAACAGCCATAGGTACAGAACAAGCCAGGGTAAAATTAAACATGGCTTTCAGCTTCTCCCTACAAAACTTGGCAACCAGCTGTTGCCAATCCCAAGTGAGAACAAAAGGAGACGAAACGGGCAGTAATCTGAAGAGTGACTATAACGTAATGTGACTGCTGCTTTTTCACAATCATATTAGGACGTGCACATCTGAAAGAGTGGTGTCCCCTTCAGACTAGTACCCTGGGAGGCTAAATCCCTGTACATTTATTGAAATGATGTTGCCATTGCTCAAAACATTTTTTGGAACTCCTCTTTAGTAATTGAGTTCAGAGCCAGCGGCACATCCTTTTGAATAACCACAGTGGTGATAAATCTTTGTCCTTTGAGGGTAGATTTGATTTTAGCAAACAACCAAAAGTCATTCGGAGCCAAGTCTGTAGAATAAGGTGGGTGATCAAGCTCAGCGATAGAGTCTTTAATTTAAAAAAAAAAAAAAACTTCCTCTCTTCTTCATTCCTTTCCCCACTCTACTTTTCCCTTTCTTCCCCTCTCTTCTTTTCCCTTCCAAGTATGACTGTGGGCCATGAAGACCAGTTTTCTTGTGTGGTTAATAACCTAGTGTAAGCATTAAATGACTGTTATACAAGGTCACAAGACTATGTAAGGGGTGAAGTAGGATTAAACACTATGTCTTCTGCAAATCACAGCATTAAAAACCTCAGCTAACAGGGAAAATTTATGATGACAAAGGAACCTAAGTAATGGAAATAGATGAGCAGAGGACTATGGGTTCTTCATCTCTAAAGGTTTTACTATATCCCTCACAGAGGACACAAGTAGATCATTGCTTGATGTCAGCAGACATGTCCTGTGACTTGGTACTTCCTTCCAGACAAATCCAACTGGGGATAGGCCAACACCTCCGAAAACTGACTTTCCAAATAGATTATAAGGATGAAACAAGAACTCTCTGCTTCTCTACCCACTCTGGAAACAACAATATTGTAGGAGAGTCAGGGCTGTCCCAGAGCAAACTTGCGAAGGCAGGGAAGAATGTGTCTTTGGCAACCACTTTTTCATATCTGCCTCCTCAATTGCTATCACCACCTTCTCTTTATCTCCCTGTTCCCCAGTTAAGGAGAACAGTGTCCAGTTAGTGCATTCATGTTAAGAGGTTACAAAGACCATATACATTTTAGAAGAGGGCATCAGGGCTGTGATTAATCCAAAAAAAGAAAAAAAAAGGAAATCAGAAAAACAGAAGATCTTGCCACATCAGGGAAGAGATACTTTAAGGCAAGGCCAGAGTAGCCCAAATCACCCAAGAGAGGCAACATCTACCACTCCTGTGTATAACATTATCCCTAGAGTGAGTTCTACCACAGGCTTCTTTCTCTCAAGTGTTGGCTTCCATTTTAAGAGCTAGACTTTGAACCACAGAATTTTAGAGCTGCCAAAGCTGTCAAGAAGACACCATACTGTCATTTTAAAAATTGAAGGCTAGGATAGGTGCCAGGGAAGCAGTAGGAAGAGTAACAGCCTGCTTCCAGATCACAAAAGAAATTAATGGCCCTACTGGAGCTAGAACCCAGGTCCCTGGCTTCCCACCACAGTGGGGGTTTTTTTTTTTTTTTTCTCTCTCCAGGCCAGCAGTGGTTTGCAGAAATGCGTGCTTCAAAGGCTTTTTAAAGCGAGTCACACTTCCCATGCTAGTTTCCTCTTGATACAAGAAGCTCTTGTGTTTCTCAGTGGAGGAAGGAATGAGAAAAATGTCAGAATTCTATTCCATTTAGAGGCCCAACAGCTTCTCTCTTTTGAGGACAAGCAATCCCCTTGGGAACTCAGGAGCATTGCTTTTGAGTTCAAGCAAGCAGCATGCCTTTCACAGCAACTCGAGTTTGTATGTGTTATTGAATCCCCAAGATGAACTATTAGAGAACTTTGTTTCCATGGGGCCCGGAGCACATGGTCTTTATTATAATGTGCAAGAGCAAAGCAAATTTCCCCTTGTGAACGTCTGAAATAACTTGAAATCCAGCCAATATTGTTCCAGCAGCCAATGCCTGGTTTCCAGCTGCTGCTTGGTGAAAATTCAAAATTCAAGATGACGCGTGGAGGGGTAGGTAGAGGTACAGAAAGCCAAACTGGGGAATAGAACCATAGGAGGACTGTGGTCAAAAAAGTACTAGGTCGTAGCTTCCCCCAGCTTCACCTCTGTCCCATTTCCAGACCTCAACAAACTCAGGAAGAGCTGATTGCAAGCCCATCCCAGTATGGGGTTCTATAGTGAGACCCACTGGACACCAGACCAACTCCTACCTCCTATATAAAGTCTTTCCAGACTACTCTAGCTCACAGGAAACCCTCATGGCCTCTCAGCTCTTTCAACAAGAATATGATTACTCGCCTGGCACGATGGCCTACGCCTGTAATCCCAGCACTTTGGGAGGCCGAGGCGGGTGGATCACCAGGTTAGGAGATGGAGACCATCCTGGCTAACATGGTGAAAGCCCATCTCTACTAAAAATACAAAAAATAAGCCAAGCTTGGCCGTGGGTGCCTGTAATCCCAGCTACTCGGGAGGCTGAGACAGGAGAATGTCGTGAACCCAGGAGGCGGAGCTTGCAGTGAGTCGACATCATGCCACTGCAGTCCAGCCTGGGCAACAGAGCGAGACTCTGTCTCAAAAACAACAACAACAGCAACATGATTACTCACCACTGAATACATCTTTCTGCTATTATATCCAATTCTTTAGTCTCCAGTGGGTGTGTTACCTTCTTCCTTTTCAGCTATATTGCAAGACTCTTGAGATCAGAATCTCTCTCTTCCTTTTTGCATATTCTATAGTGCCTGACTCAATTAAGGCCTTGCAGGTGACTGACCACAGAGAAGAGTTTGGACAAGGCACAGAAGCACAAATGGTCCTCTCATCTTTTGCTGACCTTTTCCATCCAGGTTGCCACTCTGATCTGCACAGCTATGCTGGACATGTGAACTACAGGAAAGGCCAGCCCCACCAGAGATAAGGCAGTGGAGGATAGGTGAGTGCTTTAGTAGGGTTAGGCAGTGAGGCCAGGCAAGTTGGATACAGGGCAGGCAGAAAGACATTAAGAGGAGGAATGTAACTTCTCTCCCCATTTTTATCGAGGGTTGGTTAACTTGCTGGAGGAATATCTGTTGGAGAAGGAGGAGTTAAGAAGAATCTAACTTCTTCTGTCCTGATGTTTGCTAATTCCAGATTTGAGCCTTATAGTTCTTTTTTTTTTTTTTTTTTTTTTTTTTTTGAGATGGAGTCTGACTTTGTCACCCAGGCTGGAGTGCAGTGGTACAATCTCGGCTCACTGCAAACTCTTCCTCCTGAGTTCAAGCGATTATCCTGCCTCAGTCTTCTGAGTAGCTGGGATTACAGGTGCACACCACCATGCCCAGCTACATGCTTTTTGTATTTTTAGTAGAGATGAGTTTTCACCATGTTGGCCAGGCCAGGTATCGAACTCCTGACCTCAAGTGATCCACCCGCCTCGGCATTCCAAAGTGCTGGGATTACAGGGGTGAGCCACTGCACCCTGCCCAGCCTTATAGTTCATATTTGGGTACATCTAGGAGTCCAAGTATTGCTGCTGTAGTTGTTTATGTATCGGGGGAGGTGGACTCAGGAGGGGAGGTTAGAAGAGCCAAGAAACTTATGGAAGCATGTCTGTGTGTGTCTATATATTTGCACTCTATTTTTCACCCTGTGTCCTAGCTTGGATGCTACTAGACAGACAAATTCCTCTGTCACCTCTTCTCTAAAATGTCACTAATACATCCCAATCTACACAGCTCCCACCGCCAATAATATGGTATATGTATAATAGGTTAACTGTCACATGCTAAGTGGAAACACATGACCTATTAATCAAACAGGAATGAATTCTTTCTCAAAGATTCAGAGCATTGGTAGAAAATGAACCCCAAGGTAGATGCCAAGAACTGGAAATAACTTCTCTACAGATAAACTGGAGAGAGAAGCTGGTTCCCTGTTTGGTTTTGCTTTAGTTGTGTCATGAATCTCTAAAGCACCCCGGAAATTAGAAAGGGCTCTGACAAGGATTTCTGTGAGATTGCTCAGAAACAATGAGGGCAAATATGGTTCTGGACATTTTTTGGGCAAATGTCACATAACTCACGGAGTTTCCTTGCTAATATTTCTTAGCCTGACCTGTCTAGGACAACCACCTGTGTCATGTCATGCCCTCAGGCTGGAGTTCTGAGCTAAACAAACTGCATTCAGGTTCTCTATAAAGCATTATTAGAGAAAGGCCACCAGATCTTGGAAGTGAGATCTATTTTTTCCTCCCTTGTATACCCCATAGTGCCTCACTTAAGACTGCCCAATCATTGCGACCAGCATCACTTGCAAACCAAGAAGTAAGAGCTTGTAGCAGCACACTGACTAAAAGTCAGGCAAAAGGGAGCATTTACAAACAATAATTAAGGGAGTTTCTCAAGAAATGTTTTAAAAGAGGGTGTTGTGGCATCTGTCTGGGGTGATTTAAGCTGTTTCTAAAAGTTCCTTCTTGCCCTAGGATTTCACCATCTCTAAGTTCTCCCTTCTAGAGACCCAGATGGAAAACAATTTTCATCCAGGAGCCACGTGGCCCACCCTCATTACCTCCTCCTCTTTCACTTAGAATGTTTTGCTCCCTGTTTTAGACACATGTTTCAGTCCTGACAGCTTTGTTGAAATATGTTGGTACTAGTTAGGGGTGCAAGGCAACAGAAGTAATTATATGTGTGGGATGGTGGGTATCTACGTGTCAGGAATTCCTGGAGTTTGAGCCTATCTTGGTGGGCAGGATGAGGTGGGCTGAGAGTACGGATGGAGAAACTTCCTTTGGATGAGTCTCTATATCTCTTTAGGTATCTCTTTTCCCTTGGAAAGAAAGACACACACACACACACACACACACACACACACACACACACCCTTCCCAAACAGATTACAGGAAAGCTGAATGATAGACCTATATCCTTATCATTAGGGATAAGAGATCAAAGGAGCCAAGTTTAATCTTTTCTAAATAAATAGTTTTAAAATGACAGTACTAGTTACAGAATCTTGGGGCTAATAAGGAATCTTGAAAAAAAATCTGTTCTAGCACCCTTGCCCTCAAATCTTCAGAGTGTATTTGTTTACTCTCTGTTCATTGAGGATGCATCTGCTGCTTTTTTTGTGTTTGTGTGATGACAGAACCAACATAGTTTCTCAGAATGTTGGCCTTAATGTCTACTGCTGCATTAAGTGTAATGGATACTGGGTCTGGAGTTTCACATGAAATCACAATGAGGTATCAGATCTCTACAAGCTGCTGCAAGAAGACTACTGCTGACATGGAAGTGGAGACAGATAGTAGTTTTGGCCAATAGGTAACACAGTGGGATATAAGAAATCCAGTGCTCCATCTCTAGGCTGGGGTATTTAAGCTGCATGAGGAAAATCACGTAAGCACTTCTATAAATCTATTTAAACTATACCACTTCACATATGCTCCACTTTCTTGGAATTGTCCTAAAGTCCTTTTGGGTATGTTTAGATAGCAGAATGAGGCATACCAGGACAGGGAGGGCCTCCTGGTTCTTAAGTTCCTGCCATAATCACAGTGCTCTGAATTTATCAGTCACACACATTCTGGTTGTCTAGCTATGTGCAAGTACTATCTCAACACAGCTCATTGTCATGGCCCAGGAGTACTCAGATGCAAGGTTTGCTTTCTTTTATGTATTCCCTTCTTTCTTTCTTTCCTCCCAACCTCCTCCCTCCTTCCTTCCTTCTTTCATTCTTACTTTCTCTGTCTTTATTTCTTGTCAACACCTCTTTTGGGACCAGAAATTGAAGCCGGTTCCTGGAAGTCTGTGCTGCACTCAGCACGGCTGGGTGGAAATACGTGTGCTAACTTGGCTGCAACAACTCCTGCATGGCACAGAGCTGACTGGCCTTGAGGTCTGGCGAGACCTGATTTGTCAGGTCAGGGAAGCCCTACCGTTCTTGCACTCTGCCCTCCGTTGCTCTGGCTCAGCTCAGAGCGGAGCGCAGTGGCTGACCTTGTGTACTTTGGCAAGGCAGCACTGTTGTAATAGGCCAGGATGAGGTTTTTCTCAAGCCACTGTACAGTCCCCTGGGAGACTGTGGATGGCCCAACCTAGCTGAAAATGTTCAATGACTGCCTTAAAGATTGGAAAGAATACAGCTGCTGTCAGGCCTGGAATACTCACCAAGGGAGGCTTTCCAAAAAGGGAAGAGTTCCTAGGTTAATGACGGCAGTTAGCTCAGTAGTCTAGGGAAGAAGCAAAGCTGGGTGGAGGCAGTTAGTCAGGATGGGTAATATGCATTCTCCGTTTCTACTGACAACAGCGCAAGAGAAAGCGCCTTTAAACTGCAGCATGCAGGTTTAGAGAAACTTTAAGAGACAGTCTGAGCTGCTGGCATGCAATGGCCTAGGCTTAAAGGAAGACATGGAGAGCAGCTCCAGAGTGGATCTTTGACAGCTTGGGGGCTAGATATCTATACTTTGTGTGGAATGCAAAGACCATTCTCCAACATAACATTTGGTACTTCTGATCAAGAAGGGGCTTTGAATGGGTCAGGCCATGATGCCCAGCCAGAAAAGACTTCTGTTTATCTATCCTTGGGATAGAAAACAGAAAAATCCCTTTCTGCTCGAGGAGACTAAAGGAATAATACATGAAATGATTGACAAAATTGCTTTCATCTCAAGGAGTTGCTGAATATCAGCACCTGCTCAAATAGGGTGCACTTAATACATGAGCCTGACCTAAGAAACTGAAAATGCTCTCTCCCAGCATTGCTTTGTCCTTCTACATGGGGGAGCAGCTTCAGCAAGAGTTAAAGATGAGGTTTCTTTTTGGAAACATAGAGTATCAGGCATCTTCAGGTTGTTCTGATCATTACTTCACAAAAATCTCTGCGCTGGCTTCCAAGCCTATGTTCCCTCTATCCATTTTATCATTCATTTATTCCCTCATCCCTGACTTTCCAAATCATTCTCTCTGCCATCTCTCTCTTTAGAGTGCGGTAGTTTCTGCTTATCCTCAGTTTCCCTGTCTATGGTTTCAGTTATGTGCAATCAACCTCAGTCTAAAAATATTAAATGGAAAACTCCAAAAAATATACAATTCATAAATTTTTAAATTCATGCCCTTCTGAGTAGAGTGATGAAATCTTGCACCATCCCCCGCTGTCCCACCTGAGATGTGAATTATCCCTTCGTCCAGCGTATCCATGCTGTAGATGTTACCTGTGCATTAGTCACTTAGTAGCCATCTCAATTATCAGATCCAAAAAACAGAGTATACACAGGCACACCTTGTTTCATTGCCTTTCACTTTATTGTGCTTTGCAAATAGTATGTTTTTCAAAAATTTAAGGTTTGCAGCAACCCTGTGTCGAACAAGTCCATCAGTGCCATATTTCCAACAGCATGTGCTCACTTTGTGTCTCTGTGTCAGACTTTTTTAGCAACAAAGTGTTTTTTAATTAAGGTATCTACATTGTTGTCTTAGACACAATGCTATTGTACACTTAGTAGACTACAGTGTAGTGTAAACATAACTTTTATATGCACTGGGAAACCAAAAAAATGTGTGTGACTTGCTTTATTGCAATATTCACTTTATTGACATGGTCTGGAACCAAAGCTGCAATATCTTTGAGATATGCCTGTATAGGGCCTGGTACTATCTGTGGTTTTGGGGATTCTTGGAACATATCCTCTGAGTATAAGGGGGACTACCATATGTATATGTTTCTAACTATATATGACAGTTATATGCATTAATCAGAATAACGTTATGCTATGTTGCAATAACAAATAGACTTAAATCTCAGTGATGAGGCACAACTAAAGTTTCTTTCATATACACATAAAATCTGATGAGTGTCATCAGGGGGTTCTCCTCCAATTTTGGCAATTCCAGGCTCCAGGCTCTTTCCATTATGTGATGGCAGCATCTCAGTATGATGCCCCAAGTTCTCTATAGTAGGGGGAGAGAGGGTTAAAGACTCCTGTGAGATATTTTAAGGGCCAGGCTAGGAAGTAGCTTATGTCATTTCTTCCAAATCCCATTGGCAAGAATGTAGTCACATGGCCCCCATATAATTGCAAGGAAGGGTGGGAAATGTAACTTTTCTATGCAAGCAGAAAGAGGAAAAAAACAAGACTTGACGAACACATAACATTGTCTCTTCCAGAGTGTATGTCTGTGGTGCTGTGCCTCCTTTTCCATCTTGGTGTCAGTCCCTTGAGGAAGCTTGTTACCTCCCAGCCCACACACAGTGAAGTATGGGTGTAACAAAGTATTCATGAACATGAACATGAACATTATCCCTGAGCTAAACTAATTAATAGGTAGAGCATGGCACCACCAAGGCCACAGTAGCATGTGAAACTAATCTGTGCCTCTTTCTTTAACAGTAAAATGAGGATGTAATTCTTAACTTGCAGTGTTGTCAGCATTAGAAATACCACATGCCAGACACAGATAGAAAAGGGACACCACAGTAAAAGCCTTCACTTTGCCCCATGAAGATTCATGGTCACAGGGTGGTTCCAGAAGCATTCAGGCTGGCTTCCTCAAGATGCAGTGAGGCCTGGAGCTAGTCCCTGATTTGAGGGCTGAAGATGGCTGCCTGACTGTCACTGTCAGTTTGGGTGTATATATTTCACTTTTCTGAAGAAACTGGCTGTTTTTTCTTACACCTAGCTGGGGAGACTATCCAGCTCTGCCCGGAAGGGCAGTAAGAGCTTCATTATATAGCTATAGAACTGTTATAAAGAATTGCAATAGCTACCATTTATTGAATGTTTGCTATATGCTAACTACATTATATTCTTGTCTAATCTGCATCAAAACTCTCCAAACTTTGCAAATGGAAAAACTGAAGCTCAGAAACGTCAAGAAAATTGCTCAAGATGGCACAGCTAATAAGCAACAGTGCAGGGCATGGATTGAGATCTGTATGGCCTCTAGTGCCCCTATGGGTGTATTGCGTGAGGGGAAAGGAGTGCTTGGAAGAGTGGCCACTTCTGTTTCAACTACATTTTTCCCTTCTTCTACTTTAGCTCCTTCCTCTTTTTGAACTCCCCTTCTCTCCACTCCTCCTTGTCTTAAGAGCGCAGCTCCAACAATATCTAATGGAGGACAGCAATTCAGTTTAGAAGCCACCTCCGCACCATAGAAACATCCACTCAAAGAGCGTTTCTGGGCCCAAAGCAATCTTGTCTGTCTTAAATGGACAAATCAATCTATTAGAAAAATGGAATATAGCTGGAGACCATGAAAATTAGTGAAGTGCCCTTGGGTTCTCAGCCCACAAACTCCAGCATAAAGCACTCTTTCAGTGATATCATGCACAGTTGAAAGGGAAACAGGCCTGAGCTGACCTTGCTGAGCCTGCAATGGTGCATGAGAAGAGGAAGAACAAGGTAAGGAGGACTCTGCCACCAATCCAACAGAGACCAGATAAGAATCATGCTTCTGTCAGCCCAAAATGAACTAAAGAAATTAACTAAGGCCAGCTTGCGACAGAGGTGCGGTGGAGTGGAGAGGATATCAGAGCTACTTGCGCCTGCAGATAAGCCTAGTTCAATTCTCCCATTATACAAGTGTGGAAACCAAGGTTCAGGGAAAGGAGAAAACTTGCCAGAAATCACGCTAGTGTCAGAATCAGGACTGGAACATGAGTATTTGGACTCTAAGTGGAAGGCGCTTTTCATCTTGTCAATACATATTGCAGGCAACTAGTATTAGAAAAAGAAAGAGTGTCCTAAGTGTGTGTGTGTGTGTGTGTGTGTGTGTGTGTGTGTGTGTGTGTGTGTGTTTGGAGAGGTGGGGAAGGAACCACACTGTGGAGAAGAGTTTCCACAAGAAAGTCTTCTGGTGCTACCTTGCTCTATCCAGGAGCTATACCAGATTATTGCTGGAAAACCATTAATTTGTCTGTCCATAAGACATTTGCACTTTTAGCATATCCCCCTGTCTCACAATGATAGTGGAAAGAATGATCCTTCCATCTTCTTGCTTTCTTGTCCCAGAAGCTTCCTATCTTATGCCTTTACATCTGATTATTCTTCTGGGAAACTAACCAATGTTACCCCAGACCAGCCAGTAGGTGCCTCCATAAAGCTGAGATTGTTAGCTCTCATGTAGACCAGAACTTTCCAAAAACCAATGTGTGTACCAATTCCAGTTTGTGACTGTGTTTCCACAGGAATTAGGACAAAGCAGTGAGTTTTTTATGAATTAAATTTACTCTAAATTATTCTGACCTTTCTACATCTTTGGAGTTAAAATGTCATTTTTAAGTGAAATGATAGAGCTTCTCACTTGTACAGGATTTTTTTTTTTTTGTCTGTTTCACAAAATAGATGCCAGTCACCCTATATGAGTCCCAAATTACATGATTTTTTACTCTTCTACAAAACTCTAAACTCTGAGGACAATATATCTGCCCCTTCTCTGGGCCTTATTACCTCTACTTGCTGCTTATTTTCTCAACTTTGCTTCCTGTCCTGAAAGGTAAATGCAAAGCACACAGCCAGTGTCAGGTGTTAGTGAGGATAATGCTAATCACTGCTCTATCAAATGCTTAATGAAGTGCCTAGGGGAAGGCACACACATCATGCATGTTTGTTAATGGAATTAGGGGCAGTCACAGTATTATTAATAAACTAGTTGCCTCGTTATGTGACACGCACACACCCCTCAGGCTCATCCACCTAGTCATTGGCACTATTAAAAGAAATAATTTGTTCCACTGGGGACACCCCAAGGGAATTTTTCAATGCTAAGCCAGGGGGTAGGGGAGGTTAGAAAGGTGCTCAAGTATATCAAAACATCATGCTATATACCTTAAATATATACAATTTCAATAAATTTTTAAAAGAAAGTTGATTAGGGTTTTTATGACCATTGTCATGCTCTCACCTTAACATTCTAGTTTATATAAAAATCATTTTTTTTCATGTTAGAGCTGGAAAGCAAGACAAATGCAAAACCCTTAGAGCTGGAACATGAAAGCTGCAAGGCAAAAAGACCATTCCCATGACCCAAAGCCACTGATCTCTGAAAAGCCAGTGGCATCCACAGAAAAAAATGAGTAATATGCCCATGGTCTGATGAGATACTGGTATATGTTTGACTATATGATTTTTGATCGCTTCCAGCTCTGCCATTCTGTGGGGTTATGCTTTATAGGCTGCCTATTATAGTGATCTTGGATCTTTAAACCTTCTAATTAGACTAAGTCCTCCCTGAACAAAGCAGCATGTTTCTTAAACCAGTGAGTTGTACAGCTTCCTGAGTTCTAAAAACCCTAAATATAACACTAGTGGGTTGGCTGGTGATTATCCAGTTTGGAAAAAAAGTGTGACATTCCCTCAAGAAACATTTCCCACTGTGTATCAATTTTAAAGTAGAATGGAAAAGCTAAGATTCTTAACTTCCTTGGGTCCTTGGTAAAATAAAACGAGGAGTGAATGAGTAAATGCATGCAAGCATGCTAAAAATCTGACTCTATTGACCCCGGTTCTGAGAAGCAGAAAACAGGGAGTGAAACTCCTGGCTTTCACTAGCCTTTCAGTTCTTTTTCTTATTGCTGGGGTTTCCATTGTCTTTATCACAGGCCAAACAGCTGACCTCCACTCTTGCGGTACTTCTTCATTGGCAACCCAAGGAGGACAACTTACGTCATAGGTTATGACACTTGTGAGGAAACGGCAAGGAAAAGTTCCTGATGGTGCAAAGCTAGGGAGTGCTCTGGATGAATGAATAAATGTAAAGATCTTATACATTCCATAAATCCTTGGCTTACAGATCTTTGTTCCTTCCAAACAAACTGCCTTGGTTAACCACTAAGCCATGAATCTGTCATGTGTGCATGCTATTTTTCTTGGTTGCATCTAGGGCTCTTATACTATGAGCTTTTGATTGACTAAGTTAACAAACTTGACTAAGGCTTTTTGTTTCTGGGAGGGGAGGCAGAGCAAGGCAGACAGTAGGGTGGGAAGGTACCCAGAAAAAGTCAAAATTTCCTCAAAGACATTGGCCTTTTACCTTCACAAAGACATCTTATCTGTTAGCCGGGCATGGATATTTGGCTTCAGCCACAATGCAGAGATCACCAAAGAAGCTAAGAATGTTCATCCTGGTATCTAGGCTGCTTTAGTACAGCCTGCTGGGGTATAGTGTCTCACATATGTCTCACAAAGCACCCCCTTGATGGGGCAAACATGCATTGGCACCCACTAGCAGGGGTCTCAAAAAGCCATGCCACCCAAGGCTTTTTCACTTACCCTAATTGTCCTATGGTCTGCAGCATCTGGCTTTACCAGGATTCAAAATTGACATTCCCTGGAATTTTTAATAATCTGGATGAGTTGCTTGAGCATACAGTACCTAGAAAATTAAATGAAACTCTACATGTCAAACTGCATATAGCCTTAACCACAGGGGTGAAGACTGGGGAATCGTTCAAGTTTTAAGATAGATAGATAGATAGATAGATAGATAGATAGATAGATAGATAGATAGATAGATAGATAAATAGATAGATAGATAGATAGATGATAGATAGATGATAGATAGATAGATAGATAGATAGATAGATGATAGATAGATAGATAGATAGATGAAATTTGTCAATAAGTATGCATGTCTTTTGTAATGTCTGTGAATGTATATTTGGTACCAACTTAAACTGGTTGAAGAGGGAGGGCAAGCTAAGGCCATAGGAAACTGACAGGGAGAGGAGATGAGAGCACTTACATCCCAGAGCCTGGGGTCGGTGTGGTCAGCATGAAGCAAAGCCATGAGACCTCCTCCAAGGTTGGGCAAAGGCTAGGAAGAGCATTTTACTCCTAGGGGCATTAATGGATTCCTTTCACCATTACCACCCACTCCTAGAAACAAAAGATCAAAGTGATAGGTAGTCAAGGCAGAGTTGGAATGGGGTGGGCTGTGAGCAGAGAGGATGACAAGTCTATTTTCTGCCCCTTTTCCCTATCTTGGAACCCACTCTTAAGTTATTTTAGACTCACAGGCCTTAGGCAACAGAGGTCTCCTTAGATGTGCCTTTTTCTCTCCTCTTTATTCACAAAGCAGGCTCAGCCTCTACCCACCACTACCCCACCACCTTTAAAGTTCAAGATCGTTCTTGCAGCATGGAGTACTCAGTCTCACTGGGGGCATTAGCCAATGGCTGTGAAGTCAATTCATTTGAAACTTTGGGGAAAAGCAGATTTGTTTTTTGTTTTTATTTTATTTTATTTTTATTATACTTTAAGTTCTAGGGTACATGTGCATAACGTGCAGGTTTGTTACATATGTATACTTGTGCCATGTTGGTGTGCTGCACCCATCAACTCGTCAGCACCCATCAACTCGTCATTTACATCAGGTATAACTCCCAGTGCAATCCCTCCCCCCTTCCCCCTCCCCGTGATAGGCCCCGGTGTGTGATGTTCCCCTTCCCGAGTCCAAGTGATCTCATTGTTCAGTTCCGACCTATGAGTGAGAACATGCGGTGTTTGGTTTTCTGTTCTTGCGATAGTTTGCTGAGAATGATGGTTTCCAGCTGCATCCATGACCCTACAAAGGACACAAACTCATCCTTTTTTATGGCTGCATAGTATTCCATGGTGTATATGTGCCACATTTTCTTAATCCAATCTGTCACTGATGGACATTTGGGTTGATTCCAAGTCTGTGCTATTGTGAATAGTGCCACAATAAACATACGTGTGCATGTGTCTTTATAGCAGCATGATTTATAATCCTTTGGGTATATACCCAGTAATGGGATGGCTGGGTCATATGGTACTTCTAGTTCTAGATCCTTGAGGAATCGCCATACTGTTTTCCATAATGGTTGAACTAGTTTACAATCCCACCAACAGTGTAAAAGTGTTCCTATTTCTCCACATCCTCTCCAGCACCTGTTGTTTCCTGACTTTTTAATGATTGCCATACTAACTGGTGTGAGATGGTATCTCATTGTGGTTTTGATTTGCATTTCACTGATGGCCAGTGATGATGAGCATTTTTTCATGTGTCTGTTGGCTGTATGAATGTCCTCTTTTGAGAAATGTCTGTTCATATCCTTTGCCCACTTTTTGATGGGGTTGTTTGTTTTTTTCTTGTAAATTTGTTTGAGTTCTTTGTAGGTTCTGGATATTAGCCCTTTGTCTGATGAGTAGATTGCAAAAATTTTCTCCCATTCTGTAGGTTGCCTGTTCACTCTGATGGTAGTTTCTTTTGCTGTGCAGAAGCTCTTTAGTTTAATTAGATCCCATTTGTCAATTTTGGCTTTTGTTGCCATTGCTTTTGATGTTTTAGACATGAAGTCCTTGCCCATGCCTATGTCCTGAATGGTATTACCTAGGTTTTCTTCTAGGGTTTTTATGGTATTAGGTCTAACATTTAAGTCTCTAATCCATCTTGAATTAATTTTTGTATAAGGAGTAAGGAAAGGATCCAGTTTCAGCTTTCTACTTAGGCTAGCCAATTTTCCCAGCACCATTTATTAAATAGGGAATCCTTTCCCCATTTCTTGTTTTTCTCAGGTTTATCAAAGATCAGATGGCTGTGGATGTGTGGTATTATTTCTGAGGACTCTGTTCTGTTCCATTGGTCTATATCTCTGTTTTGGTACCAGTACCATGCTGTTTTGGTTACTGTAGCCTTGTAGTATAGTTTGAAGTCAGGTAGCGTGATGCCTCCAGCTTTGTTCTTTTGACTTAGGATTGTCTTGGAGATGCGGGCTCTTTTTTGGTTCCATATGAACTTTAAAGCAGTTTTTTCCAATTCTGTGAAGAAACTCATTGGTAGCTTGATGGGGATGGCATTGAATCTATAAATTACCTTGGGCAGTATGGCCATTTTCACGATATTGATTCTTCCTATCCATGAGCATGGTATGTTCTTGCATTTGTTTGTGTCCTCTTTTATTTCACTGAGCAGTGGTTTGTAGTTCTCCTTGAAGAGGTCCTTGACATCCCTTGTAAGTTGGATTCCTAGGTATTTTATTCTCTTTGAAGCAATTGTGAATGGAAGTTCATTCATGATTTGGCTCTCTGTTTGTCTGTTACTGGTGTATAAGAATGCTTGTGATTTTTGCACATTAATTTTGTATCCTGAGACTTTGCTGAAGTTGCTTATCAGCTTAAGGAGATTTTGGGCTGAGACAATGGGGTTTTCTAAATATACAATCATGTCATCTGCAAAGAGGGACAATTTGACTTCTTCTTTTCCTAACTGAATACCCTTTATTTCTTTCTCTTGCCTGATTGCCCTAGCCAGAACTTCCAACACTATGTTGAACAGGAGTGGTGAGAGAGGGCATCCCTGTCTTGTGCCAGTTTTCAAAGGGAATTTTTCCAGTTTTTGCCCATTCAGTATGATATTGGCTGTGGGTTTGTCATAAGTAGCTCTTAATGATTTTGAGATACGTTCCATCAATACCAAATTTATTGGGAGTTTTTAGCATGAAGGGCTGTTGAATTTTGTCAAAGGCCTTTTCTGCATCTACTGAGATAATCATGTGGTTTTCGTCTTTGGTTCCGTTTATATGCTGGATTATGTTTATTGATTTGCATATGTTGAACCAGCCTTGCATCCCAGGGATGAAGCCCACTTGATTATGGTGGATAAGCTTTTTGATGTGCTGCTGGATCCGGTTTGCCAGTATTTTATTGAGGATTTTTGCATCGATGTTCATCAGGGATATTGGTCTAAAATTCTCTTTTTTTGTTGTGTCTCTGCCAGGCTTTGGTATCAGGATGATGTTGGCCTCATAAAATGAGTTAGGGAGGATTCCCTCTTTTTCTATTGATTGGAATAGTTTCAGAAGGAATGGTACCAGGTTCTCCTTGTACCTCTGGTAGAATTCAGCTGTGAAGCCATCTGGTCCTGGACTTTTTTTGGTTGGTAGGCTATTAATTATTGCCTCAATTTCAGAGCCTACTATTGGTCTATTCAGGGATTCAGCTTCTTCTTGGTTTAGTCTTGGGAGAGTGTACATGTCCAGGAAATTATCCATTTCTTCTAGATTTTCTAGTTTATTTGCGTAGAGCTGTTTATAGTATTCTCTGATGGTAGTTTGTATTTCTGTGGGGTCGGTGGTGATATCCCCTTTATCATTTTTTATTGCATCTATTTGATTCTTCTCTCTTTTCTTCTTTATTAGTCTTGCTAGTGGTCTGTCAATTTTGTTGATCTTTTCAAAAAACCAACTCCTGGATTCACTGATTTTTTGGAGGGTTTTTTTGTGTCTCTATCTCCTTCAGTTCTGCTCTGATCTTAGTTATTTCTTGCCTTCTGCTAGCTTTTGAATGTGTTTGCTCTTGCTTCTCTAGTTCTTTTAATTGCGATGTTAGAGTGTCAATTTTAGATCTTTCCAGCTTTCTCTTGTGGGCATTTAGTGCTATAAATTTCCCTCTACACACTGCTTTAAATGTGTCCCAGAGATTCTGGTATGTTGTATCTTTGTTCTCATTGGTTTCAAAGAACATCTTTATTTCTACCTTCATTTCGTTGTGTACCCAGTAGTCATTCAGGAGCAGGTTATTCAGTTTCCATGTAGTTGAGCGGTTTTGATTGAGTTTCTTAGTCCTGAGTTCTAGTTTGATTGCACTGTGGTCTGAGAGGCAGTTTGTTATAATTTCTGTTCTTGTACATTTGCTGAGGAGTGCTTTACTTCCAATTATGTGGTCAATTTTGGAATAAGTGTGATGTGGTGCTGAGAAGAATGTATATTCTGTTGATTTGGGGTGGAGAGTTCTATAGATGTCTATTAGGTCTGCTTGCTGCAGAGATGAGTTCAATTCCTGGATATCCTTGTTAACTTTCTGTCTCGTTGATCTGTCTAATGTTGACAGTGGGGTGTTGAAGTCTCCCATTATTATTGTATGGAAGTCTAAGTCTCTTTGTAAGTCTCTAAGGACTTGCTTTATGAATCTGGGTGCTCCTGTATTGGGTGCATATATATTTAGGATAGTTAGCTCTTCCTGATGAATTGATCCCTTTACCATTATGTAATGGCCTTCTTTGTCTCTTTTGATCTTTGATGGTTTAAAGTCTGTTTTATCAGAGACTAGTATTGCAACTCCTGCTTTTTTTTGTTCTCCATTTGCTTGGTAGATCTTCCTCCATCCCTTTATTTTGAGCCTATGTATGTCTCTGCATGTGAGATGGGTCTCCTGAATACAGCAGACTGATGGGCCTTGACTCTTTATCCAGTTTGCCAGTCTGTGTCTTTTAATTGGAGCATTTAGTCCATTTACATTTAAGGTTAATATTGGTTTTTTTTTTCATATTTTTTAAGACGTTTAATTTTTATGGGTACATGATAGGTGTACATATTTATGGGGTACATGAGATGTTTCAATACAGGCATACACTGCATAATAATTACATCAGGGTAAATGGGGTATCCATCTCCTCAAGCATTTCTCTTTATGTTACAAATATTCCAATTATACTCTTTAGTTACTTTTAAAAATACAAAAAATTGTGGACTATAGTCACCCTGTTGTGCTATCAAATACTAGATCTTACTCCTTCTATTGAACTTTATTTTGTACCCATTAGCTATTCCTCCCACCTCCACCCCACTACCCTTCCTAGCCTCTGGTAACCATCTTTCTATTCTCTGTCATTGTTATGTGTGAACTTGATCCTGCCATTATGATATTAACTGATTATTTTGCTCGTTAGTTGATGCAGTTTCTTCCTAGCCTCGATGGTCTTTACATTTTGGCATGTTTTTGCAATGGCTGGGACCGGTTGTTCCTTTCCATGTTTAGTGCTTCCTTCAGGGTCTCTTGTAAGGCAGGCCTGGTGGTGACAAAATCTCTAAGCATTTGCTTATCTGTAAAGGATTTTATTTCTCCTTCACTTATGAAACTTAGTTTGGCTGAAATTCTGGGTTGAAAATTCTTTTCTTTAAGAATGTTGAATACTGGCCCCCACTCTCTTCTGGCTTGTAGAGTTTCTGCCGAGAGATCTGCTGTTAGTCTGATGCGCTTCCCTTTGTGGGTAACCCGACCTTTCTCTCTGGCTGCCCTTAAGATTTTTTCCTTCATTTCAACTTTGGTGAATCTGGCAATTATGTGTCTTGGAGTTGCTCTTCTCGAGGAGTATCTTTGTGGCGTTCTCTGTATTTCCTGGATTTGAATGTTGGCCTACTCTACTAGGTTGGGGAAGTTCTCCTGGATGATATCCTGAAGAGTGTTTTCCAACTTGGTTCCATTTTCCCCCTCACTTTCAGGCACCCCAATCAGACGTAGATTTGGTCTTTTTACATAATCCCATACTTCTTGCAGGCTTTGTTCATTTCTTTTTCTTCTTTTTTCTTTAGATTTCTCTTCTTGCTTCATTTCATTCATTTGATCCTCAATCACTGATACTCTTTCTTCCAGTTGATTGAGTCAGTTACTGAAGCTTGTGCATTTGTCACGTATTTCTCGTGTCATGGTTTTCATCTCTGTCCGTTCGTTTATGGCCTTCTCTGCATTAATTGTTCTGGTTATCAATTCTTCCACTCTTTTTTCAAGATTTTTAGTTTCTTTGCGCTGGGTACATAATTCTTCCTTTGGCTCTGAGAAGTTTGATGGACTGAAGCCTTCTTCTCTCATCTCGTCAAAGTCATTCTCCGTCCAGCTTTGATCCGTTGCTGGCAATGAGCTGCGTTCCTCAGTTGATAATGCAGAAATCACCTGTCTTCTGTGTCGCTCGCGCTGGGAGCTGGAGACTGGAGCTGTTCCTATTCGGCCATCTTGCTCCACCCCCCCCCCATTTGTTTTTATATTTCATCAAAGTGATAGGGACAGGAGGTAGAGAAATTCTAGACAGAAAAGTGAGGGGTCCCTGGTGAAGCCCCACCATCAAGCCTGGAACCACAGCCCAAAGTGAGGACATCCCCATTTTCCTGTTCTAATGTTACCTTTTCCAAAACCACCCATGACCCACCCTGCCCCACATCCTATACCCATAAAAACCCCTGACCCAACTGGCAGAGGGCAGAGAAGGAGAGAAGAGAGACAGCAGCCATATGTCAGAGAGAAGTAGCTTGACTTCAGAGGGATGGAATGACAACAGGACTTCCAGGGGAAGACCACCTTCCCATTCCATCCCCCTTCCACTTCCCCTTCCCACTGAGAGTCACTTTCTTTGGCAATAAAATCCTCCACATTCACCACCCTTCAATTTGTTCATGCAACCTCATTTCTCCTGGACACTGGACAAGGACTTGGGTGCAGGTGCAAAAGGCTGTCACACTGACCGTTCACTGAGCTGTTAGCACTTCAGCCATCCACAAATGGCAAAGCTAAAACAGCGCACTGTAACACATGCCCTCTGGGTCTTCAGAGGTCACAGGTACCACCCTAGATTCTGCTACAGGGCCACACAGAGTTTTGCTCCTACCGGTACCAAAAAGTGTTCACTCTGGCTCCTGCACCCACTCACCTGTGTGCTCCCTGTCCCATGAGGGGTTGAGAGTTGCTGCAGACAAATAAATGAGGCACCCCTGACGTGAGGCCCACAAAAGAGTCAAGGAAAATTTCCTATTTCAAAACTAACTATTCCAGCCTGTGATCCCTAAAGGCATGCACAGGTGATGGATGGAAAATGAATAAGAATATTTGTATGTACAGACCATAGCACCTTTCACATAAATTTAATTCAGATACATTATCAGCAGCTTGTTGTTTAGCTGTATTGGGTTTGGGCTCGAGGCAGGTGGATACACACAAGGACACCGAGATATCTGGTGACTTCTGATTACTTGTTCAGTATATATCCATGGCAGGCCAGAGGAGGGTAGAACAGGATTCTAGGAAAGAGGCCAACTACTTCCATGGGCCTCATGGCCCTAGGCCATTTGAGAGACTGATGATTGATTGACCAAATCTTGAAGGACTAAGGGGCCTCTAGCTTGATTCATGAGGTAGCTGAACTCAATGGATCATTAGCCTGAGTCCCTGCCTCAAATATGTAGCTCATTTCCAGGACCAGCACAAGTTTTGGCAAAGAGAATCAGTTAAGATTCTGGCTTCATTTAGACTGATTTTTTGACCTTTAGGCATACTCTGCCAGGGAGTGAGATTGGCTAGGTCCATTGGCAGGTAGTTTATTTGCTTCTTGTCCCCAGGGGTTTATCTTAGTTTGAGAATGTGAAAAGATAACATGATGTTACATGGGGTTAAACTAGTGAAAACGGTTTCTGTTTTAATAAGGTTATCACAGAAATCATTCTCTATTAAGGTGACATTTCAGCAGAGACCTTAAAGAAGGGGTGAGCAAATTAAGTGAAGGCAAAGTATTTCAGACAGAAGGAATGGCATATGCAAAGACTGAGGCAGGAGTATGTGTGGTATGTTTGAGGAATAGCAAAGGAAGCCAGTGAACATTTTTCAGTGTCATCATGTGCATCCTATTGTATTTGGAAGCAGACAACTCTCTTCCACCTTAGTCTGCTGCTCATGCTCTCTCAGAACACGGGTGGGTTTATGGGTAATGTGACCCATGGTCTTCAAGACAGTGTGGCTGAGTTGTTTAGTCAAGGCAGAGCTGGGCTCTCCAAACACAGAGCAGATCTTTAACCCTGGAATCTCAGTGGCATCATTAATCAAGGACTGAAATTTACTGGACTGTGTATCAATTCCATTCACATTTGTTATTAAGATTATTTTGAAGTTTTTTGTTAGTTTGGGTTCAATCACTTTATAAAATACACAACATTTGTTCCTGTTTGAATTAATTCACTGTATGTTGAGAAAAAAAAAAAACAATAGCAAACATTGGTTCAGGTCACAGTTCAGTAAGAATATTCGGCTTCGGTTGATCTGGGGTTTAGCAATAGAATGTGGCTACTTCCCATAGTTTGGTACCTGGTTGGGTTCCATTCAAATTCCAGTCAATATTCAATATCCACCAGAGACTCCTCTGTAGACAAAGGTAGACATTCTTGAAGCACTGATGGTATCAGTGATGTGAAACTTTTATTTAAAAATGATTCAATAGATAGTTTTCCTTCTGTCAAATGTTTTGAAACAAAACTTCTTTAAAAGGCTAAAACTCTAGTTAACAAAAATGTTTGGTTTTGTTTATTTCATTTTAAAATTTGAGAGAACTTATTTCCACCTACCAGGTCAGACAAAGCCAAGAGAGTACACGCTCTGACTCTGGTTGCTGAATATGCTTGCCGCACCCCCACCCTTTGATGTTCTCCAGCAGCTGCCTCATCCATCAAGTATCTGTTGAACCAAGCCTCAAAGCTAGGAAACTGTTCCCTCAAGTGGGAAATAAATTCAGAATTCTAAATAGTCCAATGCTTTGCAAAGTCTGCAGCAAAAAATGTTATCTTGGTCTCCTTGGATAATTTCACATCATTTGAGTATAGTAGAATGAGAATGGGCCTTGGAATCAAGATGGGTCTGGGTTCGATTTTGCTGGTCACTTATCACCTCTGTGACCTTGAGCAATTTGCTTAACTCCTCTGAGCCTTAGTTTTTTCATTTGTAGATTGGGGTTGATAATAATACATGACTCCCTGGATTGTTGTGAAGATTAGAAGATATCACACATGTAGTTTTTGCCATATAGTAGGAATATAGTGATAGCTGTAATCACGATGATGAGATTTTCTGCTAAAGGGAATAGATTAGCAATTTCCTGATTTGAAACTGACATGTTGCTAACTGGCTCTTAAATTAATGGTGCCTGGAGTTAACAGCTATACAACAAGGATGATGAGCTTAAAAGGAAGTAAAGATTTGGAAATTCCACAGTTATTTGATTTCTCATAGATAATCCAGATCATTTCAGTACCCAAACTGCAAATAAAAACTCACTTTGGAGACGATTTACCTGGTTTGGCTGTTTCTCTGGATCTGATTAAGGAGGTATTTGCCAGATCTCCTTGCCATATGTGTCAAACTTGTCTTGATTCCTTGGCTCTGACATGGAATTGGAAGAGAAGCAGAAAAGAAACTCCAAGTCTTGCCCATCTACACTACCTGTTTGACACTGTGATTTAAAATAAGACTGGAGAAACTTCCAAGCACATGCCAAGGACTGCCAGGCTATATGAATACCTAACTTGTCTTCATATAGCATGGCAGAATGCAGATTAGCCAATGAGTTACTCCAATGAATAACACCTAGGACAGAATCTAGAAGATAGCCTATCCCAAATTATCTCATTGCAGTCAGTTAGGTGGATGGTCTATTACGCCTCTGGTTAGTAGTCTGTCTCACTGGTTAGCATTCAACATATTAAATCATCCTTCTGAAACCTAAGCTTGACCAGAGAGAGAAACAGGTAGAACAGGTCAGAACTAAAGTTCTACTGAAGTTAATGTTTTCATTGCCTACAGCTGACTTTGAATACATTCAGGTTTCTCTTTCCCAAGATAGATGACACCACTCTGGTGAATGTCACAATTAAGTGAATTAGCACTCATTGATATAAATACAAAATGGAATTTTAAAATCAGTTAACCTAATACAATGAAAGCATTAGTTTAAAAAGTTAATCTGAAAAGCTGCTATCGAGCAGATCTGGCAGTTCTTAGTAGATACTTGAACTAACTAACTTTTCACAGTCAAAAGATTTGGGTCAGAGGAAAAGGAAACTAGTTGGTCGATATGTGATCCTAAACTGATCCATAGATTGGCAATTTCACACCTTTCTCCCATGGGGGAGGAGAAAGCTGAATAAATATATTACTCACGTAAATAAGTGAATAATATGCTTACTTACTTGTAAAGCCTAAAGACTAAGTCCATTTAAAAAATGTAAGTCAGGAAATTCTTCAGATCGTAGACCAAATAATCAAAAGTTGAGGTCTTTCCTTTCTACTGATGTGATATAACTAACCAACTGAGCTCATCCAAAACATAGTCTGTGTGGCTTTTTCAATCGATGCCAAAGAGGAAGGGATAAAATGCAAGATCAAGGAGCAGGCTACAAATGATACTGCCACATGAAGACCTAATTAGTCACTAATGATTCATCAGTTTCATAATGGAAAGGGTTTGGAATATACTGAACTGAAATACAGAAGTTATTAAGGACACTTGGTGCATTTTCAATAGTGGATACTCTGCTGACAGCCAGTGCTGGAATTTAACAGCAACTACGCACCTGAAACAGGGAGAAAGGAAGTTCTAGTCCCAGCTCTGCCACTAGCCAGCTGTGCAAACTTTGAAAGGGTACTTTCTTTTCTGGGATTAGTTCCCCCGTCTGTGAAATAAGAAAGTTGAACCAAATGATCTTTGAAATCCCTTCTAGCTTTGAAATTTTATGACTCTATTTATTGGGACCGTAAAAAGGAATCACAAGGTACAAAAACTAAATATTTGAAGGCCTATCAGCAGGACATTTTGGTAAATGACTAAGGATCTATACTGGTGTCATCAACCACCAAGAATTTCTGTCTGTTAGCCAGAATTCTTGTCAATTGAGAAGAATGGTGTGATTAGTTACTGAAATGTTTACATTTGGCCTTATAATTTGGGATTGCATTTTTATTTGAAAAGGTGCTCCCAATGCTTCAGGACTTCACACCATAAACCAGAGATAGCCATGTATCACCTAACAATGGAAATACATTATGAGAAAAGCACCGTTAGGCAATTTCATCATTATGTAAACATCAGGGAGTGTACTTACACAATTTTTGATGGTATAGCCTACTACACACCTAGGCTGTAATGTATAGCTTATTGCACCTAGGCTACAAAACTGTACAGCATGTTACTGTACTGAATTCTGTAGTCAAATGTAACAATGGTAAATGCAGTTGACTCTTGAACAATGTGGGGGTTAGAGGCACTGACCTCCAATGCAGTCAAAAATTCACAAATAATTTTGACTTGCCAGAAAATTAACTACTAATAATCTGTTGACCAGAAGCCTTACTGAAACATAAATGGTCATATATACACCTACTATGTATCCACAAAAATTTAAAAAATTAAAACAGCCAATTAACACATATTTTGTATGTTATATGTATTATATATTTTATTATTACTATAAAGTAAGCTAGAGAAAAGAAATGTTATTAATAAAATCATAAGAAAGAGAAAATATATTTACTATTTATTAAGTGCCCTTGGATCATCATAGAGGTCTTCATCCTCCTCGTCTTCACATTGAACAGGCTGAGGAGGAGGAGGAAGAGGAAAGGGTTGGTCTTGCTGTCTCACATGTGGCAGAGGCAGACGAGGTGGAGGAGGTGGAAGGGGAGGCAGGAGAGGCAGGAACACTCAGTGTAACTTTTATTGAAAAAATCCACCTATAAATAGACCCATGCAGTTCAAACCCATGCTGTTCCAGGTTCCAATGCATTTGTGTATCTAAACATAGAAAAGGTACAGTAAAAATGTGGTATTATAATCGTATGGGACCACCATCATATACGTGGACAGTTGTTAACCAAGTCGTTCTTCTGTGGCACATGACTGTATTAAAGCCGCACTGTAGAGGGCAGATTAGGAAGCACTGGGAAGTCCAGCCAGCCCTTCCTTGCTTCCTTTCTGCATGCTGAAGATGGCACTCTTAGAATGATTTATACCAACAGTCTAAGAGAAGTCCCAATCTTCCCACCAGACTTGCTATCTTTTCTAACCATGTTTAACATAAGGTTTTGCCATAATTAACTGTTTGTTTCCAAATATCTTTATTTCTAATTCTTGTGGGAAAGCCTAGTTTATAAAATGGAGTAAAAAGGAAAAGAAATTGTGTTAATAACAAAACAGGCTTGTAATTGAGTGATTCGGATAATTCATCCATCCAAATAATAGAGTAAACTTCTATGAAACAGTGTGACAGGGTGAAAGTTATGAATGTGTTTATGTTCACAGCCTTTTCCCTGCCCGAGTGCATCAAGGAGAGGTTGGTTTTTCTTTTTTCAGATTCTCACAATTCCAACCACTCTCTCCTACTATTGGCAAAATTGATTCTTGACCTCTTGGGTTCAGAATCAAGAAGAGAAAACAAGAACACATGAGAGGCAGGGAGAAAAGATTTAAGCTACAATCTTAGTCAATATGCATAATAAAGCCCTCAGAGAGGGGGAGTATTGAGAAAAGTAATTGTTCAATCTGAAAGTACAGGAAAAGTTGGAGGGTGGTGATGAATTGAAGAGAGAGGCACTAGAAACCCCTGGAATATGATGCAAAAAATAAATAAATAAATAGAGGAAAGGAGATTTTAATGAGTTCTCCAAGGTTTTTGCTTAATGCAAGAATTTAAACTGTTTTAAAATTACTTTTGGTTGCTAGACTATGTCTTTGATCAAGGCACTACTCTGATACTCATTGAGAAGGGTCCTTACTCCATAAAAGCTTTACTAATTTCATAAATTCATCTCTCTGTGAGGTTGAGTGCCTTGCCCCTATAGATATGCAATGACACTTCATAGCAGATCTGGCAAACTGGCTTTTCCCAACAGCTAACCACCAAAGCCAGTAAGTAATTGGCAGAGACCACACATTCTCCTTGAGGCAACCTTCAGGAAATTCGACAATAAATGTTCTATGACCCAGGAGGATCACTTGATACAGAAGACACTTGAGAGCTTATAAGGGTCATGTTAACTGTCTATTCTTGTAGGTTTTCTGTGCCAGGTCCCTATATTAAGCCAGATCAACAGAAAACAAATTACTGGAGCCATAATACCTTAGCTTTCTGGGTGGGGGAGATCCTTAATGGCTTAAGATTTGACATTTTACAGCCTTTTATTTCTTTTTGAAGAGGAAGAAAAGATATTTCCATTTGAAGATTGTGTCTATATCTTTTATAAAACCACATTGCCCATTATAATAAACAATATCTATTATACAGGATTCACATGATAAAGTCCTCCTGGAAATAAGTGGCAGGAAAAAGAAATCTCTCTAGGCAGATGAACTCACGGGCATGTTGTTGTTGTTGCTGTTATTGTTGTTGTTTTGTTTTGTTTTTTTACTTGACAGAGAACTATGCAACTCAATTTTGGTTTTTTTTTCCCTTTTTGCTTTAACTACCAAGAAACTCAGAGTGAGATTTAGTGGGCAAATACAGTGATTTATCATGGGACTGTCTGAAGCTTCTAGTTATGTTTCTTATAACTTTTTCTGGTTTGGGGTTTGAACTGACCTGTTTTCACGTGTTCTTAACACTTGAAAACCACTTAGGTCTGTTTTAAGAAGGTGTGTCAAGGAATCGTAGAACCAAAAGCTCTCAGAGTGGGAATAGAACTTGAGATATCATTTATCCTAACTCCTATACAATGCACAAAATATCGTCTACTCTCTTCCCATTACATGATCATTTAACTTCTGTTTGAATATCCTTAATGACAGAGAACTCACCACCTCTCAGACTCTAACATTCATTTTCAGATAGCTCTGACTACTAGAAAGTTCTGCCTTATGTTGATTTTATGTCCCCAGCTTCCATCATTTGATTCAGATTCTATCTTCTGAAGCAACATAAAACCAAAAGAAATCCTGTTCTCCATGGTATCCCTTCATATTTATTAAGAGAGCTATCTTGCCCTTCCTTTGTCCCTTAGTGTCCATTTCTCTTGGCTAAGTATAACAATTCATAAAACCAACTACCCTCAATGCCACAAGTTATAACCATAGTAAACAATAACTAGATTGTTTTCAATGCACAAATGAGGAATGTTTTCATTATCAAAGGTTAATGGTCCTCAAGAAAAAAGTTAACCAACTATGATATACTAAAAATGTGACTTAATTTAACTCTTTAGTATTTTATGAAGGAAATATAAAAACACTCAAACACTTTTCAGATAAAGAGCGAGGTATCTAACATCTAACAAACACAAGAAATACAATATATACTTTGTTTTTAAATAATAGGTATGAAGTTACATTATATATATGTGAGTATATATATGTATATCTTCACAGGTGATGAGAGAGAGGGTGATAGTAAATAGATGGATGGGAACACAAGAAAAACATTAAATAACAAAAGGGGTAAAAGTGCTCAGAAAAAAGACACATATGCAGAAAGACATAGAAATATTCATTTATTTATTTAACATATATTTATTAAGTGCCTGTCATATGCATCAGGCACTGTGCAGAGTATAAAGATGAATTAAACATAGTTCCTGCCTTCAAGAAGCTTATAAAATTTTTTTAAATCTAGGTCAAATATAGTTGAGACAAGAAGATAAGTAAACAACCGTAAAATAAGTTAATGTTACATAACCATTAAAGAAGTATAGCTAGGAATTTCGAAATGGAGACATGTGATTATAGTGAATAAGGAAGGCTTTTGGTGAAAAGAGATATTTGTCTAGACTTTGAAGAATGGGTAGAATTTGGACATGTGGTGGTAGGAGACAGAGAAGGAATTTTAGGTAGAATAAACAGCATGATTAATGGCATGAAATCAGAAAATGTCAAAGGAAAGAGCTAATAATAGATTTTGACTACAGAATAAACTGCAAGAAGAAGGGTAGAGAAAGCTAGGTTGGAAACCAACTAAGAAATTTATAAAACTAGTGGAACATTGAAGTTTCTGGAGCAGGAAAATTACAGGAGGTGAACTGTGATCCCAGAAAAATACACTTAAATGCAGCAAAGATATACATACAGAAGGGAAAAAAGTTACTTCCCTGGAGTAACATAACCTTCTTATGATATGGTTTGGAATACTGTTACTAAAAACCATTAGAATAGTGTTGTACTTTCTAATTATAAGCATAAGTGGGGATATTTTGTATTAATGTTTACCCTGTAGGGTCAGTGACTAAGTGAACCCAAATCTGACCAATGAGGTAGGTTCTACAGTCTCACAACCATCCAAAAAACTTAATCTGACCCTAGATTGCTCCTGGACCAAGGGATGCCCCACCAAACAAGTTGGACTTATTTCTAAACCACATCAAAGATGTCCCAATGAAATTAAAATACTGCCACTAATAGTGAGCCAAAGTGAGTATATAGGTTAATGGTCACCTCTCCCCCCAGTCTCTCTTTGAAAGAGATTCATTATTGCTTGACCTACAGCAAACCCAAACTAGCTCCATCAGCTAGTCCCTGAGAGAGCTCATTCTTATTACCAGTGCTGCTTGAACAATTGTTTTTCCTATGATCTCTCATTCCAGGAAGCCATGGTCATGAGAAGTTCACCTGTGTCTATTGCCCATGATAAGCTCAACCACCCCTGAAGTAAAGCCCTTCTTTGGCTAGTCTACACCCAGTGGATACAAAATTGTACTCACAACTCAGGAAATTCCCTATCTCTGGAGGAGAAAGTTGGTGTCGACAAGTAGTAATCAGATTCAGTTCTTATCTTGCTTTAAAGTTCACAGGTTTGGTTCTCCCCTGACTCCTCTCAATATATATAGGAGCTACCATTTGGATATTGGGCACATTGAAGACATTCTTGGTGTTCTCCAAAGTCAGGCATCGCCTCATGTATTTCTGAGACTTTAGTTCTATAGGACTTGGGTCCTGTGCTAAAAGCTACAAATGAATCCATAGGGCCAGGCAGAATTAGAGGTTTATTCTCCATTCACTTGGGTCAGATCATCTTAGATAGGGACGTATATGGATTAGATCCTGTCTGCATGGTAAAGCTGATTTAGTGATCAAGGAATCTGCTATCTTCCTTCTGTACTCTATTTCTTTCTGGATTGTGATGTCAGCAGTCATCTAGCTCAAAACACCCCAAACCAGAGTATTCCTGCCAAGCCCATGCTTGTACGTACACGGTTAGGGATCTTACCCCCAGAATTTCCAAGAAGTATTCCTAAGGGTCAGAGGTTTTCCTTGACAATTCAGATCTGTTTTTGACTTGTTAAAGCAAGTTCTTATTTACTAACTAGATGGTAACTTTGAAAGGATCGCTTCTCCTCTCAGAATCTTCATATTCTCCTTCATACTATAACAGGGTTGATAGTTTCCAAAGGCCCTGCCAGCTCTATGCTTCTATATGTATATTCATTTGCTTGGAATTAGTCACCTTTGAAAGATCTTTAGTGGCAACTGGAGCCACTCTAATTTATAGTGAGCCAAAGTGAATGTATAGATGAATGGTCACTTCGGCTTCTCTCTTTGAAAGCAATTCATGGCCTACAGCAAATCCAAACTAGAAAATAAGTAAGATTGCAGGGGTTTTACAAACTACTCTAGGAGAAACACAAACACCACACAAATAACAGACATATAATGTCTTATAAAAGGTAACTTGTGTCCATGTCTATGGTCTACTCACCAATTATCTTGACCCAAGAAAAAGGCATGGACCACAGAAGGGGTGAGAGAGAATTCTATTGCGCAGACTCCACTATTGTAATGGGCTATATTCAACCGGTCAGATGGGAAATGCATTGATTAGGTCCACAAGCTTTGGCTGGAGAAGAGGTTAAAGTAAAATGGTCAATCCTCTGTGGACTTTTGGCTAATTAATGCTTACTTGATTCAATTGAGTGTTTAAGTTACGTTCAACTATTTGATGTCACATAGATGTGACCACCCAGTGAATGAAGTATTACTGTCTGGCTGTTTGCCACCTCCTACTCCTTGGAAGTTGATTCCAGTTGGATTAAGGACAAGAATGTAATTATATGAGTAGTTTGGTAATAAAGTTGTTTATACTATGTCTAAGACAGGGTAGGAAAAACGAGAGTCCTTGCAACAATACTTCTTGTTAGAGTTGCTTTATGTAGTAAACCTAGTTATGGCCCTCTGATGAAGTAGATAGCCATCTGCTATCTCCTCCTGCTTCACTATCCCAAGTGCAAGAAAGAATGACTGGATCACTGAAAGCTTCCCAAAATCTAAACAGAGTCAACCTCTACCATCAAAAATATGAATAATATTGCCAACAATAAAATAAAATAAAAGCAAAGTGGGTAATTTCAGAATCAGCTGAGTTCAGGTATTCTTTGGCTAGGTAGATGCTATAATAACATGCAATAATCTATGAAGTGAAGCCAAACAGGGAAGATAGAATAAAGGATCTAAAGGAATTTTGAACAATCCTAACTTCCTGTGTGCCTTTCTGTGTTTTTCTAAATTTTCTACAATGAACATATATTGCTGCTGAGGTCCATAAGGAAAAAAAAAAAATCTAAAGAAAAGGACTTATATAATTCCCCATGGGATGATCACTTTATTAAGTTATGTTGTAAAGTACAGTAAAACCTCAAATAAGCAAAACCTAACTTGCAGTCCATTCACATTTGGCTTTGTTTTTCCAATAATTTATTTTTAAAAGATAAATCACAAGAAAACAAGCAGATATGAGGGATGTGATAAGATAAATTTAAATTTGTTTGAAAACTTTATTTGAATTGTTTTCTAAATAATTTATTTTATACAAGGAATATAAGGGTACTTAGGAAAACAACTGGGAAGAAATTTTTACTCCCTCTTAATGACCAACTCAAGCCAGTGTGCTAGTAGCAACAGACAAATAGAGAAATAATCAGCTGTATGTGAGAATCATGCTGTACCTCACTAAATAAATCAAATAGTATATGAGAGTAGGGAATGGTTTTTCTTCTGATCAGATAATTAAAGCACTAAGAAAAATTGAAGAAAACTTAGTTTTGGTCAATGCAGAAGGCCTTAATGAAAAAGAATCTAAAAATGGATGGAATAGTTTTACAAAGGGCCTCATGATAAAATCAAGCAAAGGGAGATGTGATCATGAACAAGACAGAATTAGTAGGCTTGACAAGATAAACTTGGTTGACATGCTGGACTAGAGAAATACTAAGGAGGGAAATAGGGGATAGGATCAGATACAAAGTTAGGAATCACTCTCAGTGGGTTTTGTTGCTTAATAAAAGATTTTGGCTGAGCAACGTTCATTTTGCACGCCCACGCTGGAGCTGTAGGTCCTAGGGCTAAATAACTGAACTGTGTTTGGGAGAATACAAATTCATGGAGGATCTGGAGCTGCAGCCCCACTCCCACTCCCTTGCCCTCAATTATCCTTCCATATGTATACTGCAGGATAATGCTACCATCTCTGGAAGAAGAAAAGCTTTTTTATTGCCTCACCAAGAGAAGATTCAAATCTTGGAGCCCTTTGCCCTAGGGTGAGAGAAAGAGAAAACATATGCCTTGTATATCCTAGACCTTTCACAGGATTTCAATATGAATAATTCCAAGCCCCACACCACCACCATATTCCATAAACAGCTTGCAAATTCCTCAACTTTCCTGGATTGTTAAACAAATAAACATTATTACATTTGTCGCCCAAACTTCTAGTTAGGTCTTAAAAGCTCAGTTTTTGACTAAGACCTTGATAAAAATAGAGGATGATATTTTATGTGTCCTTCTCTGATATGTCTGGAAAAAGGAGTTAGAAACTCAGCTCAAGGAAGTTGAAAGGTAACTTAAGCCTTTTCTGCGTCCTCTTGAACAGCTTTGGCATGGTAAATAGACCACCGGAGGCTGGCAGAAGTTGGATTCTGTTAAGAGATAAGTAGTCCAAGGGCCTTTGACTAAAGGTTGAAGGAAAACTGCTGGGAAGAACTTTTGACTCTAAGCTCAGATTCAGGGTGAGTTGATAGTGGAAAAATTAAATAATAGTGAGAAAGGTATCAAATTATACCTTAGGCATTTATTTCTTTAAAAGGGGTTGTACTAAAAAGAATTAACTGCTTTACTAGCTGATATGTTTGGGTTCAGCTGTTTTAATAAGGAGATTTTTTAAATATAATAAACAAGAGGAAAAGCTTGCTTAACTATTTTAAACATGCCTGAGACTTAAGCCTTATTGCTTTGGTCCACGTGACTGCGGCAAGCCACTGCCAATAACCCCTTGAAAGTGGAATCTGGAAAACTAAAAGCATAAAGTAAAAACAAATGTTCAAAGGGATTTATTTTAGGAGAAGGGGTAGAGGGTTGAAAGGCAGGGTGGGCAGGAAAAGGGAGGGAAAGTACAAAACTTTAAGGGAATCGCTCAGTTCAATCCATGATTTTTATATATTTTACCCTGACAACATATCTTACATTTATTCTGTCATGTTTAGAATACTACCCTGAGTCGCAATGAAATACTCATCTAGCAAGGACAATCCAATTATGTTGCCCAACTTAGGAAAAGAGACCGTGACAGTTTTGGAAAGATTTTGAAAAATGAGCAATAAGGAAACAAAGAAACTTCTTAGCCTTCAGTTATCCAAACAACACAATTAACCAGACTCTTCTCCCTCCTTCTTCCTTATGCATTCCAGCCAATTGAGATCACAATAGACTGGGATTCAGATGTATGTTTGTGAAGGTTTTTTTTTTTTTTTTCCTGGCACTAATCTTATAGTATCTGAGTCATAAATTATGTTCATTAAATACTTTCTAGAGATTAAAATGAAATGAAAAAGAAAACATAGTGCCTCCTACTTTTTTTCTGTGAAAATAGAGAGCTTCTCATCTTCATCCAAGTTGGGCCTGCTACTTTGGAATGACTAAACTTGGAGGTGGCTCTCTACTCTTCAATAAGGTTCACATCTATTGCAGTTTACATTCATACGGCCTTGCTAGTGATAGCTGGGTACTGAGCGAAACTTTTAAAAATACTTCCCAGTGTCCTGCTCACACTGGAATTAGGTCATCCTCAGAGGTGTAGTCATTCACTAATTTCTTGCCCAAGCAGAACAATTTGTTGAACTGAAGTGAGCTTTTCCATTGCCTCACCAAGAGAAGATTCAAATCTTGGAGCCCTTTGCCCCTGGGCGAGAGAAAGAGAAAAGAGTAACCATACCTTATATATCCTAGGCCAAAACAGTAAGCATACCTTATATATCCTAGGCCTTTCACAGGATTTCAGTATGAATGATTCCAAGCCCCACACCACTATTATATTCCATAAACAGCTTGCAAATTGCTCAACTTTCCTGGATTGTTAAACAAATAAACATTATTACATGTGTCAGATTTGCATGATTAGACATTGCTATTTACAGGGGTTTTACAAATTTAACAAACCATCATTCTTAGCAAACTATCACAAGAACAGAAAACCAAACACCGTATGTTCTCACTCATAGGTGGGAACTGAACAATGAGATCACTTGGACTCAGGAAGGGGAACATCACACACCGGGGCCTATCATGGGGAGGGGGGAAGGGGGAGGGATTGCATTGGGAGTTATACCTGATGTAAATGACGAGTTGATGGGTACAGCACACCAACATGGCACAAGTATACATATGTAACAAACCTGCACGTTATGCACATGTACCCTACAACTTAAAGTATAATAATAATAAATAAATTTTTTAAAAAAAGAGGGCATGTTAATATACAGGTGGTCTCAACTTACTAATGAGGTATGTTCTACACATTTATAAGTCGATGATTTGGAACTTGGAATGGCTTCCTCCAATGTAACAGTGCTATATGTGTGGTGGTCAGGTTTCTAGCCAGTCCACAAAGGCTGATTTAACTCACATGGAGCAGAGTTATATTAAAGCTCTCGTGGGGGTCTTGGGTCCTGATAGCAGAAGGAAAACGTGCTTTCTCTCCATCCATTGAGTCCAATAAAGACTCAAAAGGCTTAAAAGAGGTGGAATGTAAGCTAACTTTTCCATCTTCATACTTACTTTCACCCTTTCCTATTTCCCAGGGATCCACTGCTTTTGTGTTATCCCAAGTCTGCCAGTGTGACCCTCTATTCTTCAAAACTGCCAACTTCGCCATTTCTCCTTGTCCTAATCAAAATAACCAAATCCTCCTGAACAGTTAGCTCAGTTCACCTTCATTATGATATGGGTGATTAATTGCTTCTCACCCTCAAAAAAGCACATCTATGATTAAAAGAGGGGCTTGTCAGCCCAAAATTAACCCCAGTTGGTGAAATGTTATGGAAAGTAACCAGATGATACAAAAACCAGGTTTGAGAAGTAGTGGATATTTGGGGACACAAGGTAAGAGTTATCAGGTAGGGCCCTGCTTGAGGCAGCCCCTATAATCACTTCACCAAAGCTGTGCCCCCTTTCATAGCAGTTTTTCATCCTTCCTGTCCAACCTCACAGGGCTCTCTTAAAGGTTTCAAGTTTTTCCTCAACATCTCTTACGATGGTGGCAGCAAGTCAGTGGCATTCATAGGTGTCATAGGTCTTTTGTAAGTTGGGTCTATCCCAGTAAGTGTCAGCCTGTAAATTCACAGAAAGTTGGAAACATTCTGGAATAGGCAGTGTTAGCAAGTAACAGCAACATAGGTGTGCTTGGATTTAGGACAAGCCTTCTGAAATTTGTCAGGGGTGTACTTCTTGGGGACTTTTGTGATTTGTATAGGCCAGCAAGGCCATGTGGTCAGTTAACAGGCTGATTGAAGTACATGTGTTAACGAGGCCAGGACCAGAGGTAGAATCCTCTCTTGACCCAATGGCTTTGATCTGTTCCATATATCTACAGTACACAGAAGCTGGCCCTCTGTCAAGGGGTTCCAGATGAGTGAATTTACAAATGACCTAAGCAACATTCATCTGTATGTCAGGAAAGCACTACCAAGCACACAGCCAATGATGGTGAGTTGCAGTATTTTGTGCTGCAAACTCCAACACATTCTTAGGAATGGATGGGTTCTTGTACAGTGCCTCCAATGCCACACTACCCTTCCAAAGGGATAAATCCTTCGAGAGCTTCCAAACACTTTCCTGAAGAGAAACAGAGAGAGAGAGAGGAGAGGAGGGGGGAGAGGGAGAGAGGGAGAGAGAGAAAAAGAGAGAGAGAGAGAGAGAGAGAGAGGAGAGAGAGAGGAGAGAGAGAGGAGGGGGGAGAGGGAGAGAGGGAGAGAGGGAGAGAGGGAGAAAGGGAGGGAAGGGGAAAGAGAGGGAGAGGGAGGGTGTGTGTCTGTCTGTGTCAGAGGTTGTTGCTGTGTTTCCCTACTCAAAGGAAAGAATGGTTCTGGAAATTGGAAGACTGTAGAACAAATCCTGGCCCCAGGTGTCAGGGAGTCAGAGGGTGATGCAGGAGGCTGCAGAAGAGCCACACACTCAATACAGAAGCCTTTGTAATGCATAAATGTTTACGACTAGTTCAGGGTACCTGTTGTTATTGCAGAAGTGAAGATGCATTGGGGTTTCCTTAGGACAGAAACAGTCACAAAGAATCAACAAAGTCATCAGAGGCCAGTAGGAGAATATGAAAGTATGTGGATGCCTTTAGTAGTTGCTGTTAGAATTGTGATTATTCTGGGACAGGTTAGAGAACAAGGGAGCAGGAGTATGTGGAGATGCCTTAATGTTTACCTTAGAATCTTGTGATTTCCAAGGATATGTGGAGAGAGCGAAGTGTTTCAGGGTCAAAGTTTCCATGGAAGAGAGAATAAGAAAGCAAGATTTTAAAAAAGAAAAAAACAAAAAGCAAACACGATAAAGAAAAGAGATACTGAGAAGAGACAAAGAACACAATGGATTCCTCAGAGATAAATATGGATAAATATGTGGAGAGAATTCCTGATAATTAGGTGGTTGTTGCTGCTTCAGAATTGTACCATCCTAGTAGGGGAGAAAGGATGGGAGAAATTGTCCTGAATACAAGCCAGGCAGTTAAAGAGTAGCCAGTCTTATTTTGCTTGGCAAGGCCAACCGTGAAAGGGATCAGGCAGTGCCTCCGGAGGAAATGACATAAATATCCCCTCCAAGGTGGTCTTGCCAACAGATCCCAGGAATAGCAGGTAGTCCTATTACTATTGCCTAGACAGATGTAAGTCTCTAAAGATCTGATGTGGCTCACCATGTGGCCCAGGTGCTCAACAGTAAAAGAGACAGGTGTACCTACCTGATAACTGGATAGCAAGGCCAGCTTTGTTAGCATTCAAATGTGTTGTCAGGGCAAGAGGCAAGGGTCTCTCTCGGGCCAGGGCAGACAACTTCCCTCAAGTGCAGTTCACCCTGCAGCAGGCCTCCCCACAACAAGATTTTCACCCATTTTATTAGACCGTGGAAATTCTCCAGCTCCATCACACTATGCCAACAGAGTGTAGGCTGACACTGGCACGCATGCCAAAGGAAGCTCCAGATTTGAAAATTTGGCAAGCTGCTGTGCTGTTTTCCTCCTGGCTATTACCTTATGGCTTGTTTCTCACCAACTGCCTTTCTGCTTTTCTTCTTTGGAAGGCTGCAATTTCCACTGGTTGTAGGCCATGGCCCACTTGCCTGCAGGGCAGGGGAGACATTAAATAGGTAGTGAAGAAAGTGTGGCAGAGTATGGCATAGGAAGACTCCAATTAAATGTGAACTCCACTTACCCATCTTTGTCCACTGGTGGGGGCACAGGAAGGGGCTTCGTGAAGCCTTTTTTCCCAATCAGCCAGAAGGTCTCCTCTGTGCCTTTGCCCTTATTATAGAAAACATGAAAAATCTTAAGCATGTTATAATCAATATTCCAAAAGGATACAAGCATTCAGGTTGGCTCAGAAATTGCCTCACCACTCCCTGGAGTCTTCCTCCCTACGGGGCTGAGCCAGAGCAGCCAGATGAAAAGTGAACACCATATCAAGCTGTCATCCAGATGCTTTGTCTCCCGCCACTATATAGCTTCATCATTGGGAATATGTGGATGTTTGGCTTCACAGCAACCAAATGTCTGGATGCCCAGTTGAAGATTTTGTATATCATTTGTGCCCTGATCTTTTGGCATTAGGCAAGCCATTGTCTTCTGTATCTAGGGTGCATATATTCAGATTCTACCTACCTCCTTACCCTCTCATTCAATGGCTCTCACCAAACCCAAAAAGAGAGTAGAAATAGAAAACAGGCTGTTAAATTTTAAGCCTAAATTATCCTGGCTATTTTGAGAGGTCTACATTTGTGCAGTGTTCTTTTCTTCCAGCCAAGGGACTCTCACAGGTAGGGCAAGACCTCAAGTTGGCCTCCATTTATAGCTCAGTTACTTGGTTGTCAAGAACCACAGGTCTAAGAAGAGAAAAGGAGTGTACACTCAAGCTAGTCACCCCAGGGCCTGAGTGACGACCTCAGAGGAGTCAAATTTTCTGCCTCTGTTCTGCCTTCCTCTCTTTCCAGTAAACTTTCCTCTCAATGTGCTTCTCTCTCCTCCTTTCAATTCTCTTTCATCTGTTCTCTCATTTCCTCTAATCCATAAGAAAAAAATGTGTTTACCAAGACTGAGGAAAGTAATGGGATGTGTTTCCAACTCATTAATCTGAAATATGGTCTCACTCTCAGCAGCTCTCATTTGGAGCAGTTCTGAATTGTTTAACTTCGAAATTCCAATTAGATTTGCCCCCTTTAAATATCAAATCCACTGTTCCCTATTTTACATCACATATATTTATCCCTTAATAATAATGACAATGACCATAATAATTAGCACATTTAATTGGAGAATCTCAAAGCATTTTGCAAATATTTGATTCAAGGCTTGAACAAGCCTTCTATGAGGCAAGTAGAAAGAGCATACCACATAGTCCAACCTCCATTAACTGGCATCAGACTCTCCCTAAGTCTCAAACAGTTCAAATAATTGGACTATTTGAGCCTACTCTGTTTTCAGAAGAGGTAAACAACTTGAAAATATATTCCTTCATGCATTCTTTCATTTATTCCACTCCTCCTGTACTAGGGCTGGAAATACAGAGATGGCTCCATCCTTAAGGAGCTCACAGTATGGTTAAACACAACCACTAGGCCATGTTTTAGGCCCTAAACACATTAAGCCCAACTCTTCTGCTTTCAAAGCTTTTTCTTTTTACACAGTACCTAGTGTGGTGTCTTATACAGACAGTTGCCCAGTAAATAATCAGACTGTTTCATTAATTGAAACTCTCAGCCCTTGTGCACTTGGAATACTCAAGGTGCCATTGGATCTTATTTTGGAAAAACATACTATTAAAGTTCAAACTCAAGAGTCCCCCACCCTCAGCCATATTTGACTGTTTGTCTTGAGATCTAGAGGCTATCAGGACAGCATGCCAATCTCCAAGGGAGCTTTGTAGATGCCAGAATTGTCCAAAGATTTGGGTGGGTCTTAGGACACACTGGGATGCCAAAACTAATGGTTGCAAAAGAGGATGGAAGTGTTATGGACTCAGGCAAGCTTCCAAATCAGAGTATGCAGGGGAGCTCCAGGGGCCCTCTGAGGTTTTGGAGCCCATCCAAAAGAATTCTTGGAATCCTAGTTCTCTGTTTACCTACCTGACTTCCACAATTTTGCTAAAGGGAGAAAAAGAGAGAAAACAAGTATGGCAACAACTAAAGCCTGAAGCAAACTCTTTGACCCAATATCAATCCCTAAGCAGTCCTAGAGATCCCCCAAATAATAGCATCTTACTTTGGCATGATGCTTCTGAGACATTTTGGTATCTCCGATCTTACTTAATCCTCACAAAAATCTAGAATATAGGTTAATTATTAATCTCATTCTGCGAATGGGGACACTGAGGTTCCTGGAGATTAAATGACTTGTCAATAAATAGGCACAACTGGGACTTGAACCCATCTCCTAGACACCAAATTTTAAAGGCTCTTCCTTCCATTAATTATTAATCTCATTCTGCGAATGGGGACACTGAGGTTCCTGGAGATTAAATGACTTGTCAATAAATAGGTACAACTGGGACTTGAACCCATCTCCTAGACACCAAATTTTAAAGGCTCTTCCTTCCATACCACAAAACTTCTCCAACACACTGGAGTCAAAAGGCAGATCTAGAGGCCAAAAAGCAACTATTGGGAAATTTGAAGCTTGTGAGATTAATGAGCTTCCTGATAACCGCAAGTCAGATGAGGCCTCCATGTGGACAAATGAAAGCACGGAGAGAGGGTGAAATTACTTGTCTGATGTCAGACATTAAGTCAGTTATGGGGCAAGAATTTGAGGCAAAACTTTCTGACCTTCATGGATCTGTCAGTACAATCTCACCATTTCTTAATTCAGTTGCTGGTGTGTGTGCATGTGTGTGCTTATATGCACACTTGACTGCTTGTGTGTGTACGCTAGGGGTTGGGGTATGAGTAGAAAATATTGGGGAAAATAAAACAAACACTAATACTTAGGAACCTGAGAACCAAATACTGTTTAACCCCAGAATTCAAAGACAAGTTCAGAAAGTGCCCACCTCTAGAATGTAAATTAGTACAGCCATTATAGAAAACAGCATGAAGATTTCTCCAAAAAGTTAAATTACCATATGATCTAGCAATTCCACTTCAGGGTATTTACTCAAAATATTGGAATTAGTTTGTCAAAAAGATATCTGCACTCCCATGTTCATTGCAGCACTAGGCACAATAGCCAAGTTATGGAATCAACCCGTTTATCAACAGACGAATGGATAAAAAAAGTAGCATATAAACACAATGGAATACTATTCATCCTTTAAAAAGAAAGAAATTCTATCACTTGTGACAACATGAATGGAATTGAAAATGTTTGCTAAGTGAGATAACCCAGGCACAGAAAGGCAAATACTGCATGTTCTCATTTATACGTGGAATCTAAAACAATTGAACTAATAGAAGTAGAGAGTAGAATGGCGGTTACAGAAGCCAAAGGTGGGTGAAATTAAGAGATGATGGTGTAAGAACACAAAATTTGTTCAGTTAGACAGGAGGAATACGTGTGATTTTTTTCAGCTCTATTGCATATCATAGTGAATATAGTTAATAATGTTGTACATTTCAAAATCACTAAGCGAATGCATTTCAAATGTTGCCACCACAAAAGAAATGTTAAGTATTTGAGGTGATGGATATGTTAACTGGTTTGATTGAATTATTCCACATTGTATTACTAAATCCTAACATCGCTTTGTACCCCATAAAAATACACAATTATTAATTGTCAGTTTACAATAAAAAATTACGAAGTATTTATAAAGTGTCCACCTCTGACAACAACAACATAAACTGGCTGAAGAGCAATCATTTGAGAAAGTCTCCCCAGAATGTAGCTCTACCTAAAAGCTTCTGGTAAATACAGCTGATAAGCCTAGATATATACAAAAATCTCAGCAAGGAGCTCCACACTTGTCAGAAAAACAGTGACTGAAACACGACTCATGTACGAGAAGAGGTAATACAGTGACTTATCACTAGCCCATCAGGAGAGAAATATTGAAAAAGCAGAACTGGCCAGCTAGGCATTGATAATTTGTTGCCAGTATAGTACAAGAGGGGGTTGAAGTGGGCAATGGGCAGTGGGCACAAGAGGCCGAGCTTCTCATCTCTAAATGAGTCCTCCCCCAAGCTACTTCAGCTTCCTCACTTTGTTCTCTTTCTTTGTAACCTCAACCCAGCCAATTACTCAACTGCCCTATGTTCTTCTCTCACCCAATTAATCCATGTTTTTGATTCCACTGAGGGAAACAACATAAAGTGTCATTAACCTAGTGGAGGAGATGCGGTGGGGGGAAGAATGTTCTTACTGGATACAAGCCTTGAGCCCAAGAGAAAAGGCTTTAATGGAGGAATTTCAAACATCAGTCAGTTGGAAGGAAAAGACATTTCTAGCCATCAACTTTGAAATCACACCAGGCTCACCATCAAATGTGATATTTCTGCCCCATGTACTAGAGCAACTCTTGCTTCTAGTAGCACAGAGTAGATGAGGAGTGAAAATGTTAAATCAGAATTTCTGAAGTGTGCTGGTGACATGGTCTTATTGGGGGTATATTGCATGTCCCTGGTGGACCAGAAACCCCATGCCCCTCAGCCCCTATGATGCAATGTACAACACCTGTTTCTGGTGGTGAGGTAGAGGGTACACACACAGAAAGGATCCCTCCGCCTCTCCTGACCTTTCCTTGGGCCTTACTTCCTCTCCTCTTCCTTGTTCTCATTGCCCCTTCCTTTCCTCTGAGGCTCCCTCTTCTCTTCCCTCTTAATCTCTCCTCCTTATAAGGACCCTGACACTACAATAACCCAGGCCCAATGTGGCATCAGGGAAAGGCTCCTCTTCCAACCTGCTACAAAATGTTCCCAGATTCCCTGGGGTTGAGGAAACCACAAAACTGCAAAGGGCCCTTTTGAAGTTAAGTCCTGATTTTGTACTTGAAATACCCAAAGATGTGAGTGCTCCTGAACTGAATTTGTGGGACAATAAAAACCATGGGGACAGGGATGCATTTTCGTTTTTCAGTTTCAAAAGTGGCAACTCGTCGGTTTTTAAATGAGGGATCTCTGCCCAGCAATGCAGAGGAAAAGGTCTTCAGGAAACCAAGCTGCATTTCTACTCCTCTGCTGAAATATGACATAATGTATAGAAGGATCACAAAAGCTTTGGACAGTTAGATTTGCTGCCCAAGTAATATCCCTGTCCCCATCATTTCACTGTCTGAGTTCTCTGCAAGAGGTGGGAAAGGAGCCTCTGTCCCCTTGTAAGTGACTCATCCAACCTACTGGAAGATACTAATAACCTATTGGAAGGAAAAAACTAGGACTCGCCATAGGAGGAAGTTATCAACAAGAATTAGACCTTCCAAATTTTAACGTCTAAAATCTAGCTACATGTAACTTGCCACCATTTAGAAAAGGAATGCCAAAGTCAGAAGCTAATTGTGCATCACTTAGTGCCCTGCTCTTGCTTTACCCAAAAATAAACACTGAGAAAATCATCTTCACGGAGCATGATGTCATGGAAAGGTCGCTAAAAAGGAAGTCAGGCTTCCTGAGTCTTGACCTGATTCTGCTATCAGTTGATGGTGTGACCCTGCTCAAACTACTTCACCTCTCTGGACCTTGGTTCTTCATCTGAAAATGAGGGAGTTAGATTGTTATATCACTGAGCTCTCTTACAACTGGGTCAGCCGGTGGTCTTTGGGTCATTCAGAAATAGATAAATAGAATGTAGTGGAAATGGCAAAAAAAAAAAAAACTAAAATTATCCTAATCCTATATCTCAGGTCAAGCGATAACTCTAACAGGGAAAAAGGAGTTACAAAATGTTTGTCTTTCATAGAAACTGACTTTGTTCCTCCTGGTTTCTTAGGGAAAGAAAACGTCTCTCTGCAAATAGTGTGCCAATGGGTGCCTTTCACCCAGGAAGTGTGGCCGCTGAGAAAGTGAATAGAAAATCCAAACTAACAAATACTGTGGCTTATTAACAATGGCTGGCACTGCCAAACAGTGAACAAATGCAGGTTAGAAAATGTAAATAATAGTGCAGCTCATTGGAAAGCCAAATTTTGTGCAGTTCTTTAAGAGAGAAAGATACAACTTACAGTCTGAAAAATGCAGAAAAAATCTCAATACTCCTCCCCACTGTAGCCATATTTTAAAGAGAAGAAAATTGAGGCAAAATGGAGCAATCTTTTGGGAACCCCAAATGGGGCTGAAGATTCTGCCCAAGTTATAGCTCTGAGTATCAGACTCCCAGGTAAACTCTTTTAGGAGACCATGACCTCTCCAGAAGCAGGTGTATCCAAATAGTCTGGCTCAAAAAACAAAAAGACATTATACCTTGAGCTCTGTTCTTCCTCGAAGCTCCATTTCATAGCCCTCACTCAGATTTTGAAGAATTGTAACAGTGCTGAGACTGACATGAATGCGATAAGCTGCAAAAGAAGGAGAGACATGATTTGAGCTCCTTTCTCATTGGTAAAATTAATGAGAAAATATCAATGTAATCCCAGCACTTTGGGAGGCCGAGGCGGGCGGAACACGAGGTCAGGAGATCGAGACCATCCTGGCTAACACGGTGAAACCCCGTCTCTACTAAAAATACAAAAAACTAGCCGGGCGTGGTGGCAGCGCCTGTAGTCCCAGCTACTCGGGAGGCTGAGGCAGGAGAATGGCGTGAACCCGGGAGGCGGAGCTTGCAGTGAGCTGAGATCGCACCACTGCACTCCAGCCTGGGCGACAGAGCGAGACTCCGTCTCAAAAAAAAAAAAAAAAAATATCAATGTAATAAATGTCTTCACTTGTAAATGGACTGGACCATTAGCAACGTCCTGAGAGAGGTTTACTTAGGGTTTCACAAGAGGTGGAGAGGGAGTGATTGCCTTCCTCACCAGGTCCAAATAAGGCATTAGTTGTAGCACCTATCAGCCTCCTAGACACTATCTCAAATGAAAGGCCATGCAATAGAAAGGTGTTAATTTAACTCAAAGGTCGAGATGGAGAAACCAGCATCTACTGTGCTCTTGGCTGAAACGTGACGTCATTTGAAGAAAGTTTGACTTCAGCAGCTTCTTTCACAGGCTGCTACTATGGCTGAACTCTCATGCTTTACATATCTTAAGAGGCAAAAGGATGTCTTTTTCATATGCATTCTTACAATTATCTCTCAACATTGCTATACTGAAAAATAAAACATCAATGAGAAATATGCCAAGAACTCTTTCAACAAATATTTTGTGAAGACTGTACATTTATAGCTCACCTTTGGGTGGGGGCACCTAGCTGTGTCTACACATGAATGTACTATTTTCCAACCAATGATCTCAATCTGGGATAAGAGATTTACATGGGGAACTGCCACATTAAAATTTTATTTAGAACCTAAGAGTAATTATTTGATGAAGAATAATCACTTGTTCACTCAGGTAAGATCCTTGACATTTCTAAAAACTGTCACCCCATGAAGCGAGACCTTGTTGAGGTTGAGTCTTAAATAAAAGTCCAAGGCTAGTTTTCACACATGCTTGAGAAAATCATTTAAAAAAAAAAAAAAAAAAGCTGATTACAACCTGAGTAAGAAGGCACGGCTTGAGAGACCTGCAAGGATTTTCTGCTGCGTATACTCACAATGACGTTCTTTCTCTTGATAGCTCAGTACTGTTGTTTGTTTGTGTCTTCCTCATTAACTCATGATCACCCAAAGCCCTTATTCAAAAAAGGTTGTCCTATTCCTAAAATATACATGCCCAGCCAGTATATTCCTAGCCAGTCCTATGTGTGCATCCCACAAGCATCTGGTCTTCAGAGAACCTTTCAGTAATCTTGATAGTAGGGAACACACAGCTTAAAAGAGAGATAGCTCATACCAACGACCATCCACTTGTATGGTAAGGAGAATCACTCCAGGGCTGGGTCACAAGTCACTTCCATTCCAGAATCTCAGTGGTTTCAACTGAGCACAAAGGAGATATTGATGAAATAATGTTTTTATTAATAGATGTGTGACATATCCTGATTTCATATCCAATGTGAGGAGAGGCTACCTCTCTACAGATCTCCATTCAGTTGTGGAGCTTAATGTCATATTTGGGTCATGGTCATTAGCTTTTAGAAAAGCACATTAACCAGCTCCTTTAGCACAGAGAGCATGTGTGTATACTTCTTTGTATGCTTCACAATAACTTCCTTGCACAGTCAGTGCTTAATAAACTCCTGCTGTGGGTGATTCACTCCATTTTCTTCTTCCTAGCTGATCACTGGGCAAGGAGCTGTCTAAATCTCAAAATTCAATTTCTGGTCTCGACTTTGTATTTCCAATGTGAAATGTGTGGAGTTTTCCCTGGTTCAGACCAGAATATGACTTCAGCCTTCTACAAGCTTACATCAGTCCAGAATACTGCGCCAAATCTGCATTGCAGTTCCATGATAAATGTCACTTCATCTTGGGTTGCACTTTAAGAGTAAAATCATATGCAAAGCCATATTCATGCAGCAGTTCCTGGATGGCTACTTCCATGGCCTCTGCCATATCTAAGGAGTTTGAAGACTTTCCCAGATGTCAGAAAATTTATTCTGACAACAGCTTCTAAGGTCCATACTGCCTCCTTAATCATGGCTGCACAGGCTAGATTGACTAAGACTGGACCCATTGTGTAAGCCTGTTTCTACACATGAGTGATGGGAAGTGGGGTCAGACAGGGCACCACCCACTGTTATACAGGCCACCATAACATCAGGGACTAGTTTGAGTATATTGCTGAAGTTTGGGAAGAACTTTTCTTGCCAGAGCTAGAGCTTCTAAGGGCTTAATTGATTTCTTCCCTTTTTTGGTATAAAATCCATGAAAACTGCATATAGAATTTAATGTTATTCTCTATGCTCTTCCTATAATAGCATAAAAAATGCTTTGCTCAACCATGATATAAGCAAAAGGCACATTGTGATTCTGTAGTGGCAGTAAATAACCAAGTAAGAGTTGAGCCAGCATCTTACAAACAGACAAATGGCATATGGTTTGTACAGTTTTCTTTTCAAAGAAGCAGAGAAGAAATGGTATCTTTGATACTATGCCTGTTTTGATAGAAGCTAAGGGTTTTATATACAGGGAAGTTGCAATAAATTATTTCAGAATTCCAAGCTACTTGGATTGAGGGATTATTGCTAGCTAAGTTCTAGAGGGCTATTTGATGAAGCCAGAACTCCTGGGGTCCTAACTGGTTCAAAAAGGGGACTGCAACAGCAAACAGTAGGCAACTGGGAGGCAGCTGGCTTCAGTGTGTCTCCACAAACTAGTTGAAAAATGGAAAATGTCAGTCCCTCATGTAGTTCTTTTCTCAACATGACTCCCACAAACCCACAAGCCCGGCCAATTTTTTTCTTTACCCAAAATACTATTTTAGTTGTTTTTATCAAATTGAGTGGCTGTTTTGGTGTCACTTAGCTACAGCTTCATTTCTAGAACAAGAAAGGTACATGTTCAGTCCAACATCACCCCCTACTGGTTTGCCATTAGAGACCAGGAAAATGTGTAATAAATCTCAATCTTCTCAAATTATCTTTTATTTTTCTTTAAAACATTAAAACATCAAGTACCCTGCTCTCTTTCATGTCTGTGAAGAAGAATTACCTTCTCAATAGCAGGATGGTGCCATCCTATCCATCCCTCTATTAGGTACTCACGTAAGCCTGTTGATTCCATCCGAGAAGCTGTGTTCACAGTGTCTCCAAACAAGCAGTATCTGGGCATGGTGAGGCCCACCACTCCAGCAACAACCGGCCCTGTAGAGTAGCAGGGGGTTGGAATTACAGTCAACAGGTACGCACCCAATGCTAATAGAGGAATGGTACAAAGAGGAAGGAATGTATCTTTGTAAAAGAATAAAAGTTGCCATCATATAGCTCTGGGAATCTGAAGAAAGACATAATGAGTAATGAACTCTTTGCCCTACAAGAAAGCACATTTATAACAGTGCAGACATGACTGCCCTTCTGATTTGTACCTTTGTTCCAAGTAACAGTTACACTCGAGATGCTTATATCTGTCAACAGGGACAAATAAGTATCAAACCCAAACCAAAAAGGCCTGGACAGGGACTCAGGGTCCAAACATGTTTGTTGTAAGGAAAAAAATGTAATTTTTCTCATGCCTTAGCGTTGGAAGAAAGACTTTCATGGGTTTATCTGGCTCCCAAACTGTGTCTATCAAGAGAATTATTCTAAAAACAAATAGAGTTCATTTTCAATTGTCTGTGTTGGGGCATGGAAAAGCAGTATGTATAAATAATCAAAGAATATTTTGCATTTAGAATTTTTTTGTTCTTACATTTTAATATGGCTGTGTTAAGTGTTCAAGGTAATTGAGAAAACTTCAGCAGCCATACTGAAAAGTCAGTTTGGGAGTATCCAGAAAGTTCTTCACCTTCACCTTTCTGGTTTCTGCTCTGATTTTTTTTCCTAAAAAGAGATGGGGGTCTCACTATATTTCCCACGCTGGTATCAAACTCCTGAGCTCAAGCGATCCTCCCACCTCGGCCTCCCAAAGTACTGGGATTACAGGTGTGAGCCACCATGCCTGGCTTTCTGCTCTGTTTTTATGGCTCAGCACCAAGGAGAATAAAAAAGAAAAGTAACACATAGTCTTAGTTCTCCAGGAATTTATAGTCTAATTGAAGAGAAGATACTATCAAAGAGGAAGCAATTAAGCAGTAACCCAAGACAACATATGGCTGAGGCAAGAAGCACAGACAGAAGTGCTATAATAGTTCAGAAAATGGGGGGAGGTGCTTATTAGGACCTGACTCAATCAAGAAGGGTCCAGTGGAGAAGGTAGGATTTGATCTAGGTCTTGATGGGTAAGTAAGATTTGAACAGTGGAAAAGAGACAGAAATCAAAGGCCTGTGGTTGGGACTGAACATGTAATTTGGGAAGCTCTTAGAGAGAACAGTCTGCCTAGTTCACATGGCTCGGGAGAAACTGGAGACAAGGTTGGATTAAGTGGGTTGTACAAGATGGAAGATCTTGAACCACTAGAGAATTTTGAGCAAGGAATTACATGATCTTCTTTCTCAGATCAGTATATAAAATGCACTGAAAGGGGAAAAAGTAAAACCAGGGAAAACCTTTAGATGGCTGCTGCAGTAATCCAAGCACAAGGTACTTAAAAGGAGGCAATGATAAGAAGTGGATGGCCACGAAGTAATAAGAGAGACATAAAAAGAATCAACAAACTTGTTGGCTGTCTGATTGACAACCATGAGAAAATTGCCATGGGCTTGTGAGTTTATGCTGATTTGTGGAAAAAGATGACTTGAAGTTTTAAATATGTTAAATTTGAAATAATGGTGAACGCTTCAAGAAAATGTAGGCTGAGGGGGGTTGGAAATGTGAAACTGAAGCACAGATGACAGATGAGGGCTTTTCTCTAAAAGAAAAAATCAAACACCTGCTATGTGCTAAGAACTCTGGATACAAACATGAGTAAGATATGCTTCCTGCCACCAAGGAGCTTAAAGCCTAATGGAAGGACAGACAAGGAAACACAGATTATGCTGATGACTATGAGAAGGATGGATGGTAAGGGGCAAGAGTGGAAGCAAGAAGATGCTATTGCAGTGATCCAGGCGAGAGATGTTGGTGTCCTAGGCTTGGGTTGTGAGAGTGAAGAAGAGACAAGATAGATCAATACATATTTAAAAGGTAAAGTGTTCAAGACTTAGTAGTTAGTTGAATGTTAAAGGTCAGAGTAAGGGAGGAGTCAAAGAGAATGACTCCCAAGACTAACTGGAGAAACTAGGTCAATGGTGGTACCACCAACTAAAATAGAGAATAAATATGAGAAGAGCAGGAAGTTTGTATGAGTAAAAAATAATTCTGTTTTAGATGTGTTGAGTCTAAGGTCCATGTGGAACATTCAGGTGGGCATATCAGCAGGAAGTTTGATATAGAAGGCTGAAGCTTAAGTGAGAAGACTGCACTAAAGCTGTGGAGTTGGAAGTCATTCGCGTACAAGTGGTAGTTAAACCACAGGTATGAATGAGATCACCCATGAGAGTATATAGGAGGAGAAAAAAAGTGCATCATGACAGAACACTGGAGAATACCAATATAAGGGACAAATAGAGACACAGACTGTGGTAGAAAATGAAAGTCAGGTTGCTGTGGGTTGAGTAATAAATTAGAGGTGATACATGCAGACAGCAAAGAGATCACAAGACTGAGAGCTTTGCAGAAAATGTTAGAGAACAGGAAGAGTCAAGAGAACCAGTAAATAAAGTGAAAAGCAGCATTCACAGAGTGAGGAGCATGTCATAAAAGCCAATTGAGAAGCGTTTTAGGGAGGCTTGTCATGAATTCCAGATGCCGCAGAGGTAAAGGCAGACAAGGATTGGGGAAAGTGGTGAGAACTGAAGTCAGACTGCAAAGGAGCTAAGGAGGGACTGGACAGTGAAGAAATGGCACAGTGGATGTCATTCATTTTTTTAAAGAAGTTTGGTAGGAAAGGGGTAAAAAGGATGGGGGAAGGAAAGGAGCCTAGAAGAGCAGAGCAAAGAGAAAAAGGTAGGGAGTGGATACAGAAGCAAGAGGAGCTAGTAGGTAATGAATATGGGAGGAAAATAGTTCCGAAGTTGGGATTTTAATTAATTAAATGAATTATCCTAACTACAAGATACACTTGTTGATTTTATAGCATAGTCAAACATGGAAATATTGCCTCTAACCAAAATGGTAGATTAAAAGGGTTTAGTACCTGGAACAAGGAGCTGCTGCCCACTGTGTTAGTGCAGGTACTGGGAGGAGAGTAAACTTGGGTAGGCATAAAGGAATTATGCAGCCCTGGACACCTAGATAATCCAGTGGCCAGGGATCAGTGGAGAGCTATCCTTTTCCCTTTCTTTTTTAGTCTTCTTAGAGGCACATGAGAATGTTTCCTTACTTTAACTGGTTATTACCTGAGTGCAGGCCAATTCTAATTCGGACTGGCACCTCTGGCATGTGCCGCATCTTGAAAGTGCCCACGGAGCTCAGGATATCTAAGGACATGTTTGCAATCTCAGCTGCATGCCTACTGCCATTCCTCTTCGGGAGGCCTGAAGCCACCATGTAGGCATCTCCAATGGTCTCTACCTGGGAATTAGGAAAAATAGAATTAGCAAACAACTTATTTGTGCTTTTTTTAGCACAGAGCTGTAAGGGTATAATGGAGGCCAGGTGGTTTTGTTGTAAAGTGAGAAAGGCAGAGAGGGACTGTCAATGATCCACAAGTCTGGCTGCATGTTAGAATTGCTTAAGGAGCTTTATTAAAAATACTGAAGTCTAGGCCCCACACCAAGAGATTCTGAAATGAGTATAGCTACCTCACAGGCTCCTGATTGACCTTAGAAAAATACCAGGCTCTGAGACATTTGTGGGGAAGAGAAAAGGGAGATTTCTAGGACTGTCCCTAGGGTGTCCATGGGGGAGCATCTTAGGAGAAGGTGGCTATGATGCTTCCCAGCAAACGTTTCTATAGATTATTTGGGGTAAATAAGCTAGGGTAGCCTTAAGGAAAATATAGGGAAAGGGAAAGGAAGAACAAGCCTGTTCCCTCTGCTTTGCCTTGCTAGTATGATGAAGTTAGTTTTGCTGGCCTATTGGGTATAAGAAATTAGTCTCTTCCCACCAGTTACTTCCTCCTCTCCTACTACTACCTCCCTGAGGAGCAGCAGTACTGGCCCTCAACTGCTTTGCAGAGGATGGTTAGGGCTGGACACTTGAAAAAAAGGGAAATCTATGCTCCTCGCCTTCCCCACAGAAGTGTGCTCACTGTTTTAGATAACCAGTAAGTTGAAACTTTTCCGGTAAATCCAGAAAATAACTAAGCTGAAGGGACTTTTTATGAAATGTGCCAGTCAGACTGTGTTACTACAAGTTTGAATCCAGTTAAAACCCATGTGTTCCTGGAGAAATGCACCCACAGAATACAACAGTTAAGAACATGAAACTCTGAAGTTATACCATCTTGGTTAGCATTTAAGATTCAACATTTGCAAACTGTGTGGCCATGGGTAAATCACTTAATCTCTCTGTACTTCAGTATCCTTATCTGTACGATAGTGTTAATGATAGTAAAAACTTCATAGGGTTTTCCAAGGAATAAATAATTTAATATATGTCAAAGCATTTAAAACCTGCCTATTAGATAATATATATTTAGTTCAAGCTATCACCATCATCATCATCATCATTATCAAATAGGTATGTCTCGAAACTAGCCTTGGAACTGTGGGTATGATTCAGCTCCAGAGAAAGAAGTTTAGCAATCAGCAATAGGCTCTTCATCATGAATTTCTATAGCCAATAACAATGATCCTTTCAATCTATAGGACTTTCTGCCTCAAAATGTTTCCATCCAAGGTCTCCCTTACCTTGTGCAATCTGAGGAATGGATACCTGCCCTCACGTAGGCATGCCAGCCTGCACACAGGAGGGAAGGATTACCATGTAAATGCTATATGGAAGGGGAAAGTCAGTGGCTGGCCATTATCAGAGATTAGTGGTTGACCCTTTAGCTTTGATGAGTCAGTCACCCAGGAGGCCCCAAGGATATGGATGAGGAGATTAGAAGAGCAGGGAGCATGGGCATGCATGGTCTTGGTGTGCAGACTGCTGTGGAAAATTGTGGGTTGCTGTGGAAATTATCAGTCAACATAAGGATGCTGAGAGGGAAAAGGAGGTTTAGAAAGGGGTGCGATTGAGATGCAGATACTGGCAGGAGAACTGAAATGGAATCACTAACTTCACAATTCTATAGTAGCCCTCCATTTCAGATTATCCATTCCATTTCAGATTATCAAGTACCAGGGGGCGTGATTCAAATTTTACAGGTAAAGAAAATGAAAATACAAATGAGTTTGGTCATTTGCTGCTGGTTCAATTTTTATTTCCTTTGCACTGTGTCATTTTTAATAAACAGGGCTGAAAAAAATAAATTTCATTTTTGGATTTATATAGCCTTGCTCTGTTCTGGGAACAGCCCATTAACTCCCTACTGCAACCATTAAGTACCAAAATATCTAATAGCCTATTGGTAAGACCCCCAACAATTGTCTGAACAGAATCAGCTGGATTGATTAAACTGGTAGCTGTGTTACAGCCCACGCTGAATCATCTTTGATTTTAGTTTCAACTGAATTAGCTTTCAGTGATTTGTTTTTCTCTTCAGGCTGCTTGAGTTCAACAAGTTAAGACAGGTACTCTGATTCCATGGATTTTTCCTGCATCGTGGTTTCCATGTGTGCTTCTTGATTAGCTTGTAGCTCCTGCTGATTGACAGGTATGATGTTTATTTCTGAGCCCTATTTAGGTGGCTTGGCCTAGCCCTGAGGCTCCCTATCTGACCTGAAAAGGCCCTGTCTAATCTGAGATAAACACACTTTCTTGTGTGTGATTTGAGAGCTAGAACATTTCAGACTACTGTCAAGAATCCAATGAATGGAGCTACTCATTCTCCAGCTCTACTTTGGTCCTGGGATAGAGAAGCTGTCTAAAGTTTAGGATGCCTGGGGCATCTTTCTTCTTCAATAAGACAAGTATCCATGATGCAGACAACGTAGAAATGTCCCTGCACAGCTTTGAGATTTTTAGTCATGTTTTGCCTAGAGACAAGACAACATATGTAAACAAAGGTAAGGAAGCATGGCACCAAAATTAGTCAATGTAGTCATTTTGCAAACTCTAATAGAGTGACAATTCACAGGCTGGAGGAGTGAGAGAAGGTGGGAACAGGGGCTTGCCACCCCGCAATTAATCACTTCCCCAGACCTCAGACCAATAGGCAGCCTTTCAGTTACCCTGTAGCAATCCCAAAGAGCCTTGAGTCTAATATTTCTCTGCTGTAATGCCAAGTTCTCTCCCGTATAAAACAGTACCTGAAGGAGGAGACCAAATTTTTATAGCATGTATTAGATCTACACAAACCTTACCAAGAACTCTGTAGCAGTCACCAACTATGGGCAAAACACCAATACTTCCTCTTTATCCCCTTCAGTGCCTAGTACAGTACTGCCTACACTATGAGTACTCAGCCACTGATGTGCAATAACTCTCTTGGTCCCAACATCTTCTTAGTCCCAATTCTAGAAAAAAAGTTCAAAAGAAATCTGACTGGCAATCTTTTGCTGGGTTGAAAGTTGTTATTTTGTAAATTGGGAAATTACATGCATTCTACCTGGCTTTCATTTCCAGTGACATACCAAGGGAAGGGGTGTACTATTTAATTTTTTATTCCTAAATAACAATATTCCATAAATTTTATTCTTCAATTTTGGAATACACATGGATGGGCCTCATGTAAAAATTTCACTATGGAATATATTTTCCTGCTAATTAACCTACCTTGTAGACATCATGACTGCCAATTATTGCATCAAATAGTGTGTATAGGTCATTCAGAAGATCCACCACCTCAATGGGCTCACTCATGGCTGAAATGGTTGTGAAGCCCACAATGTCGCTGAAGTACAAGGTGACCAAGTCAAAGCCCTCAGGTTCAACTGTGCAGCCCTTTTTGAGAGATTCAGCAACTGATCTGAAAAGCAGACACAGCTATTCCTAAGATGACACTGGTCCCCCTTCATGCCACATCCACCTGCTAAAAATACACCAAATAAACCTCTAAAAATCACTGCTAATAAATGATGAGGAAGAAAGTGTTACATTGATGAAAACATTAATTCGTTCATTTATTCTACATATAAGTTTTAAGTGCTTACAATGGGTCAGGAACTATGCCAGGTGCTGGAATACAGCACTGGATGAACCTGGTCTGTGCCTTCATGTGGAGGTTTTTCAGCTCTCTAAACGCCTAACTCAGACACCTGGGGAATGCTCCCAGGTGACTGCCCTTTCATGAGGTTAGTTTCCTTAATTATATCCTAGAAGATCACGTTACAACATAATAAGTAAGGTGCCCTGGAAAACTTGGAAATTTTAGCAACAGATAAGGTTTTCAGCTAAGAGAGGAAAGACCTGGAAAAACGACCTTGCTACTTTCCTCCAGGAGCTCAAAGAACTGCTTTCTTTTAATCAGTCAACCTCCTAGGAAAGTCACGAAGTGATATACAGAAAAATCAAGGCACAAAAACTTAAATGACCAGCATGATCTACAGGTAGTGGAAATTAGGATGTGTGCTCTGCTCCCTTGGTTTCCAATTTTACTTTGATTTGAAGGTGTGACTCAAGTCCACTAGAGGGTGCAGGACAAGGGGAGGGAGCAGTTAGTTGATGGGTAATTTTTTCTTTCTTTCTTTCTTTTTTTTTTTTTTTAACAGAACACACTGTTATAAAGATTCACACTCCTCAGGTGTTCTCACATACAGCGGTAGCATCTGTGTTAGAAGCTTTTCCGTTTTCTGTTTTTCAATTTCCAGCTCTTCAGTCCGCTCCCGAATCAAATCTTCCAAGTTGCTAGAATATTGCTCCAACATCCGAAGCATAGAATCAATGATATTTGTCTTCTTCCCTTTATTAAAAGTTTTAAACTGGAAGTAAAATAGAAAAGGGAACCAGAAAATGCTTATTCCTCAAACTCAGAGATGATGGAGCAGGTCCCCTTATCACAAATCCATTCCACTAAAATGCCAGGGCAGGAAAGGTGAACCCAGATATAAATAGGAAAAGTCACCACCCATCCTCACTGTCACCCTGACCCATTTACAGGGCACTTCCAGTGCACCTCTGCCCCCTCCCCATCCCCGCACACCAGTAGTTCTTCCCCTACACTTCTGGTTCTTTCAAGCCTGAGCAAAAGTGCTCTGAGCAGGCTCCTTCAGTTCTGAGATGCTATTATATGCATAGTAGCCACTTCTAAGACAACAGGATTTGGTCTTGAGCCCAGGCCAGTTGTGTGTGAGGTAAGGGGAAAGAGGGCCGAAAGTGCCGTTTTACTCTTCTGGATCATCAGTCTACTAAATCATTCTTATCCTCAAATGCCACTGTGTTGCCAGTTTTTGAACAGTGAGAGGCTCCTTGACCTCTTACAGAGGGCTCAAGATCCACATGATAAAATCAACCCCTATTTCTTACCATGGAGGTCCAAGAATAGGGGTGTCCTCTAGCACCTGTCCTTCGGTCAGAGTGATGTAAAATTCAACTGATTTTGCCCCCATTCTATGCCCTAATGCCTTAGAGATGCCTGCATGTCATGAATTTTCAATATGCCTTTTTGGGACCTTGTCTATCTACAGTAACAGGGAGCTAGGCATAGTATTAGAATCATGAGGGGTAGCCCCTCTATACTGTTATAGTCAACATGCACATGACTGTGTTCACAACAACAAAAAATCAGAGGCGGTTTTGCTAAGCAGACATCTAGGGCTCTGTCCCAGTGAACCTTTTATATATAGCTGGGCCACACATGCTCCACCTAGCACCCAATGCCCCAAGGCCAACACTAGGAGTTTCCCTTCTGAGCCTGGTTCACATCCGCAGGTTCATCAAAGTCCTGGGGATAACCTTGTAGCCAGTTTAGATCCTTTGGGCTCCCCCTATTGCCTAACCCAGGGAACCTCCCTCTCCTCCTCCTCCCACTTAAGTGTTATTAACTGCAGGAAGTTAGGAGGCTAGCCTTGTCATCAGACAGCCTAAACTTCCACTGAAGCATTTTAGTGAGGGCAGCTATAGCAATGTCTTGTTTGAAAGTCTCATGATGTACACTCCCCCTATCTATCACTGGCTTCTCTGCTGCCTTCTGAAATAACATCTCTAGCATCAACACAGGGGCAAATGCTCTTTCTCCTGCCTCATGGTAAGGTTTCAGAAATTTGACCTTCATGGTCCTTCGCCTTTTCCATACTATTGAACACCTGTTTGAGTGTCCTCAAGAAACTTAGCCGGGCTAATGGAGGCATTGTTAGCTGGGGACACGGATGACTTCATAAGCAGGGCCCCTCAGGCTTTCAATTCAACTCTTTCTTTCTTTCCGCCTCAGATACCTGCCACTCATAAAGCATCTCAGTGCTGTACTCCAGCCAGGCACAAAAGCCTCTCTGCCAGAGCTGACACAGCACTCATGGTGAGCACCCTCAGTTTTGGTGTCCTGTAATTTCAACAAAGCCTAAACCGCATGCTCCAACATTGGAATTGCACCTTAGTTTCCACAGCAGGGCCCACTCTGTCCTTTCCTTCACTCCCCTTTCAATCTCCACCTCTAGGGAAAGAATCACCCTCTTTAGAAATTCAGTATCTTAAGGAGGAAGGTTATCGCTTTTCATGTACCCCATTGCCTGGGAACTTAAGGAATTTCCTGCTTTTGCACGCCACATTTGCACTTTCTCTTTCTTCCATCTTGAACACCAGAGTTGAATACCAGAGTTGAATACCAGAGTTCTCTGGTATCCGCAAAGTAAACATGGCTCTGTGAGGAGCCCCATCTATTCCATGATACCCATCATCTAATAGTTTCAATGCCATTGCCTTACAAATGCCTAATGGTTCAATTCCATCTCTGAAAGGTTGATTAGGTCAGATTGTGGATGGTCAGGAACAGAGCTTCAGACACAGAAGAACACTAGAACCAATCTTTGGGCTCTTGGAGGATGTGCTGATGACACTCCAGCACCAAGAGCCTCAAAGTAGCCACACCCAGGCTGTTTCTCCGAGAGGAGTGCCCTTCCCCCTTGCAAGAGGTTCCTTCCACAATATGACAAGGACCAAGGAGTTAGCCTTGTGTAGGTTGACTTCAGGAAGGCTCCTGGGCAATGATAAGATTCAGAGTCCTTACCTGGTTAAATATTTCATCAAACGTTGGTCGTTGTTCTGCAGCCTCAGCCCAGCACTGCTTCATCAGCTGGAGACATTCTGGAGGGGCATGCTCAGGAGGAACTACTGGTCTGTACACAGGAGGAGGCTTCTTAAGTCTGTTTATGATTTCTGTCCAGATGCAAGAAGAGAAAAGTTTACAAATCATGGAAAAAAGGACCAAGATTTGGCAAAGATAACTGACTTTTAGCCAAGAATGGGGGTAGGTTAGCAGATAACACAGAAGGGCCATCTCCTTTGCTCTCTCCTTAGGTGACCTGAATATAGATTATATTTGAGCAAAAGCTGCATCAGGCAATGGGGGAGGAGTGAGATATTAATCAGTTGGACTCTTGGTATCATTTAGGTGCAACTTTATTCTGTTTCTGCTAGGTTTTAGATACTGCCTATCTGATGTCAACTCTAATGCTCTAACTTCAGTGACCTGGCTCCCCTCACCCATCCCCAATCATCTAAGCCATCCAATCCCCACAATAGACCCACTTAACTTTCCTTACAAGCCCAGGCCCAGCCCAGGTCCAGGTCTCTACCTTGTGTCTAGGCAAAGGGAATTAAGAACTACAGTAAACAGTTCAAGGCCTCATCAAGATCCTCCTGGTTGATGGTCCATGAACTCCACTTCCAGTAGAATATTTCCTATATACCGGTAATGTGCTGAATACTTTGCATGCATTATTTCACTGGATTCTCACATACAAACAGGTGAGGTAGGCACTCTTATTTTAATTTTATAGCTAGGGAAACTGAGACATGAAGAGAGTAAGTAACTTACCCAAGGTCACATGGCTAGAGAGTGACAGAGTTCAAATTTGAACCCAGGCAATCTCAATCTGCTACACTGTCCTGCTTCCAAATGTCTCAGACTTCAACTGGGAATTCTTAGACTCCCTATTCAGACCCAACAGCCATTAGTGACAAAAGGTCTGGAGCAGTCACACTGACCTTTTTACAAAAAGAAAACTCCCTGGCAGCAGGGGAAAAAAATCGTTATCTCTCAATATCCCCAGCAACCCACACTGGGCCTCAAACTGATCTCTCTGCTTCCAACCTACCCTTCTCCAAACCTTTCCTAAAACCCAGATCTGGTCATGTCACTTTCTTGCTCAAAAGCCTTTTATGACTCCCCATCACCCACAGAGTAAAATCCAGGCTCTTGTCCTATCTCTTCAGGCTCATTTCTCATCTTTAGTCCCCTCCCCACCACCTCCAATTCTAACTTTCTAACTGCCACATCAGGAACCAAGCTTTGCTTGCCCCACCAGTGTGACCTTCCCATTCCTGAATTGGCTATAACACTCCAACAGTGCCGCTTTACCCCTGATACGAGCCCCTTGCCTCCATAAAAGAATTCCAGTTGTTGCCTCTGACTTCGCAGTTCCTTGTGACATCACACATTCCGTTCCTTTAACCCAGGTCAGGCTGTACCAGTAATGGTTCCTCCATTACAGCATCGTGCTCTCAGTACAACAGATTCCATGAGAATGTACTCCTTGAAACTTGACTGCCTCATCCATTCTCTGGCAGATGGAGTCTTTGTCCCTTTCTCAGAACACCATCAAGATGAATGGGCCACCTCTCTGCTTAGGCACAGCATGATTCATGCACTTGAGGATCTCACAGTCCAATTGCAATAAACAATGGCAAACAATATAAGTGCTCTAGCTGAGACAGGCACTTGTGGGTACAGAAAAGGCACCTGACCCACACTAAAGAAGGTTTCCCAGAGAAGGTGACATGAGTTGGATGAGGCAAGGTTGGGAGGAGGTGGGAAAATTCCACCTCCTAGTATGTGAAAAGGCACAGAGATGGGAGAGACCATGATACTTTCAGGGCCCTGCCAGTCATGTGGTTTAGCTGGGATATAGAGGGTGACAGAAGATAAGCCTCGAGAGGTAGCTAGGGGCCAGATTGTGAAAGGCCTTGTATGTCATGGGAGGAGTCTCACCTTCACTTAACAAGTGATGAGGAACTGTTGGAGGGCTTTAAGTAGAGGAATGATGTGGAACCCTGAGTGGGACACAGCCTAGCTAAGTGGTTTTAGTTTTTCTTTCTTTTTCATTTTTAAAATATTTTATTCTGAAAAAAATTAAACTTCTAGAAAAGTTTTAAAAATAGTACAATTTCCTGTACACCTTCACTCAGCTTCCCCTATTGTTAATAACTTACAGAACCATAGTACAAAGGAAATTAACATTTGTACAATAATATTACTAAGGTTCTTATTTGAATTTCATCAGTTTTCCCTTAATGTCCTTTTTCTGTTCCACAATCCAATTCAAGATCCCATATTGCATGTAATTACTGTCTTTGTCTCTTTTGGTCTGTGATAGTTCGTCATTCTTTTCCTGTCTTTCCATTCTTTCCTGTCTTAGATACTTTGGATTAGTCCTAGCTACTTATTTTGTAGAATGTCAGCTGGGGTTTGTCTAAAGTTTTCTCATTATTAGATTGAGGTTGTGTATTTTTTTGTTGTTGTTAGGAATAACACCAAGGTGACATTGTGCCCTTCTTAGTGTATCATGTCAATGGGTATATGACATGGGTGTGCTGTATTACTGGTAATAGCTTATTATTGGTAATCTCGATCGCTTGCTTAAGGTGGTGTCTACAGGATCCTCTACTTGTAAACTCTATTTTTTCCATTTGCAATTTGTAAGTATCTTGTGGGTTCATACTTTGAGAATATACAGATATCCTGTTTCCCCTCAAAGTTTTGTCTACTGATTTTGTCATTATTGATGGATATTGCCTAATAGCCAAGTGTCTTGGTGGGAGATTAGGATGGAAGCCTGGGGCATGTCACAGGGAAACAGTGGTAGGGCCTTGACATCCAAAAGCATCATGAGGGATACTAAAATACTTGGCAGAGTGTCTCAAAGGAGTAGAGGGGACTGTGAAATTAAAAAGAAAAAAAAAAAAAAAAGGATTGGCATCAGTCCTGTAGGCCCTTGGCTTATGTCACAGTCTGAAAAAAAGACCAGCTTCTTGGGTGGGGGAATTTCTTCCAGATGTCTAAAGCTGTCTGGCTATAAGTCCCACCTGTACATAACTTGAGCTGCTTGCAGACTATCAGGCTGTTAGCACTAACACTCTTCTGGAAAATCATGACAGCCTGAGTTGGTCTGATGATCTCGGCCATGGTGGACCCCTGGGGCCCTTTTCTCACCTCCCGCTTACCTTGAGCAGGCAGATCCATCATGCAGAATGGGGTACCCCGGACCATCACTTCTTGCATGATAATGGCAAAGCTGTAGACGTCTCCTGCAAAAGAACCTAACCTGCCGCCTCTTGGGGTTCTCAACAGTTCAGGGGCAGTCCACAGCAGCTCTAAAAAGAAAGCATTGTGTAATGAATGCAGGGAGGATTAACTGACGACATCTGCAATGCCCTTAAGGGCTCAGAGGGTACTGTTTTATTGACTGCCTTATATTTTTATTAGACAGACTGCCATGCTAGTGCCCCCCATTCCCCCAGGTCTGAATCTATTCTTCTAAGGAATTATGAACAGAGAAAACATACTACTCTCTCCACCCCAGAACCACGCAGGCAGACACAGCAGCAATGTGGGAAAGGACGCAGAAGCTAAAAGTATAGAAATTCTCTGGTGCTTGCTTTCTTGAGCCTGCAAGTAGCAGTTGGCAGGTTTCCAGGGAAAGGCAAGTGTGCTACCACACTGGTTGCCATGGATTTGTTGTTTGCTGAGATCTATATGTGTCTGGTAATTTGATTGTGCTGGGGCTAAGAGATTCACAAGTTGCTTTCTCTAGGTCTCCTCTAAAAGGATTAGAGGAACACCAACCTTCCTGCTCCTTGCAGTGCAAAAAGGTGCAACAATTCCTTCAACTCAGTTCTGCAAATATTTATTGACGGTCTACTAGGTACCACACACTGTGCTAGGTGCAGAGGTGGTGCCAGAGATGAATCAAACTTGAGGAGTTCACAGACCAGTAGGAAACACAGACATATGCACCCCTAACTGCAATAAAAGAGAGGGAATGATGAGGGCCACTATATAGTAAAGGGAAATGAATCCAGTAAAGGTCAAAGTCCAACACCCATCGTGTGCTCTGCTTCATTTCAGGCCCCATCAGAGACAAAAGACTATTTCTGCATTCAGAGTTTATGGCAGTGAGAATGTCAGAAATTTTTCTTGGGGGGGCACTGTAAGCAATATATAAAGAAATGTAATTTAACAATAGAAATATGGTACTCAAAAGCTGGAGGAAGAGTGTTTTAGATTGAATTATATAAAGTTACCATTTCTGTGAATCAAAAACAGTTAGATATTGGCAATTTCATCAGGTTCAAACTAATAAAAAAAAAACTGAGCTGAGCAAATTAATCCAGGAAGACTTCCTGGAAAAGTTAAATTTTAAATGTGCTTGTTAGGAAGGTCAAGGATGCAACTTTCTGGAGCTGAGAAGGTAAGGGCTTTTCAGGGAGAAAGAACAGCATGTGCAAAAGAACAAGAGGCAGAAAGGAGCAAATTGCGGCGGGGGGGGCGAGGTGGTGGTAAGCAGATTAGCTTGGCTGAAGAGAAGCACTCTGTTAAGGAATAATGAGAAATGAGAAGTGGGGTTGATGAAGTGGGGGAGGGCGGGTGGCTGGAAGAATGGCAGCAGAAGGTGAGAGGGCCTGAGAGCCAAATGAAGGCATTTGGAGTGAATACAAAAGGCAGTAGGGGTGCTGGAGCTGGAGAGGGATTTGATGAAAGCCCTGTTGGGGAAGATTAATCTGGCAACATGCACAAGCTGGATTGAAGGAGAGAGGCTGGAATCAGGGAGACCAGCTAGGAAGTCATTGCAGTAAGAGCAGGTAGTGAGGTGAGAGGAGCCTAAATGGGGGTGGGAGTAGCAGCAGCAATACAGGGAACCAGAAACATTGGAAGGCTACAATGGAGAAAGCAGTGACAGGGCTAAGGATAGGCTCCTTGTGCCTTGAGAATGAGAGGGAGTTGGAGTAAACAACAAGGTGACATCTAGATAGTGAGGCTGGAGACAAACATCTGCTAAGAGTGAGGGTATCAGGGGGAAAGTAATGGCTAACTTTTCATCTTGTTAAATTTTGGGTATTGGGAAGAGAGTCCAAGAAACAAAGTACTATGAAATAGGAAGAAGGGTAAAAGGTGAGATATTATTTTTGGTTTGTTAGCAAAACCCAGGAAAGAGAACTCCACCATGGAAATTCTTATTTTCAGCCAATCCTGATCAAAATGGTGAAATAAGAAATTCTAGCTTCACCACCAATCATGCACCCATCTTCTCTCTTTGCTCTTTAAGCGTCCCCAGCCTTTGTCCCCCAACCAGGCCCTTCTGAGCTTCCACCCACCATCCACTACTCACCTACACCCATGAAAGTCTCCAACACACTCACTATAGTGATTTTGCCCCTATGTCTCCCTACCTAGGAAGATTTATATTTACAAATCAAACGGGAAACAATGAATGATAGTTTAATGACTGAATGTCAAAGGAATACATTTATGGTTGTGGGATTTTAGGCACCATGGCTTTGGAGAGGAGTGCAAGGGTGAATATTTGACAGCAAGAAAAATGGCATGTGGCTGCTTCTTTTTGACATCCTTTCTCCCTGCACATTTAAAAGCACAAGATGGAAAAAGAGAGCAAAACTCTCTGGTAAAAGCTGGGTGATTAAATACAATCATTACCAAATAGTATTTCCAAAGAGCACTTACATGTATGTTGTTAATGGCTATAATGAGGCTTTTCTGCACTATACTTACATAATTGAAAGCGGACAGTAATGAATACACTTACAACCCACCCCCATTTCCTCATCTCCACTCCAGAACCAAGTAAGAGCCACTAACTACCATTAGAGTTGAACTCTCGAGAAAACTAGAGAAATTACTTTGGCTTGTTTTTTATCTGCTGGAGCCAGTATTAACTCTAAGCTTTGCTAGGGCGATAGAATTGACTTTGGAGAGCTACTGCGGTATAGTATAAAAGAACACAGAACTGGAAGTCTAGAGACCTGAGTTCAAAATCTTAGATTGGCCACTAAGTAGCTTACCTTTCTGAACCCTGGCTTCCCTATCTATAAAATGGAAGTTGAGTCAGATGACATCCAATGGCCTTTCAATTATAAGATTCTTTTAGCCTCATCATCTAAGGTAGGGAGACAAGTTCCTTTATTTCATTTTATTTTGTTCTTTTGTTGATTCAACAAATATTCTATCAGGAACTATGAAAGGCACTGAGAGAGGCAAACCTGTTTCCTGCCCCCACAGAGCTTGTAGTTTGGGTGGGGGGAGAGAAGGCTAATTGAATGAGTAATGCTAATGGACTACGGTCTCACAACAAAGTTCAGGGCCCTGAAGGATCATAAAGAGGGTAACCTAGCCCAGCATAGGGGTCATGGAAAGCCTCTTGAGGCAGTGGTACTTAAGTTGAATGCTGAAGAAGGAGTAGAATTTAGCCAGACCCAGAAGAGTATATGAAAGAGTGGGAAGAGAAGAGTGTCCCAGGCAGAGGACACAGCTTGTGTGGAGATTTGGTAGTAAGAGACAGCCTGGGGTAAATAAACAACTAGAAGGAGTTCAGCATGGCCAGAGCATAAAGACAGAGGGGGAGTGGTTAGTATGGGAGGTCAGCAAGTTCCAGGCCATGCGGGGCTCAGCTCGTAAACCGTGTAAAGGAATTTGAACTTTATCCTTAGAGCAATGGGAAGCCATTCAATAGATTTAGGCACAGCTGTAACATGATCAGATTTGTGGTTTAGAAAGCTCCTTCTGGCTGCAGTGTGTGAAGAATGGACTGACCATCCATACTGCCACTGCAATTTGGAGAATGGAGTAAAATGATAAGAGGGAGAGACAGAGACAGAGACAGACAGACATAGTCCCCTCAGAAGCACAAAACCAGAAAAGAGAGTCCTGCGGCTATCTTTTACCCACCTTAAGACTAGATTTTCTTAAGTTTCAAAGCTGCCAATCTGGAAATTAAACGGAACTCTGAGAAGCTAGGCATTGTTGTTTGTTTGTTTGTTTGTTTGTTTTCGAGACAGAGTCTCATTCTGTCACCCAGGCTGGAGTGCAGTGGCACAGTCTTGGCTCACTGCAACCTCCACCTCCCGGGCTCAAGCGATTCTCCTTCCTTAGCCTCCCAAGTAGCTGGGATAACAGACGCGTGCCACCATGCCTGGCTAATTTTTGTATTTTTAGTAGAGATGGGGTTTCACCATGCTGGCCAGGCTGGTCTCAAACTCCTGACCTCGTGATCTGCCCGCCTCAGCCTCCCAAGGTATTGTGTTTTATAGAGAATTGATTTTGACAGAATGCTAAGTACTTGCCATGTCTACAGGATAGGGGTCAGACTTCAGAAAATCTGAATTTGAAGTCCTAGAACTGCTGCTAAGTCACTGCAGGTTTGGAGGAAATCATGAGTTTCAATTGTCTCATCTGTAAAAGGAGGGAATTGGACTAGACAACTCCCTAAATTTAATAACCCACAAGTCTTATAAAGAGCAAAGATGATACCACCAATGACTGGATTCTCTGTCTATGCATGTGTGTCTCCCTCTCTATGTGTCTTTCATTCTTCTTTTCTTTTATGTAGTAAAGTCAGCAGTTTAAAAACGTATGCCAAAGATAATTTTAAGAATATGGATATATGATGTAGTTTTGCATCTCTCTCTCTCTCTCTCTGTCTTTTTTGGGCTGTTTGCTTTTCTGTCTTTTTGTGTCACTATCTCTCTTCTTTATGCTTGCAATATTGGTTAAAACATTTAATGCCCACATTTCCTATATGTATTTCATCATATTTGTTCTCTTTCTTTTTTCCTCTTTCTCTCTCTCATCTAGCTGCTCATTCCTCCCTGGTTCTCACCCACCCACCCCCCATCTCAGATTTCTCCTATTTCTTTGATCTGTTATGACTCCTACAGGCATTGTTTAGTGCTACCATTGGTGCACTAGACAGAAGACAAAAACACAAAATGGACATTGTTGGTGTGAACATTGATGATATGAACTGGAGTTATCTTATTACATCCAATTAAATTGGAGTCCAGAGACCACAGGAGAAAAAGAAAAGCACTTGGGGTACAAGTGTCTGCCCAGGGATAATCTTGCAAGCCAGATGCCAAAATGACCTTCTATAATCTTAATAGCCAGATGCCGAAATGACCTTCTATAATCTTAATATCAGTTTTACCTAGTAGCTAATGAAACAAACTTCCATGACTCTAAGACTAGTTTTACCTACGGCCATCACTTACCAATCGGAGCTTTCCTGCTCCCCAAAACTTTGGTAGTGCCAATGAGTTTTCTTTAAAAAACATATATAACATTTCTCTTTCCAATAGAACCCCCAACTTTTCTGTGTTCTTTGGACATACCAAGGACCACCCTGGTCTATGTGCATGCCACAAATTGAAATACTGTTTTCCCAAATAAAATGTTTCATTTAAAGATTTGTCTCTATATTTTTATTTGACTTTGAGACAGGCAATGGCTACTTATTCGCTAGAAGGCCACAGTTCTGCCTGAAGCCTTCCCACATAACCCATAGAGCATTTATTTGTTGAGATCACTCCTCAATTCTTCCTCTCTGACAGAGACAGTGCTGGTATGCTCTAGTGACATCCCATTCTAAAATGTACTTTGTGGGGGTCCAGCTTCCAAATTACCCTCCATTCAACTTGACAAGTATTTATTGAGCACCTACTGTGTGCCTAGTGCTCAGCAAGTTTTTCCAGGGACTGCTGGGGTCTCCAAACAATACAGCCTAATCCTGCCACAGCAGGAACTGAACATTATTACACTGGCTTTGTTCAGAAAGCTAGGCTGGGCCGAAGTTACAGCGGGCCTACTTCATTCAAGTCCCTTGGCTTGGAAATGAGTCTGGATTTTCAACAAAAGTGGAGAGTTGAAATCAGCCTGAGGCTTTAATTCAGTGCATATTTTCATTTGAACTTTGGAGTTACCTCATGTGCATCAGAAGGGTACAATTCATCGCTTACCTTCCACACAAGATTCCCCTTCAGAGAGTCTCAGCATTTCTAAGATGTCGTTAAAGCCATAATCTGTCACTTTTAGTACAAAACGCCCATCTACCACACAGTTTCGAGACTTTAGCCTCCCATGAACAAACTCTCTGTGGTGTAAGTACTTCATGCCCTGTAGATGACACAACAGGATTTATTTAGCAACTCATTTAACTATTTTGTGCTTTTAATACCAATTTCTTAGATTGTTAATGGCGTGAGTTATTATGATCCAGAACTCAGCTGTTTTCTCTTCTATGCAGGCAAAGTAAACCTTTGACAACATGAGTCAGTTTTCAGATCCCTTGTAGCTCCAAAATTTTATGTTTTGGTGAAGAATGTTATCTTGTGTGTACAGAGAATTACGTGTTACTAGGAGATTTATTAACATTTCAGATACAGAATACATCCATATGCATATAATTGCCAGGAATTTGGAGAATTTCCCCCAGAAGTTCTAACCCACTCTCACCCATTATTGGCAAGAATGGAAACTGGGACAAACTTGTGCATGGGCAGTTTGGCAATAGCTATCAAAATTATCAAAATTTAAACTATATGTACCCTATGATCCAGGGGTTCTACCTCTCCTCCAGAGAAATGCTTGCATGTATACACAAAGAGACAAAGATAAGACGGCTTGTTGTAGCTTTGCTTTTTTAATAGTATATAATTAGAAATGCACTAAATATCAATAAGGGACTGGCTAGAGTGTGATACATTCACACTAGGGAATATTCTACAGCACTTAAAAAGAATAAGATAGACCTGTATGTAGCTGACATAGAAACAACTCTAAGCCATCAAGTAAGTGAAATATAGTAATTGCAGAACTATGTGAGAGCATGTATATTTAACAAACAAAAAAGTCATCTATAATGCTATAATGCATATAAATACACATGAAATTAATTACAAGGTGGTTGCCAAATTGTTAGCAGTAGTTAACTTTGAGGGGGAGTATGAAGAAAGAGGGTTGAGTAAATGTATTTTTCTAATATATATCATTTGAGTTTTACATTTAATATATTATTTTTGTATTTAAAAATAGGCAACCAGAAAGAAGAAAGCTGTCTAGTACTGATCTCTGCACTTGCTTGGCAACCTTTACAAGGTTTTCAAATGTGACCAGGACTCTCATTCAGATGGATTTATTCATTCTGCATATACATACATTTATATTCTAGTCCAGTCATTTCAGAACTTTGTTTGCTAAAAGTCCTTTTAAGTATCTGGCTCTTTTGCAGTGTGACACCCCTTTGTACTTGGAATTATTTTCACCCTGTGCTCTTGGATAGTCTGCACTCTTCAGTACTTCTGAGTAGAGTCTACAGTGGGCAAGATTCCCCCCATGTTGTCTAACGGTTGCTTTTCATTTATCATGGCCTTGAGAGGATTGTCATTAGCGGCTCCTCCCTTAACTCACTGGGCTTAGCTTACAGTGTGAGCAGAAAAAGTACTAGAATAAGAATCAGGAGATTTGGATTTTATTATCAGCTCCACCACCTAATAGTTGGCTGAGAAATATTTATTGAGTACCTACTATATGTGCCAGACACTCTATAACAACGTGTACCTCATTTAGCCTCCCTGAGTCTCTGTAAAAGGAGGCTAATCACACCTATCTTAAAGGGAATTGGCATGAGAGAATGTCTTTCCCTTTCAAGGCCCCTGAAAAAGGATTAGGCTAGCAGAAAAAGATCAAGACTATGATCAATATGCAAGAAGCCCAAAAAGTCATTGATTATGCAGATCAGCCCTGTAAAAAATGCACATATACACAATTTGCATATCATTCCGTGGCATTCATGGGATCCCCAAAAACTCCTCCATGGGACTCATCTATGAACCCTACCTTGGCTGTCAGGAGTCTTTGGCTCAGAGAATAAAGGTGATCCTTGATAGATCCACTGGTCTTTTGGTTTTCCAGTGGCACTGAGTTCCACATACACAGCCATGGTGTGTAAAGACCTGTCACCTAGTTCTAGACTGAGCCACCATTTAGAAGGGTGAAAACTAGGAGGTAGAGCTAAGTAGCACCAAATAATCTGGGAATGAGCACTTTCTCACATCCACAAAGCAGAGAAATTGGATGAAAGAAAGGACGGCTTAAGGCAGAAGAGTGCTCAATGACAACAGGAAGTAAAGAAAAATCTGGACCTCAAATTGGGGAGAGGACAGGCAAACCTTTTCTGTATCTGTATCATATAACAGATATGGACAAAAGAACTGTGAGAAGGGTGGTGGGGGCAAAACTTGGGAAGGAAAGTGATATGGTTTCACTGGGTCCCCACCCATATCTCAACTTGAATTGTATTTTCCAGAATTCCCATGCATTGTGGGAGGGACCCAGGGGAATGTAATTGAATCGTGGGGGCTGGTCTTTTCCATGCTATTCTCATGATAGTGAATAAGTCTCATGAGATCTGATGAGTTTATCAAAGGTTTCCACTTTTGCTTCTTCCTCATTTTCTCTTCCTGCTGCCATGTAAGAAGTGCCTTTTGCCTCCCATCATGAACCTGAGGCCTCCACAGCCATGTGCAACTGTAAGTCCAATTAAACCTCTTTTTATTCCCAATCTTGGGTATGTCTTTATCAGCAGCATGAAAATGGACTAATATAGTAAGTTGGTACTGGGAGTGGGGCATTGCTGAAAAGATACTCAAAAATGTGGAAGCGACTTTGGAACTAGGTAACAGCCAGAGGTTGGAACAGTTTGGAGGGCTCAGAAGAAGACAGGAAAATTTGGGAAAGTTTGGATCCTCCTAGAGACCTGTTGAATGGCTTTGACAAAAATGCTGATAGTGAGATGAACAATAAGGTCCAGGCTGAAGTAGTCTCAGATGGAGATGAGTAATTTGTTGGGAACTGGAACAAAGGTGACTCTTGTTATGTTTTAGCAAAGACACTGGTGGCATTTTGCCCCTGCCCTAGAGATTTGTGGAACTTTGAACTTGAGAGAGATGATTTAGGGTATCTGGCAGAAGAAATTTCTAAGCAGCAAAGCATTCAAAAGGTGACTTGGGTGCTGTTAAAGCATTGTTTTAAAAGGCAAACATAGCATAAAAGTTTAGAAAATTTGCAGCCTGACAATGCAGTAGAAAAGCAAAACCTATTTTTTGAGGAGAAATTCAAGCTGGCTGCAGAAATCTGCATGAGTAGCAAGGAACCTAATGTTAATCCACAAGACCATGGGGAACATGTCTCCAGGCCACATCAGAGACCTTCATGGCAGCCCCTCCCATCACAGGCCTGTAGGCCCAGGAGGAAAAAGTGGTTTCGTGGGCTGGGCCCAGGGTCCCCATGCTGTGTGCAGCCTAGGGACTTGGTTCCCTGTGTCCCAGCTGCTCCAGCCATGGCTGAAAGGGGCCAATATAAAGCTTGGGCTGTGGCTTCAGAGGGCAGAAGCCCCAAGCCTTGGCAACTTCCATGTGGTGTGGAGCCTGCAGGTGCACAGAAGTCAGGAACTGAGGTTTGGGAACCTCTGCCTAGATTTCAGAAGATATATAGGAATGCCTGGATGCCCAGGCAAAAGTTTGCTGCAGGAGCAGGACCCTCATGGAGAACCTCTTCTAGGGCACTGTGGAAGGGAAATGTGGGGTCAGAGCCCCCACAAAGAGTTCCTACTGGGGCACTGCCTAGTGGAGCTGTGAGAAGAGGGCCACCATCCTCCAGACCCCAGAATGGTAGATCCACCGACAGCTTGCACTGTACACCTGGAAAAGCCACAGACACTCAATGCTAGCCCATGAAAGCAGCCAGAAGGGAGGCTGTACCCTGCAAAGCCACAGGGGCAGAGCTGCCCAAGACCATGGAAACCCACCTCTTGCATCAGCGTGACCTGGATGTGAGACCTGAAGTCAAAGGAGATCATTTTGGAGCTTTAAAATTTGACTGCCCCACTGGATTTCGGACTTGCATGGGCCCTGTAACCCCTTGGTATTGGCCAATTTTTCCCATTTAGAACAGCTGTATTTACCTAATACCTGTACCCCCATTGTATCTAGGAAGTAACTAGCTTGCTTTTGATTTTGCAGGCTCATAGGCAGAAGGGACTTGCCTTGTCTCAGATGAGACTTTGGACTGTGGACTTTTGGGTTAATGCTGAAATGAGTTAAGACTTTGGGGGACTATCGGGAAGGCATGATTGGTTTTGAAATGTGAGGACATGAGATTTGGAGGGGCCAGGGATGGAGTGATGTGGTTTGGCTGTGTCCCCACCCAAATCTCAACTCGAATTGTATCTCCCAGAATTCCCACATGTTGTGAGAGAGACCCAGGGGGAGGTAATTGAATTGTGAGGGCTGGTCTTTTCTGTGTTATTCTCATGATAGTGAATAAGTCTCATGAAATCTGATGGGTTTGGCAGAGGTTTCCACTTTTGCTTCTTCCTCATTTTCTCTTGCCACCACCATATAAGAAGTGCCTTTCACCTCCTGCCATGATTCTGAGGCCTCCCCAGCCATGTGGAACTGTAAGTCCAATTAAACATCTTTTTCTTCCCAGTCTCAGGTATGTCTTTATCAGCAGCATGAATATGGACTAATACAGAAAGTATTGTGAAATGATCACAACAATCTAAGGAAGATAAAATATCCCAAAACATTAAAGTTCTAATCTACAGAGAAAATCCAAGATTTCCTCAGTCTTCCCATTAACCTTTATGAGATCCAGCAGGAGTGATGATTTAAACATCCAGTCGAGTTTCACATCTTGGTTTGTCAGTATGTCTTCTAGGCTCCCTCGGGAACAGAATTCTGTCACAATGGCAAACATCCCCGAATCATAGAAGAAACCCAATAAAGGGTTAATATTCTCATGACGCAAGTCCTTCATCTGGAAATGAGAGAGAGAAATGAGAGTCACAGCTGTCCTGTCTCAACTGGGGACCAGAGTTGAGGGCACATAACTTTCTCTTGACCCTTCTTATGATTGGTTGTGTGGTTGACAGAATTTTGACTCCCATGATCTCCAACCCCTAGTGTTACTCCTGTGATTGTGTTTTGTTATACAACAAAAAGGAGATTATCAGGGTGAGACTAATCTAATCACATGAGCCCATAAAAGCTTCAAAAGAAGACTGCAGAAGATAAGTCAGAGAGATTCAAAATATGAGGACTCAACAGGCCATTGTTGGCTTTGAAGATGGGGGGAAGGAGGCTATAAGCCAAAGAACGTGGGCAGCCTCTAGAAGCTGGTAACCACCCTCAGCTGACACCCAGCAAGAAAGTGGGGGCCTCAATTAATATGGTTTTGCTGTGTCCCCACCCAAATCTCATCTTGAACTCTAGTTCCCATAATTCCCACATACTGTGAGAGGGACCCACTGGGAGGTAATTGAATCATGGGGACAGGTCTTTCCCATGCTGTTTTCATGATAGTGAATAAGTTTCACAAGATCTGATGGTTTTATAAAGGGGAGTTCCCCTGCACACGTCATCTTGCCTGCCACCATGTAAAATGTGTCTTGCTTCCCCTTCACCCTCCACTATGATTGTGAGCCCTCTCCAGCCATGTGGAAGTGTGAGTTCATTAAACTTCTTTCCTTCATAAATTACCCAGTCTCAGGTATGTCTTTATTAGCAGCATGATAATGGACTAATATATCGATCCTGTGACCCCACTAAACTGAATTCTGCAGGCAACCTGAAGGAACCTAGAAGTGGTTCCTCCTCACCCCAGCCCTGACCCCTGCCACAGGTCTCCAGATAAGAGCACAGTGCAACTGACACCTTGACTTTGGAGTTTTGAGATGCCAAGCAAAACACCCAGCTGAGTCGGCATTGACTGCTGATCTACAGAACTGTGGGATAATAAATCAGTGATGTTTTAAGCCACTGTTTGCACTAATTTGTTAGAGCAGCAATAGAAAACAAATTTAATGGCCAAAGGGGAAAATTTCAGAAAGGGATCTCTTTTAGCATAATTATAAGTGACGGAAGCTGCAGATTTCTCCTTGATTCCTTTGGGACTTTCTGGAATGGAGCTCAGTGGCTCAAGAGGACTAAAGAGAGATGATACAGTAAAATGTAGAATAGATTGTCTTTCTATGAATACTCATCTACCTAGCACCTATTAAAATAGTTTCCCTATATAAACATCAGGCCAGAGCTTATACAATTTTTTTCAGAAGAAACATTTAGAATTTTGGCCACACTTTCTCTTTGCATTCATTCATTTTATTTCACTAATGTGAGAAGCATTTAGTGCATGCTCACAACATCCAAGACACTGGAATGCATGCTAGAGAAAAAGAGACAAACAAGGTAACATCACTGTACTGAAAAAGCTTACATTCAATGAAGAGTGATAGGCAAGTAATCCAATAATTGTATTTCATTGTGAAATGTGTTCTGAAAAATGGGGGCATGGGATGCTGTGAGAGCTCAAATGTTAAGTATCTAATTCACCCTAGGGTAGTCAGAGAAGGCTTCCCTAAGGAGGTAATATGTGGACTCTCTCAAAGGACAAGTAAGAGTTGACCAGGTGACGATGACATGATGAGAGGGGTTGAGAGTGATAGCACATTATGTTGAGAAATCCACAACAGGTTTAGGTGGTCAGAATGGAGTGTAAGGAAGAAAATATTAAATACCAGACTGAAGAAACAGACAGGAGCCACATCCCATGGGACTTTATGAACCATGCTATGGAATTTGAAATTTATACTGTGGGCACTCAATAATTATCATTTATTATTATTACTATTTAAATGAGGGATGAGAGAGGGGAAAAAAGACTCCATGATCCCTCCCAGATTTTTACTTGGATACCTGGGTAGACAGTGGTGCTACATATTAATATAGGGAATTCAGGGATGAGGTAATAGTGGATATGTTGGTGCCCTACACATAAGCCTTTAACCATGCATCCCCCAACTGCTGTGACTGTTGACTGATAACTCATAGTTGCTCCATTTAAAAAAAAAAAAAAAAAAACTGTCCTAGAGCACAAATTAATGGTGAGCCACCTTACCTGAGAGGTTAGGTCCCACCCACAGGCCTCAGGCAATAATTTACTCACTGAGGACAGTACAAAAGTCCAGCTTCCTAGCCTCAAGGTAAGATTCATGGTATAACTTGTACTCCAGCACTTCCCCATAAGATCATACTATTGCTAGTTTCCAGCTGAAATCAAATGTTTGCTTAACTTTTACCCTGTCCTATCCTACTTGCCTCACTCTTTACTTGAAAGCATTTTCTCCATAAAAAATTTGAACAAGAATTTCCATCTCAGGCTCAGATTTGGGGTAATCTCAGCTAAGACAGATGGAAAAACACATTTGGTGGTGGAAAGGCTGATAAATTCAGTTGGAGACATATTGAGAATGAGGTACCTACAGAACATCAAGGTAGAACTATTTCAAAGACAGTTGTATAGTCAGAGTTGGAAGCTCAGGAATGAGTTCTGACCAGTATAAATACATGTGGGAATTGTAAGCAATTAAATTTTAGGTAAAAACAGTGGGAATAGATGAGATTACCCAAGGAAAGTATAAAGAAAAAGAGAAAAAGGAAACATCAACATTTGAAGGGTGGGAAAAGGAAGAACAGCCTGCAATAAGACTTAGAAGAAAGGCCAGGAAGTAGGGAAAAGCCTATTTAAAACAATATCGTTAAAACCACAGGATTAGTTTCAGGAAAGTGAGAAAAATGCCCGCCAGAAAGAATTTCAGGAAAGTGTGATAAATACCAGAGAGGTCAGGTAAGATGAAGAAAAGTGTCTGGTGAATTTCACCATTAAAATTTATTAATTATAGAAACTTACAAGTATGTTTACACAGATATGTATATCTATATCTATCTAAATAGAGAGATAGGCTTAGAATGGTAACAGTGTAAATGAACAGCAAAAGGCAGATCTGAGATGTATTTTGGAGCCATAAATCACGTGACTTGTGCGGGGAGGGGAGGAAAGAATGAAATCAAGAATTATTCTATTTTGAACATTGAACTGATGGTGGCCCATTTATTGAGATGAATTACACTATAGGACTTAGAATATGAGCTTGCCTCTTAGAATATGATACAAGCAAATGTTAAATTATCCCTGGTGGGAATGTCAGCTATTGACCACCAAGGTTTCCTTCTAAGCACAAGAGCCTGGCACCCATGACAATTCTCTTCATCCACTGCAACCTAAACTAGTTAAGGTGGACAGAAACTCAGCCCACAAACAGCAAAATAGGCACTGCTCCTAAAGTTCTATTTTCTTATGAAGCAAGCAGCCAAAATTACTGGGCTCTGGAACTCTGTTGGAAGAAAAAGTAAAAAGTTGTCATATTCAATACTACTAGCTGTTCAACACAAATCTATTTTCTCTTCTTCTTGGGCAGAGAGCTAATCCATATTTTCCAGTCTTTCTTGGAGCTAAGTGTAGCCATATGACTGAATTCCAAAAACTTCCTCTAGGCAATTAAATGGGAGAGGAAGTGATATGTGCCATTTCTAGGCTAAGGCTTTTATACCCTCTTCCATATTATTTTCCCACTTCTATGGATGAATGCAGATGATGATACGGCCCTAAGACATAGCAGAGCCATGAGATGGTTATAGCCTGGGTCCCTGAGTCATGATATTGGAAGAGAGTCACCTGCCAACAGTATAAGAATATCTACCTTGTGCTGTTATTTGGGTGAAAATTAAACTTCTGCTGTGTTTGAGACATTATGTATTTGAAGGTCTATTTGTTAAAGCATCTAGCATTACACTAATGGTATTGGCATGGGAAAAATTCTGTCTAGATCTTTGATAGATCTCTATATGCATCCATCCTCAGCTGTAACCGATAGAGAAGATCCCGTATAAGGAGCAGGTAGATGCCTACATGCAGTCATGTCCTACCAAGATTCTGGACAACCTCAGGACGCAGAGAAAGTTTGCAACATCAGCTTTAGCAAGATGAACATTTACCGGGTAGACATGTACTTTACCTCTTCCATAATACCTATCTGGCTGGCTACCATCAAATGTTTAAGAGTTGAATGTGTCCTGTCTCTCAAGGATTTTGTTAGCTTCATATTTGACATGACATCTTTTTTTTCTTTTTTTTTTTTCTTTTTTTTTTTGAGACAGAGTCTCATTCTGTCACCTAGTTGGAGTGCAGTGGCACGATCTCGGTTCACTACAACCTCTGCCTCCTGGGTTCAAGCGATTGTCCTGCCTCAGCCTCCTGAGTAGCCGAGATTACAGGTGCATGCCACTACACCCAGCTCATTTTTCATATTTTTGGTAGAGACGGGGTTTCGCCATGTTGGCCAGGCTGGTCTCGAACTCCTGACCTCAAGTGATCCACTCGCCTTGGACTCCCAAAGTGTGACATGACACCTTTAAGCATACAGCCACCAGAGACATCTGTTCCTAAGTCAAATACTGACCTAAATTATCTGAAAGACTCCTTCACCCACTTGAAAAAAGTTCCTAGGATGTCATAACACCAGAATTAATCTCTCCGTGTCCCTCTTCCACAGCAGCTGAAATTTCATCCTAGAGGTGGGTATGTATACCTTTATGAAAATGTCCTTCTCCACATAGGTGCTCACCCGCAACTATATCAGCAATTGCTGACTATTTTGACAAGAAAATGTTCTTTTTTTTTCTTTTTTTCTTTTTCTTTTGTTGTTGTTGTTGTTGTTGTTGTTGTTTTGAGACGGAGTCTCACTCTGTCACCTAGGCTGGAGTGCAATGGCACGATCTCAGCTCACTGCCACAACCACCTCCCAGTTCAAGTGATTCTCATGTGTCAGCCTCCCAAATAGCTGGGATTACTGGTGCGTGCCACCATGCTAAGCTAATTTTTGTATTTTTAGTAGAGACAGGGTTTCACCATGTTGGCCAGGCTGGTCTCGAACTCCTGACCTCAGGTGAGCCGCCCACCTTGGCCTCCCAAAGTGCTGGGATTACAGGCACCAGACAGTGTGCCTGGCCTCAACAAGAAAATTTTCTACCTCCATGAGTTAATTGGTGATTCATGTCTGTTTCCTGCATTTATTTTTATTTTTATTTTGTTGTAAAGAGCTATTGTTCAAGACCTCCTATCCCTGGATCAACCTACCCACTATCTAACACCCAGAGGTCAATTGTCATATAGAACACATTAACCAGGTACTAGTGAAAGACTTCTGATCCTATATTTCCCACTAGCAATATTTTATTCATTTAACAAAGTTTTTTAGTACCTATTATTTTCCAGGTCCTGAGAGAAAGACTGGGGACAAATGATGAACAAAATGTTACATGGTTTCTGACCTCTTGTTTTAACCAGATGATTACACAGTGATACAAAATTTGTGACTCTGACAAGTCCTATGGAGGAGAGTTACATAATGTGAGTATGTATAATTGGGGCTTTGACCAATCAGAGAAGTTGGGACAGGGCTCACGGGAAGTGAGAATTGATCTGGGAGTTAAAAGATGAGTGGATTAAACCATGCAAAGCAGGGAAGGAAAAGTATTTGAGGGATTGTAATAGTACAGGTAAAGGCTTTGTGCTGGGAGCATATCATAATCCAAAGACTAAGTAAACGCCAGTGTGCCTTAAGCAGAGTGGTTGAAGGAAATATGATGGTGATATAAGACTGAAGAGACAGGGAAGAGCCAGATTATACAGAATGTAATAGGTCATTTTAAGTTGCTATTTATTTATATTAAAAATGATTATAGGGACATTGAATACCAAGTAGGGTGTAGTAGGTTATGGCAGACCACCATTCCTGATGCTACAGCTTTTAACAACTAGAAAAATTGAAAAAATATATTTTTAAAAAACCACTGGGGATATGCAGGTGCAAAAAAAATAATCTAAAATTCAAAGATGCAAGAGCCCTTCTAAGATAACCAGGCTGTTGTCAGCCATTTTCTTCCCTGAGGACATCTGCTGATTTCCAGCACAAGCCGAAGATTGGGCTTAGTTTAACAGAAAGAATTTGCTGGGAAAATGCAAAACCTGGTAATGCTTTTGGCAATTGTGGAAGACTGGTATCACAATTAATAAATTTCAGGAGACCTAAATGTGAGCTAATTTTCTCCCCAGAGCATATTTTCTGAGTCTGGGGGCTATAGAGGAGACTAGAAAGCTTCTATAAAATTGTTTGAGATCTTCTGTAGTTTTCCGATATTTAGGAAACAAAGTCTCACTGAAGAAATAGGGCCTGCGGCAAACATTCGGTTGGTATCTTCCTCAAGAAATTTGCCAAATTTGGAAGCAGCATGGATTGAGAGTAAAGGAAAAAGGTTATGAAGTACAGTCTGAATATCCCAATCTTTCAAAGTGGAGGAGACAGACTTGTAGACTCTTGGAAAGATATGCCTGAGAAACAGTAGAATTTGTGGTGGACTGAGTCTAACTAAAACTGCAACACAGCTTCAATCCAGCTCAATCTTTGATTCGATTAATCTGATTAGTTCCTTACCCAATCCACCTAACAAATGAAAAGAGAAAAATCCTTGCTGGTAGAACATATGACCTGGAGCTTCTACAGTTTATTTACATAAAATATCTAGCATAAAATAAAAAATATTAGATATTTGGGAATGCAGAACAAAGTCAGAAGACAATTGAACAATGTCTTTAAATACTCAGTAGACAAAGAAACCTATAAAATATGAATCAAATATTCTAAAAACCTGAGACAGTGGAGAGTGACTGAAAGCAGAAATGGAGGTAGAACTATATTTGAAAGACAACTAAAATGAGTAAAATTTGGATTTACCTCCAAGAACAAAAAAAACAGTTCTTCAGAGCAACACCACAGAATCCAGAGTTTCTAAAATGTATTATTCATAATATTCAGTAATGAACCAAAAAGCCTTAGATGTACAAAGAAATAGAAAAAATGTGACCCATACTCAGGCTAAAAAAAGGTCAATAGAAATTAATCTCAAAATGACACAAATGTTGTGATTAGCAGAAAAGGCCTTTAACACAGATTTTATAAATATATTGGAATATTTAAAGGACAACATATGCAAAATGAATATTTGGGTATAGAACATGGCAGAGAAAAAGAAACTATAAATATGAACCAATTGAAAACTATATAGCTGGAAAATATAATAACTGAAGTAAAAAAATTTGCTAGGTGGGCTTAGGAAATGACATAAGAGTAATGAACTTGAGGAGAGATCAATAAAAAAATACCTAATCTGAAAAACAGAGGGAAAAAGGATAAGTGGGACCATATCAAACAGACTAACACATAAGTAACTTGAGTTCTAGAAGGATATAAAGAAAATGGGGCAAAACAATTTTTATAGAAATAGTGGTCAAAACCTTTGTGAATTTAGTAAAAGACATCAACTTAAAATTCTAAGGAGCTCACTGAACTCCAAACAGAATAAACACAAAGAAAATGCCCTACATACATCATATTCAAACTCCTACAATCCAGAGATGAGCTTAAAATCTAAGAAGTTCAGTGACCCACCAAAGAGATTAAATACAAAGAAAGCAATATCTAGACATTTAACAGTCAAAACCCTGAACTATGATAATAAACTTTTGAAAGTAGTCAGAGAAAAACAGTACACACTACATACAAAGAATGAATAATGGCTGACTTCTCATCAGAAACAAAGAAATACAAAAAAAAAAAAATGAAACGAAATATTTAATATGCCAAAAGAAAATAAATGCAGCTATCAACTCATAATTCTGTACCAAGCATAAGTATCATTCAAAATTGAAGACATTATCAAATAGACGAAAACAGAAAATTTGTCATAAGCAGGCCTGCAATACAAGTAATGCCTAGGGGGAGGATCTTCAGGTTGAAGAGAAAAGATGCTAAATGGTAACTTGGCTCTATTAGGAAATAATTAAAGTTATCAGAAATAGTAAATATGTTGATAAATATAACAGAATATATTTTTATTTCATTCTCTTAATTTGTATGAAATGCATATGAATGCTTAAAATAAATTTTAACACTATATTATATGGTTCACAATAAATGTAGGTATATATATGATAATAATAGAGCAAAGAATAGTAGGCTAGTAAATGGGACACTGCCGTTACAAATTTCCTATGTTTTAGGTAAAGAAGTGGAATATTAATTCTGAGTAGTTTGTGATAAATTCAAGATGCATTTAAGCAATTCCTAGAACAGTCATTAAAAAGTGGAAAAATGTATCGCTAAAATGCCAATATAGGAAACAAAATGGAATATATGAAAAACACTTTTAGCCCAAAGGAAAGCAAGGAAAGGGAAACAAAGGAACAAACAGAGACATAGATGAGTCAAATAGAGAACATATAGCAAAATAGATGATGAGAAATCCAACTATGTCAATAAGTGCCTTAAATGTAAGTAGCCTAAACATTTCAATTAGAAGACAGATTGCAGAATGGGGAGATAAAAAGAAAGAACCAAATGCCTGCTCCCTAAATAAGATGAACAGTAATCCAAAGACACAAATGCATTGAAAGAAAAAGTACAGAAAAAGTGAATCACGCAAAAACTAATCAGAAAGCTAAATTGGCTATGTTATTATTGGAGAAAATAGAAATCAAGAAAATAAGTATTATCAGACATAAAGAGGGACATTTCATAATGATAATATAATCAAGACATAATAATAAAATGTATATGTGCAAAGATGTGCTGGATCATAAGAAGAATATTTTGCATATTTCTTACCATCTCTGTGTTCAATGACATCACATGGGTAGTCCCAAATTAGTTACAATGGAGGTACTTACAGCACAGAAATCAGGAAATGCTCCAAATTAGGGATCTTTTTCAGAAAGCCTGTTGTTAAACATTTACTAGATGTACTTAATAATAGAACTTCAATGCACCTGAAGAAAACACTCACAGAATTAGAAAATAGGAAAATTTTATGGTAATTGATAAAACATATTGACAAAAATGTAGTAAGGATATAGAAGATCTGAATCACACTATCAACCATCTTGACCTAATTGATATTGATAGGATTCTACACCAAACAACTGTACAATGTGCATTAATTTCAAAGTATGTGGAATGTTCACCAACATAGACCACATGCTTGGCTATAGCCAATGTTTTTGATACATTTCAAGATTAAATTTGCAGATAATATTCTTTGACCACAACAGAATTAAATGAGAAATCTATTAATTGTGGTATCCAGAAGGGCCACAAATATTTGGTAATTAAGCATATATTTCAAAATAATACATGGGTCAAAAAAGAATAATGAAATTATAATTATTTCAAGCTGAAAGGTCAATGAAAATGTAACATATAAAATTTTATGGGATGCAGCTACAGCGGAGCTTAAATGTAAATATGTCATTTAAATTAAAAAGAAAGAATGTTCAAAAAATAAGAATGAATAAACCAAAAATAAGCAGAAAGAAATAACATAAGGGCAGAGATCATAAAAATAGAAAACAATCAAAATGTAGAGAAAATTAACAAAATCGAAACATTGTTCTTTAAAACAAAAGTAATAAATTTAATAAATCTCTAAGAAGACTGATCAATAAAAAAAGAAAAAGAAAAAATTATTAATATCTAGAATGAAAGATATGGTATCACTACAGATCATACAGATATCAGTAAGGTTATAAAGGAATTTATAAACAATTTTATGCTAATAAAGTCAATAACGAATTTGACATTTCTTGAAAAACACAACTTATTAAACTTGGCACAATATGAAATAATAATCCTAACAGCCCTATATTTAGCAAAGAAATTGAATTTGTTTTCAAAAACATCCCCACAAAGAAAATCCAAGGACCAAATGATTTTATTTGCACTCCAGCCTGGGCGACACAGCGAGACTCCATCTCAAAAAAAAAAAAAAAAATTTAATAATAAATAATACCAGTCTTACACAAACTCTCAGAAAAAGACAAAGACGTCCAAACTTGTTTTATGAAGCCAAACATAATGCTGACAAACATTAAAAGTATAGACTAATTCTTCTTAAAAACATAGATGCAAAAATTCTTTTAAAAGATTAGCAAATATCGTCTACCAATATATTAAAAAGATAATCTATCGTGACCAAGTGGAATTCATCCTGGGAATATTAAGATGTGCTTAATATTTCTTTTAAAAATGATGTAATTCACCACGTTAACAGAATGAAAGAGCAAAACCATAGAATAATTGCAATAGGTAGCAATATAAATATAAAACCTCTTTATGATTAAAAGAATCACAGAAATGCAGAAATGTGAAAAACTTTCAGGTAACATCAAACCTAAAAATAAAACATTGATTCCTTTTCCTCTAAGGCCAGGAACAAGGCAAAGATGTCTGCTGTTACCATTTCTACTCAACTTGTATAATAGTATCAAAACTTTAATAAGAAAAAAGTAAAGAAAACTTAAATAAATGGTGACATATACCCCATTAATGGACTGAAAGACTCAGTATTGTTAAGACATCCATTTTGCCTAAATGTCTCTATAAATTCATTGCAATCCCCATCAAAACTTACAGAAAGCCTTGTGGAAGTAATAGACAGGCTGATTTCAAAATTTATTTTAAATTTAAAGAATTTACAATGTCCAAAACAATCTTGAAAAAAAAAAGTTAGAGGCTTACACCACTTGACTTTAGGAGGTACTCTATAGTTATGATAACCAAGGGAGTGTGATATTGGCATTATGGTTACACTAATGAGTGAAGGAAACAGAACAGAGACTCCAAAAATATATGCACACATACATAGTCAGTTAATTTTTCTCCAAGTTACAACATTAATTCAATGGAAAGCTTTTTAAAAACAATTGTTACTGGAACCCTGGGTATCTATATGCAAAAACTGAACCTTAATCATTGTCTCAGTCTGTACACAAAAAGTAATTCAAAATGGATCATAGGCTTAAACCCAGAATCTTGGACTGGGGGGAGGGAGAGAGACAGAGAGAGAGAGAAGAAAAGAAAGAAAGAAAGAGAGAGAGAGAGAGAGAGAGAGAGAGAGACAGAAAGAAAGAAAGAAAGAAAGAAAGAAAGAAAGAAAGAAAGAAAGAAAGAAAGAAAGAAAGAAAGAAAGAAAGAAAGAAAGAAAGAAAGAAAAGAAAAGAAAAGAAAAGAAAAGAAAAGAAAGACAAATACAAAGAGAAAGAAAGTAGGAGGGACAAAGGGGGAGGACAAAGGGAGAAGAAGGGGGAAAGGGAGGGGAGTTGGAGGGGAAAATAAAATGATAAATTGGACAATTGGACTTCCTTAAAACTAAAAATGTTGCTCAACAGAAGACATCATAGACAAGCCACAAATTGAGAAAAATAATTACAAAATAAATAGTTCAGCAAAGGCTATTCAGGATATATAAAGAATGTCTGTAATTTAAAAATAAAAATACAAAAAATTCCCAATGTTTAAGAATGGGCAAAAACTTGAAAAGGCTCTTCACACAAGAAGATATACAAGTGAATTGTAAACACGTTAAAAGGGTGCTCAACAATTTTAGTCATCAAGAAAATGCAAATTAGAGTATAAGATACCATTTCATACACACTAGAAAGGCAAATATCAAAAAGACAAATGTTATTAAGAATTTAGAGCAACTGGAACATTTCCGATGGGAACGTAAAATGCCAAAACCAATCGGTTTTGGAGAACAGTTTGGATGTTTCATATAAAGCTACACATACAACTACTTTATGACCCAGTTCTATTCTTATGTATCTACTCAAGAGAAGTGAAAATATATGTTCACAAAAGACATATATAAAAATCTTTATAGTTTTCTATGAAAAGATGGCCACCACCACTAATTAATAGAGAAATGCAAATCAAAACCTCTGGGAGATATCACCTTAACCCCATTATGATGGCTACAGAAAATAAGTGTTGGCAAAGATGTGGAGAAATTGGAACACTTGTGCACTGTTGATGGGGTTGTAAAATGGTGCAACTGCTATGGAAAACAGTATGAAAGTTTATAAAAAATATTAAAAATAGAACCATCACATTAGCCAGCAATCTTACTTCCAGATATATGTACAAAAGGATTGATAGCACAGTCTCAAAGAAGTATTTCTACAACCATGTTCCTAGCAGCACTATTCACGTTAGCCAAGAGGTGGATGTAACCCAAACATTTAACAATAAACAAATGCATAACATACAATGGACTATTACTCAGTCTTAAAAAAGAAGGAAATCCTGTCACATGCTACAACATGAATGAACCTTGAGGACATTATGCCAAGTGAAATAAGACAGTCACAAAAACATAAATACTATATGATTATACTTACATGAGATATCTAAAGTAGTGAAACTCATAGGAACAGAAAGAGTGGTAGTTACCAGGGGCTGTTGGAAATAGAAATGGGGATATTTTCAAGATCAGATTTGCAAGATGAAAAAGCTTAAGATTTGCAAGATGAAAAAGTTCTGGAGATATGTTTCACAACAATGTGAATATGCTTAACACTACTGAATTGTATACTTAAAAATGGTTAAGATGGTAAATTTTATGTTATGTGATTTTTTTACCATAACGAAAAATGTTTATAGTTGCCTCATTCATAAAATCGTCAAAAAAACTCTTCTGGTGCTGACGAGTTGATGGGTGCAGCACAGCAACATGGCACAAGTATACATATGTAACAAACCTGCACGTTATGCACATGTACCCTAGAACTTAAAGTATAATAATAATAAAAAATAAAAAAATAAAATAAAATAAAAAAATAAAAAAACTAGAATCAAGCCAAATGTTCAACAGGAGAATGATAAAGAAATTGTGATATAGTCATAAAACGAACTACTACTGGCAATTTAAAAAGTGACCTACAGGTATATGCAAAATCATAAGTTAATCTTAAAAAGCATTGTGCTAACAGAAAGAAGGCAGGCACAAGATACTGTATCATTCCATTTACATAAAATCAAAGAACAGAAAAAAATATTAATTTATTTTAATAGACATCAGAATAGTGATTGCCTATGGGATAGGAGAAATTACTGAAAAGGAGGACAAATGAACTTTCTGGTGTAATGAACATATTAGTAACTTTTTTGGAGAATGGTTACATAGATACACGCAATTGTCAAAATTCATTGAACAGAACATCTAGCATGTGTACATTTTATTTTATATTACACCTGAATAGAAAACATATTTTATAAACACAATGAAACATTATGCTAAGTGAAATGAGTGAGTCACAAAATGACAAATACTGTATGATTCTACTTATACAGGATATACAAAGTAGTGAAAATTCATAGGAAAAGAAAATAGAATGGTGTTTACCAGGAACTTCAGGAAGGAGGAAATGGAGAGTTGTTTAATGAGTACAGAGTTTCAGTTTTTCAAGGTGAAAAAGTTCCAGAGATGTGTTGTACAACAATGTGAATATACTTAACACTACTTAACTGTACACTTTAAGGTGGTAAATTTTATGTCTTTTTAGCACAATTAAAAATAAAAAACACTATGAGAGAACCTCATCAACTCACTAGAATGACTAAAATTAAATTGACAACATCAAATATTGGCAATGATGTAGATCAAAGGGAATTCTCATAACTTGTGTGCAGGAAAGTAAAATGAGAAAATATTTCACAGGGTGTTATAGAGTTAAGTGTACACTACTCTTTAACCTAGAAATTCCCTTCCTGGTATTTCTAGGAGAAATTCTTGAGAGAAATTCAAATATGTGTCCATAAAAAGACTGGTTCAAGAATATCCATTGCACTTATATAGACAATAGCCAAAATTGCAATCAACGCAAATGTCCATCAGCGGTAAAATGGATAATTAAATTGTGCTATATGCAATGGAATACTACTTAGCAATAAAAAGGAACAAGCTACTTATACATGGATGAATATCACAATCTTTCTGTTGTCTGTTTCCACTTATATGATGTTTTAGAACAAGCAAAATTAATGCAAGTTAAACAAACAAACAGAAAAACAGAACTGTGGTTGCCTCTGGTTTTCGGTGAACACAAATTTACTAAGGGACACAAGTGAAATTCTGGAGAGAAGGGAATGTTTTATATCAGGGGTCAGCAATCTTTTTCTATAAAACTACAGATAATAGATAACTTGGGCTTCGCAGATAATACAAGGTTTCTGTTGCTTTATTTTTTCATAACCCTTTTTAAAATGTAGAAAATATTCTTTGCTTCCAGACTGTAAAAACAGGCTATGGGCCATAATTTGCTAATCCCTACTTTATATCATGATAGAAGTCTAGATTGTATGGGTATGTCATTTTATCAAAATTATAGAGAAATATGGGCATTTCAATGTGTGTAACTGCACCTAAAAATACAGAATTGAAAATTAATAATAACTACCACAAAATTAGGGATGTGAGAAATGGGTGAAGGTATAGATGAAAAAATATAGGATAATGATGATTGTTGAAGGTGAGTTTTGTACACATAAATGTTATACTATTTTGTTTATTTTGCATATGTTTCTTCCTTTCCTTTTTTTTTTTTTTTTTTTTTTTTTGGTAGCAATGGGGTCTCTTTATGTTGCCCAAGCTGGTCTTGAACTCCTAGGCTCAAGCTGTCATCCTTCCTCAGTCTCCCAAAGTGCTGGGATTACAAAAAGTGGGTTTTTTTCAAAAAAGAAAAAAAGAAAAATTTCTGGATTGTAGCTGAAGCAGTGCTTAGAGGAGATTTTCTAGCTGTAGGTGACTAAATTAGAAAATAAGAAAGGTTAAAATCAACCATCAAAGCTTCCAACTCAGAAACCTAGTAAAAGAGCAACAAATTAAATACAAAGTAAGTAGAAGGAAGGAAAAAAAAAGATAAGAATATTAAAAAAAATAAGAAGAATATAAATCAATGGGACAGAAAGCAGGCATACAATAGAGAACAATCAACAAAGTTCAAAGTTGATATTTGGAAAATATGAATAGAATTAATATCCTCTAGCAATGCTGATTAAGAAAAAAACATAAATTATCAGTATCAGGAATGAAACGGAGAACATCGTTACAGATCCTAAGGATATCTAAAAGATAGGTTGAGCATATTATATATACAACTTTGTGCCAATAAGTTTGATAACGTATATGAAATGAACAACTTCCTTTAAAGCCATAACTTACCAAAACTGGCACAAGAAGAAAGTTTGAATAGTCCAATATCTATTAAAGAAGTTGAATCTATAATTTGAAATCTCCACACAAAGGAAAGAACAATAGGAATCTACTAAAGAGATTTAAGCAGTGATAAAATCGGACTCAATTTTGAAAAGAGTAGTTTGCAATGTGAAGAATGGATTTGAGAGTGGATGTGATTAGAATAGTTAAAAGACAGTTGCAAGGTGCCAGGGGTTAGGGGCAGACAGGTGTGAACAGGTGGAGCACAGAGGATTTTTAGGGGACTGAAACTATTCTGTATGTTGCTATAATGGTGAATACATGCCATTATACATTTGTCAAAATTCGCAAGATATATAACACCAAGAGTTTACCCCAATGTAAACTATGGACTTTGGGTGATAATGATGTGTCAGTGTAAGTTCATGATTATAATCAATCAGCCAGCCTGTTAATAGTTGGGGAGGCTGTGCATGGGTGGGGACAGGAGATAGATGGGAACTCTCTGTGCTTTCTGCTCAATTTCCTGTGAACCCAAAACAGTTCCAAAAAATTAAGTCTAGATGTTGGAGTGGATGCAGTGAACAGAGAACACTTTTTTTTTTTTTTTTTTTTTTTGAGATGGAGTTTCAGTCTTGTCACCCAGGCTGGAGTTCAATGGCATGATTTTGGCTCACTGCAACCTCTATCACCTGTGTTCAAGCAATTCTCCTGCCTCAGCCTCCAGAGTAGCTGGGATTACAGGCGCCCACCACCACACTCAGCTAATTTTTGTATTTTTAGTAGAGACAGGGTTTCACCATGTTGGTCAGGCTGGTCTCGAACTCCTGACCTCAGGTGATCCACCTGCCCCGGGCTCCCAAAGTGCTGGGATTACAGGCATGAGCCACCATGCCCAGCCGAACAGGGAACACTTCTACACTGCTAGTGGGAATGTAAACTACTACAACCACTATGGAAAACAGTATGGAGATTTTTTTTTCTTTTTCTTTTTTTTTTTTTTTTTTTTTTTTTTTTGAGATGGAGTCTCACTCTGTCGCCCAGGCTGGAGTGCAGTGGCCGGATCTCAGCTCACTGCAAGCTCCGCCTCCCAGGTTTAGGCCATTCTCCTGCCTCAGCCTCCTGAGTAGCCGGGACCACAGGTGTCCACCACTACGCCTGGCTAAGTTTTTGTATTTTTAGTAAAGACGGGGTTTCACCATGTTAGCCAGGATGGTCTCGATCTCCTGACCTCGTGATCCACCCGCCTCGGCCTCCCATTAGCCACCGTGCCCGGCCAACAGTGCAGAAATTTCTTAAAGAACTAAGAGTAGAACTACCATTTGATTCAGTTTTCAATCCCACTACTGGATATCTACCCAGAGGAAAAGAAGTCATTATGTGAAAAAGATACTTGTACACGTATGTTTATAGCAGCACAATTTGCAATTGCAAAAATATGGAACCAGCCCAAATGCCCGTCAGTCAACGAGTGGATAAAGAAATTGTTTTGTGTGTGTGTGTGTGTGTGTGTGTGTGTGTGTGTGTATGATATAGATGTGTATATATCTATTGGTATATATGTGTATATATATCACATCATATATACATATATTTATATATATGATGGAATACTACCCAGCCATAAAGAGGAATGAATTAATGGCATTTGCAGCAACCTGGATGGAACTAGAGACTATTAATTCTAAGTGAAGTAGCTTAGGAATGGAAAACCAAACATCGTATGTTCTCACTCATAAGTGGGAGCTAAGTTATGAGCATGCAAAGACATAAGAATGATACAAAGGACTTTGGGGATTAGGGGGAAAGGGTGGGAGGGGGGCGAGAGATAAATGACTACAAATTGAGTTCAGTGTATACTGCTTAGGTGATGGGTGCACCAAAATCTCACAAATTGCCACTAAAGAACTTATTCATGTAACCAACTACCACCTGTTCCCCCCAAAAAACTATGGAAATAATTTTTTTAAGAAATTAAGTCTATGAAAAGAAAAAAAGACAATCTTAGTAGCTCTAGTGGGAGATGATGGTAGCTTGGACCAGGATAGCAAGAGTAAAAATCGAGAAAGAGAAGGACATTGGAGCTTCAAGGAAAATGGAGAAGCTTTGATGTATGGGTTGTAGGAAGTGAATTAACCAATAAAGTATAATGGAATTATGAGGTAGTAGTAAGGGACATTTAAATATAAGAAACCATGAATTTATAGTGGAAACAATATACTTTGTTGCATAACTTTCTGCTATAATATTTGACTGTTTAAGTGCAAGCACACATAAAGTTAAGAGTTGGGATCATATAGAACTAGAGTTTTGCAAGTGGGTCTGACCAAAAAAACAGAAATATTAATAAGAGCATGTTCAAATGATGGATTATAGAATCTGAATTGGACAATAAAGTAAATAAAACAAGGGCTTGTGAGTTTGGAGAAAGCAGAGGTCAGTAGAGTGGAAGACCTGATATAGTCAAATATAGGAACAGTTGGGATAAAAGGAGGTTATAATCAGAGAGTGTGATGAATTCATAATTTGGGAGGTGAAGCTTTTTGTTTGTTTGTTTGTTTGGTTGGTTGGTTGGTTGGTTTTTTTTGAGACGGAGTCTAGCTCTGTCGCCCAGGCTGGAGTGCAGTGGTGTGATCTCGGCTCACTGCAAGCTCTGCCTCCCGGGTTCATGCCATTCTTCTATCTCAGCCTCCTGAGCAGCTGGGACTACAGGCAGCCACCACTACAACCAGCTAATTTTTTTATATTATTAGTAGAGACAGGGTTTCACCATGTTAGCTAGGATGGTCTTGACCTCCTGACATCGTGATCCGCCCGCCTCGGCCTCCCAAAGTCCTGGGATTACAGGCGTGAGCTACTGTGCCCGGCCAGGTGAAGCATTTTCAGTAGCAGTTATAGAAGATGGAAAAGCAGAAGGTATTAATATAATGGTAGCAGTGTTTGACCAAAGCAGAATGGAAGAGAAGATTATTAGGACGATATGACAAAGAATGAAATAGTCAAGATATATAGTTGTCCACAGTCCATGTCCAATTGATGTCACCAGCATAACAGCAGGTCTTGGAGTAGAGAGGAGGACCATGATCCACATCCCAAAATATTCAATAAATTAGGGGTAGTGAATATGGAGAGTAGATGGAAGTAACAGGAGGTGTAGAAGATGCTAAAACAGAGAGTGGCATTAGCCTCAAAAGCTTGTGAGTGTGTTTAACAAAGGCAAGAGAATCATCGTTTGGGAAGCATCATCAGTAATCAAGGGATACAATTTCACCACATGATCATGATCCTGAGGTACTGAGGCATAATAACAGCCACCACTGGAGAAGAAGTGGCTACGGGGAAGATAATATTCTCAATAGAGGCTCTAGAATGGCCCCAAATATTTTTTCACAAAGTAAACACTTTGTTTCACAGCAACTGCAGTTTACTCCTCTTCGCATTTCTTAAAGAAAGAGATAATCTCTAACAACTGAGAATTTCCTTTAAAGAACTCCAGGATACTTTCCATTTGCCTTTAGAGGAGTACAGGGAACATGCCAATCAGTTCCACATTATGGGGAAGAACATGAGACTAAGAGATACAGCCTAATTTTTCTGCACACAATTTTGCAGAAGTTGTGATCTTAAAAGATGTTGAAAAGTATCAGCTCTGTGGCCTTCTGACTCTAGCTGCTTGTTTTTCAAGGACATCCATCCCATTGTGCACTGCTCCTTTCTATATCTGGCTCAGAAAGGTCTGCTTTCCATCTGGATCCTGGTACCCAGCCCTAACGTTATAAAGGTCATGAATACATATAAGTAGTCAAGGCAGTGCTGGACTCACAGTGACAGTATGATCAGATACGTATAAATAGTCAAGGCAGTGCTGGACTCACAGTGACAGTATGATCAGATCCACCTCCAGCTTCAAAAAAGCATTCAACTAAAAAGCATTAAAGCATGCCTACATGGTAAACTGGTAAATTCTAGAAAATCCTGGCTTTCTCTCTAAGTTTGAGTTATACTCTATACCTGACATGGCAACACAAGTCAGTGAAGGGAACACATAAAGAGATGTCATGAGGATAATGGGAGGGCAATTCTTCACTGTCGGAGAAGGAAATTACAAATATGGAAAAGTAAAAAATAAAATAAAATAAAACAGAATTAACCCTGTGGCACTGGATTAGAATTAGAGAGTTTAGTATGAATTTATGGTTTTAGATAGATTTATTGATATGAATATTATAGATACTAATTGAATAAAATAAAAACCCATATGTGCATACTGATATAAATAAATGAATGAATAAATAAATGAGGAAGAAGAGAAGCTTCTTTCTTATAATAAAATGTCAACCAGTAAATGTAGAAACAATGATGGAATACGACATTTATCAATGGATGTCAAAATTATTGGGTAAAACTTTGATGAAGAACAGGATATTTACATAAAGTATCTCTCCCAATATTATATATTAATTACAATAAGATAAAAGCAGTTACTCTCCAGTGGAGGAACTTGGCAGACAGCACCTAAATTAAGTAATCAGGTTAACATCACTAATAATGGGATGATCAACATCATCCTCATAAAGTGCCTCCTGATAAAGTGCACTGAAAAAGACACGTAACTTCTGTAGTATTCTGGCTGAAGATGCATAGTTTAAATCAATCTTGAGGAACCCAGGCAAACTCAAATTGAGGGACAGTCCATGAAATAATTGATCTGAATTCAGTAAAAATATAAAGATGAAGAAAAACAAAGAAAATCTGAGAAACTGTTACAGATTAAAAGCAACTAAAAAGATATGACAGCCAACTAAATGTGTGAGTCTGGATTAGAAACTGATCTGTGGGAATATTAGCTGTATTGTATAAGACCATTAGTAAAATTAGAATATGGGAAGTAGTTTAGATAATAGTATTGTAGCAATGTTAAATTTTCTGATTTTGATCATTATACTGTAGTGTTTTTAGGAAGTACACACTGAAGTGTTTAGAGATAAAAGGGAATAGGGTCTACAACTTACTCTCAAATGGCTCAGAAAAATAATGTACATAAATATATAAGTAGATAATAAAAAGCAACTAGGCAAAATGTAAATAATTGCTGAATCTTTGAATTATTCTTGAAGCTTTTTGTAGGTTTGAAATTATGTCAAAATTAAAAGCTACCCCAAAAAAAGATGTCATGGACACACTCTACCTTGAGTCAATACTTCTAGTGTATCAGCTGTCCCAGGTTTGGCCTGTTTTGGCTCCATAATTTGGACCTAGATTTCTGTTTAGCATCCTGGATTATCAAACCAGTGTAGAATTGTCTATTTTAGTTCTGACCTTGATCCCCCTTTTGGACTCATGTCTCATTATCTTGCCTTCATCTCCGGGCATTACAATCACGTGTAAGAAAAATACCAAATTGGCCGGGCATGATGGCTCACGCCTGTAATCCAAGCACTTTGTGAGGCCGAGGCGGGAGGATCACCTGAGGTCAGGAGTTCCAGACCAGCCTGACCGACATGGTGAAACCCTGTCTCTACTAAAAATATAAAATATTAGCCGGGCGTGGTGGTGGGTGCCTGTAATCCCAGCTACTCAGGAGTCTGAGTACTCAACTACTCAGGAGAATCCCAGCTACTCAGGAGAATCGCCTTGAACCTGGGAGGCAGAGGTTGCAGTGAGCTGAGATCGTGCCATTGCACTCCAGCCTGGGCAACAGGAGCAAAACTCCGTCTCAAAAAAAAAAGAAAAATACCAAATCATAACATCTCTTCCTAACCTCTAGGACATGTCCTATCTTCCACAGGCCACATATCTTCCATTTCCTTTGTTTTCTCACTTGTTCAGTGCTCTGGAAGTAGTAGTTGCCTCATTCAGATTTGTTGGAATGATTTGAAATGGCCTGCTTCATAAATGTACAGCAATCTGTGATTGCCTTTTAAAATCCCACTTTCAAGAACCTGAAGGAACCCAAGATAGTATTCACAAGTCTTGTATGGACTCAGTCCAAGGAGGAGCCAAGATTTTAAAATGGCTTAGGAAGGATCATCAGTATCCTTGCCTTATCTACAGGCTGCTTTCTTAAGCAAGCCATCCAAGGTCTCCTTGAACATAATTAGTGGGATTAGGGAAATAACCACTTTTCAAATAGAAATTACCAAGTGACTGGAAAATGAAGATTTGGAATGATTATGGGATATTTACTTGATAATAATCCTAATAGTTACCACTTGATAAAGAAGCTATGCGCCAGGAAATGCACAAGATGCTTTACGTGTATTGTCTCTTTAAATCCTCATCCAACCTAAAGGGTAGACATTAATATAACCCTTTTATAAATAAGGAAACTAAGGCTTAGGGAGTTTAGATGACTTGCCCAAGTTAATACAGCTCTTACATGGTAGAGCTGAGATTTGAGTGCTTCATGTCTCTTTGACTCCAGAGCACATATCTTTGCCATTGCATAATATGATCATGCCAACCCAGTAGCAACCCTGCAGTTTCCCTGAACTGATTTGTTAAGGGGTCTTCCTAAACAGCTCTGATGTTAGTTACTTTGGAGAACAGATTTATTTTAGTGGGAATTTACATAAATGAAGGTTTCTCATACCATTTCGAACACATCACTTGCTCTTGACTTGATGGACTTAACGTCTCCAAAATCTCCATGGGGGAGCTTTTTCAGCCACACCCAATCACCCTAGAAAGAAAAGGAGGAGAATGAATAGTGGTTAAACTTAGTTCCCAGCAGTTTTAGAAAAATGTCCCTTCCACATAAAGGGTTTATAGCTATACCAGCAATCCAAATAGACATTTTCCTTCTCTCCCACCCTCCACCTCACAGACATTCTGTATTCTGAGCTGAAATGAAGTCATGCACAGAAGTTAAACTTAAAAATTACAGTTTCTCAAGACAGGGAAACAATTGCAGGTATGTAGACTCCAGAAAAGGAATGATACCACTCTTTGCAAAGCCTTTCTTAACTAACTGTAGGAAGTGCTAGGTCATTTCACTTTTTCATAGCTAAGTGATGTAGCACCAGGTTCCCCGTGATTAATGGTGATGGTTAGTGGTTGCAATTCCCACTGCCTTGAGGCGTCTGTGGAGGGAAACGTAGGGTGGGAGATGTAGTGTAGCAAATGTTTCCTGCATTTACCTTGATCCATTTTTCTCTTGTGGGACAGGCCATTTGTGTGTGTGTGTGTGGAGGGGGGGGGGGGTTGTCTTATGCTTTAGTCATAATCCAATTGGCTTAAATCTAGATTAAACATTTCTTATTTGAATGCTCAATGTACTACCATAGTAATGTGAGTAATCTAGAGTCTTCCAAAAGTCTGTTTCTGACTTATTAAGTAAAAAACTGCTATTTTAAGGCTTCTGTCAAGTTAAAAACAACAATTATTTTATTGTTTTCACTTCAACACCAGCGCCTGATAATTTTTTTCTATGTGCATAGCCTCAAGGATTCATCAGTCATAAAGCCCTATTTAGTTTCCATCCAACCCAAATTTAAAAAAATACAAATATAGATTCTTTCTTCTCCATAATAGTAATAATGCCTTACATTTGCACAATTCTCTCTACTCTTCAAAGTGATTTCACATCCATTACCTATAGCCTGGAGATTCCATTTCGGGCTGCACCAACTTGTCATCAAGTAGAGATAATAAAGCAGAGAGCTCTGTGCAGTCAAATTCCAAAAATAAAAGAGTGTAACCAAGCCGGGTGCACGCCTGTAATCCTAGCACTTTGGGAAGCCAAGGCGGGCACATCACGAGGTCAGGAGATCGAGACCATCCTGGCTAACACAGTGAAACCCCATCTCTACTAAAAATACAAAAAATTATCTGGGCGTGGTGGCGGGCGCCTTAGTCCCAGCTACTCAGGAGGCTGAGGCAGGAGAGTGGCGTGAACCTGGGAGGCAGAGCTTGCAGTGAGTGGACATGGCGCCACTGCACTCCAGCCTGGGCAACAGAGCAAGACTCTGTCTTTTAAAAAAAAAAAAACAGTGTAACCACTCTCTTATCAAGGAATATATCTGGCTATGGCAGTGCATCTGGAAACCTGCCAGAGGCAAAGGCTAATGGAAGCTGCAGGCTTCTGAGTTAGTTGCCAGCACTTTGTATTATCATTTACTACCCAAGGAGCTCAAAGCCCTTTAACTAAGAAATAGCCCTCCGAGACCTTCAGCAGCTGGAAAAAACGAACAAACAAACAAACAAAACCCAACAAATGCACTGGCCAGGCTCAGTTCCCAGAGAGTTCAGAAGGGTAGTCCCGGATCAGTGCCTGCCTGCAGCAGAATGGTCAAAGCATTCGATCCACTAAATCTCCAAGTGTGGTCCCTGGACCAGCTGCATTAGCATCACCTGTAAACTGGTTAGAAAGGCCAGTTCTCAAGCCCCACCCAACACTTAACGAAATCAGAAATTGTAGGGTGAGGTCCAGCAATCTGTGTTTTAACAAGTCCTCCACGCGACTCTAATACAGGTGAAAGTTTTTGATCCACCATCCCAGCCTTTGCCTTTTCCTCATATTTATGAACTCTCCTCACTCATACTCTCTTCATTTACCTCTTACTAAGTTTCTTTCATCAAAATCTGCTCTCAGGGATCTAAAACTCATTCACAGAAGTCAGGAGGGCCTGACACAAGCTTGAAGTTTTACCCTTCAGAGAACTTTGCCCTTTAGAGGGACCAAAGGCTAAACATTAAGCTGAAAGAATAAAACTCTGTAACTGAAAATTCATGGAATCAACCAACGTGTGGGAAAGACTAGTGAACAAAAAAACCTTCCCGGCACCTTTGCAGTTATGTTACTGAGCCCACAGGCACTTTTGTGCTAGTTAGAAAGGGTATTTTCTCTCAAATTTAAAAAAATCTTAACTTTGTGAGTATATTATCATACAGCCTGTGGCAGCCCTGTGATGTTAGGCAGCACACCCTGGCTGTATACATACACATACCATACTCTCATTTATGGACACATCCCCCAGACACCAGGGAGCACATTCCACTAGCAGCATGGATGCTCTGCACATCACCAAATTCTATCTGCCCAGTGAGGCCTCTTTGTCAGCTTTGCAGTCAGGCATTAGGAGTTGGGGTGAGAAGTTGAAACTGGTCCTCTGAGAATATTAGGCAGGAGAGAAAAGCAACCTCAAGAAACTTCTGGAAAATAGTCAAGATAGTACATACCCAGCTACACATGAGTTTACCAGTGACTGTGTATGTGCATAGCTGGGAGTGCCAGTATACATGCAGATGTGAGAAGGCTCTTCTACCACCTCATTCCAGAACTAGGCTGGGAAGCCAGAATCTCTGTGCCCACTTTGGTACCACTCACACATAAGTTGGCATATGTTACAATGTGAATATTACCCTCTTAGATGTAGTTCCCTTTTGCAGAGCACAACCTGAACATCAGTACTCACAGTCCTGACTCTGCCTCACACCTGGTACCCCATACCTTCTTCCTAGAGCCAGCCCTATTGCAAACATGGGCTAACCTTCTGTCTGGCTTATTAACTGCCACCAGCAGCTAAGCAGAGCTTTTTCCTGCCAAATCAACAAATGTGAGAGCTGGAAAGGGTCATAGGTATCCCTAACACAATCCCTTCATATTTTGATAAAGAAACTGAAAACTTAAGAGATTAAGTGATTATCCCAAGGTCAGAAAACTAGGTAGTAACAGAGCCACAGTTGATCCAAGGTCTTCCATCTCCTACTTTGTTGCTCTTTCCTCTCGTTGGGGTTTCTTTGGTTTGGGAGATTTTTGTGTGTTTGTTTTAAGATTTAAATAATTCTCACAAAGTTTGTAAGCAAATTTTTGAGTCTGTGTGCATTCTACTTCATGAATAATGAGGAAAAGGGAGGAAATGGGCAAGTTTTATCTTCACCACACATGCACTATTTGTTTTGTTTTTTTCTTCTAAGAGAGAATGATAAAATACTTCACTCATCACTCACTTTTTAATTAAGAGCAAGAAACATCAAACTCTATTCACTTAACTTTTTAGAAGTAATTTAATGTCCATCAGTTTTGAACTAAAGCCATGGTGTATTAATAAGGGGAAAGAGCACTAGATCCTAGACCTGGCTCTGCTTCAAACTCAAGGGTGGCCTTAGAACAGCCACTCAATCTGCCTGAGCCTCAGTTTCCTCACTGACAAAGCTGGACTTACTAGATGATTCCTTAGGGCTTACTAGATGATTTCTGGACTTACTAGATGATTTTTTTTTAGCTCTGATGATCTGCGATTCTGTGATAAGAAAGAAAAGATGGTTGACGGAAGGGAGGGGGCAGGGAGAGAGTTACAAGGGATATAGAAGGTGAGAAGACAGAAAAAATGCTCTGAGAAAGAGAGATGAATGGAGAGAAAGAAAGATGAGACAAAGAGGAAAACACAGGGAGAAGCAAAGAGGAAAAAGTAGTCAGAAAATGAAGAAGGAAGATGAATTCAGTGGGTTCTCTCTGAATGTGTCAGGGTTACACTGCTGCCCACCACACCTCGTCTCACCCAGACTGTAACTATTAGAGCAGATCATGACATGTCCCCACTGCATCTGCTATTCACAGCTCTTTCTGCCTGGAAGTCAGCTCATCTGGCTTTCCTTTCACATTTCAAAGGCTATCTGTGAAATGAGGGCTGATTTTCCCACACAATTCCAAAGGTTATGCATCTGTGTGTAAAATAAAGTGTGAATTTGTGAGTGTAGTACAATGTGATAGCATGTCCTAGGGAAACCTGTCTTTTGCTATTAGATATCTGCTACTCCAGGCACCTTATCTGGAAATTCCAGGTCTTCCAATGACAATTCTTATGAAAATCTGATTTATTTTAAACAGAAACTAGACAATGAGTCTTCTTTAAAACATTCCTAATAGAATACTGTTTCAGAAGACACACTACGTCTTTGTTTCATCTGTTAATTCTATTGGCTTATGTCCCCTCTTTGAGTCCTCTTTAACCTCTTTAGTCAGTCCTCTTTAGTCAGGGCAGTTTTCTAGCCTCAGCTGCCTTCCTTCACACTGTGCCATCAGCCTAATATTGACTTCACCGTGTAGGTATTATTCTCATAACACCCTCCTTTTGTAAAAATAAAGTCCCCATTTGGCCTACACCATTTAAAAATACTCATGATCTGAATGACCAATAGTCATTCTTAGCTCTCTGCCTCCTTCCAAAATGAGAAAATACCTGACAGACTGTTAAAGGCCGGTTACATACAGATGTTAATTTTTTTCCCCTTCTCAATTCTACACTATAACCTTCCAACCCCACCAAATAAAACACACCACAATTTAACACATAAATTATTCCACAGAATCAGAGAATGATAGCATATTCAGCCAGAAAAGGCCTTAGAGGTCTGTTAGACCAGCAATTCTCAACCCAGGCTGCACATATCAGAGAACTTTTAAAAAATACCAATACCTGGCCCCACCTCATGCCAACTGAATCAGAATTGCTGAGGGTGGGGCCTGGGAGCAGGTATTTCTTAAATTTCCCCAAGGAGATTCCAGTAAGCAACCAAGGTTGAGAATTTAGTTCAACCCTTCATTTTACAGATAAAAACCAAGGTTATGGAGATTTACTTCAGAATCCCAGAGGTGTCAATACATTTCTAAAGCCATCAGTTCATTCCATTTGACATTCAAGAGCCATCTGGTTACCCTATCTTAGGTCTTTGAGAGAGTAGAGCTGACAATTCCCCAATACCTCAAGTTTACATTTGAAGCGGTTCTCCTCTTTGATTGAATTAAGTCCAAAGCAAGATCCAGAGGTTTCTGCCACTAATTTAAGTCAAAGCCCTCACATAGGCTGAACAAACATACACCATGCTAATGTTGGTGTTGAAGGCCTATAGTCCATTTGTGCTGCTATAACAGAATTCCTATGACTGGGTAATTTATAAAGAGAGGAATATATTTCTCATAGTTCTGGAGGCTGGGATGTCCAAGATCAAGGTACCAGCAGGTATGGTGGTCTGGTGAGGTCTGCTCTCTGCTTTCAGGATGATGCCTTGTTGCTACATCCTCCCAAGAGGAGGAACACTATGTCTTCACATGGCAGAATACAGAACAGCAAGCTAGCTGAAGGCTGCATTAAGCCTCTTTTATAAGAGCCTTAATATCGTTCACAAAGGAGAAGCCCTTGTGGCCTAATTAGCTCTTAATATCATCACATCAATCTGTGAAATCAAATAAATCATATGCTTCCAAAATACAATGGTAGGATATGCACAAGATAGACATTTCTATTCCAAAAGTAAGAAGTAGGCAAGAAGAAAGATGTAACAGGTCCAAAGTAAGTCCAAAATCCAACAAAACAAACAACATTAAGTCTTAAGTCTTGAGAATAATATTTGACTCCATGTTCCAATTCCCAGACACATTGGGGTGGGTGTTGGGCCCCCAAGGCCCCAGTGGATTCCACCTTCATGGCTTAACTGGGTGCAACCCATGCCACAGCTCTCACAGGTTGAAGTCAGTATGACTGCAGCTCTCCCAGACTGGCGTTGCATTCTGGTGGCTTTACAGGTCTGGGGTGTCAAGGGTGGCCATGCCCCAAAGCCCCACTAAGCACTATGCTACTGGAGGATCTTTGTGGTGGCCCTGACTCCACAGTTTTGCTGAGTACTGCCCTAGTAAGGACGCTCTGTGGTGGCCCAGACCCCACAGTTCCACTGGGTATTGTTCCAGTGGGGACTCTCTGCAGTGGCCCTGCCCCTGTGGCAAGTCTCTGCCTGGGTGCTGAAGCTGTCCAAGACATCCTTTGAAATCTAGATGGATGTATCCATGCCTCCATACCTCTTGCACTCTGAGAGCCTGCAAAGTTGGCACCACGTGGGTACTACCAAGATTTATGGCTTGCATCTTCCAGAGCAGTAGGCCAAGCCACATCTTGGACCACCTGAGTCAGAACTGGGAAGGTCAAAGAGCCCTGCACTGAAACATGGGAAGCAGAGATTTGAGTCAGCCCCAGGCGGCAAGCCCTGGGATCTCACAGGTGCCCTGGACCGCATCAGTGTCCTGGGCCTCTACTTTGAAACCAGTTCGACGCTCAAGGCCCTGGCTCTCTGGGCCTGTAAAGGGCATGACAGCTTTGAAGATCCCAAAATGTCTTTGGGGTCATTCTCCCATTCTCCCGTCATCTTGATGAATAGCATCTGGCTTCCTTCTATCCATACCAATCTCCTTAGCAAACTTTTTTTTTTTTTGTCACACTCTTGGTTTTCTCTCCTAAACATGCTTTTTCATTCTTCACATGGCAAGGCTGAGAATTTTACAACTCTATATGTTCTGTTTCCCTTGTTTTTTTAAAAAAATGCATTCTGTCTTTAAGTCATTTATCACTTTTTGCATCTTACTATAAGCAGTTAAGAAAAGCCATGCAGCACCCTGAATGCTTAGATGTCTAGAGATTTCTTCCACCAAAAATCCTCATTCATTGCTCACGAATTCTACCTTCCACAGGATCCTAGAATATGGACATAATTCAGCCAAGTTCTTTGCCAATTTATAAAAAGAATGGCTTCTTTTCCAACTTCGTTCCTCATTTCCATCTAAGACTTCCTCAAAATGGTCTTTAACGTACATATTTTTACCAATGTGGTCAATCTGTTCACGACCACTTAAGTAATCTCTAAGAAGAATCAGGCTTTCCATACAGTTCATCTCTTCTTCCAAATCCTCAACAGAATTTCCCTTACCACTCCATTCTCAGCAATCAAGACTTTTTCCAGCACTCCCTTCAAAAGTGTTCCAGCCTCTCCCCATTACCCAGTTCCAAAGCGACTTCCACAGTTTTAGGTATTTTTTTGGTAACAACTCACTGCTCTGGTACCAATTTCTGTCTTAGTCTGTTAATATTGGGTAATTTATAAAGACCAGAAAATTATTTTTTACAGTTCTGAAGGATGGGATGTCCAAGATCAAGGCGCCAACAGGTTTGGCTGTCTAGTGAGGGCTGCTCTCTGTTACCAAGATGGTGCCTTGTTTCTGCACCCTCCAGAAGGGAGGAATGCTGTGTCCTCCCAGAGCAGAACGTGGAAGGGCAAATTAGCCAAACACTGCATGAAGCCTCTTCTATAAGGGCTTTAATTCAATTGATGAGAGAGGAGCCTTCATGGCCTAATCACCTTCTAAAGACCCCATCTATTTATACCATCACATTGGCCATTAAGTTTCAACACCTGAATTTTGAGAGGGACACATTCAAACCATAGTAAGGTCCCTGTCAATTATTTATCTAATGGAGAAGAGTATTCATTTGAAAAATCCAATGTGGTTGACAATCTAAAAACTCATTCTGTCCTGTTTTGGACTTTCTTTGTAGTTACTGTTGAAGTTGAGAGTGTTTGCTGCTCTTGGGAGTATCTTCAAACAAAACAAGGAAACCACACTGAGAAGGCCTCACTTAGAAGGAACAGAAAGGCAGTCTAGTTTCCCTTTTACCCCCTGCTTAACTCATTCATGCTGAGAAGAAACAGTTCATCTCTCTGATGCAAGATTTGTTCTGGTTGCCAAATTCTAGTATCTTAGATCAGGTGGTACAGGGTGGCCTCTTAAAGCTTGAAAGACACAAACCTCAGTGGAATGAAAAGGATTTCTATTTTCAGCAGCAGAAAGTAACCTGTTACTCCAAGAGGCAGAACAGGTGAAGAAAAATAAATAACTGAATAATTTTTAAAGTCTCAATATCAGAAGTACAAGTATAGGAAGAACAACTAGAATTTGAAGAGAAGGGTACCCCAAACTCTGCCGTGCACACGCATGTCTCTAGACATCTCATTACAAACAATAGACTCAGGGAGTCATTTCTTCTATTATTATCTATATATCTTCTGGAGTGAGTGACACATTTAAATGTTTGGGTCTCAAGAACTTTTTTCTACATGCATAGTAAATATATGGAGTTAAAAGACCAGTGAAGTTATAAATAAGTAGATTTGTTGCTGAGGAAAATAATTGCCAAGAATGTCAACTAAACAAGTCCATAAGCAAACACAGACACCAAACTGGAAAGACTTGCCAAAAGCCCCAGTATTTTTACCCAAAGACTAATTACTAAATCATTGCCTCATTTTAAAATCCAAGAAAGCAGTAGATTAGACAGCTGTTAAATATCTTACTTCATAAATCGCTATGTTGGAGTTTTCATAGGTAGCTGGAGTTAGACTGCCTGAAGAAAAGGAGAGTCTTGGGAACCTCCCACTTTGGACCTCTGAGGTAATCTGGAAGCTTACACTGGCACGACTTCCTCTCTGTGAAAGGATTAGGAAAGAAAAGTTATGAACAAAATACTCATGATATAGCACAGAGCTTATCTGAATTTTCTTTTTTATTCCTAAGAAAAGAACCATATGAGTTGAACTCTGTAAACATGAGGTTGATTGATTTTCCCTATCCTTCTGAACTTTTTTTCTTTTTTAGTTCAGGGTTGGTACCTTGTTTAACCACCATGTAGCACCAAAAAATTATAAAGGTGCTTCCATCTCCTAGAGAGGATTAAAATTATAGATGGGGGCAAGAAAGAATGCCAGTCATAATTTAATCTGGGACCCTCACTTTATAGACAAAAAAGTAAGACCAAAAAAAGATAAAATAAGTTTCCTAATATCATACAGCTAGTCAATTGTTTAGTTACAAGAATTATTGTTTATAAAAATCTAACATTAAAAAAAGTCAATAGCAGACCTAGGACAGCATCCCACCTTGCTGACTCTCAGGAGTGGCTCTTTTTGTGATACTATCCTGAATGGCATCCTTCTTTGTGCAGGTAAAATTAATGGCAGAGGGATCCCAGAAAGCAATAATAGTAGAGAGTGAGCAGATCACATGCCTATATATAATTTATGAGTCTGATGCTTAAATGGGTCAAATTCTCTATTCCTTGATTTTTGAAGTTGCACACATAAGTCTGGTAGGAAAGGGCTGGGAACTGCACAGTTGAATGACAAGAGGAAGAGTTACCTGCTATCTGTGTTAACCTTTAAAATTGAACCTCTGTATCTTCAATTGAACCAGTAGACTTATTTCACATGAAGACATATAAATCAACAGGTTCCTCATATTCTCCATACCTCCAAATGTGCCTTTCTTAAAATTAAAGCAATCCAGAGCTAGTAGTTACATTTTGGTATTGTCTAGGAGTGCCCCCACCCTCAACTCCAACATCCCTGTTTTATAATTAGGAAACAAAGACCTAGAGAGGTACATAGGGACTGGGACAAAAATCTTGGTGTTATATCTGATCCTGTGCTCTCTCTACAACTACATTATGCTTTATTTTACTTTGCTTGCCAATAAAAATTAATCTTAACTACTTCCCAACACTCTACCCCTTAATAGTCTTTGATCAACTAAAGATTACAGCTGAGTTAGCCCAGAGTTAAGCTCCTTCTATGAAGACTATCACAAAGTTCCAAGACAATGGTAAACTCCACCCAGCCCCCAATGTGCTGAAATCTCAACAGCTCAAAATTCAGACAAGATGGAAAACTTGACTCTTCACATAACCCCAGCATCAACCTGAACACTCCCCAACAGAGCAAGGTCAGGGAGGAATCTACTTCCCTTTCATTCTTTATTTTCATATCTCAGCAGGAGTACCTAGATCTGTATATTGAGATATAGACCTCTCCATGAAGGGCAAAGGAGAAAGCAAGGGAATTGCCAAAATCCACACACATTTTGACTTCAGCTTCATTTTCTTCTAAAAACTTCCTTTCCTAACCTGACTTCTCCTGACCTGCCAATTTTTCTAGACGGAATTAATTTTATATTCACTAAGAGTTTACACTTTCAGACATTCCATTTGGATGGAATTCTTGGCTTGGCTTCTTGACTGATTAGGCACAGCCAGCTGCAAGTTTGTGACTACACAGCAATTAAGGAAAATGTATGCTTCCCCTATCTCTTCCCATCAGAACCTCTGATACAAGCCAAATGCCAAAAGGGATCTGGAGGCCAAGAGCTATGTTCTTCTAGGGTAATGCCATCCTTTTTCACCTGGGCCAAAATAGTAAAAACATAAAATAAAATAAAACAATTTTTTTTTCAATTTACAAAAGAACATTGCCTACTATAAGGCTACCAATCCCTTATAACAGTATACCAATCCCTTAGTAACAGTAATAGTCCCGTTACTATTCATTTTTCTCACTCATGTGGTAAAAAGTGATGACGTTTTATTCTCATCTCAAAATTTATGCACAAGTGAAAAAAAAACTATCAGGATGAGCAAGATTTTAAAACCCTAGGTACTTTGTTTACCTGAAGGTAGCACTGCTCAGCTATTTATGGTGACTTTGTGAGGCCTGGTATGCTTTAGTCACCCAAATATGGTTTATGTCTCAGTACAAATGAGAGGAGGAATAGGTGGAGGTCTTATAGACTACACTGGACTATTGCAAATCCTATACAAATTAAAGCCTCATTCAGCCCAAAATTGAGCTCTGTGTATCATTTTGATATGTTAGAGCTAAAACATCTAGGCAATTGATATGAACTGTCATTTTGACATGGATACCACCAAAGAAGTGGGGATTTTACAAATAGGTTTATTGCTTTTGACTGAAACTTTACTATATTTTGCTACATTTAGACAATAACTTCTAATCATCTACTTTTACTACTGAACATCCATTTCTGGATAAAACATCTTGTCACACAAGTGAATACTTTTTTCTTAGTATTGGGTTACATATTAGTATTGCTTCAGAGCTTGTATTTCAACATCTATACTTTCTACTTAAAGCAGGAAATTTTATGCGAGGCATACTGAGTATGGCAAATCCAGACAAATTCCACTACCATGAGTCCTAGGGTCCTTTGGTGGCTCCAAAAATGGGGACTAATATCAATAAATTTTTATGCCACAAGTGTGGAGTGTAGGCTTCAGCCACAGTGACAGTTTTGGCTTTCAGCAATACATTTCCAGGAACACAATATCAACCTTACGAAAAGATCTGATGATTTAAACAAGTAAGAATTAGGGTTATAATTGAAAATTAAATCAAACAGCTGAACAACTAATTTGACTCCAACTGCTCAGAGTAGTACCATGTAAATCCATTCTTACCCAGCCAACTAACTAAATATACCCTTCAATTTCACATTCAGGCAAAATACCAGTTTGGTCACTGAGATAACAATTAATTATCAAATCTGGCACAGTTGTGTAGCAAGAGTAAATGGCACATGAAGACAATATAAGGTGTTTGTATACTCTTCCTATATCCACTACCATACTATAAATTACAGACTAGTGTCTTTACTGTGGCTACATATACTAGCACAAGGAGACACACTAGCTAGCTTTGACAGTACTCTTCCCCACATGTTCTCTTCTCCAAGCTTCTATTTATGCTGTTTCCTCTGCCTAGGATGCCTCACCTATGGGGCCAGATAGGTAATATAAAGAGGTGAAATATGCTGAGTATAAGACAATATAGAGTGGTGGGAATTGTATCAAACTGCAAAGAACATGCCTTTTCCACAAAACACAACTACTACTGAGTTATAGCCAATTGTCAGAATGAGATCCAAGGTTGACAGATCTTCCAACTTTTAAAGAAAACTCAGAAATCCAGATTTTTATATGTAATTTCATAATTTCAAAATTCTGGCTTTTTTTAATAGCTGTGAGGGTGAAACAAAGGTGGTTACCAGTTTGTGACCTAAACAAACCCTATCCTTCCTTCATTAAGACTCAGTTTTTGTGCTGAGTTTCTGAAAAGCCTCCCTCCACTGATCTGCCTCCTCTGAAGTTCTACCACACTCTAGTTTCTTTGTACAACATGGCGTCTCTCTTGTGTGGTATGATTTGTCTCTCTAACTTAACTGCAATCCTCTTGAAATCTGGGACTACATGTCATCTTTCACAAAGCCTAGCCCCAGGGGTAGGACATAGTAGCAGGCCTTTAATGAAGATCACCAATTACATTACAATCACAACCAGTGAAGACCTTTTGGTGAAATGCAACTCTCTTTCACTAGTTGATTAATTCACCAAACTTTTACAAGCACCTACTATATTATAAGCATTATGTTAGGCTAACATTTTAAAAGATATATTGCTGCCCTTGAAGAAATAACCATCAAATGTTGAGTCCATATATACAAAGAACTACATTAAGTCAAAGCTAAACTACTGCTCAAAGTGCACTGCATTCACTTGCACAACAATGTTCTAAGGCTGCACTATTTAATAAAAATGTAACATGAGCCATATATGTAATTTTAAGTTTTCTAGTAGTCACAATTAATAAAAGGAAACAGGTAAAATTAACTTTAATAATATACTTTAACCCAATATATCTAAAATATTTAATTTTGACATTTAATTAACTTTGTAATTGTTTAAATATTTTTTTAAATTTAATAAGATATTTTACATGTTTTTGTACTGTCTTCTAAACCCACTGAATATTTTACTCTTATAGCATATCACAATTCAGACTAGCCACACGTCAAGTGCTCAATAATTATCTGTGGCTTGTGGCTACCATATTGGACAGGGCAGCAAAAGAAAAGGATACGCCTTACCTTACTGCCAAAGTGGGGGTTGATAAACGTTACATCCTCCAAAGTCAGTAGAATTCTATTGGGTCCTTTGATCAACTGGATTTTATTTATACGACGCCTAAAACAAACATGAAATCAGAGGGTCACAACGGACTGGGTGTTTTGGCAAAGCCAGGGTTAATTTGCCCTAAGATAACAGTTAAAGAATATTCAAGGTATACAAAATAATTGGGAGGATAATCACACATGGATTTTTACCATAGTACCCACAGGAAAAGAAGGAAGCCACCCCGGCCCGCACAACTTGCAGTTACAAAGACCAAAAGAGAAAAATTAAAATGCTCTTGAAGATGCATCAAAAGAGAGGTGCGAAGGCACTACATGGGAATGGTATCTCAGGCTAATAAAATGGTGATCCCACATCAAGGGCACATTCATAACAACACGTCTGAATACATTTAAGGAACTCAATACTCTTTCTCATATGCCATAGTATTTATCCTGATAATACCAGGGCCAAGAATCATTAATCTCCATTTTATAGACAAAAACACATTAGAGAAACAAAACAAAATTGAGCAAATTGGCATGAGATCCCCTAGCCTGAGGCAGAGGTGGAACTTGAATCCTTGCTCCCTGGCTGTGGGCCCAGATTTCTGCCCATAAGACGCTTGTCTTGTAAAGTTGCCAAAGCAACAGGTTGAAAAGTGGAAAAATTCAATCAGTTGGTTGCTTTGTCTACATGATTCCAAACAAGTAGGCTGACTGAGTTTTCTTCTTTTACTGAATTGGTCTCTTGTCTGAGCATTACAGACACAGTTTAAACCTGATTCTCTCTAAACATGCCCATTAATTTGTAGTGAATGTAATTATTTTCTACAAATCAATTACTAGACACACAGGAGTTTATGATGTGTACTCACACAGTCAGGTAGGTCTGACTGGGCAACTTGAAGACCTGGAGGGAATCTTGATTAGTCGGTATGCTCGTTTTGTTGTTTTGTCTTGGGGGCTCTGACAGCTACAATTTGGCTTTGCTTTTTCCATAACCCCATAATGGTTACTCTGTGGAATGTGTTAAAGCCAAGAGCCATCGTGGAGAAAACAACCACTGAATCAAAATGCTTTGTCAAGTTGCTTTAAGAAGTTTACAATGTCACTGTAGCTTTAAGTATCAGCAACTCAGTTTTTCTCAGTGATTCCACTGGTTTGTAAACAAACAATTAATGTGTTTCTAATTGTCTGCCAACAAACATGTCCCTTATCACTGTGGGAGCTGCTGCCCTGCAGAGAAAATTAAAAGAGCCCTGTAGTGGATTCTTGGGTACAGCACATGAATCTTTTGGCAAAGTAAAGCATCACTCCCTAACTCATCTGTTTCATATGTGTGGTGAATTGTCTTAAAACAGGCACACCTGTAAAAATAATCATGCTACAGAGTACACTCTAGTAGAAAGCAAACTGGACTCCCAGTCCAGAGATCTGGGATGTGGTGCAGATTCTGTCATTAATTAGCCAGGTCCAGGTGACCTTGGATAAATAATTTAACCTCTGCATGGCTCAGGGTCCTCATCTAGCAGGATAATAGTCCTTGCATTACCTGCTTTATAGAATTGTTTTGAAAATCAAATCAGATAATGTATGTGAAAGTGCTCTGAAAAGCATAAAGCACTATGAAAGTATGAGGGCTCATTATTATCATTATCATCATTAGTATAACAAAGCACGGGAGAGCTTTATAGAAAGGCGATGCAATCTGGTTCCGGAGGAGTAGGGAGAAAGGAGGAGTTCAAAGAATCCTTTGTTTTGGGGTGGTTGGGTTCTTTGCATGTCTTTCTTTCTGAAAAAAAACTTAAACAATCAAAACATACAGAAAAGGAAGGAACAGAGAGTTACTCTCCTGCAAGTAATCACCGTCTATTACAGAATCTCATCAGCCGCTCAGCTCTTCTGATTGCAGCCGTGGTGGGCAGAGAGAGGGAGGAAGGCAGCAAAGAGGGGGCATCTTTTGTGCTTTGTTAGCTGAAGAACCAAGGACCAAGTGAGTCTGGGAAATGATGTACCTCTTTCCCATCTCTGAGTTTTCTGTGACCACTTGAAGTACCAATTGTCTCAAACTCATTTTCCTCTCCAATCATTTTCCTCTCTAATCAGGTCCCTCTCCAATAATTTTCCTCTCCAACCTTTGCCCTTCAGCCCACAAGATTCAAACAAACCCCTCCCCACTGTTTTTGTTTTTTTTTTTTCTTTTTTCCTTCCTTTTCCAAGAATTGCAGACTAGGCTCACTCAAAGCGCAAAGAACCAGTCCATACGGTGAGAAAGATGAGTGAGAACTGTCAGTTGGGGGGTTGACAAGTAACATAAACAGCTGAGTGACTACATTTTCCACACTGCCATGGGATGTTTTGGCATTAGGTAGACAGAGTCTGTTACTCCTCAAATTTCTCTAGACAGGGAAGCTTTTTGATTGGATAGAGTTTATTTTTGCTAAGTATCTAATGATGTTAATTAAATACTTTATTCTTCGGCAGCAGCTAAGTTAAAGATATTGAATTTCTATTCTTAGCAGGAATATATCCCAGTTACAGAAATTAAAAGAAAAACTTCCTTTGAACTAGTGTCTTTATCAAGTGTGTTTTAACAATTCATAAGCTACCTACGACTCTGTGTGACTTTATCAAATTTCTAATACTGGGGAAATTTAATAATAGAAGTTTTTCACAGCTATGCCAACATTTTAAACACTAAGAGTAACACCTGTTATGGTTTCAATCCAGGATTTCACAGACTTATTAAAATATCAGAGCTGGGAAGGCTCTTAAACATCATCTAATCCAATTTCTTCATTGTGCAAATGAGAAAATTCTGGCCAAGAAAGGTTAGGTGGCTTGCCCAAGGTCACACAGCTATTTAATACACTATAGAAATTTTTTCGTAGAACTCAACAAAATAGCCTCACTCTATTCCCTACCAATCCAGGCCATATTGTTGTCAGGACCACCCTTACTAAGAGGTGACAATGATGTGGTTTGCAGGGTGGCAATGGAAAAATGAGATGGCTATAATTTATTTTATTTTTCACTTTCCTCCAATTGTTCTAGTATGGAGAGGGTCCAAGTGTTAAAATGCAAAGTTTCTAAGAAACAGCTGTCATGTTAGGCCATCTTCAGCCACTTATCCCTGGTTCTGTAGTACCTCATTAGATTATTTGGTCATGTACTAAGGGATCTGAGGGAGGAAGGCAAAACTTGATGATAATAAAGATGTTGATGGTTAGACAGGATAACTTTTGCCCAAGGAAGCAAGATGGCAGAAATCTGGAATGTGATACCCTGGACAAAAGGCATGAGTATCAAAGTGAAGATCCTGAGCTTCCAACAATCAGCAAGAGAGTTCCTTATTCTTGGGAAGGGGTTGAGATTTTACCATTTATTGAGCACCTACTATGAGTCACATACTGTTCTAGGTGCTTTACTTATTTTAGTTTACTTAATCCCCATTATAGTCCTATGAGTTCATACCATTATTCCTAGAGCTTGGATTTTAGCAAAGTCTGCCTAATTCTTGAAATTCATTAAAATATCTCAATTCCATTCCCTATCATCACATATCATTTGGGCAAGGAGATGGTTACAGGAGACTCTGCTAGGAGAAAGGAGAACAAAGATAGGGAGTACACAGGCCCTAAAGTACTCGTTCTCTTATTTCACCATTGTGTTGAGAGCCAGATCTATTCACAGGCAACAACACTGACAACACAGCTGAGGAAGTTATTCTTGGCATCATGAAAACACTTCACTCTAAATGGGGCCTGTAGGAATGGTAAACCACTGTGGAAAAAAGAAAATCAGTGGGTCATGTAATGAGGCAATTGTAATGAAACAGGACTTCCTGGAAATCAATATTAACAAGGCTATTATGGGCTTGTATTTTTTTATATACAAAAAGAACAAAAAATGTACCTTATAAAGTAAGCAAATCCATTAATAAACAGCAGGGCTATAAGCAAAGTAAGGCAGACCATCATGGCAAAGGCAGCATCGATGCCTGCAGAGAGTGAGAGGAAGAGGAAGAATGGCATTATCAGAGAGAGGCAGTAAATAAAGGGCACCGCAGAGTGACTCCTCATGCTTTCTGGTGACTCTAAAATCAAGCCACATCTACCTAACCTAATTCCATTTTTTCTCAGCACAGTCTGTCTTGTTGACTTTATGGACACAGAAAGCAATTTCACTGTTCTGAAGCAAAACCACTCACCACTCTGACAATAACAAATCACATGAATTAAGGCTTACCAGAGTGTTTCTTTGGAGGAAAAAGTCCACGAATGGAAAACTTTGAGTACCTTAATTTAAGTTGGACAGCAATAGAGTTCTTGAGAATAAATATGTTATCTCACCTGTGAAGGGTAAGTATTACCTTGCCTTCATAAAATAAAAGGCCTTTTTAATTCACCTGAGCCCATAGACCTTGCAAGTTATAGATGAAAAACACAGAACTTCTCCTTCAAGGGTGAGGGTAAGTCTGGTTTTGATAATTAGTGTTTTCATCAGAATGTAAATTAGCCTCCATAAAATCTAAATATTTGGATAGATTAGTAAGATTTTTGAGGGAAATATGATGTGAGTGAAGACGTAGCTGGATATATCATGCTAAAGCAAAGTAGAAATCAAAGCCCCTTTCAAATAGATGCATTTGGTTTTAAGAGTATGGTATACAGTTGCATAATAATATGGGTCCTTCCAATGATCCCCTCTGGCTCTCAGAGATTTGACCAAGTTTCCCCTCTTCCACAAGCTAGAGGAGTTCCACCAGTCAATCAAACTGCAAGTATTTACTGGATACCTACTGTGTTGGGCAGTTGGACACCATAAAAATTATTAGCTATGGTCCCTATCCTCAAAGAGCAATATATTTTGGAGTGGGGGTGGAGACAAAATCAGTACACAAGAAACAATTGAAAAGCAATTTTGTGCTAAGCTGTGAGGCACAAACTTTTATTTCAATGGGAGTTCAGAGAGGAGAGAGTATAGACATGGTATTTCTGTGGTGGGACCTGATTGGCAGGATTTGGAAACATCAAGGGATGGATAGGGGACCTTGAAAGCAGGAGAAACAATCATAGGTCATAGCCTACAAAAGAGCAAGAAGAAGGCTAATGTCTTCCTCTTTTTAGAGTAAACTCTTTGGGAAAGAGTGGGATTCTTTTTAAAAAGAGTGGTGGGGAGGCTTTTAAATTGTGGATGATTATTCAGGGCTGCAAAGTACCTCTCATTGTTCTTATTATTTTAAATTAACTAGATAGAGTGCCAAGAGGTGTACGTCACTCGAATGCAAATGACTGATTTTATGCATGTTTCAATATTAAAATACGCCTTCTCCTAAAGAGGTTCCCTTGTAACCCAAGCTGAGCCAAATTGACTACTAGCGATTTTCCATTCCTTACCTCCATGGCAGATCTTCCCTTCTGCAAACCAGCATTTTGCATCTGCTCTAGGGGGCCTGCCACCAGGGAAGTGAATAGGGATCCCTCCGAAACGTAGCAGCTCCATTTCCATGTCCACAGTGTATGTGCTATGGAGTTCCCATTCTTTCCAGTTGGTGTCCAGGATTACATATTCTGAAATTCCATTTCCATTTGAATCTGTCCTTATCAACTGGTTGAATCCATAGAACTGCATGTTTCTGGAATGCTGAACCAGGCTGGCAGCACCAGCCTGTCCATTTTCTTTCATAGCATTATTCATGGCTTGTGCGATAAAGTAAATTGAATTGTAGATGGTTCCAAACAACGGTGAAACCTATTTTTAAAAATTACAATTATCTTGAGCCCTGGTCACCCTAGAGCAATCTCAGAGTATATTCTAAGCCTGTGTTCATTATTATGGTCTGCACGTCTGAGTGAAGTAGAGCTATGAAGACCCAGAGGAAAAAAATTGTTTCTAAGGACTTGCTCAGTTTCTCCCCTGAATTTTCCTGTTTTTCTCCCTCAGGCCGTCACATCTTTAAATATATCAAATATGACAATTTTATGAGCAAACCAAGTCATACACAATATATTTTTATGCTTCTAAACTAAGAAAATGATTTAGAATTATAAAGGGCGCTTAAGAAAAACAACTATAGAATAGACAAGGGGAATTCAAAGGAAATATGCCAGGTTAATTACTGGTGCACTGTGCATGGTAAAATCATTTTGCTGGCACTACTGGAGTGGTAGGTGTGTGTGGAAAGACTGTAAATAATGTGTCTCCACAGTCCATGTCTGTATCCTGTCTTAGTTCAAAACGGCTATTTTTCTGGACACATGCTCCCCAGAGAAAGTGAACATTAGAATTCAGTTTTAAACACATACCTACACATACACACTCACATGTATGCACACGCAAACATCCACCCTGACACATACGCACCCAGCTATCTAGAACCAAAGTTTGCAGAGTATAGAGAATATGAATTTTAGTCAGAAAACCTATTGGTGTGCAAAGTGGCAAAGCTTCGACTTAAAACAGTAGGACTGCTAGGGTGGATAGCATAACTATGCCTGCTAAATAAATATGGTAAAAGCAACAATGTTTTTGTATACTATGCCCAGATGCACTGCCCATTAACCTTGTAAGTTTGTTTTTGTATAAAATCTTGTATCTTTTTTCCAAAAAGGTAGAGGATGAGAAAACAATTCCTCCCTTCTCTGTACCTCCCCCCACATGGCCCCTCACACACGCGGCCATGGCTTCATGGTTTTCCATGTCACTTCATTTCTAGGATGGAGTTCAAGAAAGCTATGGTCATGCCATTTTTCTGAGCATCAGGGAAAGCTGATACTTGCTACTTTAGTTTCACAAGGTCTAGAAAGCTAAGCTCCTGTAACAACCTTCATGTGAAAAAAAAAGGGCTTAAAATGGAGTGAATCATTTTTTATTAGAAATAAAAGTCAAGATGCAGAGAGGTGTAGCAGATAGCAAGACACTGCCATGTCCTGTTAATGTAGAGTGGGGGTTTTCAACACCAGCTGCACGTTAGAATTACCTGAAGAGCGTCAAAAATAGCAGTGCCAAACCCAACCCAGACCAACAAAAAGAGATGCTTTTAGTTTGATACTCCAGTAATCAGCATTATTGAAAGCTCCTCAAATATTCTAATACGCATGCAGGATTTTAAGACATCAGTATAGAAGATGATACCCTGTCCTGTGATCAGTGCCTAATGCCAGAATGTTTGAGAAAGTCATTTATCAGCTTTCTCTGTGCTTCCGTTTCTTCCTCTGTGAAAAGAGAACACAGAATCATGAATGTCTAAACTTTAGAAGTCATCTTGTCTAACTATCTTACATAATAGGTAAGAAAGGGAGACACAGAGAAGTTACATGATCTGTCAAGTTCACATGCCTGAGCATAAAATAAGGAGTAAAATCAGGTCTCCTGTTTCTCAGTTTAGCATTCTTTATTGGAATATATGTCCCCTGTGGTCCCTTCTGGCTCTGAACTCCTGTGAAAATTCCTAATACTTGGTATAGTTCAGGGACAAAATTTAGCTTGTAGACATTTTCATAGCCTGTTTAAGGGTTCTTCTTCATCTCGCTGACCTCTCTCTTCACGTTGGAGTGCCCCAAAACTCAGTCTTTGGTCTTCTTCTCTGTCCACACTAACTTCCTTGGTGATCTCTTTTGTTCTCGTGGCCTTAAGTACTAGATCTATGCCATAACTCTCAGATTTATACTTCCAATTCAGACCTATAGCCTAACTTCCAGATTCATATACTCAATTGCCTACTTTTATATCTCCACTTGGATGTTAAAAATCAACATACCCAATGTTGAACTCATGATATTCACCCCAAATCCTCCTGATCCATCTACAACTAGTCTTGTCAATCTATGTTAATAACTACTCCATTCTTCTAGTTGTTCAGGCCAAAACCTTGCCGCACATAACAGAGCTAACTACTAGCAGAGCAGAAATCAATACCTCAGTCTCCAGAGGATTTTATTCCAATGATCTTCCTTCATCACTCTGTCTCAAGATGTACTCTGTAGAAATAGATCATGAATGGATGGCATGTGCTGCCACCAAGGTATCCACACTTAGTTGCCTAGTGCACGCTGAGCTCCCTTAAGAGGTTTTCACTAATTCCCCCTCCTGACATTCTTGGATGCTCTATTTGATTGTCTTTGGAATTTCTGCAAAACCCTGACTGTTTTCTGGGGGCTTTGGTAGGTTATGACAATAAGTGAAGGATGGAAAGTGGAGTATAAAATCAATACTAGTAAAACAAATAAGTGAAAAAAAAAAAAAAAAAAACAGGGCAGCAAGATCCTGAAAGCAAACAGAATGCTAGTGTTCTGTTTTGAAAGGCACAGAGCCTTCTGGGAAAGAAAACTGCATCTACCTACAGCCAAAAGTGAAGATTAAAACTCAAAAACAACATTCCCAACTCTGAGTTTCTCCAACACACTGGGTTTTCAGCTGGCCAGGCTGTGCTGGCTTTTGTGCTCTGATTGACCTATTGGAGCTGACTGACAGAAACTCCCCAAGATGACTGAAACTGAAGCCTGTTCTTCAGGATTCTCTAGCCTAGACAACACATGTACTCACAGCCACAACACTATGGTAGAGAGACTTATAGCATAGCTATAGTAACAGCATTCACTTGCAAAAGAGGGGCTGTCACAATGGTCCACTGTCACTTCGAGGCCTTGGAGTTGTGCTGTAGTTGGTTTGAGTTCCTGTTTCACCCATTGTGCCCTTCAGCAAAGGGAATTGCCTCTTCCCATACATCAAGGGCATACTCTGTTGGCATCATTCACAAAAGGTCTCTAGTTGCACTTGCCACAAATAATGAGAAAGAGAAAAGGTAAAAGGTGGAACACGGGAAGAAGAAGCATTCTCTACAGGCCTCTATCCAGCTTCTCACTGAAGCTCCAAAAAAGTAAGACAGAATTAGCGGGAACTTCTGTCAGAGAGATGATCTTGTTGACATCGCAGTCCAAAATGGTGAGACCACTGATGACTAAGCCTATTGTTTTTGCCTACTCTATAGACCTGAACCTGAAAGAATTAATTATGAATGATAATTAAAACGTATCACTGGTTTTTATTCTGTTACTTTAGATAGCTCTACCCTAGGCTTTTAAAGTTTTTATCCAAGAGAATAAGGTTTGGATCAGGAACAGTAATATCTGAATTTGTTCAGTATAATGGTTCGTGCTGTTGTTAAGTTGACTACCATCAGTTCAGATTTACTGTGTCTGAGAAGACACAAAACCGGCTTCCCAAGAATTTTGTCCTCAGAAGTGTACATTAAAACATGCCTAGCTTGAAAAGCCATCACTTGAAGGACAAAATGGCACATCAATTATGAACAAAAAGTCAGGCACATGCACAGATCAAGAAACCAAATGATAATTGAATTCTTGTTATTAAAGGCAGTACCTCCAATAATGCATGATCTCAACCCTTGGGCATAGCCAAGAGATGGATAAAAGACCACTGTGTTTGATGTGATGCACATCAACACAAAACCCTTATTTTGTATAGAATGGGGTAGAAAGACAATCTTAGCCACTGTGAGCTGCAGGCAACCTTTTCTGACAACCTTGTTTGGTGTGCCCCATTCTGGAATGTTCCAGTCCTAAACACATCTGCTGCAGCCTAGCATCCCCCTGCCAGGCACCCATATTTAGGGTAATGGAAAACAATAGCAATAACGAGCATAAGGTCCCCAAGTTTGCTAAGAAATCTTAAGGATTTCCTTTGCTTAATCAAATAACTGTACATTTGAAAAAATATCCAAAATGTGTGTTCCAGCCATATATATTTGTGGCCAATAGAATTTAACTGAAAACAAGCATTGGGAATACAGTGAAAAGGAAGAATGCAAGCATCAAACCCTAATTCAGAAGTCTAATTGGTGCCAAAATTTAAAGGTACAAAGTTATAATCCTTGCCCAATCATCCTGAGACCAAATTAGGAAGTTCATCACTGGTGTGCCCACCCCTCAAATCTCTCTATTCTGATTTATTGTTCTTTTCACAGGTCCTCATAAGGTCCTAGTACCACCTACATTACAGGAAAACAATTCAATAAATCTATTCAAATCAAAGTATTAGTCACTTAGCAATGTTACTTTGCCTGAGTAAAGCATTGGCATTAGATATTATTAGCACAGTGGAATAAAACACAAGCCTAATGTGTGGTTAAATGATCAGGATCTGGTAGCAGCCTTGGGTTGGAATCCCAGCTCTGCCACTTGCCAGCTGTATGACCTTGAGCAAGTTACCTTGAGCCTTAGTTTCCTCAACCACAAAATGTAGATGTTAATATATCTAATTTGTAGGCGTTATCTGAGGATTCCATTGGATCATTTATGTAAATGACCTGGTACAGAGTAAACACTGAATATACAACAGCTGCTATTGTTTGCATTTCAGAAGAGGAGCATAGGGCTCTGGTAACATCATCCTGGAAGTATAGTGTTCAAGTCCCTTGTCCTAGTTTTGAACTGGTGACCAAGAAGTACTAGAGTCCCAATTTTAGATCCAATTTCCTTAGCACCTGAATGGAAAAACTGTTCTCCTTCATTGGGGGAAAGATCTCATTTCTATTTTGATCTCTATTATATCCCCTGCAGAGTGCCTGACCCACAATAATAATAATAATAATAACTTTAATAATAATAATAATGGCTAACATTAATTGAGGGGTTATCAGGTGCCAGGCAAACTATGTAGTGTGTTCATTCATTTAATCCTCACAAGAACCCTGTTAGGTAGGTACTATTGTTATTTTCAATTTTTAAAATGAGGAAAAGAAGACATAGAGAGCTTAAATAAACTTGAGGCAGTCTGCCTTCAAAACCCATGATCTTAACCTTCATATTAAGTCTGAGCTTAATAAATACTTACTAACTTAATTAATAGGCTTTGGTGAACTCAACAGTAAAATAATATCACATGCACCCTTTCGTGACTTATTTTTTCCTTTATGACTTTCCATATTCTTCCTGATTAAACGTAATGAAATCAAGATTTTTTTTTTACTTCACTCTCTTTCTCCTCTCAAACATCACTCTCAAACAAAGAGAACAAGGAACAGAAACACTAAATCTCCATATCTAATGGTATCAGGAAACATCTGTAACCCTGTACCACAGAATCTGAAAATAAAAATTTGCTACAAACATGGCAAGTGATTTAGCAAAGTGGAGAACAGTCAAACCTAAGTGCCTGCAGAGGGGAATTATTGATAAGCAACAAGCAGATCTGCCCCGTAAGAATCCTGGAAAGACTTAGTAATTACAACCACCAAGTACTGTAGAAGTGAAGGTGAGGCCAAACACTAAAAGAGGGAGAGCTCTTTGCATGTCTGCGTAATAAACATGTAGACATCCCCCATACCCGCCTCTACTGGGAGGTGCAGATGTCTACAGGAAACAGATTAAATTGATTCAGAGTAGCTCCAGAGCTGGGGCACTAGACAAAAAAGAAGTTGGAAATGAGGTGGAGCACAAAAAAACAGTGATGGAGTTAAAGTTTTCATTCTTTTTTTTTTTTTTTTTTTTTTTTTTTAGACAGAGTCTGGCTCTGTCGCCCAGGCTGGGGTGCAGTGGCCAGATCTCAGCTCACTGCAAGCTCCGCCTCCTGGGTTTACGCGATTCTCGCGATTCTCCTGCCTCAGCCTCCCGAGTAGCTGGAACTACAGGGCCCACCACCTCGCCCGGCTAGTTTTTTGTTTTGTTTTGTTTTGTTTTGTTTGTATTTTTTAGTAGAGACGGGGTTTCACCGCGTTAGCCAGGATGGTCTCGATCTCCTGACCTCGTGATCCGCCCGTTTCGGCCTCCCAAAGTGCTGGGATTACAGGCTTGAGCCACCGCGCCCGGCCAAAGTTTTCATTCTTAATGGTGAGAATCCCAGTCTCCTCCCAACATTGCTTCTGGAATACTGACAGCTATGATTATGACTCCCGAGAAGATTAGAAGACTCTTCTCTGAAGAAAAAGACTACCTCAAAAGCCAAGGCATACAGATATTGACCAAAAGAAGCAAACAAAAAGCAACAGGTTAGCCAATTGCCCTGTACTGAAGCCCACTTGTCAATATATCCATCATGCACATAAACCTTCAAATCTGCAGACATCTAAGGAAAACTTTCAACATGAAATAAAAACATGAAAAAATAGGAACTGAGGAAAAAACAGATAAAATAGAGAGCAGAAGAAAATGTCAAAAGAACTATAATGAGTTCCTCAGTGAAATAGGAAAAATACTGTATTGATAAAACAAAAGCAGAATGCTATTAAAATAATCAAACAACAAGAATGAACTCTTGGAAATTAAAAACATAATTAAATCATTCTTAAGAATTAGTAAAAGTGTTGGAACACAAAGATGAGAAACTCTCCCAGGAAGGAAAACTAAAAACAAAAATATGGACCATATAAGATAAATAATAAGACAATTAAAAGATCAACCAAGGACATCTTATATCTTACATATCTCATAGTATTTCCAGAGAGAAGAAAGACATGTTCTTCAAGAAACTAACAAATAAACAAGAGAAGAAAATTTCTCATAAGGGATCAGCTTCTAGATTGAAAGCCTCCACCAATACAGCATATTATGTGTCAAAGATTCATACGTCATCATGAAATTTCATAGCATCAGAAATAAGGAGAACATTTTAAAAGTTTCTGAGGGGATAAAGAGGAATGAAAATAGGTTGTATCAAAAGATTAGGAATAAGAATAACATCAGTGTTCTCAATACCAACAGTGGAAATTGGAAGACAACGTGACGTGTCTTCAAAGTACTGACGGAAAATGATTTCTATCCTAGATTTATATACTCATTCAAACTATCAATCAATAGTGAAGATGAAATAATGACTTTTCGGACATGCAAAATCTCAAAAATTTACCTCCTGTAAAAAGCTACTACAGGGTGTGCTCCACAAAAATGACAGATTAAACCAAGAAAATAGGACATGAGATTCATAAAACAGTGGATCCTGCAGAGAAGAGAAAGAGACATTTAAGAATTATGAAAATAGAAAACTAGCATAATATTAATAGTTGTGCAGCAGCCTTAGGGAGCAACATGTTTAGATTGGAATAGGAAGACAGAGAGCCCCAGCAAAAACAAATGAAACTGATAAGAGATTTAATAGGCTTTACTATGTATAAAATTGTTTTGAGAGGATTTTACAGCCTTATCAGAAAGTATGGAAAGACTTAGACATTCAAATTAAGGTAAGCAAATTAAAAAATAAAGCAATTATTAACCCTGGTAAAAATGAAAAGTTACATGTGACAAGAATTATAACCATAGTATATCATGTGGATCAGCAATAAATGATATTTACCTAGGTACTATGTTAAAAATACTAAATGTGGATTTAACTATAAATCATGACATAACCATATTTAAGGTTTAAAGGAGAGTAAGGAACTACAAAAAAACTAAGAGTGCTCTTCAACTATAATAGTAATGCAACAAATAACGCTCAAAATTGATTAATCAAGAGTCACCAGTAGCAGCATAGCATTTAGAAACATAGAAGTAAATACCAGAATAAAGAGCTAAAAAAATATGAAAGTGGTTGCTTCTGATGAAGGGAAGAAAGAAGGCCTTATAGACTGCTTTGTTATTTATATAAACCTTTTAGCATTTCTTGACTTTTAAAACTATGTGTATGTATCACTTTGATAGCTTTTTCTTCATTTCATTTTTTACTTGTTAAAGAAGCAAGGGTATAAATTAAGAGATGTTGCAGACAACTGCTGTAGGCAATGCTCCTTGTATATAGAAATCTCCATTTCATTGAAAGTTATTGGGCAAGGGAGAAATGCAGTGATCCTGTTAATGCATTTCCTTAACCATTTATTATCTGTCTCTCTCACTAAAATTTAAGGTCTATAAGGGTGGCAATGAGTGACGTGCTAATAAGTGTTTGACAATAGCCATATGGAGAGGGAAAAAAAAACTCTTATTTGTAGCATTTGCCCGTTTCTGTGGTGTAACTACTACTATCATGCCTGATTTCAAGCTACCAATTGATGTCACTGAATGCAGAGCTGGGAAAAGATGCACAAAATCAGCTTTTCTGGACTGGTTCTAATATACCATTGCTAGAAACCCGTCTGTCTTGTTTAGTGTTCTACCTAGGGTTCAGCGTAGTGCCTAGCACATCACAGGTGCTCCATAAATAGTTGTTGACCTGTTGACCAAATAGGGAACAAAAAACAGAAGCCCAGGGATAGGCAAATATCAAACTACATAATTTGATCTGAGAATATGCCATTTATAATTTTGAAAGCTGGAAATACTGAGAGACTCTCTGCCAGTAATCAGAAAACTTCAAGAGAGTAGGAAGCTAAAGTCAGATTGTAACTTAGATGCTAGGTCACCACCAATCAATAAGGTCATCCTAGCCTCAAAGGAGAAAAAGTGGAAAAAAAGGTAGCTGTGAGCCAGGCACTCTGATAGTCACTTTTTACATGTTACTTTGTTTAATTTTCACAGTAGTCCTAGAAAATATAGCTCACAAATCCATTTTACACATGGAGAAACTGAGGCTCAAATGTCTAAGTAACTTGCCCAAGGGCACCCAGCTAGTAAAAGTGAGAGCTAGAATGTAAACCCAAGTTTGTCTAAAACCTTAACATTTGCAGTTTCTGCTATACTGGCTGCCTTCTAAAGCACCTTTGAGCAAGATAATTTAGGGAAAGTGGGGGTTTTGTTTATTAGAGACATGAAGATAATTATCTCACCCTTTTATCATTCTTCAGTTATGAAGGTCCAGACTGGGCACCTGCAAACTGAGGGGTACAAATGCATCCAAACAGGCTTTTTCATAAGCTCTGGATTCTTTGTTGTAGCTATTCTATTTCCTTGTGTAAAGCAGAGTGCAGGCTGCCTAGCAACCAAGCTAATGGCATCTTTTTTTGCCTTAATTACCTTATGTTTTCCACAAGCTCAAAAGGATTGACGCAAATATCAAGAGGAGAAGGTCTGAGTTTTTATATCAAAATACCTGTTCATATATATACGAACAATACACATACACATACATGTGCGCACACACACACATACACCCTCTCCTTCCTTTGATTCTTTGATTAAAATAGAAAGATGACTTTAATTTTATCTATGTGATGCCATACCATTGGCTAAAAAGTACAAAAATTCACCATCTAGTTGCTTGCCTATAAACACATCAAACAACAGGTTTGACCAACCATTCTCAGCAATTTGAGGAGTTTTGCAATTCTTTACTAAACTGACCAGTTGTTTTCAGCTATGTGTGTGTGTGCATGTGTGTGTCTCCTAAAAGAGAGTAATACTTATTATAAACTTATCAGTAACAATAAAGTCCAAATCCAGCACTGTTAATATCTCTGTTATTAATTTGTTTATTAGAACAAGAATCAGAAAAATATTTGATATAAATCCTCCAAGCAGAAAGAGATACATAAAACTAAATTTCATTTGAATCACTATTCAGACAGAGAAGCAGCCCACAGGATGATGAAATAAAGGACAGATAAAAAAGAATATGAATATCAGACACAATCAGCTGCCTACCTAACAGCCTCTTTCTTGCTAACAGAATCTCAATTTTGTTCACATTTTTCCAGCAGCTATATATTTTGTTCACACTTTTCAATCACAGTTGTCACATTCCTCCTTCCAGATTATTGGTTTAGGCATGGGCATAGGACACAATTGTGACAAAGAAGGTATGGGAAAAAGTCTGCTTGGGAGATTCTGGGAAAGATTTCCTCACTCTTAAAAAGAGATACAAGGGAAAGACAGCCTCCACTTTCACCTCTTGACATTTCCACCTGTATGTGATGTCTGGAACTGTGGCAGCCACCTTGGGACCATAAGAGGAACAAGCTCATGGGGGCAAGTTTAGCATGCTACGGCTTGTAAAGTGGAAAGATGAAAAGAACATGTTTCATTGATGACATCATTGACTGCTGAATTAACCAACCCTGGGGCCCTCCTATCTTCAAATTTTGAAAAAGAATTATTACTTAAACCATTTTGTATTGAGCTATTACTTACAGCTGGAAGCAATATGACTAATACAGTATTCTAGCAAATGCCAGCGCTGTTAAACTTACATGTATGTTGTTCTAAGTACTTTTGAAAATGCCTACTTTCTACATCTGGCCTCCAGTGTACAGAAATGTCCCTCTGTACTTTTTCCCATCTAAATGGCTTCTTTTGTCTCCCCATCTTCCTCTTGTATTCCTCGTCTTCTTTGTATTCGTCCTCTTTGTTTTTGTCTTTGCTCTCCGTTGTTTTTTCTATTTTCTTCCCCTCCTCACTCCTTTTTTTTTCTCTAAGCCTTCAGTGGCTATGATTGGAATCTGAAATATGCCTATACATACATTTATCTACACATATATAAATACTATTTCTTGTATATCAGAAGGGAGGACTTCTTCCCCATTCCAAGTGGCCTGTCTTCATCCACTTACTCGCTCCTCCCCACAAAGGAGAAACGAATTAATCTGACTGGTTAGTTTGGAAGGAGAACTAAGTATGTGTAGCTCAGCCCCTCCTGTCTTCTTTCTCTTGGGAGCAGACTACCTACAAGAAGCAAATGCTCTGCTGTTCCTCTCCAGACTACACATTTTACAAAAGGCCTGCCCTCATGGGGCAGGACTGCAGTGGTCCAGCAATGCCATTGACCAGATGGAGAAGTTTGTTTAATCCTTGGGTTCAGTATTGGGAAGCTCAAATGCCTACAGGTAGAAGCCATATCCTCCAATACCAGAGTTATCAAAAATAAAGGTAATAGTTTATTATATACTAACTCTTTTGCCTTATTGTTAAATTAATTCAGAACTTACACCACAAACAGGAGTTCTTTTTATTAGGCTCCCTTGAACAGCACTAGTATATATTAAAGTTTTGTTGCTCTGTTCTTAAATATATTTATTTTTCCTGACTATATAATGTCATCATGGGCTGCTTAAAGATAAAAGAAAAAAATCTCAAATAATATGCCTTTGTTTCACAAATGTTTTCAGCAAACTAAAGATGTTTTTAATTTGTCTGTGGTTGCCTGCCATTGATTGAATCTCCTATGGAATTGAGACTGTTGGTATGAAAATAATTTACCACGCTGATGTTTTAGGTTCTCAGCTCATGATAACTTATGAATGTTTACTTACTTGATCGAACTCCAGCTTCTCAGGAATTTCACCTCTTGCTGCTGCCTCTGTAAAGGCTTGATAGAAGGTCTTTTCTTGGGACTCCACTGTAATGGTCAACACTGCATCATAGGCTTCCCGGAGCTTTGGGTTGTTCCTTAGGACCTGGTAGGGGGTGTGCTTATAAGGTAAACTGTAGAGCAGGGCATCATAGGGAACAAAGACGTAGGTTCCATCAGTCATTTTCAGATCATGAGCCCATTCCAAGAGATGCGTCTGAGTCTCTCCCCCAATCAAAGCTGAATGCATACACATGATGATTACTGAAACCAACAAAGCAAGGAGGTTATGGAAGCAATCTGCTAGTAAAGCACAGTACCAAAAACTACAGAGAGGAAAAATAAATGTGTTCTAACCAATTTGTAAGTAGTTTCTTATGCCTCCAAGATAAGCAAGATGTTGTCCTGAGCTGAGGCTGAGGTATGTTCATGGACTCTGGATTGGGGACAGTGACAAGAGAGATGCCTACAGGCTGCAGAGCCTAATACCTAGACAGGAACAAGAACTAGTATAATAAATGGGGAGTAACATAAAAAAGAGGCTTTAAGGTTGGAAAAATCAGCTTTACATCGCAACACCACCAGTTTTAACTGTGTACCCTTTTTTAAATTACTTAACCTCTCTCTGTCTCGCCCATAAAATGGAGATAACAATAGGTACTTACAGGGTGGTAGTGATGATTGAAGAAAGGAGACAAGTCATTTACTTAGTACATAGCACCCAATAAATAGTAGCTACTATATACATAAGAATTAGAAGAGAGAATAGTAAGAGAGGATGGGAGATGTTACCACAGCCACTATTGCTTTTTATTGTCCATCTCCTACAAACATGCACTCTAATACATTTTGACCAAGTGTTCTCATCCTTACTAAGGTTATTATAGACAATGAAAAGCACTAACTCCCTCACCTATAAATGTTACCACAGGTTGAGTACTCCTTATACAAACTATCGAGGACCAGAAGTGCTTCAGACTTCAGATATTTTTTGGATTTAGGATATTAAGTATAATATTTGCATTATACTTACCTGCTGAGCATCCCTAATCCAAAAATCTGAAATCTGAAATACTTTAATGAGTATTTCCTTTAAGTATCATGTTGGTGCTCAAAAGTTTTCAATTTTGGAGCATTTCGGATTTCAGATTCTCAGATTAAGGATGTACTCTCTATAATATTATGGGTGAGCTGTTCAACTTTTTAAAACCTAACTTCCCTGTAATTGGAATTACTATGCACTCAATTTAATTCTTCCTAGACTTATGAAACTATGTTGTTTGGCAAGGTTATGCTAGAATAGAGTGGATTCAAGGGGGCCACGGTTGAAAAATGACAGCTAGATCATGAGACTGAAAGTCTTATATCCAATTTTGCCCTTGGCATGCTAAATAAGTTTAGTTTAAGCCCACTTGTGCTTCAGTGCCCACATCTTTAAAACGCAGATTCCAATGCATTTTACAGGTACACTGAGTAGTTTAATTAGATAGTGCCTGGCAAGTATTCTGAGCTCCTTGAAGAAAGGCAAAGACTCTATTGCTACTGGTAAATATTAATTATACATGTTTACACGGAAACTTTAATCTCAAGAACTAAGGGTGCTTAACTACATTCAATGACTTGTCTTTGGCATTTACATATTGTTTCATCTATTTTCAAACACCTTTTTACACTTGTTAAGCACCCCTAGAAAGTTTCCCTTTGAGCTAGAGCTGGTACCTTTTATTTTGTAAAATGTAACTAATAAGTTATGAAGTTGATTTAAACATACCACACACATATGCACATACCACAGCATGACATGAGTTTTCAAATGACCATTAACTCCTTCAAAATAATTACACTAAGAGGTTCTTCATGTATTCTGATGCTCAGACCTTCCTTAGAATTCTCAAAGGATATCTTTGGAGCTAGTGCATGAGCCACACAAGGAATTCAGCCTTACTTGTTTATAATCACACATTGTATAATGGGAAAATGGAGTGCCAGAGATGTTTGACAATGCAAGAGTTGGATTTAGAAAGAGAAAGTAGAACTGAAGACTTCTCACTCTCTCCATTTGGCTGAACCATTAAAAATAAATTAGTTTGGTCAAATTAGCGTAGTCACAGGGAGTTTAGTCAGAGGCTTCAGTTGGCCAGTTTGTCCAACAGTATCCTCAGCAAGTAGATCAGTATTAGCATCTTTCTTCTGCAAATCAGAGATTGAGTGATTTGTTCAAGGTTACTCAACAGTGATACAATTTGATTTAATTTACTTAAAGGGATATTTAAATGACTTTACTGCATGGAAAATGTTAAATAGAACTAGTGTTTGATGCTGATTGCAATACAGCAAATACTTTACCATACATTACATGTAGTAGGTGCTATTACGATGTGCCATCAAGATACACACTTCAGCACTGAAGCACTCATTCCACTAGCTGCTGGGTGTGTTAGCAGCTGATAGGTGATTTTTCTCTGAGAGTTGGCCTCAGCTAAGGAAAAGCACCTCTCTCAAGGTTACATGATCTCAATAGTGTGTTGGGGCTCACTTTTGCTGGTTCAACTTCCAGAGATTTTGTGAGCTAGTTAACATCATGTTATTAGCTTGAAATTGACCATTGTGGGAGTGACTACACTATGGAAATCAGCAAACACTACAAATCAGAACTTTTTTCACTCTGAAGATCTGACTGTTAAACAATTATTATTACACACTGTGCCCCTTTCTGTGGGTGCAACTGAACCTAATGACTATTCCACATGGAGGTAGAAGAGCCCAGACTCCTCATCTCAATTCTGGACAACTCTGAAGGGTCATACCAGTTCTAGAGCGCCCCCTAAGACCGGCTGAGGCCTTTGTTGTGGCTGCACTGCAGTTCAATTCTCTCTGCCCAATCCTACTGTCTTCCTCACAGGTGTTCTCCTTGAAAATACTCATTAAATAAGCTTCCTGCACTCAAAGCTCCATCTAACAGGCTGCTTTCCAGGGAAACTGACTTGTGACACTGGATTAGAGCCCCCACCTTACCCTGAGATGATTTCTACCCTGGCACTTACAAGATTTGTTGCTCTTATTTACCTATATCAGCTTCTACTACCAAACTGTGAGCTCCTTGAGGTCAGGAACTGTGTCTTATTTATTTCCATATCCTTGTACATATTATGCACACAATGAATGTTGTTTAGATGAATGTTTGTAAACTAACAGCCTCTTCAGGAGGAGAGCTTGTACACTTGGGTATTTTTTGTGCGTTCCTTGAGATATGAGATATGAGCATATATTGATTGTTAGGATGGAGGAACAATTGGAAGTGATATTTGCTGGGCAGGTAGATACTGCCATACCTGTTGTTCATGCCTACTATCATTAACTATGCCCAGTACCTTACCCTCAACCCTGAATCTCTCTGCTTTATTTTTCTTTCATTGACCCACACTGACCATATTTCAAAGGGCCCAAAGTTTTATGACTGAAAAGACCCTTTAAGACCAAGTAGACCAACCTGTCCCCATCATTTTATAGAAGAAGAAATAAGAAACTCAAGAGGGAATAATCACAGGCTTCTCTATTTTTTGCCTAGCAAGATTTTGCCATTGAACATGATTAAAGTAGAAAGCATAAATACTGAATTCAAACAAAAGCATCTTAATTTAATAGATTGAGTGCTTCGTGAACAGGGATTTGTAGATACATCTGTTCTACAAGATAATTTTACTAAATAGTTTTATTATGTTAAAATTACATTCATTAAAATGGGATTTGACCTGTAAGTTGTTGTCAGGAAAGGATTAGTGTACAGAAACCTTAAATCCTAAACAAGGCCTGGGTCAACAGGTGGTCATTGAATAATACTAATTGGTAAGTTTCCATCCTGTCAAGCTACTTTATAGTCAAAACAAGGACCAGGAAATACACCCTTCTGAGATCGCATCTCACCAGGATATGACATCAGCACTTTCTCTGAGCTACTTGAGCTGTCTAGCGTCTATGTCTTCATATTGTGGCACCAACCATAGCAGGCTGTCTAGGACCCTTTCTTTCACTAGCAGCAGGAAATGTCATGAAACTCCGGGAGAAGTCAATTTCCATGTCACTCAATTCCTATTTCTCTTCCTAAATTAAAATATTCTATCAAATATTTTCTTGAGAGAGAGGGTAACTGTGTTTCTGAAAAGGCAAAGGTCACTTTATTTCTCTCAGATTACTGACTATGGTGTCCTCCATGGAGGAAACTGGGCCCAGTTTCACACCTTGCGAGATAGAAATGATTCCACTTGCTGCTGCTATAGAAGTCCTTAGGAGCCATATTCATATTTGTGAGCCATCGATATTGCTCACAAACCACAGAGACACCCCCCATTGTACTGTCTTTGCTCTTTATTGTAACCCCTTTGTGATATTTCCTATCACTGTCATTCATTTTAACAGTTGCTAAGAGGGCGGGGAGGGGAAGCAGACCAGAGGACGAGGGCAGCATGCAGATTTATCCCAAGTCTCATCTTCTCTCAGGATTCTTTCCTATCTGGCTATATTGTGAAAGAATACATTCCTACCCTCTCCCTCTCAGTTTTCTCCCACCCAGCCTAATAAATGGCTGTGTAAGAAGAAGGTGGGAGGCTCTGGAACACGCATGTTTCCCAGGCCCTATCCCCAAGTGTGACTCAGTGCAGGAGGCCCTCAAAGTAGACTTTTAGAACACTACACTAGGGGATGTGTGCATATCTCTATCAGCTAAGGACACCCCACGCATTTTTGGCCATAAGTCCTGAAGCTACCACTTACTTAACTACCACTGGTGTTGAACTGGTCCAAGTAGCTCAGCATGATGGCACACAAATATAACATTCAAAGACTATTCCATCTACATCAGACTATGCTTTTTCCATACTCAAACTTGTATTGCAATTGCATTTGTTGCCTTAACATTGCTGTCCAGCTTGAGATAAGGTTTTATATTTCTCCATACCTTGAAACATATGTTTTCTCCTGTTTTTCCTAAACAGCTATATACATAAGGCCTCTCAAATGCAAGAAGTCTAGATGTTTAGAGATTTCCTCTTGTGTCAAGTCTTCAATAATTTGATCATTAGTGATCATTTGCCATTCATGAAAGCAAGTGGTCCTCTTGCCATTTATATTTACTTACATTTGGTGTTACATTATAGCAAATCCTATACCAAATTCCCTATTGGTGCAAAGACTCCTAATCATAGTATTATCAGTATCACTGTTGTTATTAGCATAGGAAAACAGGGATGACACCTGTACATTGAGGCACATGAAAGAATTTTATCTATGGTTCCAAACGTTACGAAAGAATGGTGGAAGGGCTGAATTATATGCCACATATAGAACACAGGATCTCAAGTGAATATGCTTCAGGAGCATACCACAAGTGGACGGGAGGTAGTATAGTATTGGTCTAGCATTAGACCAGTGGTTCTCAGTGTGGTCCGTGGACCAGCAGCATCAGTGCCACCTGAGAATGTGCAGTATTAGAAATGCAAATTCCGGGGCCCCACCCAGCATTCCTGAACCAGAAACTCTGGAGGAGGAACCCAACAATCTGTGTTTTAATAAGTCCTCCAGGGGATTCTGATGCCCACTGAGATTTGAGAGCCACTGCTTTAGACTACTCCGAATATATATCCTGGCTTTCTCATTCACCAGTTGTGTGACATTGGGTAAGTTATTTAACCGCTTTTAGCTTCAGAAGTCTTATTCATAAAATAGGTAAACAATAATTGCCCTTACTTAATAGGGGTGATGCAATTATTGGATGACATAGTCCATACAAAGCCCTTGAAAAATTACTAGCACATAGTAAACTCCCAATAAATATTAACTGTTATCATTATTTTTATTGCTATCTTTTTCTTATACACAAGAATCTTCAATAAATGAGAAGAAGCCATTCTGTCCCAGGCAATAAGATAGCAATCAGGTATCTAATTTTGGAAGAACAAGAGAAAGCTATTCCAATGGTGTCATATTTACTTAACATCATGTTGTAATGAAGCATTCCCAATTTGGAAGGATTGAAAGGAAATCCCAAATGGTCCAACATCCTGGTAAGCCCAAATTGAAAGGATTACACAATCAGCCAAGCACAGGGCTGATCAGCAAGAAGATGAGGAGAAAAGAGGGCTTAGAATAGCCATTTGAAAAGTTCTCTAAAGAGCTGCAGGTAGGGCCTCCTGCTAACCTTTGCAGGAATTAGAAGAGGAACCCCTTCTGAATGAATGCAACCCTACAGGTGCCTTGCCTTGCTTGGTGAGTAAATGCCCTTTTGTGCCATTGGACAAAAACTTCCAACAGGGCTCATGGTTTGAGGAGCAGAGAGTGGACGGATTTTGGCCCTCAAGTCTAATCAGCTAGGTTTCCTTGTGCAGGGCACAACCTACATAGCCACATACAGCAGCCCTGACTATAAATTAAGGCCTTCGTCTTTGATTAATATCTCTCCTATTTGACTTTGTCAGAAGCAAAGAAAATTGGTAGTTGCTCCCAAGGCTTAAGAGAGTTGAGTTGAGAATCTGGGAGAGACTGAATCCCCCTATTCTGAGAATTTATTTATTCTTTCTTTGGTGTTGATAGTGCTTACACCTATGTACTTATTACTGTGAGACTCGCAGATATTGTAAAACTTGAAAGAAAATGCCTATCTCCTGGATAATCCTGAGAATTAAATGAGATCTATGTGCAAATGTCTTGTAAAATGTAGAGAGCTGTTTACACGTAAAGTAATAGTATGGTTGCTCTTATTGTCTCTATGGCAGCATATAGTAACACCTCTGCTGTTTCCCCACCCAAGAGCCCATGGCTATTATTATTGCTATTATTACCTACTATTAAATATATCATTGCATTGATATTATGTAAGTGTAACTTAGACCTGTCTCTGAGAAAGACACTTCCTCTAACTCCAGTAAGGTGCCAATGAGAGTTCCTAATTGGAAATATTAATTTATAAGAATCAGAAGTGTCATACCAACCAGTAATAGGCTGCTCTTCTCTCCCCTCCCACACCACTACCACCGTCACTACAACCATCACTGCCACTGCCACATGGCAATGCCATCACTACTTTTGCGAACAGATCAGAAAAAATAAATAAATAAATGAAAAATAACTAGTTCAACCATTATGGAAAACAGTATGGCGATTCCTCAAGGATCTAGAACTAGATGTACCATATGACCCAGCCATCCCATTACTGGGTATATACCCAAAGGAGTATAAATCATGCTGCTATAAAGACACATGCACACGTATGTTTATTGCAGCACTATTCACAATAGCAAAGACTTGGAATCAACCCAAATGTCCATCAGTGACAGACTGGATTAAGAAAATGTGGCACATATACACCATGGAATACTACGCAGCCATAAAAAAGGATGAGTTTGTGTCCTTCGTAGGGACATGGATGCAGCTGGAAACCATCATTCTTAGCAAACTATCACAAGAACAGAAAACCAAACACTGCATGTTCTCACTCATAGGTGGGAACTGAACAATGAGATCACTTGGACTCGGGAAGGGGAACATCACACACCGGGGCCTATCATGGGGAGGGGGGAGGGGGGAGGGACTGCATTGGGAATTATACCTGATGTAAATGACGAGTTGATGGGTGCTGACGAGTTGATGGGTGCAGCACAGCAACATGGCACAAGTATACATATGTAACAAACCTGCACATTATGCACATGTACCCTAGAACTTAAAGTACAATAATAATTAAAAAAATGAAAAATAAAAAAAACCTTTCAATTATTTCTACTACTTCCAAATATTTCTAGGCCCCTCCAAAGGAAGGGGTCCCTTTCCACTGTGTTTTGCACGTCACAAAAGCTCCTCTCTGAAGGTTTGCTTGGGGGTCCACAATGTTAAAAAGCAGCCTCATATCCAGCAAAATAGGGAAGAAGTCAGGCTCTGCCTTCTTCAGCCCTTCTCAGATGAGGTCACACAAAAAGTTTATCGTCTGTTTAGTTCTTCTCAGTCCCAGCAGTTGAGAAGAGCTGGAAAATTAGCTAAAGCTGTGATCTAGTATGTGCCATGCATGGTGTGTTGCAGTCTTCCTCACTGCTATGTTGACCCAATCTGTACTCATTGGCTTCTGGCGCAGTTTCTCACCAAATCTCCAATTTTCTAATGGGACCAAAGATGTGCCCTGAACTTTAGGCCACTTAATTAAAGCTCTGATAATCTATTTTTGTTCATTCTCTGGATCCTGCTTTACATGTTTCCATGGGCTGGGGCATTGTTTTCAACAAATGATCAAGTGGACAACAAGGGCAATGTCTATCTTACTTTAACACTCACTCCCCTTCCACCATTCCCTCTGTTACACCTTACCCACCAGTTGGCATGCCCTCAGATATAGACATGTGCCCGTACCAGGTATGGGTATTACACACTCCTTTGAACAAAGCACAATGAGCTGCCTGAGGTTGTACTCAGGCCACAGCCCAACCTATGGCTCAGTTCCCCTGCCCCCACCCCACCCACATTCTGACTCATGTCACTGAGGTCCCAGCATGCCTCATCTGAATCTGCCTATGTTTTGTCAAAAAACAAAGGAAAATCCTGCAGTGCAGAGCTTTTGTCTTCACTCCCTTTTATCTCTCTTTCTGAATCCCTCCTCCACTTCCTGTTGCTGTACTTGCTATTCAAGGTCTTCCTTTGCTCCATAACCATCCTCTCTAGTTTTATTCTCCACATCCTCAAAATTTCCATTCCCTTAGTGAGCAGATCTGTACTGTAATAAAGAAAACAATCTGACTAAGCGAAGTCATATTAAAACAATGGGAACTTAAAGTGAGAAATATTTATTTGCATTATTATTAAGTTAAAGCAGCGTTTCTCAACTCTGGCTGCACATTACAAGCGCCTGGGAAGCTATTTAAAATACCTTTGCTGGGAGCCACCACAGACGAATTCTAGTAGAATTTCTGGAGGTGGCACTGTGGCACCAGTAGTCCTGAAAAGATGTCCAGGTAATTCTAGCGTGCAGCCAGACTGAGAACCCTTGACCTAAAGGAATCTCTAATGGTAGGACAATAATATGTGCATTTGCTTCCTCCCTGCCTCAAAGGGGTTGTGGGTGGTTAGCACTCAATCCTAATTCTTCTCAGTCTGGCAGCCTAAAGAGCTTCAGGGCCTGTATTTATTTAACATTTTATGGTAGAGGCCAAAATGTCATTTCAAAGTATACAAATGGGTGGGATGTGAAACATTCATGGAATATAAACTTGCAGGAGACATTGGGCTTCAAGAAGATTTGTAACATATTATAAAGTTATGATACTAAATATATTAGCCTGTTCCTGGCATGGCTCCTCCCTGCAAATGATTTTATATCTTTCAAAATAATTCTATGCTCTGCTTTGAAAGTATCAAGCTCTATTATGAAGTAATCAGAGCCACACTGATTACTAAACATCACGGAATCTTGTCAACTGGAGCTGGAGGCAGATTACGGTAGTTCTGGAACTAAAAACTCCTCTTGCCCTCATCCTCTTGTAATCATCATAATTAAGGTCCAATACTGAAGCCACTTGAAACTTAAAACAGGCTTCTGGTTATAGGCCAGGCCAAAGCTGCACCATTCTCTAACAAACTCATTTTAAGGAAATTACTGGGACCAGGACTAATCCTTGAAGGAATCAGTTTGTCAAATAGTTTCTGAGGTATCTGTCCTAAAGTGGTGGAGTGGCTGCAGTGGGGGAATGAGCAGTGTTTCTATGAATCATAGCCATCTCCAGAGGAAGGTAAAATGGAGGTTAAAAAATTGGAATAGAAAAAAATCAAAACCAGGTGTCACAAGGGCTTGCCATAAGTGTAAGTAAAAGAGATCTGATTCAAGAGGACCAGGAAGGGCCCCCTTTTGCCAAAATCCACCCAACTAACTTTGAGAATGATAGCTTTAGTGGGTCAAGTCCTTTGCTTCACATTTGGTCTATTGTCTCTGCAAGAATCATCTTTGAACATTAAGCTTCCATTGGAAGGGGAAACTGTTAAAATTTAGACAGTCTTCTCATTTTAATATGCTTTCATTCATCAGCTAGGTTCCCTCCATATCAACTAGCTGTGTGCTGCAAAAAGAAAAGCCCTGCTTTGAGAAGAGGCAGAAGGTATGGACATTTTGGAGTCCAGAGAAGACAGATTCTAAATAAGTGTCCCACAAGGACACTGGGTACCTTTGAAGGAAAGTATCCAGAAAGGAGTCAAAAGTAAATCTCTCCTCAGTGACTAGAACAAACAAAAATGAAGCCATAAGAAGACCCTCACCTCCCCATACCATTTTGGCACTTTTGAAGCTACCAGGGTCCTAAGGGCAGAAAGAAAGGATGTATGGCTACAGTGCTCTTGACACCATCCTTCACTCAGGCGCTAAGAGCAGGCACTAGCGTCCACAGGCATATGAAGCACAGAGTTCTTTGTACTTTTATTCAGTTCATAACATAGGCTGCGTTGAAGCAGGGCAGTCTTGGGACCTGAGTGTGAGTGAAAAAGGGCAAATGTGTGAAGAAATGGGAAGGGATGTGCTACCCTAGGGTGTGAGGGTAGGAAACCTTTTGGAGATTGTAATCTCTTTCCCTGAAGTCACGTTTAAATTTCAACCGGAGAAAGCACTCACTGCGAATTCGGTCTGCCTGGTGAATCCTCTGGAGAGCTTTCCGAATGCTTTGGCTGTCTTGTCCTGTGGTCAGGACGACCCCTACAGGTAAGCCGTGGCTCCGCAGAGCACTTGCGACTCGATTGGCTGTATGCACCCAAATGTCTTCATCTGAGGAAATGACTCCAGCATGAGCCCACTGGAAATATTTCATGACAGTTACAAGCACCCGAATGGGAGAAGGGAGTGTCCGAGAAAAGGTCGGGTAGCTATTTTTATTGTCTAATTCATAATTCACACAAGCCCAAGAGAAAATCCCTTTGTCCCAGCTGTTTCCCAGGAGCGAGGCTGCCTCGCAGTAGCCAGGGTTGGTAGGTCCAATAAATCCTGAGGCCATCTGGTGGTGGGAAATGAAACTGGAGAGGGCCCTCGAAGTCTGGCAATCTTCATTGAGAATCACATATTCAAAAGAGTAACTCAGGTCAAAAGATGGGTCCCGGTTGATTCGCTCAATGGCTAATCGAGCAGCAACCTCAGGCAGGGCCTTTGAAAACAGCGAATCACAAGCCCAAGGGCCCACCACCCCTATCTTGTAGGGGAGTGTCCACACCTGCTGCGGAAGGTACATGACAACCAGGAGGCACAAGCACCACAGGAACTTGGAGGACGCAAGGCCATGGTGTCCCAGCAGTTTCCTGAAAGCCGCAAACCAGAGCACAAGGCGAGAAAAACGCCAGAGTCCCAGGAACATAGCCCTGTTCTAGCTGCTTCCAGCAAGCTAATGACGAGATACTGGAGAGTTATTCTGTTTTCCCGACACGGACAGTGGTGTTTCCAAATGCCTGTCAATCAGAGGAAAAGGTTTGTTACTCACATTATTTCTGAAGCTTCTGGAAACAATCGGTTGTGAAAGAATGGCGAAGAAATGGTAGTGCCCAAACTAAAAGTTTCTTTCCCCCATCCTGACAAAACTCCTCCTCTTCCTGTACCCCTTATCTCAGTACATGGCACATCCATCCACTGTTTGCCCACTTGCTTCTTTCAGAAAACTGGAAATCACTGAGACTCCTCTTCCCCCACATTCAATTTATCACCAATTCCTGTTTACTCAACTTCAGTAATAGCTGCCCACCTTACAGTGTTGTGAAAAGCACATGAGTTAACACACAGCAAGTGCTTATAACAGAGCCTGGCAAGTCACTGGCATTATATTAGACATAGTATCATTATTATAGTTTTAAATATGTCTATTTTTCTGTCCCATACAGTTCTCTTGGAGAGAAACAGATGTAAACAGATAATGACAATGCAGAGTAAAAAGTGCTTTGATTGAGGTAGCCCAAACAGAGAGACAGAGAGGATCACCTAAACCCAGATTTCAGGGGAGGAGAGGAGGGAGGAAGAACAGTCTCTCTGGATTGAGTACGGAAAAAAAGTTAGCCAGGTGAATGAGGTTGCAGGAGTAGTTTGGTGCTAAGATGCTAAGAGCCTTCCAAACAGAAGGAACAACATGCAGAAAGACCCAGAGGTAAAGAGAGAGAGAGAGAGAGAGACAGAGAGAGAGAGAGAGAGAGAGAGAGAGACATTATATATATATGGATTCTTAGAATTCTAAAGCATTTGTTCTGCTTGAGTCTGTGATGTCAGACAAGGCAAGGGCCAGATCACCAAGATATGCCATGATTTAATAGTGTACCCAATGGCTTTAAGCAGAGAAATGGTATTATCAGATTTCCATTTTAAAGGATTTCTCTAGCAACAATGTGGAGAATGAGTTGGAAGAAAGCAAGACTGGAGGCAGAGAGACCAGTTTGGAGTGCATCATAATAATCCCTATGAGAAATGATGACAGACCAAGAGAGTGGTAGTGAAGACCTAGAGGAATGGGATCATTTCCTCCAAGATTACAAATATCAAGGAGATTAAGAAAATAGAAATAACAAGAACTTGGTGACTGACAAGATATAGAAGGTAAGTGAAAAGAAAGCAGGACTCTAGGATGATTTTGAGCTTTTCAGACCTAGGAAACTGATTGGAAAATGGCACAAGTCTCTGAGATAGGAAACATTGGAGGAAGGAGGTGGGAGAGATGATGCATTTTGATAGAGATCTTGAATTGGTCAACAGGTGGCAATATCCAGTAGATAATATCACATACTGGAAGGCCTAGGAAAAAATAGAAAGCTGAACAAGAGTTATAAATTCTCAATAGAAAGCTGAACAAGAGTTATAAATTTGAGTGTAATCAATTGACAGAGGGTAATTTAAAACATGCCTTTTGTGGAGTAAAGAAAGAAGACAAAGGACAAAACCCCGAGACCCCACAACACTTAAAGATAGGTCAGGGAGATGTTAATAAGGAGAATCCTTAGTAAATCCTTAATTCTAATCAAAGATCAAAATAATGGCATAGCTTTCTTCAGGGCTGATCATCAGTGCTGGTGTGCACCAGTCAGGTCAAACTGGTTGTTTATGGGCAGCAACAATTCTGTCTGTGCCAGCCCTGTTGGTTATTATCTTGACTCTCACTCCTAATTTTATGAGAAACCTTGACTCCTGAAGAGACCAATCTGAGGCATATCTAGTGAATCTTAAAGACCTACCACAAATAGTATGCCCCAACATTCATATATTGGTGAAAGCTGATTTGAACGAGAGTCAAGAAAGTCTTGGGGGAGCAAACAGTTCACAAAACAACATAAGCCAATGGCTGAGGGGTGTGTGGGATGGTGGAGGACTTCTAACTTTGCTTTGGGGACAGTGGAAAGATGATTCTGGGCTGATTATATGCATAAAAGCCTCAAATTTATTCCTAGGCCCTCAAAGATAATCTAGTCTAACCTGCTTCCAAAACTTTAAATCTATTCTCTGCACTGTGTTGAATGCATAAGAGTGAGATACAGGATGGTAGAGGCCTGAGGTGTTAACTCAGGCTTCAAAGAGCTCACAACCCAGGCTGAGCTTTAGTCAAGAGCCACATGCTTCTCCTCCCAGCTTCTTCCGGCTTCCCTCTTTTCTCTGCCGTGGCAAAATTTGGGAGCCAGGACACTGTAGGAGCCACTCATTATCTGGAGTAATACAGGAAGGGTCTCTATTTCTGGTCTGTATTGTGACAAGGATCTTGAACTACATGATATTTCTGTCCTTATAGGCCTCACTCTTTTGACCACTAGGAATGGGCAACAGTGAGGACAGCTCTATATGGGAAACAGCCCTATTCAGGGCAACAGGGCCAGAAGGCTGACGTAATGCGTCTTCTTCCCCAAACACACTAGTTTCCTGGGTTCTTTCCCAGTATCTGTGCATTTAATCCAGAAATTAGCACTTAGAATAACAAAGTCTAAGATACATACCGAATTCTTGCTGTGTGTCAAACGCTGGGCTACACTCTTTCCATGTATTGTCTCATTTTAAAAACTGAATTTAAAAAACTCATCACAGTCCTTTGAAGTATGTGTTATTATCATCACTATTTACAGATGATGAAACTGAGGCTCAGAAAGGGTAAGTAACTTGCCTAAGGGCAAACCATGGTAGAATGGAGATTTTCACCCCAGTTGATTGAGCACTATACTAGATAGAAGTTCTGCAGATAGCCCTTCATCTATGAAGTCAATGAGACCACCATTATTATACCTGCTATATTAATCAAACTGAGTTTGAATCACTCATTTGCAGTTTAAAGAAGTTCCCCCAGTCACCCATGAAAGAATAAATTAGGTAGAGTTGGGGAGGGGCAGAGTAAATTGGGAGGAGCCACCAGAAATTCATTATCCAACCAGAAGTAATTTGCTACTAGTGTTCAAGCCTAGCCCTGGGACTGCCCACTTACTCCTCACTCAGTGCACAGTGCTGCACAGCTGGGGGTGGTGAACACCAGTTCCACTGCATTCTATATAAAGCTAATCCTAATCTTTGAGAATGGAAATCTTGAGGGTACACCCTTCAGCATATTAGCCCCAATTTTCAACTTCCTCATCTGCAAAATGGGGGTAAATTTAATCATTTTGAGATAAAGAATTAAATAAGTTAGAATACTAAGCACACAGTTTTCTTTCAATAAACACTGCTTCTTCCTTGCTATTTGGAAAGAGGACTCCACTGGGAATCAGAAGGCCAGGGTCCTGGACCCAGTTCTGCACCAACTCATTGTGTGACCCGAACAGATTGTTGCCTACTCTAGGTCTCTCCTTTTTCCCCTTTAGCTGGACTAGCAGATCAGCAAGTCCCTTTCTTCTCTGACCTCCATCCATCCTGGGATTGTGTACTTTGTCTAGGCAGTTACTTTTCTAAACCTCTGCACTTTGAAACTGCTGAGTTCATTCAACATTTTCTAACATTTGCTGCTCGAATTAGCTTCTCACTGGAGTTGGATTCCCCCAAAGTAGTTTGCTCTTGCTTCTATCTGGTAGATCCAGTTCCTGATCATTTTAAATTTTGGCCTAGAATCCTCTGTCAAGCATCTGTGATGTGAAGACCCCACTCCCCCACAATGCTGGAGTTACGCTACACTGAAAACCTGGGCTCCTAAAATCACTGGTTATCTTATTATCATTAATAACAAACACATGTTGAGAAGCTGGTCTGTGCTAAGACTAACTAAAAAAAAAAAAAAAAAAAAAAAGGGAGAGTATAAGGGTCTGGCCAAGAAATCTAAACAAGAAAAGCAAGCACGTACCTCAGGAGGGAGAAAACCAAGTTAGTAAGTTCCCTGCTTGCTTTTGCTTAACATTAAATCTCCAGTGCCCTTCGCAGTGCCTGACACATAGTAGGTGCCCCAAAAATATGTGTTGAATTAACACTGAAGAGGAGATATGGAGTACAAATAAAATGTTTTGTGTTACCATGTTATTTAAAATGCTCTATTTTAAGCCTTAATCAGGACCCACCTTTGGCAAAACTATCAAGGGATAAAGTTCATCTTCAAAATTCTAGTACAGCTCTCTCTGCCCTCTCGTTAATGGAGAGAAAAACAACTCTAAAGAAACTCTTTAAATGATTTGCACTAATATGTAAATCAATGATAATATTTGACACTTTCCTCTATTGCTCCCCAACCAGTGATGTTTGTTTTCTCATAAGGGGTGGGGAGAAGTTTATGCCGAAATAATTAATCTCTAATAATATAATGTCTATTTCAAGCATCAGTTGCAGGTAGGCAGAGGAGGATGGACTACTTTTTGAGTAAAAAACTGAAGAAACTTTTGGTGCCCCTCAGATCAAAGTGATTAACTGTCCATTCTAGGTCTAAGGCTGGCATTTTTGTGTTATAATCCAGGTCACTCCTAAGCACAATGCCCACCCCAAATTCTGAAAAGTTGGCTTTTTTATACCATTTCTCAAATTCGTACGACGTGGGTCCCTCCTCAGGCCACATGCCACAAAGTGCCCCTTGACATTCACTCTCAGTTGTTGCTCTTTTCCCTTTGTTAACTGCAAGATAAACATTCCCCAAGCTGAAGGTCTGCCCTTACATTTTTTCTGGTACCGGTGTGATGTATTTGGTGATATTTCTAGCTCTGTTAGGACTCCCTGGACAACCAGAAAGTTTTATGTTGCTATAGGATTTAGTCTTGATCCCCCAACTCAATATTTCACAGAAGGAAACTTATTCTTTAAAAAAGAAAAAAAAGGAAGGAAGGAAGGAAGGAAGGAAGGAAGGAAGGAAGGAAGGAAGGAAGGAAGGAAGGAAGGAAGGAAGGAAGGAAGGAAGGGAGGGAGGGAGGGAGGGAGGGAGGGAGAGAGAAGGAAGGAAAAGAGGAAGGGGGAGGAAGGGAGAGGGAAGGAGGGAAGAAGAGAAAGAAGGAAGGAAAGAAGAGGAGGGAGGGAGGGAAGGAAGGAAGGGAGGGAGGGAAACAAAGGGGCAAGATAGGGGCAGGATGCCTTGAACTTCCACCTGCTGATTTCGGTTTAAGGAAAAAAACTAGCTCACTAAAGGCTTTCCTGGGGTTAATGGGAAATGTGGATATAACTAAAACAAAGTTTGAAGGTATGAAATTTTGGAAATAGAATACTAGTGACCCACAGTTGTTCTGGGGCCATTGCCTAGGTTACTCAGGTATGAACACCTGCATGGGATCAGGCTTCTATGGAAAGCGGCTAGAGCATAGGGATGTGTAATTTCATTTCAGGTAGTTTTCACAATCTGGTGGGAAGCCTGGCTTCACACAGAAAACCACTGTTCTTTAAACGTGTACAAAGAAAGACTATGACAAATAGCTCTGAGGGAAATGGTTCCTCATACTAGCTTGTCAAGCCGAGGACTTCTATGAAAGATTAATTTGTCTTTCTAGTTACAGCCTGAATCAAGTTAACAGCTTGTATAAGACAACATCAGGAAGAAATAAAAAGGAATCATGAGACAAACCAAACGAAAGCTTGGATGAGAGCCTTTGAGCTCAAATCTTGACTTACAGTATCTCGAAGGCTCTCTTTAACCCGTCTTTCCTTTACCCTTTAATTTTTTTTTTTTTTTTTTTTTTTTTTACTACATATTGCAGTAAAACTAATGTATCTCAATCAGAGTCTCAGCTCCCAGGTGGGCTGTGTTTTATTTCCCCCATTACAATCTTTCTTATAAACAAGGACTGTCAACTACTCACCAAGTAATTCACCGCTCAAATGTCTTCAGTTTACTGCCTGCGCATGCAGACCACTGGCATAGCTACCTCAGTGTGCCCATTTCTTTGCATCCTCTGTGCATTCACAATCCTGTCAAGGACTCCAGTCCGTTGATAAATTCCATTAATGGGGTAAATAATTGAAAGCATTAGTAAACGTTTTGAAAATCACTCTTCAGCATCCGCAGACCAAGACTTGGATTAGGATTTAGAGTGACACTTCTAATCCTTTAAATTGATCCCACCTGTAGCAGAGTTAGTGCTGACCTAAATGCAATGACCCAGAGATTAACAATTAAAGTCCTCTGGATAAATACGTCCTCCACAGACTACTGCCTTCTTTTACCTTTCAAAGTCAGACACAAACTCTCAGATTTTGCCTCTGTGTTCTTCCTTTTTCCATTCTGTCTAATAACCACCAATCGCCCTTTCTCCAGGACAGTTCTAAATGCCAAAACATTCATCAGCTGTGAGTCAGCCTAGCATATAAAAGGTGATCCAGGCTGGCTCCCTGCAAAATTCAAAGCAGGTGAATTTTGTCTCCTTCTGCTATTCCCCTTAAGTGCCTTCACTGCCTTTCCTTCCAAGAGAGATTCCCTACTTCCCTCTACACCTTTGTACAGAGACATCGTTTCTCCCATACTTTAGATGTATTCCTTTTCCTTAATAAGTTCCTCTCTGTCCTGGGCACCATTCACTCAGGGCCCTGTTCTGGATTCCCAATGTGCGAACTGAGATGTTAAGGGCCAAAAATGACTTCTATTAAATGAGTAATTTTTTTAATAATAGTTGTATTGAGATATAATTTATCTACCACAAAAGTATACAATGTAGGGGTCTTTTAAGTATATTCAAACACTTGTGCAACATTTTCCTTATCCCCACAAAGAAATTCTATTCTTGTTTAAAAGCCACTCCCCATTTCTCTCCTCCTCCTAGCCCCAGGCTGCCACTAATTTACTTTCTCTATGGATTTTCCTATTCTGAACATTTCATATAAATGGAATCATGCAACATGTGATCTTTTGTGAGTGGCTTCTTTCACTCAGCATACCATTTTCAAGGTTCATGCATGTTCTAGCATGTATCAGTACTTCACTTCTTTTGTGGCCAAATAATACTCTACTTTTTTGGATATACCACACTATCAGTTGGTGGAAATTTGGGTTGTTTTCACCTTGGGCTATTGTGAATACTGCTTTTATTACCTTTGTGTAAAAGTTTTTATATGGACATATTGTTTTTATTTCTCTTTGGCATATACCCAGGGAATTGCTGGGTCATATAATAACTCTATGTTTAACATTTTTTGAATTAGCAAACTGTTTTCCAAAGTGTATGCACCATTTTTCATTCCAACCAGCAATATATGAGGGTTTTTTACCTACATTCTTACCAACACTTGTTATTATCCATCAATATTTTTATTTAAGTATGACAGGTATTTTATATGTACATTATCTTACATTATATTCACAACAACCATGAAGGTAGATATTACCCATTCTTTCCATTTTATAAATGAGGATGCCAAGACTGAAATAAATTAGGCAATAATCACACTTACTGAGTGCCGATGATGTGACAGGCATTTTTGGAAGCCCTGTCTCCTTGGATCTCCACAGTGACCCCATGAGATAGATACTATTTGAATTCCCAGATGCCCAGAGAGGTTAAAGTAACTTACCGAAAATCACACAGCCACTGGTCAGTAAAGACAGAATTTGAACTCAGACACTCTAATTCTAGTAGGTAATAGAGCCAGAAAATTTAAACCATTTGGCTCCAAGAAAGCTCACGTTTATCCTTGATGTATTCCACTAATGCACCTTTGTGCTATCCCTCCAAAGACTGCTTGCACTCTAACAGGGTCTCCAGAAACACACCATGACTACCCAAAGGAAACAATCCCTAATTGTTGAATTTCAGGTGACCTGATGGGAATACTGGTGCAAGTGAGGGCCCCAGTTAGCATTCTGTATCTACTGCTGCATGGTGCCATGAGCAACTCCAGCATGGATTTTATGAGAAGGTTCTGATGAGGACTAGGATGTTCAAGGGACCATCATTCAAGGAATGTTCCAAAATCCTGAATAGACATAAGATTCTAAATTTATAGGTAGAAATAGCTGGGAATTGGCACATAAATAAAATTTCTAAAGTGAATTTGCTTCTTTTGATTAAGAGTTCCACAAACACTTGTTGCTTTATGGGCTTTACATATACTGACTCAATGGATCATCACAACTGTCCTATGGGGTAGGTATTATCATCATCCACATTTTGTAGATGAAAAACTGAGGCACAAAGAGATTAAGTAACTTGCCCAAGGGCATACAGTTAGTTTGTGGTGAAGCCACCTGTGAAAATAAGTAATCTAACTTTAGAGTCAGAGCTCTTAACCACTGCCTCTTAATCACAGTATGGGGCTCACTGGATTTATCCATAAACTCAAAAATTCCCATTGGATCTCTAAGTTTTAGTTACAGTATAATTAAAGATGATTTTAGAACAGAAATCTAAAACCATTTGGGGTCCTCATGAATCTAAAATTATACAGATACTTCAAATCCATTTGCGAGTACAAACTTAAGAATTATTCCTACACACCTTTTAGAACTGCTATCAGAAACATCAGCACACTGTATGATTAAGTATTGACCTTAGTGTTCTCACAGACTCACAGCACCAGAATGTTCATGGATTCTACTAGATGTTGTTGGAACTCATATCCGTTCCTCTCTATGTTTCCAATATCAAAGCCTAACAATTTACAAAATTTTCATCTTCTCTGGATGATCTTTACTTCCTCAGGTGCCATGGAATGAAAGAATCCAAAATAGCACCCTCTCCCTCCACAAAACTATGAAGCCAGTCACATCACTTTAGCTTTCCTCTTAACATTAGCCGCAAGGAAAAAAAAAATGTAGCCCTTTTACATTTAATATATATTACTACTAAACACTACAGGGAACTCCTAATTACATACACCATGGGAAATGGCCTTACATAATATTAGCCTAGGATCCTTGTATTCCTTTGGAGACTAAGATGCAGGGCTGGGGCATGAGGTATAAAAATGATTCAGAATGGTGTGCTTCTAGTTAATCATCCAGAATAAGGCTTGGACAAGTAGCTCCTTGTCCTGGGGAAAGTGAGAACCTGGGGAACAAGGGAGGTGATGGACGAAGACAAATTAGAATTAGAGAGGGAAACTACAAGAAAGGATGTTAGGCAAACTTACACATTTTGCTTCATTCCAGTGAGGGCTCTGAAATGTGGTTCTTGACTTTCCTTTAGATTTTTCACCTAACCCTACCTGACAGAAAGTTATTTTTCTAATTCAGTAGTAATAACAAAATTCTCTGTCTGCTTATAGTACTCAACAAATACTTATAGCACTCAGCAAGACATATATTGTTTCATAAAAGTAGAATAGCTTTGGGCAACAAGCAAAACGATAATTTCCGGTTTTTGAGTGTCTCCTTTCAACTGGCACTGTTAGCATTACTTCATTTATTTCTCACACCATCCCTAAGAGGTAGAGAAAATTCTTATTCTCACTTTAGAGATAGAGAAAAAAAAAAAATAAAGCACAGGAAGTTTGTGTACTTTGGCCAAAGTCACACAGCTGATAAATGGTGGAACCATGATGCAAATTCAGGTAGCATGGTTCCAGGGCCTGACGCTGAATAACTGCTATACTGCTTCAGGATGCAAAGAAGTTATTGAAGTGTATTACGCTTGCATATTTACAGTATACGTTATTTTGTTTACATATATGTGTGTGTGTTTGTGGCATTATAAATGAGTTTGCTTTTCTTCAGTTTTGAGTGGAGAGGTGACCCAGCTTTCTGCCACATTCAGCCCAGAAAACGTGACCCGAATAGATCTCAGTGCTGCCCTCTAGTAGTCAGCTCCCACACTGAAAGTAAAGCCAAGGTTGTAATGACACCATATAGCCGCAAGATGTCAATATTTTACCACTATTATCAAACTCCTCTAAGATCAATTTTTTTTTAGAAATTAATACAAGTTGCCTGATTGTTGTAAAAATATGTTAGAAAATTCGGAACAGTAAAAACCAGAGAAAATTTTTTGTTTGTATTGAATCCTGTATTTTTCCAAGGTTAAACTCAAACCAGGTATACAATTTTGTAAACTTTTTTTTTTAATTTGACATTAAAACGTACCTATGTTCTCACTAAGGGCACAGGATTTGGAGTCAAACTGACTTGCCTTCAAATCCCAGCTCCATATTCCCTAGCTGTGTGACCTGAGGTTAATTACTTAATTTCCCTAAAGCCTTAGGTTTCCTCAAATGAAAGAAATTATGATAAACAGAACTATTTCCCAGCACTGTTGTGGGGATTAAAAAGAATGATGCATATTAAGTGTCGCACACAGTGGGTGCTCAAAACATGGCATTTCTTTAGACCATGCTAATCCCATGGCACTCTTGTTTTTAGAAGCTCCACTCTACATTTTTTATCACATATACTTTGACATGTACACACCCCGTATCCTATGTTAAATAAGTATATTTTTTGCTAAAAATTTGAGACGATTTTAAAATTTTGCCTTTGAAATTTATTATCAGTTATGCTTCTTAGCAGAGATTATATATACTAAAGAATTCTTACAAACTGATACAATCTAACCAACCATTTTCCCAATGTGTCAAAATTGTTCTGAACACAAAATGTAATAATCTATAAAAATGATGAGTTACATTTTTTGACATTTACTTAAACATTTATAGACTTTGATTTTGCAGTTATCTTCATATTTTGAAGCCAATAGCTTTTGTCAAGCTTCAAACCCCTTTGGCAGATCCTTGGGAAGTTCGTAGGCCTTAGGTATTGTCCTTGTAGTGCTCAATGGATTAAAATAAAAGAATCTGGTTAACATTATTATCATTTCACTTATGCATTATTTTATGGCTACAGAATATTAAATTTTGTATATGTTCCAAAATGTACTCAATCATTCCTCTAGTATTATATATTTAGGTAGTTTCCAAATTTTCCCTCTTATAAATGATGCTACAATGCATATCGTTAAATATAAACCTCTTTTCAGTGTATTAGGATTATTAATTTAGGATAGATTCCCAGAAGTAAAATTGCTGAGTCAGAGTGTATGAATATCAGTAATGGTGCTTAACATGTATTGTCCAATTACTTTCCAAAATATTTGGACCAATTTATGCTCTCACCAATGGTCAATAAAATAAAAGTGTCCATTTTATTGCCCTGTCACCAGCTGCAGGTTGTCTCAAATTTATATTTGTCAATTGTATAGGCCAGAAACAGATGTTTGGTATTAACATCTATTTTTCTATTACTATTGGGTTATTTTAAAATTATTTTCTCATAATTTTATAAGTCATACACATTTTCTGCTTTGTGAATCTTCTCTTTGTCTCTTTCCCTGCTTCTAAGGTCCAGTGGTAGACAGAGGATCCCCCAAAATTAGTGTTTTTGCACAGTCTTATGCAGAAGCAGGTAGTTAATAATGCTATATAGTGCTTATAAACTGTGCTAATACTATGGATTGGCTTGCTTCACTTCCATTCCACCGCAGAATCTTCTGTACCTAAGATTTTGCATGCGTATTAGATGTCACCAAGTAGATGCACTTATATGAAGTTCGACAGTTAAAAGTGGGCTGGAAAACTATCTGTATACATGAGGTTTTCTGCAGTGTTCATTTTCCACCTTCCTAGGTATCAAGAGGAAGTGATGTGCTATCCCCACCAGAGTCAACAATAGCAGCATCCTGATCTGGTTTCTAATCACGGGGTCACAGCTATTGGATGCTCTTCGTCTAGCTCCCTAAGTATTCGGAAACAGCTGCAGCTGCTGCAAACGAGAAAATAGCAGGTTCCTGATTCTGGCAGAGCTCTACGGGTGACATCAAAGGTAGTAATTCCCTTAAAGTTTCAGTTCCATATTTTTCTGGAACTATGCTTGTGAAATAGACCTGTAGACCTTCCAGCAATCTTATAAGTACTCAGTACCCTGTTTTAAATTCCTTCCTGTAAATTGTTAGGAACTTTTTGGAACATGATCTAACCGTATATATTACAATATAAAAATATATATACACTTTGACCTAGCAATTGTACTTGGAAGATTCTCTTGCACGGAAATAAAAGCATTAACATGCATTGTCACAAAGATATTTATTGCAGTGTTATTTTAGTGGCAGAGAACAACCTCAGGAAACCCTGAATGCCCACCAACGAGGGAGTGGTTACATTCATTACAGAACATCCATGCTGCAGAATACTATAAATCAAAGTAAAAAATTTAAAAATTGTTTTAAAAAGAAAAGGTTGTCCATTTATTGATCTGAAAGTATGCCATGATACATTTAAGGAAATGGTCTGTATGATTCCATTTTTGTAATTAAAGAGGCAAGCACATTCCTTCCTGCTTAAGAAACTTACAGTGGTTTCTGTTTTCTGCCCTGAACCCTGACTGGTACACACACTGTCATCATTATCACCATTAAACATTATATATCTGAGGTGATGCAAACAGCTGGTTTCTCATCCCAGTTATGAATCTCATAAATAAAATAAATATACAAGAAAATTCTTGGAGGCCTAATACTTGTTAAAATATTTTATCACACAAGGGACTTCTGTTTTAAGATACAGCAACTTGTAGCAAATTAATGCTGTTGCTGAGAACAACTAGAAAAAAATCAGGTGAAATACTCCCCAAAAAGTTCCTCTTTGAAAGCGTCAGAGAGCCAGGCCTTGAGAGGTAAGAACCGAGAAAGAAGGGAAGCTCATCAAAATCAGCTCAACTTTCTGCATGTTGTTTTTCCCTTAGGGTATTTCTCAATTCTTGGTCCAGAAACTGGGTAGAGGGTGGCTCCTATGAGGCAGAGAAGTCAACAGAGCTTTAGATAATATCACAGGACTCGGAGTACAAAATTGAAGTTTAAGGTCTGCCAAGGCCAGCCAGGATTTGAACGGCCATGAAACTGCAGAGAGAAGCAGCACAGGAAAGTGACCCTGACACTTAGCACAACTTTTCCACTCCTGGAAATTGCCAATTAAGTTGCGCAGGGCAAAAGATTGTAAGCCCTGCAGAGTCGGCTAAAAAGTAGAGCGGAGTTTCGGGAAGATTCACAGAGCTGAAGATACAAAAATTGAAGTTCAGAACTTCTCAAGGAGGAGTGTCCCTGGGAAACATCTATCCCGGGTTTTCATTTGGGATCCCTGGAGAGCTACATCCTAGCAATGGAGTAAACTAGAAATAGGTTGAGTCTAGCAAACACTGCAAACCAGCCTCAGGTCAGCTCAGTGGCTGAAAAGATTAAGATAATTTGCCCTTCCGCTGCCTGGCAAAATATAGGGTGAATCCTCTCTGGAGCACATAAGATCATCTAGAGTCTATATACTTTTTTAGGTACAAAGTCTGGCACTCAGTGAAAACCTAACTAATGTACCAAGAAACAGCACCAAGAAGAAAAAAAAAAAAAAAGTAGGCAACAGGAACAGACTTCATGACCAAGTTATTGCAGTTATATGACATGGACCATAAATATTCAAGAAAATGAAAAACAATGTGGAGAATTTCACCAGAAAACTAGAATCTATAAAAAGAATCAAATGGAAATTCTGAAAATGAAAAATACAATAAATGAAATTAATAATTCAATAGTGGGCCACATAAAGTCTAAGGTTCACCACTACTTTGTATGATATTCTGAGTACCAGTTATGTTATTCCCTCTGGAAGACTCCCTTCTGCCATGGTGTGTAGCATTCGGGGACTGCCAATCAATATGCCCTGCCCTCCTCTGACCAAGAAAGTGGTGGGCACTAGGTCCAAACCAAGTCAATTGGATTTGCCTAAGAATTTGAATCTTGAGCTAAGCAATGCAAAGATGAAAAACAGAGCTGATTCATAGTGCCAATGGTGCCCTGGTGATATGGTTTGCCTCTGTGTCCCCACCCAAATTCCAACCTTGAATTCTAATAATTTCTTCATGTCAAGGGCGGGACCAGGTGGAAGTAATTGGATCATGGGGGTTGTTTTCCCCATGCTGTTCTCATGATACTGAGTGAGTCTCATGAGAGCTGATGGTTTTATAAGCATCTGGTATTTCCCCTGCTGGCACTCATTCTCTCTCCTGCCACCCTCTGAAGAGGTGGCTTCTGCCATGATTGTAAGTTACCTGAGGCCTCCCCAGCCATGTGGAATTGTGACTTAATTTAACCTCTTTTCTTAATAAATTACCCAGTCTTGGGCATGTCTTCATTAGCAATGTGATAAGGGTCTAATGCACCTGGAAAAGTAGCTCATTAAGTCCCTCCATATAGATCCTGGATGATGTCATGATTTCCATCTTTTTTGAGACTTGCTAGTTTAATTATTCCTTCTGCAAGCTAACTCATTGTCTTCCAAATAAATTCCTTGACTAGCCAGTGTATTAATTCGGGTAAATAATACATCAACTGCCAAATTGCAGTGGCTTTAAAATATATGCCTCAGGCCGGGCGCGGTGGCTCAAGCCTGTAATCCCAGCACTTTGGGAGGCCGAGACGGGCGGATCACGAGGTCAGGAGATCGAGACCATCCTGGCTAACGCGGTGAAACCCCGTCTCTACTAAAAAATACAAAAACCTAGCCGGGCGAGGTGGTGGGCACCTGTAGTCCCAGCTACTCAGGAGGCTGAGGCAGGAGAATCGCGTAAACCCAGGAGGCAAAGCTTGCAGTGAGCCGAGATCCGGCCACTGCACTCCAGCATGGGCAACAGAGCAAGACTCTGTCTCAAAAAAAAAAAAAATATATATATATATATATATATATGTGTGTGTGTGTATATATATATATATATATATATAAAGTCTATTTCCCATTCATGTCCTACCCAGAGTGGGTCTACTCAGGGACCCAGGCTCTTTCCATTCTTTGGCTCTCCTCTCTTCCAGGTCTTAGAAGTCCTCTGCATTCAACTGGCAGGATAAAATGTGGGAGATTTTTATGGAAAATGGCACATAGCACTTCTGCTCACATTCCATTGCCCAGAACTTAGATACATGACCATACCTTGGTGCAAGGTAGACAGGGAAATGTAATCTAGATGGGTGTCCAAACAAAAGAGGAGAATATTATTATGTATGAGCATCTGCAGTCTACATACCACAGCCAAGGTCAGTTCTGTTACTTGCTAACAAAGGACCATGATCAATACAGATAGATAGGGTTTTAACAGAGCTTAAAGAGGAGAGCAACTCAGAGAGAGGAACTGGTGTAACCAAAGAGAATAGAGCGTCACGTGGTTTGGCTGGAATGTTGAATGCATGATTGGGAGCAGTGGGAGGCCAGTGGAATTCACTTCAAAACTGTTTCACCTTCTACCCATTACCCAGTTCCAAAGCCACTTTCACATCTTTAGGTATTTGTTATAGCAACACTCTACTTCCCTGGTGCCAATTTTGGTCTCAGTCTGTTTTGTGCTGCTATAACAGGATACCACAGACTGGGTAATTTATAAAGAGCAGAAATTTAATCACTCACAGTTCTGGGCACAGAGAAGTCCAAGATCAAGGTGCCAGCAGGATTGAGCCTGTTCTATCTGCCTCCAAGACAGCAACTTAAATGCTGCATCCTCTGGAAGGTAGGAACATTATGTCCTGACCTAGCAGAAAAGCAGGAGAGAGAACCCAGTCCCACCAACCCTTTTCATAGCAGCATTAATTCATTTACAAAGTCAGAGCCCTCATAAGGTAAACACCTTCTATTAGGTCCTACCCCTCAATATTGTTACAGTAGGAATTAAGTTTCCAACACATGTGTTTTGGAGGAGACAAAAACATTTAAACCACAGCAATTCTTTATAGGAAAATCTTCATGAGGCCATAGGAGTATGTTTCAGGAGAAATTGGTAAAGTACCAGGAGCAAGTAACCATAGGAGTGTTAAATAACCTGCTCAAGTGGATGCCTTTCAGACCTGCCTGTGCTCAGTCTTGTATATACCACTTCAATTTTATAGCAGAATACTGATGAATATATTCATTTCATGATTCAGTTAATCAGTTAACACACCCAATTTATAAGGAGAAGTTCAGGTCATATAGTTTCCTTATGTCCCATAGTCAGGAATTCAGTTCCTGCCAGGGTCTAATAGCAAGTTAGGAGATGACTTTCAAACAGAGAATTGTTGTCAGTCAAGGAGAGCAGGAACTTACTCCAAGCATTTGGTCTGCAATGTGATATTTTTATTGGAGATTTCCAGAGACATCTTTCAGAAACTTTGTCTTCTGTAGACTCATCCTTATTATTATTTTCTAGTCATAAGGCCGAAGTGGCAGCACAACTTGCCCCACAGTCTGGACCCTTTTCTGCACTGGGCCTTTCTTCAGTACCTAATTAAACATGGTCAAATATAGTGTACATTGCCTTCAAAATCCAAAAAGGCCCACCAAACGTTAAGCCTTTTTCTTTACGATGAGCAGTGCAAAGTGCAGCAACTTTCCTTTTAGAAGGATATCTCAAGATGCTTCAAATGGGACCACTAGAAACTTCATCTACATGACAGGATCTTGAACTATGTCCCACCATATATATATGAACATATCTTACTAAGGTATCTAGTTTTATTTCTACTTCCTGATCATGAAATCTAATTAGCATAATATTGTCAATTTAATAGAACAATAATGAAGTGTGGGATATCAAGATGGTCAAGATCCCTCTCAACTATATTACGATACAGAATAGGAAAATTAGAATAGCTCTGGGAACAAGGAAAAACATAACAGTCATCCCCACTTCTGATTTTCACTACTGAGAGGAATGGGAAGAGGAAGCATTTTCCAAGTCAACAGCTGCATACAACGGACCAGAATCTGTGTTGATTTGCCTTAGTAAAAATACCATATCCAGAACTGGAGCTATGGCTGGCATCATCACCAGAATAAGTCTGTAATAATTTGCAGTCATTATCCACAACCTATCTCACTTTTGTACCAGTTAATCAGATGAGTTAAATGGGGATGAGGTAGAAGTTATCACCCCTGCATCTCTCTAGTCTTATCTCTGCAGTTCCTCCAGAGATATGGTATTGCTTTTGGTTTATTGTCTTTGAGTGGGATGAAGGGAATTTCCAAGGGCTTTTACTTGGCCACTTCCTACCATAAGATATCTCATCCTTCAGGTGGGAACAAGGTAGGGATTCTGCCAGTTACTAAGTATATATGTTCATATTATACGTTCAATGTCTATAGAAATAACCACTGAATGGATCTCTTGTTCCAATGGATCAGAGCCAGTGTATGATAGATCATTTAAAAATTCTGGTATGTTTTTTTCCCCACTGCACAGTCCCCTTAGTACATGGCTGAAGGCCACTTTGGGAGAAGTTTAGGGAAAGATTGACAGTATATACGTATGGCCATATAATAGAGTGCTTCTTCAAAAGGATCCAACCACCTCTCCATTTGAGAAGCTCCAAGTCTGTTAACAAGCTTAAGTCTAAGAACTAGGTAAGAGGCTATCAATTGCCACTCTTTTGACTCAAGTTAGATTTTTGTCCAATAGACCTAAAATTTTTCCACATGTATCAAACAAGCAGCATTTTAATAGGCTGCCCATATATTTCATTTGAGGGATTCTGTTACCAATTAGCTACCACAGTTCTCTCCATTCCAAAATACTCTAGTTGCCATTATGCCACTGTGGCTTACTGTGATAATTGTATTCCCTTATTTCTAATGGTTAGGTGTTACTATATGTGTTCTATAATTTCAAAAATCCATTATTCACAAAGTGATCAGAGAATCCAATTCCACTACATCATGGACTCCTTCTACAGTGCATTCAGGATGTTCAAATATTTTTGCTTTATTAACTAGGCCATGATTGATATACTGAGATTAAGCTTTGATTAGTCATCCTAGTGGACCACTAATGACAATCCCAAGTGCAGTCATATATCACATAATGACAGGGATATGTTCTGAGAAATGCATTATTAGGCAATTTCATCATTGTGCAAGCATTATAGAGTGCACGTATTCAAATCTAGATGTATAGCCTACTACACACCTAGGGTATATGGGACAGCCTACTGTTTAGGCTACATGCTTGTCCTGCATATTACAGTACTGATTACTATAGGCAACTGTAACACATAATAGTAAGTATTTGTGTACCAAAACATATCTAAACCTAGAAAAGGATCAGCAAAAGTCCAATATAAAATATAAAATATGGTAAACATGTATAGGGCACTTATCATGAATGGAGTTTGCAGGAAAGGAAGTTGTTCTGGGTGAGTCAGTGAGTGAGTGTTGAGTGAATGTGACAGCCTAAGACATTACTGTATACTACTGTAGATTTTATAAACACTGTACACTTAGGCTACACTAAATGTGTAAAAAAATAAATAAATAAGTAAGATAACTACATCATGATGTTACAATGGCTATAACATCACTAGGTGGTAGGAATTTTTGGTTCCATTATAATTTTTATTTAATTTTTTTTTAGGGTCTCACTCACACTATCACCCAGGCTAGAGTGTGGTTGTGTGATCACAGCTCACTGAAGCCTCGACCTCCTGGGCTCAATTGATACTTCCACCTCATTCTTCTGAGTAGCTGGGACTACAGACACACACCACCATGACTAGATAATTTTTTAAAAACTTTTTGTAGAGAATGGGGTCCCAGTATATTGCCCACGCTGGTCTTGAACTCCTGAGCTAAAGTGATCCTCCTGCCTCAGCCTCCAAAAGTGCTGGGATTATAGGTGTGAGCCACCATGCCTGGCTTCCATTATAATCTTATAGAACCACCACCATATATGCGGTCCTTCATTGAACAAAACATCATGATGCAGAGCATGACTGTACTTGAATACTATCATATTCAATCCTGAATCTTGGGAGAGTGAAACTCTGTCAATATATCTTACATTTCTTCCCCTTGATCTAACATTTATAATGTGATGAATACATGAGTAAGCTAAAATAGTGACTGTGTGAAACAATATCTAATTCATGGGATCAAAAATATAGTAAAACAATGCTGGACAATGAATACATATAAGACAGAGTGGACTGATCAGAATTAAAGTGTTCTATGGTCCTTGTATTGTTTGGGAGGGTGGCAAATATAGTGATTTAATTGAAACATTATTAAATATGCAGCACATTTCTAAAACAGAAAAAGAGAATATAACTAAAATAATGGAAACAAAGCATATAACTTTCAAGTCAAAAAGGAAAAAAATAGTTGGGGATAAACAGACACATCCATAAAAATATCAATCTGAAAAGAAGCAAAAAATGAGGCGAAGAAAGAAAAAACAAAAGAACAACAATGAAAAAGATAAAAATGAATGTTAAATGTATAAACAAATCCAAATATATCACTAACCACAATGAATACAATAGATTAACCTCTTCATTTAAAGTCACAGACTGGACGGGAAAAAAGACTTCTACTTCTAACTACAAATGAGTAGCATTTATCTGACTAAGTCTCTCTCTGAAAATAATTATAAAAATTATACAAAATACATTTTTAAACAAAGTCTTTGGAGATACTGAAGAACAACCAACACAGGCAGGACATGATACGTTACTTTCCTTGAAAGGAGAAATGCACATGAGGAGAGTTTCACATTCATCCAGGCATTCACCGAAGGATATTTTTCCGATTTGAGAAAGCATGAGTATTTCTGGGATGAGGAGACAGAGGTAAGATCTCAGGCTACTGAATTGAGGTAAGGTTGAAGGCTGAGAGACAAAGTCATAGAAAGAAGGGAATCACAGAGAAATTGATCCCAAATCTGCATACAAATCTTTCTCATATTGTTAGGAGACTCCAAAGCTACACATGTCCACAAGACTCCAACAAACCAGTTCTATCTTAAAACCAACTCACAACAGCTCATTAAAGGTGATTGTGCACATCTCTTCCCAACTTCTCATTCAATGATGTTACATTGGTATCTTTAAATCCTTTATGATGGGAGTACTTACACCATGAAAATCAGCAAATACCATTAAGTCATGGCTTTTTCTACCTCCCTAAAGAGGTGGCTTACCAGAAGACCTCCCAGTGGAAAATAGCAACTGACAGGCCAAAAATGATAAGTTAATCTCCACAGCTCTGTAGCAGTGGGAAGAAGTAAACATTCATGTCTTGCCAGAGTGGAAGAAGGAAACATGATAACCACTCCTGGACTTCTGTTGAAACAAAGAGAGGCCACATTCTAGGAGTAAGGGCTATAAGCCTAAAAGTAAGAGTAAAACTGAAATACAACAACCTCAACAAAGCCTAAAACCAGCTGGTGATCCATTCGTAATTCTATCTGCCTCCAGAAGAAAATTTAACATTATTTGGAGAATAACAATATCATCTAGATTTCTAAAATGTCAACAACTTTTTACACACAATATCTATTTGTCTATTCAATAATCACAAATCATGCTAAAAAATAGAACCAAATATGAAAAGAAAAGAAAAACATAGAAACAGACCCAAATGTATTTCAGATTTTAGAATTAGCTGAGAAAAACTTTTAAATAATATGATTAACACATTCAAGAAAATAGAAAGAAAGGTGGAAATTTTCTTTTTTTTTTTTTTTTTTTTTTTTTTTTTGAGACGGAGTCTCGCTCTGCCGCCCAGGCTGGAGTGCAGTGGCCGGATCTCAGCTCACTGCAAGCTCCGCCTCCCGGGTTCACGCCATTCTCCTGCCTCAGCCTCCCGAGTAGCTGGGACTACAGGCGCCTGCCACCTCGCCCGGCTAGTTTTCTGTATTTTTTAGTAGAGACGGGGTTTCACCGTGTCAGCCAGGATGGTCTCGATCTCCTGACCTCGTGATCCGCCCGTCTCGGCCTCCCAAAATTTTCACCAGACATCTGGAATCTATTAGAAAGATCAAATGGACTTCAACTAGCATGAACCCAAAGTGTGCCCACAAGGCCGGGCATGGTGGCTCATGCCTGTAATTCCAGCACGTTGGGAATCCATGGTGGGTGGATTGCTGGAGTTCAGGAGTTTGAGACCAGTCTGGGCAACATGGCAAAACCCCATCTCTACAAAAAATTTAAAAATTAGCCTGTCAAAGTGGTGTGTACCTGTAGTCCCAGCTACTCAAGAGGCTGAGGTTGGGAGGATTGTTCGAGCCTGAGGCAGAGGTTGCTGTGAGCCAGTATCATGCCACTGCACTCCAGCCTGGGTAACAGAGTGAGACCCCATCTCAGAAAACACACACACACACACACACACACACAAAAGAGTGCCCACACCAACACACATTATAGTCTAACTGTCAAAATTCAAAGACAAAGATAGAATCTTGAAAGCAGCAAGAGAAAATCAACTCATTATGTATAAGGAGCTCCTATGAGATTATTCAGAAATTTTCAGAAGAAATATTGTAGGCAGAAGGGAATGGGAGGATATATTCAGAGTGCTGAAAGATAAAAGCTACCAAGAACATTATATCCAGCGAAACTGTCCCTCAAAAATAAAGGAGAAATAAAAACCTTCCCAGATAAACATATTCATCTTGGAAAAGGCCAAGAGAGTTCATCACCAGTAGACCTGCCTTACAAGAGTTTCTAAAAAGAGCCTTTCAGGTTGAAACAAAAGAACACTAGACAGCAACATGAACATATATAAAAATATGAAGCTCTCTAGTAAAGGTATAACAAATATATAGACAAATACAGAGTTCCCCAATATTGTAATGGTGGTACATAAATCACTTTTAATTGAGGTATAAAGTTTTAAAGATAAAATTATAAAAATAACTATAAAATGATATTAATGGGCCGGGCGCAGTGGCTCACGCCTGTAATCCCAGTGCTTTGGGAGGCCGAGACGGGCGGATCACGAGGTCAGGAGATCGAGACCATCCTGGCTAACACGGTGAAACCCCGTCTCTACTAAAAAATACAAAAAACTAGCCGGGCGAGGTGGCGGGCGCCTATAGTCCCAGCTACTCGGGAGGCTGAGGCAGGAGAATGGCGTGAACCTGGGAGGCGGAGCTTGCAGTGAGCCGAGATCCGGCCACTGCACTCCAGCCTGGGTGACAGAGCGAGACTCCGTCTCAAAAAAAAAAAAAAAAAAAAAAATTATATTAATGGATACAAAACATAAAAAGATGTAATTTGATAATATAAAGTGTGAGGGGATATAAAGGAATAGATTTTTTGTATAGAACTGAAATTAAGTTGTCATCAGTTTAAAATAGATTGCCGTAACTATGTTTTATGCAATCCCCATGGCAACCACAAAGAAAAGACAAGAGAAAGGAATCAAAGCATGTCACTATAAAAAAATCAACAAAACACAAAGGATGGAGCAAGAGAGAAAATGCAAGGCAAAATAACTACAAGAAACGCAAAAAACAATTCACAAAATGGCAATATAACTACAAGACACACAGAAAACAATTCACAAAAATGGCAATAATAAGTCCTTTCTTATCAGTAATCACTTTAAATGTAAAGGAATTGAACTTCCCAATCAAAAGACATATATTGGCTGGGTGAATATAAAAAACATAAAAGATCCATCTATATTCTCTCTACAACAGACTTACTTTAACTATAAGGACATACACAGGCTGAATGTGAAAGAATGAAAAAAAGGTATTCCATAAAAATAGTAACCAAAAGAGAGCAGGGGTGGTCATACTTACAACAGATAGAATAGACTATAATTCAAAAACCGTCACAAGAAAAAAAAGGACATTATATAATGACAGAAGGGTCAATTCACCAGGAAGATATAACAATTTTAATATATATGTACCTGTCCATCCACATATAAGAAGAAAACATTGGCAGAATTGAAGGGAGAAATACATAGTAACATAATAATAGTAGGAGATTTTAATACCCCGCTTTCAATAAGGGATAGATTAACTAGACAGAAAATCAATAAGAAAATAGAGAACTTGGACAACACTACAAACCTAATAGACCTAATAGACATATACAAAACATTCTCCTCAACAACAGTAAAATACATATTCTTTTCAAACACACACACAACATTCTCCTGGAAAGATCATATGTTAGTCACAAAACAAGTCTTAACAAATGTAAGAAGATTGAAATCAAACTAAGTATCCTTTGTGACCACAATGGAATGAAACTAGAAACCAATAGCAACAAGAAAACTGGAAAATTCCAAATATGTGGAAATTAAACAGTACGCTCTTGAACAACCAATAGGTGAAAGAAGCAATCACAAGGGAAATTAGAAAATATTTTTGACAAATGAAAATGGAAACACAATATATCAAAATGTGTAGAATACAGTAAAAGCAGTACCAAGAGGAAAGTTTATAGCAGTAAACACCTACACAAAGCAGAAGAAAAATCTCAAATCAACAACATAACTTTATACCTTAAGACACTAGAAAACAAAGAACAAACTAAACATAAAGTTAGCAGAAGAAATTTATAAAAATTAGAGCAGAAATAAACCAAAGAGAGAATAGAAAACCAATAAAAAAGAATTGGCCGGGCGCGGTGGCTCAAGCCTGTAATCCCAGCACTTTGGGAGGCCGAGACGGGTGGATCACGAGGTCAGGAGATCGAGACCATCCTGGTGAACACAGTGAAACCCCGTCTCTACTAAAACTACAAAAAAAACTAGCCGGGCGAGGTGGCGGGCGCCTGTAGTCCCAGCTACTCGGGAGGCTGAGGCAGGAGAATGGCGTGAACCCAGGAGGCGGAGCTTGCAGTGAGCTGAGATCAGGCCACTGCACTCCAGCCTGGGCGACAGAGCGAGACTCCGTCTCAAAAAAAAAAAAAAAAAAAAAAAAAAAATCAAAAATAAGAGATATTTTTTGAAGAGATTAATAAAATCAATAAGCTATTCTCTAGACTAATAAAAAACTGACAAGACTCAAATAACAAAAACAAGAAATGAAAGAAGGACATTACAACTGATGTCACCGAAATGAAAAAGGGTCATAAGAGATTACGATGAACTGTTATACACCACAAAATTGGGTAACCTGGAAGAAATTGATAAATTTCTAGAAATATACAGCCTATCAAAACTGAATAATTAAAAAATAAAAAACCTGAACAGACCTATAGCTAATAAAAATATTGAATCATAACCAAAAACTTTCCAACAAAAACAACAAAATTGCCCAGAGGTGAATTCACTGGTGAATTCTACCAACCTTTAGCGAACAATACACATCAATTCTTCTCAAATTCTTCCCAAAAACTGAAGAGGGAACACTTCCAAACTCATTCTATGAGGCCAGCATCACCCTGATACCAAAATCAAAGATACAACAGGAAACAAAAACTACAGATCAACATCCCTGATGAATACTGATGCAAAAATCTTCACCAAAAAATACTAGCAAACCAAACCCAACAGCACAGTAAACGGATTATACATAATGAACGAGTGGGATTTATTTCTGGAATGCAAGGATGCTTCAACATACAAAAATTAATGCAACACACCACATTAACAGAATAAAGGAAAAACTACATGATTATCTCAATTGATTCAGATAAAGTATTTGACAAAAGTCAATACGCTTTTATAATACAAAAACAATTAACAAGCTAGGAATAGAAGAAACTAACTTACTTCAACATAATAAAACTCATATATGAAAAGCCCACAGCTAACGTCATACTCAATGGTGGAAAACTGAAAGCTTTTTTTTTCTAAGATGAGGAACAATGCAAGGATGCCCACTCTAGCTATTTCTATTCAACATAGTACTGGAAGTCCTAACCACAACAATCAGACAATAAAAAGAAATAAAAGGTATCCAAACAGGAAAGGAGGAAGTGAAATTTTCTTTGTACACAGATGACATGGCCTTGTATGTAGGAAACCGGAACTATGTCATTTACAAAACAATTGTTAGAACTAATAAACAGATTCAGCAAAGTTGCAGGATACAAAATCAACACATAATCAGTTCCATTTCTATACATTAAAAATGAACAATCCAAAAAGAAAATTAAGAAAAAAATGTTATTTACAGTATCATCAAAAAGAATAAATTATTTAGAAATAACCTCATCCAAACAGGCAAAAGATTTGCACATCAAAAAGTACAAAATATTGAAGTAAAAAATGTTAAAAACATAAATAAATGGGAAGACATGCCATGTTCATGGATTGGAAGACTTAGTATTGTTAAGATGTCCATATTATTCAAAGTGATCTACAGATGAATGCAATCCCTGTCAAAATCCCAATGGCATTTTTCTTCAGAAATGGAATAAAAATCCTAAAATTCATATGGAATCTCAAAGAACTATAAACAGCCAAAGCAGTTTAAAGAAAAAGAAAGAAAGAAAGAAAGAAAGAAAGAAAGAAAGAAAGAAAGAAAGAAAGAAAGAAAGAAAGAAAGAAAGAAAGAAAGAAAGAAAACTGGCAGCCTCACGCTTCCTGACATCAAAACATATTATAAGTTTACAGTAATCAAAACAGTATTTAGTAGTATAAAGACAGACATATAGACCAATGAAACAGAAGAGAGAACCCAGAAATAAATCTTCACATATATGGTCAAAGAATCTTTGACAAAAGTGCCAAGGTTTCAAAATGGGGAGAGGATAGTTTCTTCAGCTGGATATCACAAATACAAAAGAATAAAGTTGGACACTTACCTTAAACCATATACAAAATTAACTCAAAATGGATTAAACACATAAATATAAGACCTGAAACTATGAGACTCCTAGAAGAAAACATGGGTGAAAAGCTTCATTACATTGGATTAGCAATGATTTCTCCAATATGCACACCATACGCACAGGAAACAAAAGCAAAAATAGACAAAAGGGAATACATCAACCTTAAGAAACTTCTACAGAGCAGAAAAGACAGCCAACGCGGAGAAAGGCAATCCATAAAATTGGAGAAAGTATTTGCAAACCATATATCTGATAAGGAGTTAATATCCAGAATATATAAAGAACTACAGCTTAGCAACGACAACAAAAAATCCAATTTAAAAATGGACAAAATACTTGAATAGACATTTATCCGAAGAAGATAAACAAATGGCTAAAAAGCAAATGAAAAGATGCTCGATCTCATTAATCATTACAGAAATGCAAATCAAAAGCAAAATGAGATGTCCCACACCTATTAAGATGGCCATTATTTAAAAACCAGAAAATAAGAAGTGTTGACAGAGATGAGGAGAAATTGGAATCCTTGTGCACTGCTTGTGGGAATGTAGAATGGTGTAGTTGCTGTGGAAAACAGTGTAGTGGTTCCCAAAAAATTGATAGTAGAATTACCACATGACCCAGCAATCCCATTTCTGATTACATATCCAAAAGATTTGAAAGCAGGATGCCAAAGAGATATTTGCACACCCATGTTCATGTTAGCATTATTTACAATGGCCAAGAGGTAGAAGCAACCTAAATGTTTATCTGCAGATGAATGGATAAAGAAAATGCAGTATACACATTCAAGGAAATAAAAGTAGAACTACCATTTGATCTGGCAATCCCACTACTGAGTATCTACACAGAGGAAAAGAAGTCATTATACGAAAAAGATACTTGCACATGCATGTTTATAGTAGCACAATCGCAATTGCAAATATATGGAACCAGTCCAAATGCCCATCCATCAATGAGTGGATAAAGAAATTGTGATATATATATATATATGCACCATGGAATACTATTCAGCCATCGAAAGGGAAAAAATAATGGCATTTGCAGCAACCTGGATGGACTTGGAGACCATTATTCTAATTGAAATAACTCAGGAATGGAAAACTAAACACCATATGTTCTCACTCATAAGTGGGAGCTAAGCTATGAAGATGCAAAGGCATAAGAATGATACAATGGACTTTGGGGACTTCAGGGAAAGGGTGGAAGGGGGTGAGGGATAAAAGGCTATAAATTGGGTTCAGTGTATACTGCTCGGGTGATGGGCACAACAAAATCTCACAAATCACCACTAAAGAACTTACTTGTGTAACCAAACACCACCTGTCCCCCAAAAAAACCTATGGAAATTAAAAAAATAAATAAAATTAGTTTAAAATTTAAAATAAGGAAAACTTGTCATAGTCTACAATGTAGATGAACCTTGAGGACATTATTCCAAGTGAAATAAGCCAGTCACAAAAGGACAAATACTTCATGAGTCCACTTGTATGTGGTATCAAAATAGTCAAACTCTTAGAAACAGAAAGCATTTCTGTTTTCCAATACAATCGTGGATGCCAGGCGCTGAGGGGAGATGGAAATGGTGAGTTGTTATTCAATTAATATAACATTTTGCAAGATAAAAAAAATTCTAGACACCCATTTCTCAACAATGTAAATAGTTAACACTACTATACTATACACTCAAAATGGTTAAGATGGAAATTTTTTTTAAATTTTTTTTTTTTGAGACAGGGTCTCACTCTGTCACCCACGTTGGAGTGCAGTGGTGCAATCTCAGCTCACCACAACCTCCGCCTCCCAGGTTCAAGCGATTCTCCTGCCTCCTGCCTCTGCCTCCCAAGTTGCTGGGATTACAGGCTCCTGCCATCACGCCTGGCTAATTTTTGTATTTTTAGTAGAGATGGGGTTTTACCATGTTGGTCAGGCTGGTCTCGAACTCCTGACCTCAGGTGATCCAACTGCCTTGGCCTCCCAAAGGGCTGGGATTACAGGAAGATGGAGATTTTTGTTACATTTTTGCCATAATTTTTAAAAAGGATATAATGAGAATTCTAGAAGTGTAATTTAAAATTAACTAAATGGACTTATCAACAAATTAGGCACAGCGAGCAGATTAGTGAACTAAAAGACATTACAGTTGACCTTGAACAATGCAAGGGATGGGGTGCCAGTTCCTCGTGCAGTTGAAAATATGTGTATAATTTGACTCCCCCAAAACTTAACTGCTAATAGCGTACTGTTTACTGGAAGCCTTACTGGTAACATTAACTTTCGATCAACACATATTTTGCATGTTTATATATTATATATTTAATTCTTACAATAAAGTAAGCTAGAGAAAAGCAAATGTTATTAAGAAAACCATAAGGAAAATATATTCACTATTTATTAAGTGGAATTTGATCATCATAAAGATCGTCATTCTCACCATCGTCTTCATATTAAGTAGACTGAGGAGGAGGATGAGGAAGGGTGGATCTTGCGGTCTCAGGGGTGGCAGAGACAGAAGAAAATCCATGTATATATGGGCCCATGCAATTCAAACCTGTGTTGTTTAAGGGTCATCTGTAGTAGAAAATATCTATATTGAATCCTGTAGAGAGAAAAAAATGAAAAATACAGAAAGAGGGCATTGGAGATGTTAAAAATATTTTATATATGTGCAATCAGGGTCAGAGGCGAGAAGAATGACAGTGGATAGAAGCAATATATGAAGAAATACTGGCCAAAAACTTTCCAAAACTGAGGAAAGACATGAAACCACAGACAAGAAACATTATGAAACCCAAATAAGATAAATCTAAATAAAACTACTGCAAGATACACCAGAATCAAACTTTTCAAATTGAAAAGAATAATTGAAAAGTAGCTAGACTGGGGGGAAAAAAACCAACATTACCTACCAAGGAGCGATGATAGATTTTTTTTTTTTTTTTAGCTTTTCTAGAGAAATGACAGTAGACAGAAGACAACAGTATGGCACCATCAAACTGCTAAAAGAAAAAAAATAAATTTACAAACCTAAAATTCTTTAGCTGTCCAAAAAAAAATCTTGGCCAGGCATGGTGTCTCACGCCTGTAATCCCAGTACTTTGGGAGGCTGAGTCGGGTGGATCACTAGAGGCCAGGAGTTCAAGATCAGCCTGGCCAACATGGTGAAACCCCCATCTTTACTAAAAATACAAAAATCAGCCCAGGCATGGTGGCATTGGACAGATCTTCTAGACTGAAAATCAACAAAAAAAAATGGGATTTAATCTGTACTATAGACCAAATGAACCTAGTAGGTATTTACAGAACATTTCAGCCACCAGCTGCAGAATACACATTCTTTCCTCAGTACATGGATCATTCTCAAGGATAGATGATATACTAGCTCACAAAACAAGCCTTAGAACATTTCAAAACATTGAAATAATATCAAGCATCTTCTCAGATCACAATAAAATAAAACTGGAAATTGATAACAAGAGTAATTTTAGAAACTATGTAAATACATGTAAATTAAACAATATGCTCCTGAATGACCAGGAGTCGATGAAGAAATTAAGAAGGAAATTGAAAAACTTCCTGAAACAAATGATAATGGAAACACAACACACCAAAACCCATGAAATACAGCAAAAGTAGTACTCAGAGGGAAGTTTATAGCTTTAAGTGCCTACATAAAAAAGAGAGAAAACTTTAAATAAACAATCTAACAATGTACCTTAAATAAGTAGAAAAGCAAGAGCAAAGCAAACCCAAAATTGGCAGAAGAAAAGAAATAATAAAAATCAAAGTAGAAATCAGTGAAATTGAAATGAAAAAAGAATACAAAAGATACATGAAACAAAAAGATCTTTTTTGAAAAGTTAAATAAAATTGACAAACTAAGAAAAAAGAGAAGATCCAAATAAATAAAATCAGGAAGAAAAAGGACACATTACAACTGATACTGCCAAAATTCAAAGGATCATTCGTGGCTACTATGAGCAACTATATGCCAATAAATTGGAAAACCTAAAAGTAATGGGCAAATCCCTAGACACATACAAGCTACCAAGATTGAACCAGGAAGATGTCCAAAACCTGAGCAGACCAATAACAAGTAACAAGATTGAAGCAGTAATGAAAATTCTCCAAGTAAAGAGAAGCCTGGACCCTATGGTTTCACTACTGAATTCTAGCAAACATTTAAAGAAGAACTAATACCAATCCTATTCAAACTATTCTGAAAAATAGAGGAGAGAACACTTCCAAACTCATTTTATGAGGCCAGTATTACCCTGATACCAAAACCAGACAAAGTCACATCAAAAATATAAAACTACAGGCCAATACCTCTGATAAATATTGATGCAAAAATCCTTAACAAAATACTAACAAACTGAATTATTCAATAGGCTGGAAAGATCATCCATCATGACCAAGTAGAATTTATCTCTTGGATGCAAGAATGGTTCAACATATGCATATCAATGAATGTGATACATCATATCAAGAGAATGAAAGATAGAAACCATATAGTCATTTCAATTGACGCTGAAAAATCATTTAACAAAATTCAGCATCCCTTCATGATGAAATGATCAAAAAACTGGCCATAGAAGGAACATAACTCAACATAATTAAAGCCATATATAACAGACCCACAGCTAGTATTATACTGAATGGGAAAAACTGAAAGCCTTTCCTCTAAGATCTGGAACATGACAAAGATGTCCAACGTTGGCTGGGCCCAGTGGCTCACACCTGTAATCCCAGCACTTTGGGAGGCTGAGGTGGGTGGATCACGAGGTCAGGAATTCAAGACCAGCCTAGCCAAGATGGTGAAACTCCACCTCTACTAAAAATACAAAAATTAGCCAGGTGTGGTGGTGGACACCTGTAATCCCAGCTACTCAGGAGGCTGAGGCAGAGAATTGCTTGATCCCGGGAGGTGGAGGTTGCAGTGAGCCAAGATCGTGCCACTGCACTCCAGCCTGGGTGACAAAGCGAGACTGTATCTCAAAAAAAAAAGATGTCCAATGTCACCACTGTTATTCAACCTAGTAATGAAAGTCCTAGCTACAGCAATCAGATAAGAGAAAGATATAAAGGGCATCTAAATTGGAAAGGAAGAAGTCAAATTATCCTTGTTTGTAGATGATATGATCTTATATCTGGAAAACCCTAAAGACTCCACAAGAAAACGATTAGAACTGATTCACAAATTCAGTAAAGTTGCAGAATACAAAATCAATATACAAAAATCAGTAGCATTTCTATATGCCAACACTGAACAATGTGAAAAAGAAATAAAAAAGTAATCCCATTTTCAATAGCCACACATAAAATTAAATACATAGGAATTAAGCTAACCAAAGATGTGAAAGATCTCCATAATGAAAACCATAAAACACTGATAGAAGAAATTGAAGAGGACACAAAAAAAATGAAAAAATATCCCATGTTCATGTATTGAAAGAATCAATATTTTTGTTTGTTTATTTGTTAGTTTTTTGAGACAGGGTCTCACTCTGTTGCCTAGGCTGGAGTGCAGTGGCATGATCTCAGCTCACTGCAATCTCCACCTCCTGGACTCAAGTGATCCTCCTGACTCAGCCCCCCAAGATTTAAATAGAAATTTCTTAAAAGAAGACATATAAATGGCAAACTCCCCAAGTAGCTGGGAGTGCAGGCATGAGCCACCACACCAAGCTAGTTTTTGTATTTTTTGTAGAGACAGGATTTCACCATGTTGCCCAGGCTGGTCTCAAACTCCTGAGGTCAAGCAATCCACCTGCCTTGGCCTTCCAAAGTGCTAGGATTACTGGCATGAGTCACTGTACCTGGCCAGAATCAATATTGTTAAAATGTCCATGCTACCCAAAGCAATCTACAGATTCAATGCAATCCCTATTAAAATACCAATGACCATTCTTCATAAAAATATGAAACAGAAAAATGAATGGAACGAATAGAAATAGAAAAACAATCCTAAAATTTATATAGAACCACAAAAGACCCAGAATAGCCAAAGCTATCATAAGGAAAAAGAACAAAACTAGAGGAATCACATAACCTGACTTCAAATTACACTACAAAGCTATAGTAACCAAATGGCATGGTACTAGCATAAAAACAGAACATAGACCAACAGAACAGAATAGAGGACCCAGAAACAAATCCATATATCTACAGTGAGCTCAAATGGCAAACAGGCATATGAAAAGGTGCTCAGCATCATTGATCATCATAGAAACACAAATCGGAACTACAATTAGATGTCATCTTACCCCAGTTAAAATGGGTTTTATCCAAAAGACAAGCAATAACAAATGCTGGCAGGGATGTAGAGAAAGGGGAACCCTGGTACACTGTTGGTGGGCTGGTAAATTAGTACAACCACTATGGAGAACAATTTGAAGGTTCCTCAAAAAACTGAAAGTTGAGCTACCATGTGATCCAGCAATCTCACTTCTGGGTATATACTCAAAAGAAAGGAAATCAGTGTATCAAAGAGGTATCTGCACTCCTATGCTTTTTGCAGCACTCCTATGCTGTTTATAATAACTAAGATTTGGAAGTAACCTAAGTGTTCATCAACAGATGAATGGATGAAGAAAATGTGGTTCATATACACAATGGATTTGGATTACTATTCAGCCATAAAAAAGAATGCAATCCAGTAATTTGCAACAAAATGGATGGAACTGGAGATCACTGTGTTATGTGAAATAAGCCAGGCACAGAAAGGCAAACATCACATGTTCTCACTTATTTGTGGGATCTAAAAATGAAAACAACCAGACTCATGGACATAGAGAGTAGAAGGATGGTTTCCGGAGGCTGGCAAGGGTAGTAGGGAGTTAAGGGGGAGGTGGGGATTGTTAATGGGTGTTAAAAAAAATAGAAAGCATGAATAAGACTTACTATTTGATAGCATAACAGGGTGACTATAGTCAATAATAACTTAATTTGTACATTTTAAAATAACTTGAAGAGTATAATTTGATTATTTGTAACTCAAAGAATAAATGCTTGAGGGAATTGATACTACATTCTCTATGATGTGCTTATTTCTCATTGCATGCCTGTATCAAAACATCTCATGTACCCCATTAATATATATGCCTACCATGAACCCATAAAAATTAAAAATAAATAAAAGTTGAGCTGAAAGGGGAAAAAAAGAAGAAATTGAAAATCTGATGCAATTTTCTACTATAAAGTAGCAGAGATATCATCAGCAATCAAAACCTCTCAATTCAAAGAAAGCCCTGGACCAGATGGCTTCACTGGTGAAGTCTGCCAAATCTTTAAGGAATAATTAATATCAATCCTTCACAAACTCTCCAAAAAACTATACAGCTAGGGACACTTCCTAACTTATTCTAAGAGGTCATTATTACTCCAATACCAAGATCAAAGACATTGCAATAAAATAAAACTATATGCTATACCCCAAAGAATTCAAAACAAGTACTAAACAAAGACATGTACATGAATGGTCACAGCAGCACTATTCACAATAAGTAAAGATGGAAACAATCCAAATGTCCATCAACAGATGAATGGATAAGTAAAACATCGTATAGCTATAAAATGAAATATTATTCAGTCATAAAAAGTAATGTACTGATATAACATGAATGAACCTTGAAAACCCTATACTGAGTAAAAGAGATCAGACATAAAAGGTTATATATTATATGATCCACTGTATAAACTATCCAGAGTAGGTAAACCCATAAAGACAGAAAACAGATTGGTGGTTACTTGGAGCTGAAAGGAGGAGGAAATTAGGAGTAACTGCTTAATGAATACAGTGTTTCCTTTTGAAATTATGAAAATATTTTGGAAGTGTATGGAGGTGGTGGTTGATCAACATTGTGAATATACAAAATAAGACCGAATTTTTTCACTTTCAAGTGCTTGATTTTATGTTATATTACTTCACCTCAATAAAACAAAATATATTTTCAGAAAAACAAAAGTTAATTTTTTTACTAGCAGATGCTCACTACAAGAAATATGGAAGAAGAGACTTTGTGCTGAGGGAAGATTATTACAGATAGAAGTCTGAAACTGCAGGAAGGAACAAAGAGCACTAACTGTTTAAAACAATGATAATAACAATTTCCTATATTTTATTGTAGCAAAATATACATAACATGAAATTTACCTCTTATAGGGTTTTTAACATAAATAAAATAAAAGACATAACAACAATTGTACAAAAGTTGAGAGGTCAGTAAGTGAGGTGTAACTGTTATATACTACATGTTCAGGAAATGGTAAAAATACTAATTTAAGATAGACTGGAATAAGTCATGGATGCCTTTCATAATCCCTAAGATAACCAAGAAAAAGAATTATAAAATAATGTATAATTAAAAAGCAATAGAGAAGAAAATAGTGGAATAGAAATACTTGAATAAAAAAACAGAAGTCAAGAAAAGAAAAATAAAGAGCAGGACAAATAGAGAACATATAGCAAAATTATAGCTATAAAACCAAGTATATTTAAAAATTACATGCAAATGGACTAAACACTCCAATTAAAATACTACAATTGTCAGACTGCTTCTTTTATTAAAAAAAAAAAAAAATACAACTACATGCTGCTTAAAAGAGACTCAAAGTAAATAAAAGGATATAGAAAAGTCAAGAGTAAAAAGGGTGGGAATATATATCATGCAAACACTAGAAAAGAAAGCTGATCCAGCTATATTTGATGAGCTCAACGGAACCCTGAAACCAAAACCTAATGAGAATATAGCAAGAAAGGAAAATGTCAGGCCAATATCTGTCATGAACGTAGATGCAAAAATCTTGAACAAAATATTAGCTACATTAATCCAGTAATATATAAAACAAATGATGACTAAGTGAGATTTATACCAGTAATGGAACCTTGGTTTAACATTTGTAAGTCAACCAATGTATTTTATTATATTAGGTGAATAAAGGGGAAAACCACCAATGGATGCAGAAGTGGCACATGATAAAATTCAACATCTGTTTTTGACTTTTTTTAAAAAATAGCAAACTAGGAATAGAAAGGAAATGTTCTAATCTAATAAGGGTTGTTTTTAAAAACCAGACATCATACTTTATGGTGAGATATTGAACTCTTCCCCTGAGATGAGAATCAAAACAAGAGTGACCCCTATTTCCATTTCTCGAAATTGTACTGGAAACCCTAATCAGTTTGATAAGTCAAGAAAGTTAAATTTAAGATATAAAGATTGTAAATAAAGAAGTAAACTCTATTTTGAACAACATGATTATTTATATAAAATATCCAAAAGAATCTACAAATTATTATAAATGTTTAAATAAGTTGGGCACTTTGGCTAACACCTATAATCCCAATACTTTGAAAGGCCAAGGCAGGAGGAGTACTTGAGGTCAGGAACTTGAGATCAGCCTGGGAAATACATTGAGACGTTCATCTCCACAACAAAATTTAAAAATAAAAAATTAGCCAGGCATTGTGGTGCACATTTATAGTGCCAGTTACTCAAGAGGCTGAGGTGGGAGGATCACTTGAGCCCAGGGGTCCAAGGCTGCAGTGAGCTATGATCGTGCCACTGCACTTCAGCCTGGGTGACAGAACAATACCCTATCTCAAGAGAAAAAAAAAAGAAAATATTTAAGTAAATTTAACAAAGTCTCTGGATAAAGCTTAACACATAAGAATGAGTCATATGTCTAGCAGGTAAGATGTCATGGCTAACGCCTGAAATCTCAACACTATAGGAATCCAAGGGGGAGGACTGCTTAAGCCCAGGAGTTCAAGACAATCCTGGGCAACACAGAGAGACCCCTGTCTCTACAAATAATTTTTTTAGATTCAGCCAGGCGTGGTGGCGCATGCCTGTGGTCCCAGCTACTCAGGAGGCTGAAGTGGGAGGATTACTTGAGCCCAGAAGATTGAGGCTGCAGTGAGCCATGATTGCACCACTGAACTCCAGCCTGGGTGACAAAATGAGACCCCAACTAAAATAAATAAATGATGGCAAACAATGGGAACATGTTTTAAAAGACAATATCATTTGCAATAGCATAAAAAATGAGCTATCCGAGAATTAATCTAGTGAACGATATTTAAGACCTCTTTTATGAAGCATTGCTGAAAGAAATCAAAGAAGACCTAGATAAATGGAGAGGTACATCATGTGCATAGATTTTGAAAGTGAATATTGTTAAGATATCAATTCTCTGCAAATTGGTCTAAGATTCAATGCAATCCAAATCAAAAGCCCAGAAGGATATCTTTGTGTAGAAATTGAAAAGTTATATATAAAAATTATATGGAAATGCAAAAGATCTAAAACAGGTACAGACAATTTGGGGGAAAAGAGGAACAAAGTTGGCAGATTATACACCCTCAAGTTTTCAAGGCCTATTTTAAAACTCCAATATTTAAATGTGATAGTGATGCAAACACAGACAAAGAAATCTATGGAACAGATTAGGAAGTCAAGTAATTTATAAACAATTACCTGAAATACAGCAAAGCACCCACGGCAATTTAGTGAGGGAAAGAATGGTCTTTTCAGTAAATTGTCCTGAATCATCAGATCTATGCTTCATACTACACACAAAAAATTATTTAAGATGGATTAGATATTATGTGAAATATAAATTAATAAAGCATAGGGTAATATCTTAAGGACCTTCAGGCAAGCAAAAATCCTTCATTAGGACAGAGAAAACAGTAAATTTGAAAGGAGAAATTGACAGATTGTACTTCATAAAAATTAAAAGCTTCTGTTCATCAAAAGGCATCAAGACAGTAAAAAGGTAAGCCACAGATTTAGAGAAGACATTTACTATATATAGTGTATATATACGTGTATATATATGACAAAAGACTTATATCTGGAACTAAGAGAAACCCTACAAATTAATTTTTTTAAGACAGGCTACCTATCTTTTCAAAAAACAGGTAAAAACAGACTACCTATCTTTTCAAAAAATGGGTAAAACACTCAGACCTTTCACTATAGAGGACAAACAAATGGCCAGTAGGCATATTACAAGGAGTTCAACTTATTACCTATCAGGACATGCAAATCAAAATCATGCTGAGATACCAGTACACATCCATCAAAATAGTTAAAAATAAAAGGACTGACAATACCAAGTGTTGGTAAAAATGTGAAGTAACTGGGATGTTCATAGGTTGCTGGTGAAGGTGTCAATTGGAAATCCATGTGCCAGAATCTACTAAAGTAGATCACATGTGTACCATATAATGCAGCAGTGTCACTCCTATGTATATACCCGCAAGAAATGAGTGCTTTTGTCCAACTTTAAGGCACATACAAAAATATTCATAGCCTCGGGGATATTTAAGATATACCCAAGAGGCAAGAGGATTGCTCGAGTCCAGGAGTTTGAGACCATCCTGGGCAATATATCAAGATTCTGTCTGTTAAAAAAATATATTTAGCCAAGTATTGTGGCATGCACCTGCAGTCCCTAGTGACCCGGGAGGATGACGGGGAAGAATTGCTTGAGCCCAGGAGTCTGAGGTTGTAGTGAACTACGATTGCACTGCTGCACTGGAGTGAGATCCTGCCTCAAAAAGAAAAAAAAAAAGCCCCAAACCAAAAACAACACAAAGGTCAGTCAATGGGAGAATAGACAAACTGTGATATATTTATACAAATATTTCACAGCAATGAAAAAGAATGAACTACAAGGCAAAAACATGGATAAATCTCACATTAATGTTGAATTTAAGAAGCCAGATGTTTTTCAAAGTCTATTGCACAACAAGGTGACCACAGTTATTAATGTATATTTCAAAATTGCTAAAAGAATAGATTTCTTTTCTGAGATAGAGTCTCACTCTGTCGCCCAGGCTGGAGTGCGGTGGCGTGATCTCAGCTCACTGCAACCTCCATCTCCTGGGTTCAAGCGATTGTCCTGCCTCAACCTCCCTAGTAGCTGGAATTACAGGTGTGTACCACCACACCTAGCTAAATTTTTTTTTTTGTATTTTTAGTAGAGGCAGGGTTTCACTATGTTGGCCAGGCTGGTCTCAAATTCCTTACCTCAAAAGATCCGCCTGCCTCAGCCTCCCAAAGTGCTGGGATTACAGGCATGAGCCACCACACACAGCCCCAAGAATAGATTTTTAAATATTCTCTACAAAAAAGTATGTGAGGTGATGCATATGTTAATTAGCTTGATATAATCATTCCACAATATATACATATTTCAAAACATCACATTATATCTCATAAATATATACAATTATTATTTGTCAAGTAAAAATTAAAATTTTAATTCAAAAAGAAGACAGATGTCAAAGAATACATATTATATGATACCATTTATAGGAAGTTCAATAACTGACAAAAGCTTTTTATAATCGTGATAGTCACTATAGTGGTTACCTTTGGGGAGTGTTGACTGGGAGTGGACAGGAAGGAACTTTCTGGGACAATAGAAATATTCTGTTTTAACGTAGTTAGTTAATAGTTATGTGAGGGTATACTTCTGTAAAATCAATCCAGCAGTACACTTAAACTTTATGAACATTACTTCATGCAAATTATACATCATGTTCTTAAAAAAACAGATTGTCAGGTAAAAAAAAAATAAAATCCGACTATATGCAATGTACAAAAGACACATCAACATAAGGATTCAAGAAAGTTGAAAGTAAAATGATAAGAAAATGTTATATCAGGCAAATACTAAAATAATTTAGTAGATCTATTTTAATATCAGAAGAAAATATACTTAAAGGTAACAGAGAAAAACTGAGTCACTACGTTAAGCCTCTAACATTTTCTGTCATTTTTTGTGGGGAAGAGTCACTTTTTGTTTTCTCTATTTGTTGTTTCTTTTTTACTGAGTTCATGGGAGGGGGAAGAAGTTTGGGGCTAAATGAAAGGAGGAAGGTAAGAAAGAAACAGATGTTTAATATGAAGAAGACTTCTCAGGTAGAACCAAATGAGAAAAGGAAACAGATTTTAGTTCATCTTGTTAATTAAATATATGTCTCTGCCTTAACCTTTCATTATGATATCCTGACAATTATAAATTACATTTTTCTAAGAAATTTGCAGACTGGGTAAGCCAGTGTCTTCGAGGGACTTCCCAAAACCTGAGAGCTCAACCAATACAAAAGCCTTATTATTCATTTCGCTTCTGCAAATAATTACTTGAAGAAAAATAAGTTTCCAGCAGGGAATTGAAAGAATTGTTCTCCTTTGAAGATAAGACTTGTGAATATCCCATAGAGGAGGCAATTGGAAAGTAATGAGGCGAAAATGGATTATACTCTCACTTCTATGCCACAGGAGGAAAAAGTTTCCTTTATAGGAAATTAATTCACACCTTCACTTCCTTAAGAATGGATTCAGAATGGGGATAGAGACAAGCTAAAAGGAGGAGGAAATTTGATTTGATCACTCAATTTTAACCACCTACTTTGTGTAAGATTTTTTCTCAGTGCCAGTGGTTTGTATAAGTGTTTAATATACGAAAAACATATAGTTATCCCTGGGAACTTAAAATATAGTAGGAATTTAAGTATACAAATAATAAAACACAGACTATAATGTCTTTTTAGAATACATTTTATGGTATGTATTTAAGGTATACAACATGATGTTATGAGATACATATATAATAAAATGGTTATCATAGTGAATCAAATGATCGTATCTATCATTTCACATAGTTACCCATTTTTTCCCATGTGGCAAGAGCAGCTATAAACTACTTGTTTAGAAAAATTCATAAACATAATACACTATTATTAATTACAGTCTTCACGTTATATATTAGATGTTTAGATTTGTTCATCCTACATATCTGCTACTTTGTATCCTTTGACCTACACGTACTCATTTCCTCTCCCTACCAGCCCCAACACCCCTGTAACCACTATTTTATTCTCTATCTCCATATATTTGACTTTTTTGTCATATTTCACATATGTGACATCATGCAATATTTTTTTGTGTGTCTACCTTACTTTATTTAGTATAATGTCCTCCGGTTCATCCATGTTGTGGCAAATGACAGGATTTCTTCCTTTTATAGGGTTCAATGATATTCAATTGTGTGTGTATATATATATGTACACACACACACGCACAATCACAGATTCTTTATCCATTCATCCATTGATGGACACTTGGGTTGTTTCCATATCTTGGATATTGTGAATAATGCTGCTATATACCCAAAGGAAATGAAATCATCGCCTCATAAAGATATCTTCACTCTCATGTTCATTGCAGCATTATTTATAATAATTTATTTTAACGGATATGCAAAAGGACCATCTAGGCAGGACTACTGGAATGGCAGAGTGCACATCTCTGCAAACCCACCACTGCATAAAAGCAATGGAAACAATGACAAAAATGGTCAAAATAATCTTTTGCAGAACTCTAGAAGTTAAGCAAATACCTGTGAGAATCTGAGGAATATTTATTCAGAAACTGCTAAATATTTGTAAGGACACCAGGATTTGTAGAATTATAATTTGACACACTCGACTACTTCCAGACATCTCTCAGCAACTCCACAATAGCAAAAATATAACCCACAAAATGAGACAAAATATTAGTACATCATATATCTGATCAGGGACGTGTAACTATATATATGACACAAAACTCAATAACGAAAAGCCAAATAACCCAATTTTAAAAGTAAACAACAAAATCTAAATAGACATTTCTTCAAAGAAGATATACAAATGGACAATAAGTTCATGAAAAGATGCTCAATATCATTAGGTATCAGGGAAATGCAAATCAAAACCACAATGCCCACTAAGATAGCTGTAATAAAAAATATAGACAATAACAAGTGTTGGTGAAGATGTCAAGCAATTGGAACCCTCATGCCTTGCTGGTGGAAATGTAAAATGTTGTAGCCACTGTGGAAAGCAGGTTGACAGTTCCTTAAAACATTAAACATTAATTACAATATGAACTAGCAATTACACCCCTAGGTATCTAGGACATGTCAATACAAAAACTTGTACACGAATGTTCCTAGAAACGTTGTTTACAATAGCCAAAAAGTAGAAACCATCCAAATGTCCATCAACAGATGGATGAATAAATAAAATGTGTTATACTCATTCCATGGAATATTATTCTGCAATTAAAAAGAATGAAATGGGCTGGGCGCGGTGGCTCAAGCCTGTAATCCCAGCACTTTGGGAGGCCGAGGCGGGCGGATCACAAGGTCAGGAGATCGAGACCACAGTGAAACCCCGTCTCTACTAAAAATACAAAAAATTAGCCGGGCGCGGTGGCGGGCGCCTGTAGTCCCAGCTACTCAGGAGGCTGAGGCAGGAGAATGGCGGGAACCCGGGAGGCGGAGCTTGCAGTGAGCCGAGATCGCGCCACTGCACTCCAGCCTGGGCAACAGCGTGAGACTCCGTCTCAAAAAAAAAAAAAAAAAAAAAAAAAAAAAAAAAAAAGAATGAAATGTTCATACATGCTACAATGTATATGAATCTTGAAAATATTCTGCTAAGTGAAAGAAGCCAGACACAAAGGACCACATAATGTAGGATTACATTTATATGAAATGTCCAGGATAGGCAAATACATAGAGACAGGAAGTAGATTGGTGGTTGCTAGGAGCTGGGGTAAAAAGGGAAGTGGGAACTGACTGCTAATGGGAAAGGGGTTTCTCTTCGAGGTGTTAAAGATGTTCTAAAGTTGTGCGGTGATGCTTGAATAACTGTAAATATACTAAAAACCACTGAATTGGTTTTTAAATAAGTGAATTGTATGATATGAGAAGTATATCTCCATTAAACTTTCTTTTAAAAGCACTATTTGATGTGAACAGTATAGTTGCCAATTAAGGACCTCAGAGGAAGGGGTTGACTGCTCAGATCACTTCCCTGTTTGTTCTAGATTAGTTCTGCTCAAGTCTTGAGCAAGGCAAAGATTCAGATGGGGATGTTGGTAACTCCCAACAACATTAATTTCATTAGGTTTACACTTGATCAGAAGATCTGGCTGCACAGCACAGCCTCATTTAATCCTACCTGACACAATTTATTGCTCCTACAGTCTGTTATCCCAGGGTCACCAGCCATCTCCTAAACTGTGCAGATAGATGCCTCTCAGTACCTCAAATGTTATCTAATCTGTCCCCACCTCATACTCTCAAATAAGTGGCTGCCTAATTTCCTCTGCCATGGGTAGGAAAATAATGCTCCTCAAGCAAGAACTATATGACAGGCACTGACTCATTTAATTCCTAAAGCAATGCTGTGAAATATGTACTAATATCATTTTCATTTTACAGATCAGGAATCTGAGTCATGGAATGGTAATTTTCCAAGGTCACAAAACTAGTCAGTAGCATGATTAGGATTCGAGCCCAGACTAGTGCCAACAGCAATGTGTTTAATCAAAATGCTGTGCTGTGTTCCCAGAAAAGCCCTTTCACATCCTTCCTAGTCATTCTTCCCAAGTTTTATACATTTGCAGTTATCTAGTGAAGAGCAGCTCCGTGTCTAATTCACTTTGTTTCCATTTCCCTCCCCCTCCACGCAACATAGTTTTCATATCTTTAAATTCACTGCTCTGACAACCAGAGCCCATCATTGGTTTCTATATTATCAGTTTACCCAGTCTCCTATCTTTGTAGCACAATGTAGCAATTTCCACTTTGTAGCACAAAATTCCGTGCAAAAATTCAGTGCAAAACTGGGCCCCCCCTCCACCTCTAACTCAACTGTCCCTTTCCAGTACTTCAACCCTCCCATATTTTTCAACACTATTTCCACACCAATAGCCACCCTCACAGCCATTAAAGAGGTCACAACAGTTGGGGTTCAGGGGACATGAAACAAGGGAAGGCTTCATAGGGAAGATCGCACCTGTCCGGGAGCTCGGCTCTTAAGACGCGAGTCTGCCGATGCTCCCGGCCAAATAAAAAAACCTCTTCCTTCTTTAATCCGGTGTCTGAGGAGTTTTGTCTGCGGCTCGTCCTGCTACATTGGTCCCTGAAGGACAGGTAGAAATGGAGGGAACCTTCCAAAAGAAGAATATATAAGTAAATGCATGAATAGCCAAGTGTCTAAAAGCAGACTTTGGGATTTGAAAGTTTGGGGGGGAAATCCCAGGCCCACTAGCTGTATCATCTTAACCAATTTACTTAACTTCTTTAAACTTAAGTTTAAATTTTAAAAAATCTAGATAATAATGTCTGCCTTTCTGGGGGTCTTGAGGATTGAATGAAATCATATAAAACACAATCTCTCAATCAAGAAAAACAATCACCAATAAAGCAGTAAACATCAGTCATTCTTGGCAACCAGTAGTAGTTAACTTTGCCAGTGTTGGTGAATTTGGGAGAATAGCCTGGGAAAATAAATTCAGATCAGACCAAGGTAGGTATTTAAAGATTATGAGTTTGGAAGAAAATAGGCAATAGAGTTATCAAAGTTTGTGTGGGAGGAGAGAATGAGAGGGGGAATGAGAAGGGGAAAGGGAGAGAAGTTCGGGGGGAGAGAGGGAGGAGAGAACGAGACGGGAAAAGTGAGAGAAGTGTGGGGGAGAAAGGGAGGGAGAGAGCCAAAAAGAGAGAGGGAGAAAAAGGAAAAGAGTTAGCCGGACCTGGTGGCTCGTGCCTGTAGTCCCAGCTACTCTACTCGGGAGGCTGAGGCAAGAGAATTGCTCGAACCCAGGCGGCGGAGGTTGGCAGTGAGCCAACTTCATGCCACGGCACTCCAGCCTGAGCCACAGAGCCAGACTCCGTCTCAAAAAAAAAAAAAAAAAAAAAAGAAATAAAAAAAAAAGGGAAGAGGGAGAAGGGTAGAAGGATTGCTATAGGGAATGGTCAGAACTAAGCAAGTTACTCAGTATTTCTTTGTAACTCATTGATGTTATGTTTATTGTCTAGCACTCTCATTACACTTTGAGCCTCATAAGAATACGAAACATGTCCATTTTATTCTCCACTATATATACAGAGCCTTGCACAATCCTTGGCACACAGTGACTACTTGATAAATATTTATTGAATGAATCATGATAAGGAGGAGAGGGAACCAAAAAAATAAAGATTCCGAGAATTCAAGATAGGCGACTGGGAGAATACAAAAGTTTGGAAGTGCAGAGGAAATAATGAGTTTAAATTTTGCACGTACAAGTTTAAGAAGCCTATAGTGCACTCGTGTTCATGTTTAGCAAAATTCATATGTGTAACTGGACCTCAGATAAGCGGTGCGGGCTTGGGATAGGTTGTTAAGATTCATTAGCATACGGGTAGCAATTTACATCACCCTGAAGAAGGGAGGCTTTAAAAGGGGGGATGCACCGGAAGTGACGCCAGTCAGAGGTTAGGTTAGCGGAAAACGGAAGCAGAGTGGCCGAGAAGCAGCTTCCGTTAGCACTACCTTAAAAGGAAAAGAGCCAGATAAAGAGAAAGGTTAAAAGTATGAGAAAGTGCAGAAGCCACTGGTCTCAGGGAGACAGAGAAAGACACCAAAGAAGAAGTCACTATTATGAGGGACCACACACCAGCCACTCAAGGTAAAACTACAACATCTAATTAATTTGCCATTTAAATCAGAAGTCGTTGGCGGCTTTGGGATGAGAGGTTTTTAAGGGGTGTTGGGGAGCAAAGCCAGATTGCCGTGATAGTTATATTGCTTGAGTTTGAATCTCAACTAGTCTGTTACCGTAGGCAGATTCACTCCATCTTAGCTGTAAAATGAAGATTATAAAATAATAGCAATTACCTCAGCATTGTTATAATAAGTGGATATATGTAAAACTGATTAGAAAAGCACCTTACATACAGTCAGCGCTTCACATTTTAGTTATTGTTAGAATACTTTGCAGAATAAATAGCCCTTAAAAGGTGGTGAATGGCACTGTGAACTTAATTTTTGTTGGTGTCTGCAAGACATTGTAAAATGCCAGAATGGGGAAACTAGATGAACTTTTCCTGTTGAATATGGCTAGGTTAAAATGAAACAGTAATTTTAGGCATACTGCCAAAACATAGTAATTCAGTGAGGGTGATCCTTCCAGAATGTTCCAGAATGCTAAATTGTTCACTATTCATGCACGCCTTTCCCCAAGCTCCGCCCATTTATCCTATAGGCTACGGAATAGGAGGTCTCGCATTTCGAATTGGTCTCCAGAGGACTTTGGCTCCGCCTCCTGGGGCAAAAAAAGTCCCTGTAATTGAACACTTTCATTTTTGCTTGTCCCCAGGCTTGTCGGTAGAAAACTAAGGGACTTTCCTTTTGAGTATCATGTTTACAAAAGCGAAGTGGTTTTTAAATTTTAAACTAAGTAAGTATCAAACAAGTAGATAAGGCGGATGGGAGGGATCTGCAGGAACTGAAGGGCGGTGGAACTTAAGGTTGGAACATCGGTGTGCTTTTAACGACGGACCGAGCTACTTCCGGGAGAGAATGGGAGGGTGGAAAATTCTGTGCGTTTGGCGGGTTTCGCTCTCTTCATAAGTATTGATCATTCCGCAGCTGTGGGGGCCGGACACGTGAGGAGGTAGTGACGCCGCCACTGCCGGAACACGCTGCTGCAGGCTCCCCGATGGCCATGTCTGTGGTGAGTGCTTGGGCTGTGGCAGGTCTGCTGGGCGCCGGACTCCAGTGGCTGATTGGAGGGACTCCGGGGCGGTCTGGTTGCTGCTCACGTGGATAGGTGACGAATCACGGCCCGGCTCTCTGTACTGCGGGGCGGGGCCCACGTTTTGCTGCCCGCCTTGCCGGCCCCAACCCCGCCTGTTTTGCTGTCGCTTTCTGGTCCCGGAAAGGACCCTGAGCTGCGAAATAGCGAGAGGCGGGGGTTTGGGGTTTGTTGTTTATGGCTTGCAGTCTCTTTTTCTCGATTATCTTCCTCTCTAAAAATCACTTTCAGTTACCTGACAAACTGGCGATTCATTGTTCTTAATTCTGTAATAGACTGGGCCCCGTAAATGAATGAGAAGGAAGGTATTCCTTAATTCTCCGGCACGAACGCCAACAGCGTTGCTTTCTTCGGTTTCACGGTTCTTATGCAAACAGCAGTGAAAGTTCACGTAATGTGGGAAAGTTTCCTAAGTGGAGCTGCCAGTTTTTCAAGTAGTTGAACTACTTTGGGGTGTGTGTGTGTGTGTGTGTGTGTGTGTGTGTTCCGTTCAACAACTTTGGAGTTTGGCCCTAACATCTCACTTGGAAAAGAGAAAACACTTGCCTAGCTTATTCAGTGGCAGTTTTCGCCGCTCGCTCTCCTTTTCTAAGGGTCAGGTGGTGTCATTTTCATTGCCGTGAATGTTTGTAAAATATTGAAAGTCTAAAGTACTTAGTTGCCAAGAAAAGATTATAAATTTATATGTAGAGACTGAAAAAGACTCAGATTCATTGAGAAGATTATGTCCTAAAGACATGCACTTAAAGTTAGTGAAAAATTTTAAAATTGCAAACTTTAGAGTCCAGCCTTTAAAATGTCTGAATTTATATGAAAGAATGTGGACTATATATAGAACTACATGGTGGTTGAAATAAATCATCAGCTTCTGTCAGTGGTTTTGTGTTTGTGAGGGGTTGAAACGGTTGGTAATCTATACTTCCGGAATTTTTCTTGTAGGATTTTAAAACTTATGTAGATCAGGCATGTAGAGCTGCTGAGGAGTTTGTCAATATTTACTATGAGACAATGGATAAAAGAAGACGGGTGAGTGTTATAGACTCTACTACTGTTTTTAGACTACTACTTGTTATTAAATACCAGGTCGTGTCTGGAGCCAGCGTTTCATCTGCCTTGCATAAGTGGTAACTGTGGACTTACCCTTTAAAAGCAAATTGCTCAGGGAAGGATTGGTATGGCATTCATGGGAACATGGGCTCTGGAATCATATCCCAGGTTTACCTTTACCTAGTTTTTTAACCTGGAGCAAGCTGTCATTTTCCCTCAACCTCATTTTCTTTTCAGGTTGGTAAGTATGAATTAATTAAAATACCGCACTTAACATTGGGCCCAGCATATATTCACTTAAATATGTTTCCTTTTCTTAGTTCCATCAGTTAACCAATATGGTTAAGGTAGTATTAGTGCTAATGGAGGGGTCGGTCATTACCGGGAATATTTCCTGATTCGTCCCTTTTATTTCATATATTTATAGGTAATTTCTGATTATGGTTCAGAAGTATAGCTTACACCCACAAAAAGTATGCATGTAGCATGGATAATATTAAGTCCTCAGCAGATCGAGATTTCATCAGCTTTTTCATTGCAACTTATCCCTGCACCGTATCTTTTAAGTAATTATGTCAGTATGTAGTCAAGTGAGTCTTGCCTAGGTCTCTTACCAGCATAGAACTGTGCTTTGGAGAACTACTTCTATCCTGCAGCTGCCAAAGTTAATACCCTATCTCTAAAAACCTATTTTTTGTATAAAACCCATTTATTAAACATGGGATTTTATATATATATATATATATATATATATATATATATATATACTTTAAGTTCTGGGATACATGTGCAGAACGTGCAGATTTGTTACATAGGTATACAGGTGCCATGGTGGTTTGCTGCACCCATCAACCCGTCATCTACATTAGGTATTTCTCCTAATGCTATCCCTCCCCTAGCCCCCCACCCCCTGACAGGCCCGGGTGTGTGTGATACTTCCCTCCCTGTGTCCATGTGTTCTCATTGTTCAGCTCCCACTTATGAGTGAAAACATGTGGTGTTTGGTTTTCTGTCTCTGTGTTAGTTTGCTGAGAATGATGGTTTCCAGCTTTATCCATGTCCCTGCAAAGGACATGAACTCATCCCTTTTTTTAATGGCTGTATAGTAGTCCATGCTGTATATGTGCCACATTTTCTTTATCCAGTCTAACATTGATGGGCATTTGGGTTGGTTCCAAGTCTTTGCTATTGTGAATAGTGCTGAAATAAACGTATGTGTGCATGTGTCTTTATAGTAGAATGATTTATAATCCTTTGGGTATATACCCAGAAGTGGGATTGCTGGGTCAAATGGTATTTCTGGTTCTAGATCCTTGAGGAATTGCCACACTGTCTTCCACAATGGTTGAACTAATTTACACTCTCACCAACAGTGTAAAAGCATTTCTATTTCTCCACATCCTCTTCAGCACCTGTTGTTTCCTGAATTTTTAATGATCACCATTCTAACTGGCCTGAGATGGTATCTCATTGTGGTTTCGATTTGCATTTCTCTAATGACAAGTGATGAGGCGCTTTTTTCATGCTTGTTGGCCACATAAATGTCTTCTTTTGAACAGTGTCTGTTCACATCCTTCACCCACTTTTTGATGGGGTTGTTTTTTTCTTGTAAATTTATTTAAGTTCCTGTAGATTCTGAATATTAGACCTTTGTCAAATGGATGGATTGCAAAATTTTTCTCCCATTCTGTAGGTTGCCTGTTCACTCTGATGATAGTTTATTTTGCTGTGCGGAAGCTCTTTAGTTTAATTAGATCCCATTTGTCTATTTTGGCTTTTGTTGCCATTACTTTTGGTGTTTCAGTCATGAACTCTTTGCCCATGCCTATGTCCTGAATGATATTGCCTAGGTTTTCTTGTAGAGTTTTATGGTTTGGGTGTTACGTCTTCTAAGTGTTTAATCCATCTTGAGTTAATCTTTGTATAAAGTGTAAGGATGGGGTCCAGTTTCAGTTTTCTGCATATGGCTAGCCAGTTTTCCCAACACCATTTATTAAATAGGGAATCCTTTCCCCATTGCTTGTTTTTGTCAGGTAAAAACCTATTTTTTAAGGCAAGAGATAAAAGAAGTTTCTTGTACTGATATTTGATGTCAGGGAAAAGGGATGTAACAATGGATGTTTACTGTGCCTTGCCTTGAATGTGTATTGTACCTTATTGCTTTCAAAAAATAAAGTAGAAAAAAAAAGACAACATAGTTTATTACCAGTGTCAAGGTATGTGTTGACTTTTTTTTTTTTTTTTTTTTGAAATGGAGTCTCACTCTGTCGCCCAGGCTGGAGTGCAGTGGCACGATCTTGGCTTGCTGCAACCTCTGCCGCCCAGGTTCAAACGATTCTCCTGCCCCAGCCTCCCGAGTAGCTGGGATTACAGGCATCTGCGACCGTGCCCGGCTAATTTTTGTAGTTTTAGTGGAGATGGGGTTTCACCATCTTGACCAGGCTGGTCTTGAACTCCTTACCTCGTGATCCACGCACCTCAGCCTCCCAAAGTGCTGGGATTACAGGCGCGAGCCACTGTGCCCGCCCGGCCTTTTAACCCAAATTACATTATAGAATTATAAGCTGATAGTGTGTCTTGTGACCCCAGAGTTTTAACTGTTGAATTTCTGCCTCATTCGGGCCTTAACTTATTTGACTTATCAAAGTCTCTGCTTTAGCAAGTACTCATGATTCTTTTGAACTAAGTACACTAATAGAGTAGTACTATAGCCGAGCATGGTGTGACATGCCTGTAACCCCAGCTACTTGGGAGACTGAGGCAAGAGGATTTCTTGACCCCAAGAGTTTGAGACCAGCCTGAGGCAATAGAGCGGGACCCTGTCTCAAGGTTTTTAAAAAACAGAATAAATTTTAAGAAAACACAGACCTCTTCTCTAAAAAGTGGAAGTAATGAACTAATTCTTTCTAACACATGCAAATATTAAATGTTTCATATATATAGCCACTAGCATTAAAGGTTACAGGTAGGGCTTGATCAAAAACTTTGTTAATTCTCATAATTACAAAAGGAAGACACACTAAAACTGGCTTGGAGCTGCATATGCTTGGAATTTGTGACCATTTAATTCATTTTAATACAGAAAGCAGAACTTAATTGGGTGCAAGGTTTTATTGTGTCTAAAGTGAAATGTGAAAAAATATATTTTACTGCCTAGTTTATAAAGAGTAAGATGATATTTATTTAAGGCCAAGATTATAAGACAGACGTTTTGTTCACATTGGTTTCCAGTGGAGATGGAGCAAGTGGAGTGGAGATGAAGGTAGAACTACAAAAATTGTTTATATACAATCTGTAATATTTTAATCCATTTCTATAAAATTTTTATCTAGAAGCAGAATTATTTCCCTTTTTAAAATTTGTCTTTCTTTTTAGGCACTAACCAGGCTGTATCTGGACAAGGCCACCTTAATATGGAATGGAAATGTTGTTTCAGGGCTGGATGCCCTAAATAATTTTTTTGACACATTGCCTTCTAGTGAGTTCCAGGTCAATATGTTAGATTGCCAACCAGTTCATGGTAAGATCATGATCTTTCAAGATGCTTCCTTTGTTTTCCTTTAGTAAGCACTGAGCTTTTACACCAAAAGCAGCGAGAAACTTTTAGTGGTAGAACTATTTACTTATTTGAGCAAGTTAAATATTATGAAAAATTTAACTGTCCAGTCAAACTTTGGTCTTCCTTCAGATTCTTTCCACTACTAGGTTTTGATGGATTGTGTGATTTTGGCTTATTAAAAGTTGTATGTAAAATTGAGATTAAATGTGACTTTTGTAAATAGAGGGGAAAGATTATCTGATTTCTCGAAATAGTTGCCTGCTGGACCCTGAAATGTCTCCAGAGTACAATTATACCGTATCTCTGATTAATGTGTTTCAGTATCTTACAATCTATTAATATTTCACAGAAATTTACTCTGTTATGTGAAAGGATGACTTTTGACAAGACAATTTGATTCCAGGTAGATGGATACAGTTGAATATTACCTCTAGGTGGGGTCCTAAGTGCCTTAAATTGTAGTTTAGGGTGATTTTTTTTTTTTTCCTTTATAATTTCTGAAAAGAACAATAGTGTAAGAAGCAAAACATGAATAAGCTCTGTTAGAAAACTGAAATATTAATTCTGAAATATTTATATATATATATATATGAAGGAAATGGTCCTATGCTAGATATAAGCCCCCCTCATTTTAAAACTAGAGTATCCCAAAGTTTTCTGGACTGAAAATAATTTTAATATCTTTGAATGAGTATTTAGTTTTCTGGATTTGGGTATGCATGCTTAAGATTATGCTCAAGGGACAGAAAGTTTATGAAAACATTTTTAAGCATTAGTCCATAAACAGTGTATTTTAAGCCTAAAAATCTGCTTATTTAGAGATAGAAAATGACCTGTTCTCTTTTTTTAATGTGGGTAAAGAGCAAGCAACTCAGTCCCAAACTACAGTTCTTGTTGTGACCAGTGGAACTGTGAAGTTTGATGGAAACAAACAACATTACTTCAACCAGAACTTCCTGCTGACTGCTCAGTCCACTCCCAACAATACTGTGTGGAAGATTGCAAGTGATTGCTTCCGTTTTCAAGATTGGTCTAGTAGTTAAAGGGGCAAAAGTCCATTCTCATTTGGTCCATTAGTTCCAGCAACTGAAATTTATGTGAATTATTTTGATTGTAGAAGCACTAATAATATGTGCTGAAACTAAATTTCTTTAATATTTTCTATTCCTATCAGCACCTTTTCTAGCAGCTGCCAGTTTGGAGCATTGACCTCTAAGAGCTTTAAAGCTATTTTTTTACATGCCTTATATACATTCCAATAATGACATTCTTACAGTAATATTAAGCACACGATCTTGGTACTAACATACTCACTGTGAACCCAGCCTATTGCAAAAATAAAATCCTTTTATAATATTATCTATGGGATGTCACCACAATATAATGCTCTGGGAAGAAGTGAAGTTTTTTGGTTATTAGGTTAATTTTGTAGTAAAACACATTGCCTGTTTTCAGTTAACACTGGTAATGCCATTTTAATATATGACTTTTTCAAATCAGTTCAGTGAAAATAGTACAGATTTAGGTTTACATAACTACTCTGACATAGTGGAATTGCATATAGAGATGTTCAGTAGTCTTTTTTCATTTTAAGTGATTTTTTTATTTTGACATGTTTTCTTATGAAGTAAATTAATCAACTAGAGAGGTGCAAAACATTCTCAGTTGATATCTGAGTATTGGGTGCATTTTGTGGCTTAAAAACAAAGCTTCCTAAAAAGATTTTTCTTGGCAGCTTCAGGTCTATACATTTAGGTAATGAGTGGTAGTACAACTAATAGCTTTAACAGGAGAATAGGGAATGAGAAATAGAAATCCAAGGCTGAAGCCAAAAGTAAGGAGGGTGGCCAAATGGTAAACTGTTGGTACTTGTTTTCTACCTCCTAAAACTGTAGCTTATTTTTAGGATTTAAATCACTAAGTTAATAAGTATCCTTGCCAAATGATCATGAGTGTCATTTTTGTTCTAAGACTAATATTTTTAGATCTTTTCACTTCACCTCATACTTATCATCAATGTATATCTCCATTTATTCAAGAACTTACTGGGGTAAAATAACAGCAATAAACCTAACCTTTTAACAGAATCTAACATGAGAGTTGGAGTCAAAGCCATTGTTATCTTTTGGTGACACCCTTAAATTTTAAGTCTTCCATGTGAACTTTAGGCCCAAAGTTTCTTATGTATGACACATCCTCCAAATAAGTGATTTTTTCCCGGTGCTTTGTACTGTCAACTGCATTATCTTTAGTTATTTAAAGGTAGAATTATTTAATTTTGTGATTTGTTCTTCCATATGACATTGAGCAAATAGATCTGTTTTAAAATATGTTTCTGCTATGTGGCTAACTCATTGTCTTTTTAAAAAGAAAATGGAGAATAGCAAATCTTCATGATAATCCTCAAAAGAACAAAATGCTTAACTTTACCTCTCAATTTCTAAAGGTAAAAAACCTAGATTCGCTTTTGCTTAAACATTAAATATCTTTTCCATTTTTTAATGTTTATAAGCTAGATATGCCAGCTTTGTTTCTACATGGCAACCAAAAACTGTTTCTTTTCACTTAATTATAAAACCAGTAATTCATTTACTCTTGCCCAAAACTATACACTGTGTTTCTGTTATAGTAACAAAATAGAATTATGTAGAATTGTATGGAACTCAAATTTAAACCATGCTTCCTTGTGGTACTGATCGAAACTTACACATTTTATTCTACTCATAGTGAGCTTATTCTTATTTTGGATTGATTTTCCAAAACCACAGCTTTAGCAGCAACAATCAGAATGCCCAAATGCTGTCCTTTCCCTTATGGAGAATAATGTCAAGTAAAAGCTGCATATAACTAGCAATAACTACATTGAACGGTGCGTATTGTTCACGATTGTTGTGTGTTTTAAGACTTGTATATAAATTGCTTTTTCCAAACTCTGTATAACTTTTAAATGGCTGGAACTACTCTTATAAGGACTAGACTGTATTTTTGACATGCTCTTATTTTTGTAACTTGAAAAAATAAAATTTTGCCTTGTGACAGATTTTCTCAAGCTTGTTTTAAGGTCTTTTGATTTTTGTTCTTAGGTTTCAGAATGATTACTTGTTTCTTTACAATATAAGGTTTTTCAAATTTAGAAAAAAATTACAGTAGTGTGTTGACAACAGTGGTTAACAACTTGGATCTTCCTTTTGTTCTTTCTGTAACCTGCCACATCTTTCCCATTTTCCTGCCAATTATTCACATTCCTGAGATCATCACTTGTTTGAGATACCTGTAGGTTATTGGCGAGAAGTTGGAAATCTTAACCTTGAGAAACCAGCTAAAATACTATATTCAGTAGGCAGTGAAACCAAAATACAGTTGATTTCCAGAAAAAATGGTTCATTAACTTTAATTCTACATTAAAAATGTGTCAACACTACTGGGTAAATAACAAAATGAAGGCAGAAATAAAAGTGTTCTTTGAAACCAATGAGAACAAAGACACAACATACCAGAATCTCTGAGACACATTTAAAGCAGTGTGTAGAGGGAAATTTACAGCACTAAATGCCCACGAGAGAAACTAGGAAAGATCTAAAATTGACATCCTAACATCACAATTAAAAGAACTAGAGAAGCAAGAGCAAACACATTCAAAAGCTAGCAGAAGGCAAGAAATAACTAAGATCAGAGTAGAACTGAAGGAGATAGAGACACAAAAAAAACCTTCAAAAAATCAGTGAATCCAGGAGCTGATTTTTTGAACAGATCAACAAAATAGACCGCTAGCAAGACTGATAAAAAAAGAAACCCCTGTGGGAGGGAATTAATTCAAAGAGAACTACAAACCACTGCTCAATGAAATAAAAGAGGACACAAACAAATGGAAGAACATTCCATGCTCATGGATAGGAAGAATCAATATCATGAAAATGGCCATACTACCCAAGGTAATTTATAGATTCAATGCCATCCCCATCAAGCTACCAATGACTTTCTTCACAGAATTGGAAAAAACTACTTAAGTTCATATGGAACCAAAAAAGAGCCTGCATTGCCAAGACAATCCTAAGCCAAAAGAACAAAGCTGGAGGCATCATGCTACCTGACTTCAAACTATATTACAAGGCTACAATAACCAAAACAGCATGGTACTGGTACCAAAACAGACATGTAGACCAATGGAACAGAACAGAGCCCTCAGAAATAATACCACACATCTACAACCATCTGATCTTTGAGAAACCTGACAAAAACAAGAAATGGGGAAAGGATTCCCAATTCAATAAATGGTGCTGGGAAAACTGGCTAGCCATATGTAGAAAGCTGAAACTGGATCCCTTCCTTACACCTTATACAAAAATTAATACAAGATGGATTAAAGGCTTAAATGTTAGAACTAAAACCATAAAAACCCTAGAAGAAAACCTAGGCAATACCATTCAGGACATAGGCATGGGCAAGGACTTCATGTCTAAAACACCAAAAGCAGTGGCAACAAAAGCCAAAATAGACAAATGGGATCTAATTAAACTAAAGAGCTTCTGCACAGCAAAAGAAACTACCATCAGAGTGAACAGGCAACCTACAGAATGGGAGAAAATTTTTGCAATCTACCCATCTGACAAAGAGCTAATATCCAAAATCTACAAAGAGCTTAAATTTACAAGAAAAAACCCCATCAAAAAGTGGGTAAAGGATATGAACAGACACTTCTCAAAAGAAGACATTTATGCAGCCAACAGATACACGAAAAGATGCTCATCATCACTGGCCATCAGAGAAATGCAAATCAAAACCACAGTGAGATACCATCTCACACCAGTTAGAATGGCGATCATTAAAAAGTCAGGGAACAACAGGTGCTGGAGAGGATGTGGAGAAATAGGAATGCTTTCACACTGTTGGTGGGAGTGTAAACTAGTCCAACTGTTGTGGAAGACAGTGTGGCAATTCCTCAAGGATCTAGAACTAGAAATACCATTTGACCCAGTGATCCCATTACTGGATATATACCCAAAGGATTATAAATCATGCTGCTATGAAGACACATGCACATGTATGTTTATTGGGACACTATTCACAATAGCAAAGACTTGGAACCAACCCAAATGTCCATCAGTGACAGACTGGATTAAGAAAATGTGGCCCATATACAGCATGGAATACTATGCAGCCATAAAAAGGGATGAGTTTATGTCCTTTGCAGGGACATGGATGCAGCTGGAAACCATCATTCTGAGCAAACTATTGCAAGGAACAAAAACCAAACACTGCATGTTCTCACTCATAGGTGGGAATTGAACAATGAGAACACATGGACACAGTGTGGGGAACATCACACACCAGGGCCTGTTGTGGGGTGGGGGGGGGGGGGAGGAATAGCATTAGGAGAAATACCTAATGTAAATGATGAGTTAATGGCTGCAGCATACCAACATGGCACATGTATACATATGTAACAAACCTGCACATTCTGCACATGTACCCTATAATTTAAAGTATAATAAAAAAATCAAAAATATATATCTATGTCAACAGACCTTTTTGGAGGGGAATGAGAAGAAGCAATAGCCAGCCAGGCATGGTGGCTCACGCCTGTATTCTTAACACTTTGTGAGGCTGAAGTGGGTGGATCACTTGAGCCCAGGAATTGGAGACCAGCCTGGGCAAAATAGCAAGACCACTGTCTCTACAAAAGTAAGTTAGCAGGGCACAGTGGTATATGCCTATAGGCCCAGCTACTCAGGAAGCTATGTTGAGAGGATCACTTGAGCCCAGGAGCTCAAGGCTGCAGTGAGCCATGATTGCACAACTGCACTCCAGCATGGGCAACAGCAAGAGCTCATCTCCAATTTTAAAACAAAGTAATAGCTCTTAAAATTAAATATCATATTTTATCTCTTCAAAGATGCACGTATTTTTCACATTTTAACATCCCTGCAATTGGTATAGATCTTAAATTGATGCCATATCATAGTTGAGTCTCATTTCCCCTTTCTCAGTGGTAAAGTAATGGTGAGTCTTACAAAGGCATCTTAGGAGTTTTGCCTAGATAAAAATGGCTAGGAATCTACTTAGGTCTAAATTTGTAGGCGTTAGTGGAAGTAAAAGGCTGTAAGCTTACAAAAGTAATGATTCATGACTCAAATTCTGTCACCATGCCATTTGTATTTCATGAGTAGCCCGTATGGCTGTAAGAGCCACAGACTTCTCAGTGAATTTGAGTCATGGTAACATACTTTTTGGAAATCACCTAGTAATGTATAGTGTATCTATAAAGATAGTCCCAATAAGGTTCAAGGATAAGCACAGTGTTTGGAAAAGGAGCAGGAAGTCAAAAGCCAAGAAGGTACTGTGAATTCTTTTCTGAAATTTTGATAAATTCACTATTTGCCTGAAATTGGGCAGGAAATTTGGTAGAAGGGGATTCCATTTACGAATCTTTGTTGTAAGCGTGTGTTGTCCTTCCTGCCCTATGTGTGCTTTAACATAACCACACGTATTTAGGGGAAAATGGTAAGGCATTTTTGGCTTTTTGATTTTACGGTTGGCTCTGTATAATAAAAGTATTTCATCAAAACACTTGTTTCCATACTACTGTATTCTATTAATAAATGCTTACCTTTTGCCAAATGCAGCTTTCTTTACAAAGAGGTCTCGGTAACTCTCCGTCAGCTATGTAGATCAGTCTGGCTTCCTAGGGAAGCAGTAAAAGGTAGAAAAATGTATTGTTGGAATAATGTGTCAGATGGAGAGGTCTTAGGACACAACATAAATCTGGGATTGTGGTATATGTATTCTTTAGAGAGGTAGCTTTCAAAATTTTCATTATGACCCACAGTAAGAAGTATATTTTATATCACAACCCAGTATACGGATGCACAAATAAATCTATATATGTGGGGGTGTGCGTGTGTGTGTGTGTGTGTGTGTGTGTGTGTGTGTATAATGTCCAAAATAAAATGTTTACCACTTGTGGTGTGGTCCTTGCATTTTCTATTTCATTCTATCATTTTTTTAAATGCTGGTCATAAATTGCTCGATTGATTTTTTTACAACTTCCTAAGGGGTTGTACCATCAGTTTGAAAAACACAAAAATAGATCAAGCATATTTTCACTATCGCTTTTGAGTAGGGGTATAGGGCTGGCTTCCAATAGGTAGTGCCATATGTCAGTGATGTCACCCTGACTTTGAAGTAACCAAAACCTTCTTTCTTCTCTCAGATTTTTCATATTTGTTGAGGGCCATGAAGGGCAGCAGTGTTTGCCTCCCATTCTTTGGTTTGCGTGAGAAGTTCAGAGCTAAGAAAGCAAATGTTTACATTAGTCTTTAGGCAGAGTCTGGGAATAGAATGAGCGGCAATGAAAAGGAGTTGAAACGGAAGAAACTGTGCTATTTCAGGTGTCCAAAAAAGAAGTGAGAAGGCATTCTAGCAGAACCACTTTTGAACATGATCTGATATTATGTAAGCTGTATTTTGATAAATATTAAATAAATTTCATGTGTTTTTTTTTCCTTTTCCTCTCTCCTTGAACACCCCAAACATCTACATATCAACTCCCCTTGTTTGACAAAGGCTGCGGTGGTCTCTAAGGTGTAATCCTGGTCCCAGACCCAAAGAAGACCTGTGTTCTAAGGCCGTTCTGCCCCTAATGTGTTTTGTGACTTTGCACAATTCACTTACTCTGGGCCTCTCTCTTCAGCTATTGAATGGAGATACTATTTGTCCTATCTGGTCCACCAAGTGGTTGTGAGAATCAAAAAAGGCAACAAACGAAAATATTTAAGTGCCACGTGCTACACAAATACAATGGTTATAGTTTTTGGTTTGATGATTGGTTTCCTCCCTTCCCAAAATTCTGGTTTTCTTTATGGGTAAAATCAATTGAGAGTGACTGTTTCCTGCAGCCAGACACTCATTCTAAACCTTGCCCCTGACTTTACAAGATAGTTGTTAATCCAGCTCCGCAAAAAAAGTCTAGATTAGAGCTATAGAGATGGTTATTTTACTGTTAAAAAAAAAAAAAAAAAAAAAAAAGGATTCAGGGCCCTAAAGGAAATTTACAAATGTATTTTCAAGTAGTCTTTCCGTAACCAGAAAAACAAAATTGACTGTAACATTATTCATCCCAATTCTCTTGCTCAAGGGCAGGAAATTGGCAATAGATGCCTGCAACACTTAACCAAGCCCAGGTACCACAGTCTGACTTGGAGACCTGAGCTGCCTGAGGTGACCAACAAGCACTTTGTTTTCCTGACTCTTTTGTGTTGTTTCTGGAAGAGCTTCTGGAAATGATTTTTCTAATGTACTAATCTGTCCATCTGCGGTATCCAGGATTCCCAATGGTCTGGGCTCAATCTCAGACCTAATAATTAATTGGCTTTGGATGTTGCTGAGGAGAAAAGACAAGCCTGGGAGAAGGGATGGAAGGAGTAATTAGCTGGGAGAAGGTGAGGGAGAAGGGTAGGTAGGGACAGTTGGGAAGACACTGCTTTGCAAACAATTGAAAATAAAAGGAGAGGAAGACAGGAGAGAGAAATTAGGAAAAACAGCCTCCCCAGACAGGTAATTTATAATAACTGGGAGGAAAATGAGAACTGCAGCCAAAAATATGTATACACTCACAAATCCCTGGAAGGCCAGTGGCAAAACTAGGAACTAGGAGACTTCCTACCTCCATGCCCCTTTCTCCCACCCTTCTTGGGCCCTATATTGCTATGCTCCCCAAGGCCCGCACTGTTGTAGACTCTAGACATAGCCTGCCCTCTTTTCAAATTCCTCAGGCCTCACTCTCTCCTTTCGAACTAAATCTATTAACTCATTACTGTGGAGGCAATAGGCTTTTATCTTGGGGTTGCATTTTGCCTGGAAGTATCTGGAACAATACCATAACTGAAAGGAATATTTCATTAGTCTTGGTGTCAGAAGCGTTTGAACCAGAGCAACTCCATCTTGAGCAGTGGCTGGGTAAAATGAGGCTGAAACCTGCTGGGCTGCATTCCCAGGAGGTTAAAGCATTCTAAGTCACAGGATGAGATAGGAGGTCAGCACAAGATGCAGATCATAAAGACCTTACTGATAAAAACAGTTTGCAGTAAAGAAGCCAGCCAAAACCCACCAAAATCAAGATGGCAACAAGAACGATCTCTGGTCCTCCTCACTGCTACACTCGCGGCATGATAGTTTACAAATTCCATGGCAATGTCAGGAAGTTACCTTATATGGTCTAAAAAGGGGAGGCATGAATAATCTACCCATTGTTTAGCATAAAATTTAAAAATAACCATAAAAATGGGCAATCAACAGCCCTCAGGGCTGCTCTGCCTATGGAATAGCCATTCTATTCTTTTACTTTCCGAATAAACTTGCTTTCTCTCTGTGGACTCCCCTTGAATGCTTTATTCCGCGAGATCCAATAACCCTCTTTTGGGGTCTGGATCTAGACCCCCTTTCTGGTAACATTGGCACTTCAGGCATATACTTTGTGTTTTAGGAACAGAAGGAGTTTGATTTGAGGATCAGAGGGACCTTTGGTGCCCTTCAGACTATACCTTGCAGAAAGCAAACTTCTATATATCATTTGTCATGAAACTATACATTAGCCCAACATACAGCCACCCAAATATCTCGCCAATTTTGCGTCATTTTGACTTTTGTTCGCTGGAATAAACGGCTTGCATCCCACTGCTGCTCTCTCACCTAGTCACTAGTGATCTGAGAACACCTCTAAACCCTGTTTCTGCCTCTTGCTTCTTATTAGCCTGCAGAGCCCCTTCAGCAGCAGCCTAAGAAAACTAGGAAGTATCGTGGTGTGGGATAATGGGGTTGGGCTCTGGAGTCAGACCTGGAGGTGAAATTCAGACCTGCCAGTTGCAGGCTGTGTGATCCTTTAGCAAGTTGCTAATCTGCCAGGGCCTCTGTTTGCTCATCTATAAAAGGGAGATGACCTCACAATAACCTTAGGAAATAGGTACTATTATCATTACCATTTTTCAAAAGAGGAAATCGAGGCTCAGAGTCACTTGTCCAAGGTCACTAAGCGGCAGAATCAGGATTCAAAACTAGACCTTTTTGATTCTTAACCACTTGATATTAAAAGTACAGGCAGTTCACAAATGGTAGTGATTACTAAAATTGTTGTGTTGTACATGCTTAGAGCCAAAATCGAAGGAGATTTAGCTGCCCATACACCCAGTGTATATATGTATGTTCACTCATTGTATGTCTTGGCAGCATCTTATTTCCTTATTCCCCTGACTGGGTAAACATGGAAAAGAAGCATATTCAAACATATGTGTGTGTATGTATCTATATATAGTAACTGAGGTGAAGCTTGGGCTAATATCTGGAGGAAAAAATACAACAGCATGGGTGAGAGCTTCTCTCACCCCTGCTCCTTGTGGGGCAGAGTGAACTAGCCCAAGTTGCACACCCTGTCGTAGAGGTGTCACAAGGTGACACCTTGCATTAATGCTGATCTGCTTATATACACCCATGCTGGCCTTTTCCTGGTGGTTAGAAAGAGTTAGACGTTGTGGCAGCTATGGACACTGCTCAATTCTCCCTTCAAGCAGGAACGTACCTTTCGTCTGTGAGCAGGGAAGTTAGCTGAGAACTTCTAGCTATAGCACATACAGGATTTGCACTATATTTGAACCAATGCCACGGTCTTCGAGGGCAGCCTGTAGTCAATGACTGAGCACAGTAAATGTACTCAAGTCTGGCCATTTCAGTCCAGTGTGGGGCTTCTCTCATGGGACATCTTCACTGCACAACTCTCTCTTGGATTGGGTGAGACTTTGTCAGAGCCACATCACAGCCTGCCTAATTCTGCTTTTGTCCTTCTTTCCCTTCACAAGTGTCAGATATACATCAAGGTCTGAATGCTTTCCTGCCCAACACTGCCTCTTTTTTTATCTTTCACAGATATTAACTATCCCCCAATAAAGCTCTTTGACTCCTAACTCTATCTCAATATCCGCTCACTGCTAGAGAACAAGAACTGACCCATGGGTTTTCGTTGCCTGTCTTTTGCTGAATTGAAGCACTGATCAATATTGAGAGTGAGTGGAAAGTGAGAGCCTGGTGGCTATCCTACTAACCTGCTTGGCCGTTACCATGGAAACATACACAGGGAAGGGAAAAAAAAAAAACAGGAGACAGGGACTCATGGCAAAACCCCACAGCCAGCCTGTGGGAGAGGCTTCCCAGCCACTTGGACAGAAGGCTTGGAGTCACAGCCAGTTGCATTTGGCCTTTTAAGGGCTGGAGTTGAGGATGGAATGGAGAGACACTTAAGCTGCCCAGGCCTGAGATATGGTGGCAGGGAATAGAGGATAGAGGGGAATGCTGGGTAATAGGAGTATATGGCCCACATTGCACTATTACTATTCACTAAGGGACCCCAGCTTCCTAGCATCTTCTCATCCTGGCAGCAAAATCCGCACTTAACCAACACTTTCCAAACAGAAGCCGACCTGCTAAAGATTTCTGTATACCCTGGCCTTCTGGCCCATCCTACCTCCCACTCTTGTCTTTGTGTGTCCTTGAATCATTGCTCCAGAACAGAGATTCTGAATCTGGTCTGGGGTCTATAGAACTGCTGGAACTTCCAGAGGGTGGTCTGTGATTCCCCCAAGGAAATTTTACAAATACTTATCTGGGAACAAGGGCCATAACTTTCATTGGAGATTAGGAACTTTGGGTTCAGGGAAAGTGAGTCCATTTTTATGGATTAAGTAGACAGTACTGGCACACAGTAGGTGCCCAAAAAATTGTTGCATAAATGAATGCATGACTAGAAAGAAGAAAATCAAGGTAGAAAAAATTAATTTAAGTGAGATAAGACATAAAACACTTAACACAGTACCTGACTCATGGTACTTGACACATGGTCAGTCTTTTCAACAAAATTCTAGTACTCCAGGCTGACTAAACAGTAAGCTACTTAACCATTTTCTGTCATTGGATATACCAATTTTTCTCCATTTTTTCTTATACACTGAGACATTGAACATCTTTGTACACATATTTTTGCACACGTGAGAACATACCTAGAGGATAAAGTTCTAGAAGTGCAATTGCTGGATTAAAGGATAAGCACATTTTAAATCTTGATTAAAACCACCAAATTTCCCTCCAAAAAGGCTCTACCATTTCATACTCCCACAAAACATATATGAGTGCTCATTTACCCACACTGTGCTTATTAATTTTTAGGAAGTTGCCAAACTCATGAATGAAAAAACATTATTGTGTTTTAGTTTATATTTCTTTAATTTTTAGAAAATATAACTCCTAAATGTATGCTTCAGTTATGACCTCCAAACTTATACTGTAAATCAACTGCCTACTCAAATGCCTGACAACTCTAATTTAATTTAATCAAAATCCTAAATTGGAGGAATTTTTAAAAGGTAGAACTAAAATATGGACAACCATAACATTTAAGATAGGAGAGCGTTAACATGTCCAAACTGACCTGATCTTATTCTCAAACCTGCTCAACCTATGCATTATCCAGTCTCTGAAAATGGCAACTCCATTCTTCCAATTGCTCAGACCAAAAACCTGGAACCATCCTGGACTCCACCCTTTCTGTCACACCCACAGATTCAGACACTTCTCACTACCTCCACCAATACCACCCTGGTTTAAACCACTATCATCTTTTGACTGCATTATTGTTCCAGCTTCCTACATGATCTTCCTGATCCCATGCTAACCGTCCCCAACCCCAGTCTATTCCAAGTATAACAGCAAGAGTGTTTCTTTAAAAAACACGATTCAGATCACAGCAATCCTCTGCTCAAAAACCCCCAATGCCTTTCCATCTCATTTTAAATAAAAGGTAAAGTATTTTCAGTGGCTTGCAAGGTCCCCACTGTCTGGCCTCTGCTGACTCTCTGGAACTCATCTTTCTCATGCTCACTCAACTTCAGCTGCTTGGCCTTTTTGCTGAATGTGGACCACTCTAGGAAAGACACCTATTTCTGGCCTTTACCCCTACTCACAAGGCTGTTCCACCAGATATCTTCCTTCATGCCTCATCCTCACACTTCAGTCCTTTTCTGCTCAAATGTCATATAATCAGAGATCCTCTCTACCTATCCTTGCTAAGGTAGCACACCCTTCAGCACCCTCTATCCCCCTACTTTGCTTATTTATTTTGTTATAATGCACTTTTCACCACTAGTATGTATCTTAATTTTCGCTATTTGTCTAAACCCACCAGAATGTAAATTCCAAGAAGGTGAGAATTTTGTATATATCATTCACGACAGAATCCTGAGCACCTATTACAGTGCTTGGCATGTAGTAGCTGCTCATTAAATACTTGTTGAAAAAATGAATGACCAAGATTAAGCATTAGTGAGGATGACCATTTGTAGTGCTTCGTCTGTGAACTGCCATTTCATGTCCTTTGCCTGTTTTTCCACCGAAGTTCTTTTTTATTTCTTACTGATTTTTGTAGGAGACCTTTAGAGAAAGTGGATTTGTTTTTTTTTTGTTTTTGTTTTTTTTTTTTTTTGAGACGGAGTCTCGCTCTGTCGCCTGGGCTGGAGTGCAGTGGCCGGATCTCAGCTCACTGCAAGCTCCGCCTCCCGGGTTTACGCCATTCTCCTGCCTCAGCCTCCCGAGTAGCTGGGACTACAGGCGCCCGCCACCTCGCCCGGCTAGTTTTTTGTATTTTTTAGTAGAGACGGGGTTTCACCGTGTTAGCCAGGATGGTCTCGATCTCCTGACCTCGTGATCCGTCCGTCTCAGCCTCCCAAAGTGCTGGGATTACAGGTTTGAGCCACCGCGCCTGGCGAGAAAGTGGATATTAATGCTTTGTTACCTGTTATAAATATTTTCTTTTTGTCACTTGCCTTTTTATTTTGTTTTTACTTTTGTCTGTTGTAATGATTAATTTTCTGTGTCAGTGTGACTAGGTTAAGGGATACCCAGATAGCTCATAAAACATTGATCCTGGGTGTGTCTTTGAGGGTGTTTCTAGAAGATAGTAGCATTTGAGTCAGTAGATTCAGTAAAGAAGATGCACCCTCACCCTCATCATCCAATCCATCGAGGGTCCAGAGAGAACAAACAAGTGGAGTAAGGGAAAATTCACTCTGTCTTCTTGAGCTGGAACATCCGTCTTCTCCTGCCCTTGGACATCAGAGCTTCTGGTTCTCAGGACTTTGGATTCAGCCTGAATCACACCACCATCTCTTCTGTTTCTCCAGCTTGCAGATGGCAGATCGTGGAACTTCTCGGCTTCCATAATCATGTGAGCCAATTCCCATAATAAATTCCCTATTCTCTATTTCTATCTATCTATCTATCTATCTATCTATCTATCTATCTCTATCTATCTGTCTATCTAGCTATCTATCTATATCCTATTGTTCCTGTTTCTCTGGAGAACCCTAATATAGCTGTGCAGCTATTTTATGATTTTTATCTGTTCCAGCTTGGCTTTTTTTTTTATTTATAACTTCTGGTGTTCATGGAAAGCTTAACACAGTATTCCCTACCCCAAAGTTACAAATATATGCTCTCATATTTTCAAGTACTTACATAGGTTTAGAGATGTTTGTTTTCCTCAAGCTTTTATAAAATCTTAGTTTTTTAAAAAAAAATCTTAGCTTTTTTTTTTTCCATTAGATATATGGTGTCAAGCAGAGCTCTAAGTTTATTTTGCACTTCTATCTTCTACATCTGTATGCTTGTGACCCTTAGGAAAACGTACGTGGGACCCACAGACATAACTGGGCAGCAAGCACTGAGTTCATCATTCCTATAATGGACCTTCCTATCAATTGGTGTGGTGGGAAAAAGTAAAATACCTTTGCCCACCACCACCCCCTTCTGGAGCCAGATGAGAAACCAAGGGATTAGGGAGCAAAGGTACCATTAGTTCCTTCATTCTCAGTCAATGTTGAAAAGCTTTTCTGGACGGAGGAGGGGCAAATGCATTCTTAGCATAACATATACTTGCAATAGTTTGGATGTGGTGTGTCCCTGCCAAAACTCATATTGACATTTGATCTCCAGTGTGTTAGGAGGTGGGGCCTGGTGGGAGCTGTCGGGGTCATGAGGGTGAATGAATCCCTTATGAAGAGATTAAGACCCTCCTGTGGAGGTGAGGGTGAGTTCTTCCTCTCACAGGAATGAATTAGTTCGTGTGAAAGTGGGTAGCTAATGTGAAATGTGATCTACAAATTGTATCACTCTGGTTCAGAGCTCTAAAATGGAGTTGGAAAGCCATTCTCAGAAGGACTACCTATACAACCTGCAACCTTGCAAAACAGGAACTTGCCTTGAACTTTGAACTGGGCTAAACCACCACAACAGCATCCTGGAAAACGGCTGAATTTTGCCAGTGCTGCAACTCCTGAACAGTGACAACTAATGAACTGTAGGCTCATTTACAAAGCCAGCCACCTCCACCAATGATATTTATTTCAAAACAACTTCTGTAATCACCCTGAGCATCCTTTTAAATATTGCTACTCTGCTTCCTCCCTCTGGCAGATAATTTGGCTTCTAGCTGAATTTGTGACTCCCAAATTGCAATTCCTAAGGCCTAATAAATGCTTTGTCTTGCTGTGTTGCAGTCGGTTCTTTTGCCTCTTCTTGGTTGACGTTAAATGGTGTCAGAAGTGGGATATGATGTTACTCTCTTACTGTGCATTCTGGTACTGCCACAGATTTGAGCACTGTACCTGCAGGAACTCCTTGTGTTCCATCACCTCCCTGACAGCTCCATACTCTGTTAGTGAGTCCCCTCTTTTCCCTGACCCTCCCAACTTGGTTTGAGGTTCATATCTTTATTGGGTGTTCTTCGTTGCCAGGTGTCCACAAAGGAAATTTTCCCCTTGTGGTGAGTATTCATGAGGGCTTTTGCTTCTAAGAGTATAGGTGCTGAGTCACCCCTTTCTGGGAATCTGTCGGTTTTTTGGTGCAAAAATTATAGTGCTTCATCTTGTGAATTTCTTTTTTGATGGACAAATATAACTGAAAGTGATCTGGAATTACAATGGCCAACCTGGTGATCTTTTGAATTTCTACAATGCATTTTCTTCCGCAAATAGGAGGGCTAAAAGAAATGACCAAATAGCCTAAATAGGATGTCTGCTTTAATTTGGTACCTTGAGGCATCTAAAAGATTCTAGGAATCCAAACTAGTGTCTGTAAAAGATAACAATGCTAAATTAATTCAAAGACTAAATTAGAAAAAACCCAGAAGCTTCTAAAAATGAAACAAATCTGGAAACGAGCACTCCTCTATTTGTCTTTGTCTTATGTCTCTTTCCCCTCCTAGCCCTAGCTATTCCATTTCACTGTCATCCTTAGCACCCTCTTTGCTTATATGGTAAAAACTTATTCTAAACCTGAGCAATTCCTCCTGGGCTTTCCATAAAGAGATTTATTGGATTGAGTCACTATTGGAATAAATATACCATTGGAAATTCTAATCATCAGTGGCCAAAAGATGGATCCTTTTAGACATCTTTCATTCTAAACAATTACCTTAGTTGTATATATGGGAGGATCAAATTTCTTTTAAAGGACATATAATAGTGTCATGCCTAGCCTTAGAAATTTTCTTGACTAAATTAAAGGGCAATCCTAAATGAAAGTTAAAATCTTTTGTATGCTCAAACTGTCTGCTTTGGAGCCCATGCAGGATTTACTTCCCCATCCCCACCACCCCCAAAAAAACACTTTACCCTATGGTCTAGGGCTGGGATTTGATGCTCTCACTGCCAGGTCCCAGGTTCGATTCCCAGTCAAGGAATCAGTCTCTGCTGATTAAATGCAAGAAAAGAAACATTTATTGAAAAATTGATTTGATATTTATGTGACTCTTAACTTTTTGGGGTATTCATTTGTTATTGATCCTCTTCCATCCGATGAACTTCTTTTGAGTTCTTGTCTTACCAACTTTCTCTTTTAATCCTTCATCTGTGGGTACATGGGATGGTCAGCTTTTGTGTGTAGACAGTCAGCTGAGAAGCTGAGATGTTAGAGAATATTGCTGGACACAAATGTGGGTTGTATCCCATTTGTGGCTAGCAAAACTGTCCTTTCTTTGAGCTGTCTTCGGGATGGTTCTGAGTCTTGTGAGGAATACTTTGCATTTGGCAATGCCTCATGTGTCCTTGGTTAGGTCATATCCTTGGTTAAAGCTTTTTGGTTCTGGTGAGTCATTTGAATGTCATCTTTGGGGGAAAAAAGTTCAAAAGCCAGTAATATTGACTGTTTGTCCTGGATGAAATCTGGTAAGATATTTGAAAAGATACCCTTTTTATAGGAACACTATAGTCAGAAATTGGCTAAATTAAAAGTGGATGTTCAGGCTATAATATTTTTAAAGGCCTTTCGGCTTTTTCTCGTTTAGATTCTGTTTTTGGGAATTTTTTCAGGCAACTGAAATCCCCTTTTCAATGATATGTTTGGTCCTTCTGTTTGCTCCCTTTCTTGTTGGCATGATTTTTGCTGAGAAAAAAAATGTAAAACTTCATTGGTCTTTCTGGGAAACTTAAAATTGGCTCCACAAATTGGCTCCGCTAGGACTTGTTGTTCCATTTCCTTCCACTTCTCCTCCTTCTTCCTTTTTGTCATCTTCAATTCCACATAACAAAATCTAGAGGAGACTTCTAGCAGCCCTAAAACCCCATTAAAAGGTGCACAGAGAAAGGTGCCACACAACTCTTTTTTAAGATCTTCTGTTTTCCTTGTGGAGCCCCAAGAGTCATGGACAGGTTCCTTTCAGATCTCAAGCTCTGGTCTCTTTTGCATTCAGTTCCCTGATCTCTCTGGCTTTGGGGGGTACCAAGGATTAGTTTATGCTGTGAGAGAAAACCTGACCTATGTGTGTTTGATGACTGGTGGGTCACTAGCAAGGGCTGCAGTTTTGAAGGTGGCTGACAGTGGTTATTTACAATGAATGGTTATTACTGCACAGGCTACTCATGGTTTTTTTTGCATGTTTAAATTTTTTTTTAAAAATGTGGTTTGCACATTTGCAGGCCATGAGAACATTTGCCTCTGAGGGATGACACCTGTGGTGAATGGGCTGATCACAGAGTGGGCTAATGAGTCTTGGGTCTCCCACCACCTTCTGGAAATGTCTTTGCAGCAAAGTACACTGTGGAAGCCTTGCGCAGCCCAGTCCTGTAGTGTTTCTCTATTATGGAGGACAAAGGATTCAGTGTAAAAATGGGATCCTTGATTTTGGGGGATCTGGATGCTCTGCCTTCCAACTGCTCCTGCTTTTCATATACATAAGTGTTAAGCCGTGGAAAGTGCAAATGTTTTGTTGGCCCTATTCTTTAATGGCTCTGCCCTGAGCTCAGTGGTCCAGTTGAAAAACAGAGACTAAATTAGAAGCCACCTATCTAAAAATATTAGTCTCAAAATATGGCTTTCTGGCATTTAACTGGTTATTTTGAAAAGGTTTCTGAATTTTCCTAGGCTCATTTGTATAATCCTATGGTTAATTCCTATTTATTTTGTGTTACATTGGTATCCGTTTTTAATCTTTTTCTAACTAACACACCCAAACTCTTTCTTGAAAATGCTTAAATTCTCTTCCTGTGCTTTGAGATGTAAATTTTCTACCCTCTTTTCTCTAAAACTCAGTAAAAGCTTTGCCCGTGTGGGACAGATAAACTTCAACTTGTTCCATTTACAGAGGCACAATTTAATCCAACTTTCTTTTTAAACTAGTGAATTTCACCTGTCGCGTAACTAATATTTTACAAAGCTATATAATGTTTATATTTTATGTATGCATGTGTACGTGTCTGTTTGTATATTGAATAAATGATTCTAAATTTACTTATAAATAAATGAGTACTTATAAATTAAATAACTAGGCCATATGCTTTTTGAATTCACGTGACTTTAGTAATTTTTAGTAAATAAAGCTAGTTTAAAAATTGTTGGTAAAATAAAATAGAAATGTCTTCAGAATTTTAGATATATTCACCTGAGTCTACCACTCAAACAAATGTATGCCATCTCTACTAGATGTTTTAAGGTCATAAAAATCTTGCTTCTGTGATCATTTAGAGGCTTGCTTGATTTGTCTGTGAGCTAAAGCTGTAATGGGAGGATGATGGACCTCCCTAAAGCCTTGTGCACATCTTTCTGTGAACTTACGTCTTTCATTTTCAGCCTTTAAATACTGGGGTCTAGACAGGTGGCCATGGTGAGGCTGGAAGACATAGGTATGTCCACAGTGCCCTGGACACAAGCTGCAGAGCAGAGCCAAACCCAATATGGTCTCATCCTCCCTGGCCCAGCTGTGCCCCCTGGCCATGCTGGGAAGGGTCAGATCCTTCAAGCATTGTCTTCACAGCTCTGTCCTCTGTCCTGGGCTCTGCACCTGATGTATAACATTAAAATTACTTAACTCCTATGTTTTACTCTAGAAATTTGGATTACCGAAAGTTAAAATTATAGTTAATATATGTAATTAAAACTACTGGATATAAGAGAAACAATTCTGTACACAGACTGCGTAAGAAAAGTAGGATGTGTTTTGGTAAGAAAGTTTATAAGAAAGACAAGTGAATGTGTTTTTTCTTAAAGGAAAAGTAATCTTTGTCTAGTTTAAAGGTGATTTAAAGGTTGTTTTTGTTGAAGGAATAAAAAAGAAAGATATAACTGAATGGATATAGAAAGTTGAGGAAAGAGAAAGAATGAAAAAAACTTGTAAGAGTTTATAAAAGTGTTGTGGAAATCTTATCTTATGTGGTCAGTCTAAGATTGGATGAATTTGTTTATAGGATTTTAGTAAAATTAGCTTTAGTATTAATAATACACCAATGCAAAGGTAGAATTTGATTTTCTCTTTTGAACAATATTTTTGTTTAGTAATAATAAACAGTAATAGCCTGGTTCAACTTTTGAGTAAATTGCAAAAAAGAGAGGAGTTTGCCTCGTGCTGTCTTTATTAGGTCATTTGATTATTTAGAAAACTGTTTTCTGTCAAAGAGTAAAAGTTTTTAGCTTTGTGAAGCCTTTTAATTATCACTCTGGCTAAATGAATGACTGTTATTTTACAGTGATCTGTGATCTTATTCTGATATCAAGTGTTTTAAATCTTTGATATTTGACAAACTTCCCAAAATGAAATTTAAAATTCTAAATTAAGTCTTTTTGACTTTAAACAAACTTTTAGACATTTTTAAAAGATCCTCTGAGAAAGAGTTCAATACCAGCCTGGCCAAAATGGTGAAACCCTGTCTCTACTAAAAAATACAAAAATTAGCTGGGCGTGGTGGCACGCGCCTGTAGTCCCAGCTACTCGGGAGGCTGAGGCAGGAGAATCTCTGGAACCCGAGAGGCAGAGGTTGCAGTGAGCCAAGATCGTACCACTTCACTCCAGCCTGAGCAGCAGAGCAAGACTCCGACTCAAAAAAAAAAAAAAAAAGGCCTCTGAGAGTTCAAGAAAACATATTAGGCTTATTTCATATGTTAAAATCAAGTGGAAATCATTGTCCAATAAGAAATGGTGTTTAACTTTGAGTTCTGTTTGTAGGGATGTTATTAATATGTGTTCCAAAATTGTGTGACATTCAAAAAATCTGATATGTCCTAGTAAATTGCTATATTCTGACGCTCTTTTTCTAAAAGGTCTTTGCAAATCTTAAAGTGTTGTGTCTTCAAGGAGGTTCATGGAAGATGGTCTGACAGATACTCTGAAATACAAAACTCTGCTTATGACATTGAAATTATTCAACTGTACTGGGTAAAATTTTTTTTAAAACTCTAATTTTAAAAGTTGCATTCATAAAATTGGTAACCCAACATTAAGCAGAACAAGAATTAATTACATGAGACTAAACTGATGAAGGACTGAAATGATTTTTATGACTTGTTGCTAGAACTATTGCTAAATGTTTTTATGGTTTTGTTTTCCAGAGTTAAGAAATATTTTTTCCCTCTTACGCTATTTTTACCTTATATCAATGGGTAATGTATACTTTTGTGAACAAAATTGAGACATTTACCTTTCTCTTTACCTGATTTATCTAGAATCTACACATTATTCATGAGTATTTTTATTTTATGGCAATACAGTTGTCTGCCTAAGTTCAATAAGAATCTGTTTTCTTCTGTGACAGGATACAATTGAGACACTGGTTATTTTACCAAGGTTTTGACTGGAATATCATATTTTTTAATGTGACCAGACTGCTTTGAGAAATTGAGATTGACTTTAAAGCCAATGGATGTGGAAAAAGACTGGCCTGGTACCTTGTCTGCACGTTCCCCTACAGGGTTCCTGACCTTTCAGTATTTAAAGAATGTCACTTTCTAATAGGTCCAGAAACCTCAAGGCATTTTGACGACTCTAACAAGAGAAGAATTCAGCTGGGTGTGGTGGCTCATGCCTGTAATCCCAGCACTTTGGGAGGCTAAGGTTGGTGAATTGCTTGAGCCCAGGAGTTTGAGACCAGCCTAGGCAACATGGCGAAACCCTGTCTCTACAAAAGATTACAAAAATTAGCTAGGTGTGGTGGCATGCACCTGTGAACCCAGCTACTCTGGAGGCTGAGGTGGGAGAATCACCTGAGCCAGGGAGGTCAAGGCTACAGTGAGCTGTGATCTTGCCACTCTAGCCTGGGTAACTGGATGAGTGAGACCCTATCTCAAAAAAAAGACTGGGTGACTGGGTGAGTGAGACCCTATCTCAAAAAAGTGTTAAAAAAAGAGAAAAAAAAAAAAAAAAAAGAGTGTAAAGACTGGGTGACTGGGTGAGTGAGACCCTATCTCAAAAAAGTATTTAAAAAAGAGAATTCACCCAATTCATACAAGTATTACAAGCACAAGTCCGATGGTGAATCCTTAGCTTGGCTTCCTACACTTAAGCTTTTAAAAATCAAATCTGGTATTTCCTATTTTTTAAAGTTTTGGGAGTAGGAAGGAAGAGCCTCCTGGGAAGGTGAGAATGAGAAATAAAAAAAAAAAAGAGAATGAGAAATAGGTATAGTTTTGGATGTGAAAAAGGTCCAAAAGCCCATTTCTTGCATAAAGCCATAAATAGAAAAGGGGAGAGAGACCACAGTGTGTTTGGAGAACTCAAGTAGTTAAATTTAAGGTGCTACAAAACAGTAGCAAAAGAAGTGGGTCGAGACTTTGTAAGCAAAAGCCAGATTGTAAAGGACCTTATATTAATATATCATGACCAAGCAGTGGGAAGAGCTCTGTTATCAATGCAATGTTGTGGGATAAAGTTCTCACTAGTGGGATTGGCCATATAACCAACTGCTTCCTAAGTGTTGAAGGAACCGATGGAGATAAAGCCTATCTTATGACAGAAGGATCAGATGAAAAAAAGAGTGTAAAGACAGTTAATCAACTGGCCCATGCCCTTCACATGGACAAAAACTTGAAAGCTCGCTGTCTTGTACATGTGTTTTGGCCAAAAGCAAAATGTGCCCTCTTGAGAGATTACCTGGTGTTAGTAGACAGTCCAGGCACAGATGTTACTACAGAGCTGGATAGCTGGATTGATAAGTTTTGCGTAGATGCTGATGTCTTCGTTTTGGTTGCCAATTCTGAATCAACACTAATGAATACAGAAAAACATTTTTTCACAACGTGAATGAGTGGCTTTCCAAGCCTAATATTTTCATTCTCAATAATCGTTGGGATACCTCTGCATCAGAGCCAGAATATATGGAAGATGTGGGGCACGTGCCAAAGGATTTCAGGCAAGATTACAGGAATTTCAGAATTTTGAACAAATCTTTGAGGAGTGTATCTTACAGTCAGCAGTGAAAACAAAGTTTGAACAGCACACTATCAGAGCTAAACGGATACTAGCTATCTATTTTTGTGAATAATATTATCTATGTTTGTGAAAAAACATAATGGATTCAATAAACATGGCAGCTGAATAGAAAAGGCATTATGCAGCAGAAGAGAGGGAAGACCAAATTGATAGACTGGACTTTATCTGAAACCAGATGAACCTTTTAACACTGGATGCTAAGAAAAAAACCAAGGAGGTCACTGAGGAGGTGGCAAACAAAGTTTCATGTGCAATGACAGATGAAATTTGTTGACTGTCTGTTTTGGTTGATGAATTTTGTTCAGAGTTTCATCCTACTCCAGATGTATTAAAAATATATAAAAGTGAATTAAGCATATAGAGGATGGTATGGGAAGAAATTTGGCTGATCAATGCACCAATGAAGTAAACACCTTAGTGCTTCAGTTCCAGCAAGAAATTATTGAAAATTTGAAGCCATTACCTCCAGCTGGTATACAGGATAAACTACATCCAGTGATCCCTTGCAAGAAATCTGATCTCAGTTATAATCTAAATTACTATAAGTTATGTTCAGATTTTAAGAAGATATTGTGTTTCATTTTTCCCTGGGCTGGTCTTCCCTTGTACCTCAATTTTTGGGCCCTAGAAATGCTCAAATGGTGCTCCTAGGATTATCAGAGCCTATCTTTCAGCTCCCTAGATCTTTAGCTTCTACTCCCACTGCTCCTACCAGTCCAGCAATGCCAGATAATCATGAGGAAGAACTCATGATTACATTGGTAACAGGATTGGCTTCTCTTACATCTAGAACTTCCATGGGCATCGATATTGTTGGAGGGGTGATTTGGAAAACTATAGGCTGAAAACTCATATCTGTTTCAATAACTATGTATGGAGCTTTGTATCTTTATGAAAGACTGTCCTGGACCACCCATGCCAAGGAGAGAGCCTTTAAACAGCAGTTTGTAAACTTTGCAACTGAAAAACTGAAGATGATTGTTAGCTCATGAGTGCAAACTGCATCTACCAAGTAAAACAACAAATGGCTACCACTTTTGCTCACCTGTGCCAACAAATTGATATTACTCAAAGAAAACTGGAAGAAGAAATTGCTAGATTACCCAAAGGAATAGATCAGTTGGAGAAAATACAAAACAATTTAAAGCTCTTAAGAAATAAAGCTGTTCAACTTGAAAATGAGCTGGAGAATTTTACTAAGCAGTTTCTACCTTCACACAATGAGGAATCCTAACAATAGAGATTGATTTGGGGACCATGATAGGAGGAAATGAAACTTGTAAGATCGGGACAGTTGTTATTTTTATGAAATGACTTCAAATATGAATTTTACTAACTGTACCTAAATAGCAAAGCCCTATGTAGATTCTGGTAATGATCTATCTCAGTGTATTTGTATTTTTGAAGAGTGTTATGTCCTTAGTTTTAATTTTGGGTAAAGAAAAAACTAAAATATGGAATTAGTTACAAGCAACAGTACCAACTTATGTGACCCCTGAGGGGTGGGACTGTGAGCTCTTAATTTGTTTTAGATTCTGAAAAACTCTGCTTCCTGGCATCCAGGAGTTAGAGATTCAGCTTTTCATCTTCTTTCTCAAAACTAATTTTTGATGCTTTCTTTCCTGGGAATAGTCACTTTTTAATTTTATTTAATAAACTGCATTGCTGGAACCACACACAAAAAAGTTTCAGCAAAGCCAACTTAAAAGGAACATATATGACCAATCATTATTTTTGCTATACTTTATGCAAATCAGGCCAAGTATGGTAAGACCAAAAGTTATTTTGCAAATAGCTTGGCCCTACTATGATTCATCTTTGGTAAAAGTGGGGAACTGAAGAGAGAAAAAATATGTTTCAGAAGAAAACTATAGAACATCAGTTATTAGATTCTAACCCTGACCATTATTTTTTTGAGTTTTTATTATTTGCATACAATTTAGACTGAATCTTGAATTATTTCCTGGCTACAGGTCTCCAAACTAACAGTGCCACATTGTTCTTCCATTTTTCCAACTGAAACACACTGAAATTGCTACTAGGTTTGTTTTTAGGATCTGCAAACTGAAGCTCATGTATAAATGACCTTGACGTACAAACTGCAGACCAGAAAATTCTTTCATATTGCCACTGCCTATTTCCACTTTAATTGAGGGTTTTTCAAGTGTAACATCTAGACACCTCAACTGACTGCTCTACAGACTCCAAGGAAACTGGTTTATAGACTATTCCAAACAATAGCTGTTGTTTTTCTTCTGTTGAGAGCCTGCTTGCAATGCCATCTCCTGAACTGAGACACGACTGTTTAAGTGGACTGGCCTCTTCCAAGAAATAGAGGACTAGTTTAATGGGATCCTTTGTCATTCAGCTATTGACTCAATTTTTTTCTCCACAGACACCAACTCAGATTTTAGTGTGTGAAAATCTTAGGGAAGTATCAGACAGGGGAATGCTGGAGTACAGAAAATGATCCCCCATAATATGGCACTTTGGCATGCTGAGTGTTTTTGAAAATTGAAAGGCCCAAGAAATTAGCCTCAGAATCAAAGTCGTTTTAAACTTGTCTTATTCTTCCCATCCAAGGGCCAGGAAGGACTCTCTGAATTTCCTTATCTGACCAAGAAAGTTCCTTTCCAGAAGAAACACAATTGCCTTCTATGCCCACCCTGAAATCTCATCTATTTCCGAAAAGAAGAATGAGGAATAACATTTAGACATGGTTAAAATGAATGCCTCTCCTGATATACAGCTAATTACTATAGACTAATGTGGGCCTCCTCACTTAAATAGCTCCCTTGTAACTCGATCAGTTTCTAAAGCCTTGGATACACACTGACTTTCAACAACCCCACTCCATGGAACGTAACACTCTAGAAACAGGTACTTCCAGATCTGAGGGAAACTAATAACAAATCTGTAGCTGACCAATCAATAATTGATCATCGATGCTGCCTCACATCAGATCTTAATCAAAACAGGGGAATGTGAAATGTGATCTACAAAATGATGTCATTCTGGTTCAGAGATGTATAATGCAGTTGAGAAGTCACTCAAAAAAGTACTACGTGCACAACCTGCAACCTTGTGAAACAGGAACTTGCTTGAACTTTTTTTTTAGATGTAGTCTCGCTCTTGTCACCCAGGCTGGAGTGCAATGGTGTAATCTCAGCTCACTGCAACCTCCACCTTCCGGGTTCAAGCTATTCTCCTGCCTCAGTCTCCCAGGTAGCTGGGATTACAGGCATCCGCCACCATACCTGGCTAATTTTTATATTTTTAGTAGAGACAGGGTTTCACCATGTTAGCCAGGTTGGTCTCGAACTCCTGTACTCCAGTGATCCACCCGCCTCAGCCTCCCAAAGTGCTGGGATGACAGGCGTGAGCCACCGCGCCCAGCCGCCTGAACTTTGAACTGGGCTAAACCACCACAACCACAACATCTTGGAAAACAGCTGAATTATTCCAGTGCTATAACTCTTGATCAGAAACAACCAATGAACTACTCAGGCAGCCACCTCCACAAATGATAATTCTTTTGAAACAACTTGGGTAATCATCCTCATCATCCTTTTAAAAACCCCTACTTTCCTTCCTCCCTTTGGAAGACATTTTGGCTTCTAACTGAATCTGTGTCTCCTGAATTGCAATTCCTACGACCCCAATAAATGCCTTGTCTTACTGCTTTGCAGTCTAGTCTTTCACCTCTTCTTGGTTGCGTTAAAGTTGCAGATACCAGGATGAAATCACTTTTGTCCAATCCAGACAAAATAATACCAGGAAGGACCAAAGGAGAGGAGGCACATGCTTACATGTCTGAGATAAGAACTATTTTCAAAGACTTTCTAAAAACACTTTACATATCTCCTACTTTGATGAGGCTTATCACTAGACATTCTTTAGGACTGCAATAATTCCAATAAGATGTTCTCAGAAGAACAGTTCTCCAGTAATTGCATCTCCACCAATAGATTGACAACTCTGGCATTGAACCTGGGGAACCAATGAGCTCTTTTTCTATGCAGCTTATGTAAATCTCTTTTTGCTCTAAAACTCCCCTTCCCTTTCCCTCCCTGAAAGTACTGGTGACTTGTGATTCCAAGCATTCTGAATTATAATCCCTATTTCCTTTTTTTTCTTTCTTTCTATTTCTATTTCTGAGTAAACCCCACATATTTAGAGGTAATTTTCTCTAGTGTTATTTTTTTGGATTAACAGTTGACATTCAAAAGAGTCGGCTTCCTCTGTTCTTTATTCTTCCTTTCTCACCATGTGATCTCTTAGCACATGCCCACTTCCCTTCCATTTTCTGCCATAAGTAGACGCAGCCTGAGGCCCTCACCAGATACAGCTGCTCATTCTTGAAGCATCCAGCCACCAGAATTATGAGCCAAATAAGCCTCTTTTCTTTGTAATTTACTCGACCTCTGGTATTCTGTTATAGCAAAACTAAATGGACTAAGAGAGAAATGGTGCCAAGGAGTAGGGTGTTCTTATAAATACACCTGAAAATGGGTAAGTGGCTTTGGAACTGGGCAATGGGCAGAAGTTGAGTTTGAAGGTACAGGCTAGAAAAAGAAAATATTACAGTGAACACAGCATTGAAGACAGTCCTGGTGGGGGCTTAGAAAATGAACTAGAACTTATTAGGGATTGGTTAGGTGGTTGTAACCAAAATGCTTATGGAAATATGAACAGTCAAGGGCATTATGATGAGGTCTTGGATGGACAGGAGGAATATTTATCTGGAAACTGGAACAAAGGTCATCATTTTATATAGTTGCAAAGAACTTGACTGCATTGTGTTTATGCCCTAGGGTTTTGTGGAAAGCTGAATTTAAGATTGATGGAATAGCATATCTTATGGAATAAATTTCTAAGCAGCAAAGTGTTCAGTCTGCTGCCATGGTTACTTCTAAGTGTTTATGGTGATTTGCTAGAGAAATTGGAAACAGAACAGAAGGATTTGGAAAACTCAAAACCTGGCCGTTTAATAGAGAAAAAAGAGCACTTTCAAAAGAGGAATCCAAGGGAATGGCAGACTTGCTAAAGAGATTAGCATGGCTAAAAGGGTTCCAGGTGTTAATGGTCAAGACAATGGGTGAATAACGCTGAAGGCATTTTAGAACTTTAAAGCTGCTCTTTCCATCATGGGCCCAGAGACCTAGGATGATAGAAATGTATTGGAGGAGAGACTTGGAGGGCTGCTGCTCTGGTGACCTCGGGACACTGGTCTATGCATCCTGACCACCCTGGCTGGAGCAGCCACAGCACAAGTGGCCCCATATGCAGCTCATGCCCCTGCTCCAGAAAGCACAACTGGAAAGCCTTGGCAGCATTCGTGTCTATGTGGTACTCATTTTGCATGCATGCAGAATATGAGAGTAATGGAAATACGGTGGCTTCCACCTAAATTTCAGCGTATGCATCAGAAAGCCTGGGAGCCCAGGCAGAAAGTTGTTGTAGTGCAGAGTCACTACAACAGTAGACAGAACCTGTACTAAGGCAATGCTAACCAGAAATGTGGAGTAGGAGATACCACAGAGGGTCCCCATGAGGGTAATGTGTTGGAACCGAACTGTCGATTCCCTCCTGGGCAGGGGTCGCCGCGAAGGATCACCGACACGAGATTCACAGCAGAGAGTTATTTATTACTAGCGCGCTAGGGTCCCAAGCTCTAAGTTGGCCCTGGGACCCCGACTGCTTGTTACAGGCTGTTTATATAGGCAAACACAAGTTCAAACACAGCTTATGGCGCGAAATTCAAACAAAGCTTAAGGCGCAAAATGATTGGGTCTAGCTATGGCCTGAGCAAGGTGTCTTATGCTAATTGGTTAGAGCAGGACCTTATGAGGTTTTTTTCCTGGAGTTGTTGATTCCGGGAACTTCGAGGCAGGGTGGGACCCCCGGAATTGGCAGGGTGGGACCCCATGAGGTTGTTTCCCGGAATTGGCAGGGTGGGACCCTATCAGGGTGGGTCCCTATCGAGGCAGGGTGGGACCCTATCCAGAGCCACCTGGTGTTAATTTTTTCTATATGAGGCCTAGTTTCTAAGTTTTATGAGGCCTAGTTTCAAATGAATAATGGAGCTGCAGGGTAGGGCTACAACCTGGACCCCAGAATTGTAGAGCCACCAGCAGCATGCAACTTCAGCATAGAAAAGCCACAGTCATTTGACTTTAAACTGTGAGAGTAGCTACATGGCCCACGTCCAACAAAACCATGAAGGTAAGGCTGCCTGATGTCTTTGGAGTACCCCCTCACACCAGTCTGCCCAAGATGCAGGACATGGGGTCAAAGGAGATTATTCTGGAGTGTTAAGTTTTAGTATCTGTTCTACTGGGTTGTACTTGTATGAGGCTTATCATTTTTCTCTTTCGGCCTATTTCTCCTTTTTGAAATGGTACTGTTTACCGAATGTTTGTCCTACTGTTGTATCTTAGATGTAAATAGTTTCTTTTTACTTTTGTTTGTTTATCTGTTTATTTTTTAGAGATGAGTTCTTGCCATGTTGCCCAGACTGTTCTCAAACTCCTGGGCTCAAGCAATCCACCTACCTTGGCCTCCCAAAGTGCTAGGATTACAGTTGTGAACCACCATGCCCAGCCTCCTTGTTTTTGATTTTACAAACTCATAGCTGGACTTTGGACCTTTGAGTTGGTGCCAGAACAAGTTGATACTTTTGGGACAATTGACATAGAATGATTGTATTTTGCATGTGAGAAAGACATACATTTTGGTGGGCCACAGGTGGAATGCTATGGTTTGGATGTGGCATAGCTCCATCAGAACTTGTGTTGAAATTTGATCCCCAATGTGGTGGTACTGGAAGTGGGGCCTAGTAAGAGGTGTTTGAGTCATGGGGTTGAATCCTTCATGAATACATTAATTCCCTCTCACAGGGGTTAGGGAGTTCTCCCTCTTGCAGAAACAGATCAGTTCCCATGATATCAGGTTGTTAAAATGTCTGACTTCCTTGGTTTCTCTTTCTTGCTTCCTCTCTCACCATGTGATCTCTTGGCACATGCCCACTCTCCTTCCATTTTTTGCCATGAGTGGAAGCAATCTGAGGCCCTCACCAGATCCAGTTGTTCAATCTTGAACTGTCCAGCCACCAGAATCAAGAACCAAATAAATTCCTTTTCTTTGTAAATTACCCAGCCTCTGAGATTCTGTTATGGCAACACTAAATGGACTAACAATACTGCCCACTGTCAGGCCTCTGAACCCAAGCTAAGCCATCATATCCTCTGTGACCTGCATGTATACATGCAGATGGCCTGAAGCAACTGAAGATCCACAAAAGAAGTGAAAATTGCCAGTTCCTGACTTAACCGATGACATTCCACCATTGTGATTTGTTCCTGCCCCACCCTAACTGATCAATTGACTTTGTGATAACACACCCTCCCTACCCTTGCGATAATGTACTTTGTGATATTCCCCCGCCCTTGTGAATGTACTTTGTAGGATACACCCTCCCCACCCTTGAGAAGGTACTTTGTAATACTCTCCCCCACCCTTAAGAAGGTACCTTGTAATATTCTTCCCACCCTTGAGAATGTATTTTGTAAGATCCACACTCTGCCTGCAAAAAATTGCTCCTAACTCCACCACCTATCTCAAACCTATAAGAATTAATGATAATCCCACCTTTGGTGGGATTTTTGCTGACTCTTTTTTCAGACTCAGCCCACCTGCACCCAGGTGAAATAAACAGCCTTGTTGCTCACACAAAACCTGTTGGTGGACTCACTTCGCACGGACACATGTGACACCCACTCCCAAATGTCTGTCTTTCCTTTAGATCTCTTCTCTGAGCTCAAGTCTCATATATCCAACTGTTTGATTGCCATCTCTTCTTGGATGGATAATCACCATATCTAACTTAAAATGCTCAGAATTAAACCTGCCATCTCCCCTTCAAACCTGCCCCTCCTCAATGTGTGGCATCACTGTTGCTCATTCAGAATGTTGGAACCGAACTGTCGATTCCCTCCTGGGCAGGGGTCGCCGCGAAGGATCACCGACACGAGATTCACAGCAGAGAGTTATTTATTACTAGCGCGCTAGGGTCCCAAGCTCTAAGTTGGCCCTGGGACCCCGAGTGCTTGTTACAGGTTGTTTATATAGGCAAACACAAGTTCAAACACAGCTTAGGGCGCGAAATTCAAACAAAGCTTTAGGCGCGTGGTAATTGGGTCTGTCTATGGCCTGAGCAAGGTATCTTGTTCTGATTGGTTGGGGCGGGACCTTAGGAGGTTCTTTCCTGGAATTGCTGATTCCGGGAACATCGGGGACATTGAGTCAGGGTGGGACCCCATGAGGTTATCAGGGTGGGACCTCATGAGGCTATCAGGGTGGGACCCCATGAGGCTATTTCCCAGAATTGTCTTTCTGTTTGGGTTCTGGGAACATCGGGGGGCTATCCGTGGCCATCTGGGGTTTAAGTTTCATGATGGCCAAGCTTTCTAAATTTTATGAGGCTTAGGAATTATGAAGCCTAGTTTCAAGAATCCTGGGAATCCACCTTAACACCTTCCCTTCCCTCATTTTCCACATCCAATCCATTATGAACTCCTTTCAGTTTATATCTCTACAATACATCTCAAAAATTTCTACCGTTGATTTTCCCTATTCACAGATTCTGTATCTATGAATTCACCTACTTGCTAAAATTTATTTGTAAGCCCAATTTTCCAGCATTTTCAAGATCATTCCCAGACTAGTGCAGGGAGGTGAAAAATGCGAGTCAACTGACGTGCACATTCCCAGCTGAGATGAAAAAGGGCAATGCTCTGCCTTCTTGTTTCAGCTTTCATATTGTAAAGAAGTATCTTTTTTGGAGCCTATTTAGTGCCACTTTTTTTTCACATTTTTGTGCTTTGGTTAATGACTTCACTGTTTTAAATTATCCTGAAGCATAGTACTGAAGTGCCTTCTAACATTGCTAACTAAGCAAAAGAAGGCCATGATGATAGAAAACACATGCGTTAGACAAGCTTCATTCAGGCATGAGTTATAGTTATCTTGGCTGTGAGTCCAATGTGGATTAGTCAACAGTGTATGTTAAAGCAGATGTTTTAAAACAGAAACACACATAAAACAAAGTTAAGTATTTATCAGTTGAAAAAAACGTTGTGATCAGACGCTGGTAGAAACCTAACTCTGTTTCCCAAATGGTTTGGTATTCATTAATGCTGTATTCACAGCAACTTTGTAGAACATAACTACCACAAATAATGATAATCAACTATGCTTCGCTCAATTTCCACAACCTCTACCCTAGACCAAGCCACATGCCATCATCTCTTGCCTAAACTGCTGCAATGTCTTCTAGAATGAGATCTTTGATTCTACTCTTGTACTACTAGTGCCCATTCTCCACACATTAGCCAGAGTGGCCTTCTGAAATATTAAGTCATTTTATGTTATAATACTTCCCTCACTAAACCACTGGGGGAAAGTATCCAGTTGTGCTTAGAGTGAAATACAAATTCCTTACTGTATTAGGGTTCTCCAGAGAAACAAAACTAGTAGGATAGATATGCACAAAGGGATTTATTATGGAAATTGGTCTACATGATTATGGAAGCCAAGAAGTCCCACAATCTGCTTTGTGCAAGTGGGGAACCAGGAAATCCAGTGGTGTAATTTGGTTAAGTTTCAAGGCCTGAGAACCTGGGGTGGGGAGGGAGTCACTGGTGTAAGTTCTGAAGTCCAAATACCCGAGAACAAGGAGCTCCTATGTCCAAGGGCAGGAGGACACGGATGTTCCAGCTCAAGAAGAGAGTGAATTTGCCCTTTTTCCACCTATTTGTTCTCGCTGGACCCTTAATGGAATAGATGATGTCCGCCTACATTGGTGAGGGTGGATCCTCTTTAGTCAGTTTACTGATTCAAATGCTAATCTCTTCCAGAAACACCCTCAAAGACACTCCCAGAACCAATGTTTTATCAGCTATCTGGATATTTCTTAACCCAGTCAAGTTGACACATAAAATTAACCTTCACACTTACCATGGCCTACAAGGCCCTGCATAATGTGGCCCCTGCTTGTCTCTGCATCATAATCTTTCTCTCTTACTCTGCTTTAGCCACACTGGGCTTATTGCTCTTTTTTGAATATACTGAACCCAGTTGCTCCTCAGGGTCTTTGCATTTGCTCCAATCTCTGCCTAAACCTTTTGACCAGCTCCTTGAATGGCTGACTTCTCAACTTTGAGAGCTTAGCTAAAATTTCTATGTCCTCAGAGAAACCTTCTCTGACCCCTCTGGCTAAAGTAACCTATCAAGTATTCATGGTTACAGCACCCTGTTTCTTTCTTCAGAAGAAGTATCATAATTCATAATTACATATTTGTTTATTAGTGTAACCCAACTGTTGTATGCACAACAGACTCCTTTCAGATTATGCAGGCTCAATTCATGACTTTGAAAATTTTCCTCTTACTCAGAGCCTTGAATACTCTCATATTTAGAGGATGATGGGAAATTTTGCTTTGCTGTTTCCATTAAGGAGTCTTTTAGCCAGCACCATGTCCATAGTACATGCGCTCCTAGAAGTCCCCCTCTTTACCTCCCTCTTGTCTTCCTTTTTAACCCCCTTCCCTTCATTTCATCATGCAATTACATCTTGTGCTTGAAATAATCAGTCCAATTTTTACTCCCTCTTCAACTTCTGTGAAAAGATGACAGTTTTGAGATAGGAAGTTATAGTTTTATTTTTTCCTCATTTCCTCCATTTCCCTTCTCTGTTTTTTAAGCAAGTAGTCAACCTTATGCCCGTATGTTTCAGGGAAAAAATGGGTTAGAGTGCTTTTCCTGACTCCTGTTATTATGTCAGGCTGCCAGGGAAATCTTCAACTCAGATTTTGCCTTTCAATTTAGCTGACTGCAGGTAAGGCTCTCATCCCACATTGAGCTCCTTGCAACACAAGGCAGTTTAGGCTTCCCTCTGAACATCAAGAAAGAGTGAATAAAGCTAGTGGCATTCCTTTTGCCAGTGTGAGGTGAGGGAATTCCACTGGCATGTTACCTAGGATCCTTGGGATCTCTCCCAAAAAGTCTTCTTCATGGGAAATATTTTCCAGTGAATGCATCCAGTCCATTTGAAAATTTTTTCTTGAATATCCTTGATTATTTGGAGCCAAACAGAAACCCGTTAACTAGTTCTAGCATCTGTTCCATTCCCCAAAGCACTGCCATTAACACTCTGGAACTTTATTTCTTAGGCTATAATATCTGCTGCTGTAGTACATCTGAGGGATGCCATAGTATCCTACAAATGGACTGTTCATTAGTGATAGTTTTTGCCATTCCTATGAGAAGAACTTTCTTATGCCAGTAGAGTAAGTTCACATCTTCCTTACCACCAACAGGGCTACTTCTTTCCTTCCCACTACTGAATACACTTGAATATTATCCACTGAGCTTTGCACTAATTCTCTATCGTCATTTGGTGAAATGGTGATCAGTTTAGGATTAAAGGTTTCATGGCTGAAACTTTTAGCATAGCCTTTCAAGATAGTATCTGTGTGTAGTATAAAGGCCATATTTGAATTCTTGAAAGGCTAAAATGTCCATTGACTAGTTGGTCTGTTGGCATCATGCAGTCTGCCCACACCTAGAATTTTTACACCTGTACAAATCAATTGTACACAGGCACTGGGGCAATGTGGCAGAAACTGATATTTACCACCCCCACCCCCACCACACCTTCTGAATATATCCACTCTTCACTTCTTTCTTTAAGCATAGAAACCTTGCTTCTCAGATGAAGACTACATTTCCCAACCTCCCTCGCACCTAGGTTGAGGTCATGTTACTGGAATAAAGGCAGAGGTGATGTATTCAAACTTCTGAAAAGCAGCTTTAAGATAAGAAGAACAGATATATGGATATGACGATAAGAGCTGGAGAAGCCATCTTAGATCACAGGATGGAAGCTGTGTCTTAAAACGCTTTATCTCCATTTCCCCTCCTTTTGACTTTTGTTACTGTCATCATGCACTTTTAATTTGACATATATTTGGAATCTCACAAGATACTATTTTTATGGTTTTATGAGTTGATATTAATTTGGATTTATCATTTTCATTACCATTTATTCCTTCCTGCATTTCCATGTTTCCATTTAGGAAAATTTTCCTTCTATCAAAGAATAGTCTTTAGTATTTTTGTTGTTGCTGTTGTTGAGATAGACTCTCACTCTGTCGCCCAAGCTGGAGTGTAGTGATCTCGGCTCACTGCAACCTCCACCTCCCAGGTTCAAGTGATCCTCCTGCCTCAGCCTTCCTAGTAGCTGAGACTACAGGCACATGCCACCATGCCTGGTTAATTTCTGTATTTTTAGTAGAGACAGGGTTTCACCATGTTGGCCAGGCTGGTCTCTAACTCCTGACCTCAGGTGATCCACCTGCCTTGGCCTCCAAAAGTGCTGGGATTACAGGCATGAGCCAATGCACCCAGTCCTAGTATTTATTTTAGTGTGGATCTGCTAGTGACAAATTCTCTTGGGTTTTGTTTGTTTGGAGAAGTCTTTATTTTACCTTCTGTTTTTAAGAATATTTGACTATATATATTATAAAATTCAAGGTTGGCAGTTATTTTTCAGTACTAAAGGTACTGAAAAGGCACTTTGTCTTCTGGCTTCCACTATTTCTTTTGAGAAGTCAGCCAATATCTTATTATTGCTCCTTTGAACGTGACGTGTCTTTTTTCCTTCAGATGCTTTAAATAATTTTTTTTTTAGTTTTCAGAAATTTGAATATGATGTACCTAGGTGTGATCCAGATTCTCACCCTTTTGCTCTATAGCAAGAGTTAGCAAATGCCTTAAGAGTTAAAGCAGTGGGTCAGCTCTCCGTGGTCCCCTTTTCTCTAACTTCTTGGATTCTCAAAACCTGACTATTTTGACAGCTTTTGATGCCTCCAAATAGATTGCTTTTCTAGTAGTTCCAATTGACTCACCCATTGAAATCAGACCTGCTGGATCTGAACACATCTGTGCCCACCACCTCAATGACACCCGCTGTCACTTTCAAGAACTTTAGGCTGAATCTCCTTCCGCCAGATATGGAAGACGCTGCACTCACGACAATGTTCAATCTTATCTGCTCTTCTAAGGGACTGTCAGCTCACACGATAACCAAAACATAATAGTTATTGGAGACTCACTCTATGGTTCATCTTGGCACACACCTTCCACCATTCCACCACATCAGTGGTTCTCAACTGGGGCTGTACATTAGAATCATCTGGAAAGCAGTTTAAACATATCAATGGTGGACTCCTTTCAAAGACTCTGAATTAATTGGTCTAGGCTGAGTATCCTCACCTGCGGTCCCACTGGCCTCAGGGAGAAAAACTGGAGTTGTGGGGAAGAAGCTGGACTGCACCTGAGGAATTTTACCCATTATTTCTTTTTTCATTTTTCTTCTTTTTTTGAGACAAGATCTTACTCTGTTGTTGAGGCTGGAGTGCAATGGCATGACCATGGGTCACTGTGGCCTGTATAAAATAATAAAACAAATGTCTCATTTTGGTGTTGTAGAAAGAACCAAATTACAAGTCAGGGGACTGTGATCAATTAAAGTGTTCTAAGGTCTTTCTGTTGATTGGGATGGGGTGAAAATATTACCTAATTTTAGCCTTCGTTGAGGTAAATATGCCTGGTAAAATTTCAGAACTAACCACTAAAAAAACAGAAATTGAATATAAATTCCAAACCAATAGAGAAAAAATAATTTTAAATGAACAATAATAGCAATAAAATCAATCCCTCCAAACAAGGTGAGAGGAGAAAAGGAAGAGGAACATAAAAAATTAAAGCTCAAATACTTGGATAACCACAATACATACAAATGGACTTAATTCACTGCGTAAAAGAGATGGTCAAATTGAATTTAATTTTTAAATGCAGCTATGTGCTATTTGCAAAAGACCCATCTAAATTAAAATAACACAGAGAAGTTGAAGATTAAACAGCTGGGAAAATATATACCAAACAAATACTAACAAAAAGAAAACTAGAATTGCTATGTTAATATTAGAAAAATTAGACACTAGGACAAGAAGCAGTATTAGGGATACAGGGGACTACTACATAATCATAAAAGATTAAATTCACTAGGAAGATATAGCAATCCTAAACCTACATATATATTAAATAAAGTAGTTTTCAAATATATGAAACAAAATTGATAAAACTACAGGAAGAAATGGACAAATCCACCATCAAAGTGGAAAATTTCATGCTACCTCTCTCAATTATTAATTCAAAAAGACAGAGAATCAGTAAAGATATAAGATTTGAAGAACATAATTAACAAGGTTAATATCATAAACATATATTAAACGCATGAAATTTTTTTTTAATTATGTACAAGACATTTTCAACAACCCCCAAAATGAGTATCATACAGATCACGTTCTTTGACCAACAAACTATTCATTTAGAAACCAATAACAACAGAAAAACATCTCCCATTAATTTGGAAAATGTTTTTATTCTAGATAATTCATGGATCAAAGAACAAATGTCTTTAGATTTTAGAGAAATATACATCAAAGCCACAATGAGATGCCACTTAATACCCATTAGTATGACTATAATAAAGAAAAGACACAATAACAAGTGATAGTGAAAATGTGGAGAAATTAGAAGCCTCATACACTGCTATTTGTGCAGGAACTTTGGAAAAGGGTTTGGCAATTTCTCCAAGTGTCATCATAGAGTTACCATATTACTCAGTAATACCAATCTTAGGTGTATGCGTAGGAAAATTGAAAACGTGTCCACAAAAATACTTATACACAAATGTTCACAGCAGCATTATTCATTTAACAGCCTAAGGTTCGAAATAACCCAAATGTCTATCCACCAATGAATAAATAAATAAAATATTGTATAGCCATACATTGGGATATTATTTAGCCATAAAAAGAAATTAAATCATGACTCTAAGTCTTATTTTGGGCTTATTTTGGACCACAGCATCTTATCAGTACCAATATGTAAGTGCTGCCTGGAACCAGTGAAGAACCCTTGATCTATCTTATCAAGCTCAGCCCGTGTGAGCTAATTGGAGGAGAGAGGGGTAGAGCCAGTATGCATACTAAATCATATTAACATTTAGGACCAACACATTCAGATTCAGTAACTATTCAAACCCTGAGCTTTCACAGGTCAATGATGCTTGCTCCCGCTGCAGGGATATATGAGTCCTTCCAATTTCCTTAACACTGCAAGATCAATGATCTGGACAGAAACTCTTGACTTCATTCTAAAGATAGCCCTCATAGCAGATCCAATCCATAGTGAAGGCCTATGCCGTCACTGAGGAGAGAGAGCACATTATACCCACAAACAGACTGAGGTAATGAGACTTTCTACTCTTATCCTAAAGAATGTGTTTGTGTGGTATGTGAATCCACATAAAGTTTTACTTTAGATAGACTAGGTAATATTTTATGTTGGACAACATTGTGTTACATTGAATAATTGTATAATAATTATAATTTGAAAGACTATCTCTAATTGGTTTAACTTAACTACATCAAAATGTTGAGTGAATGTAGTAGGTAATAGACCTACCAACACTTAAGGTATTAGACCCCATAACTTTGAATGCTGAGTATACAGGTGTCTTCAGTTTGCAAAAATTCATGGAGCCATACCCTTATGGTTTGTGTACTTTTGTATCTATGTTCTACTTTAACAAAAACTGTATGTGTGTGTGTATCTATACATATATTACATATATAGATACACACATATACACACACACATATATATACACACGTGTGTGTATATATATATACCTACACACATAGATATGGAAATATATATAGGTATATGTATTTACGTGTGTGTATATTATATCCTTTTCCCAAACTAGCAAAAAGCCTAGATGATTTTAAATGTTCGTTCTATCAAACTTTGAAGAAACAGACTATCTAATTTTATACAAAGTCTTCCAGAGAATAGAAAAAGGGGAGAATCTACTCCAACTCATTCTGTGAGGTAGGTATGACTTTGATGTCAAAACCAAATTAAGGCTGAATGAGAAGGACAATTATAAGTCATTCTCCCTCATGAGTATAAAGGCAAACATTGTAAACATAGATATTAGCAAACTGAGTGCAGCAGTTTATAAAAAAGATAATATACCATAATCAAATTGAGTTATCCCAGCAATTCAAGGGTAGTTTAATGACAGGACATCTATAAAATGTTATTCATGCTAAAAACTGAAAGAAAAATAAATCATGATTAATTCAATAAGAGCAGGAAGAAATGTTTCATAAAGTTCAGTACACACTCATGATAAAAAGTCTTAGCAAACTGGAAAAAATAACTTTCTTGATGTGGTAAAGATTATCTACTAAAGACAAAAACAAAACAAGACCAACAGCAAAGTTTATTCTTCATAGGGAAATGGTGGAAGCATTTTGATCAAATCAGAAACATGACATGGATGACTTCAGTCACTGTTTCTATTCAACATTATACTGGAGGATCAAGTCAGTAAAGTAAAATAAAGAAATTAACTGTATGGCCAGGGTTGGTGGCTCATGCCTGTAATCCCAGCGCTTTGGGAGGCCGAGGTGGGTGGATCACTTGAGGTCAGAAGTTCAAGACCAGCCTGGCCAACATGGTGAAACCCTGTCTCTACTAAAAATAAAAAAAAAAAAAGTTAGCCAGATATGTTAGCATGTACCTGTAATCCCAGCTACTCGGGAAGCTGAGGCAGAAGAATAGCTTGAACCTGGGAGGCGGAGGTTGCAGTGATCAGAGATCATGCCACTGCACTCCAGGCTGGGTAACAAAGCAAGACTCGAAAGAAAAGAAAAGAAAAGAGAAAGAGAGAAAGAAAGAGAGAAGGAGAGAGAAAGAGAGAGAGAGAGAAGGAAGGAAGGAAGGGGAAAGAAAGAAGAAATTACCTGTATTCATTAGACAGAAAGAAACTAAGACATAATTATTTGCAGATAATACAACCATCTTCATTAAAACAACCCTAAACAATCCGCAAATGATAAATTATAAGAGACTGAGCAAGATGACCTGCTATAAGAGCAATATTCAAAAATCATTTGCATCTCTATGTCAGCACCAAAGAATTAGAAAATTAATATTTTAAAAAGACACCATTTACAATAGCAATGAAAACTACAAGGTACCTATGTCACAGGATCCTTAAGGTATCACTTTGTCAGCCGGAAACCTCTGTGGCCCGTGGCACCTTCTGCCTAAGTATTGCTCATGCCCACTGGGCTTGTTCCGTCCACTTAGCCCAGCAGACTGGACTGGACTTGCGCTACCGGCCTGGATCCCACACCTGTCAAGGGCAAGCCAGGCAAGGAGTGGTGAGGGGTGTGTGGGTGAGCAAGCGCTGGGTCTGGCCACTGTATACAGCCAGGCGTTCTGGCTGCTACAGCACGGTGGGTAGCTCCAGGTGCTGGCACAGGTGCTGGCTCCATATGAGGCTACAGATGGACCAGATGTACTGCATGCGGCTTCTGCTGTGAGCATCTGCATCTGGATGAGGGCAATGCAGTGACACCATGAAGCTTGGAGATGCCAGGAACTGCAGAGCCCCAACGGAGGTGTCACAGCACTGGTTTGGGGAGTCCCTAGGGCTAGGCTCCTCGAAGGTGCCGCAGCTCTTCTCCCCTTCTCATTGCCTGCAACATGGTGAGTGGGGGGGTGCTGTGTTTCAGCCCTGTTGGTTTTACAGCTCTTTCAGTCCTGCCATTAGGTGGGTCCCAAGTTCTTGTTCCACTTCCAGGAAGAATGAGGTACATGGAAAACTGGAGGGTGAGCAAGGCAGAGAGGCATTTCATTGAGCAACAGAACAGCTCGCAGGAAACCCACAGTGGGTAGCTCCTTTATGCAAGCAAGTCATCCTGATATCTGTTCAAGTCTGGCTGAGTCTGGGGGTTTTTATGGGCTTGGAAGGGAGGAAGTGCATGCTGATTGGTCCATGGGCAGCCATGGGTGGCCAGGAAAAAGTACCATAAGTTCTCACTCTGGTCTGCAGACTCCACCAGGAACTGATAGCCCAGTCGCCATGCTTCATGCCCTCCCTGGCTTTAAGGTGGGGCTTCGCTGAGGACACACACTGTTCCGCCCAGGAGACTGCCTCCTGACACCATCCACATGTCATCCACAGTGCCCAGGCTGTTCATGGTAAGGGGCACCTGCAGGCCTGTGCTGAGCTGCCCTCAACACCCCCCCATCTCCCTCCTGTGCTCATTGACACCCAAAGTCCAAAGGGGGCTGAGGTGGCAGGAGGCTGGCATGTCAGCACTGCCCCAAGTGCACACACACCCAGCCAGGTCTCAATAGTGCTGGGGCTCTGCCACAACTTTGCTCTGCACCATACAGCAGGAGCAGGCACTTCCGAGCCTGCAGGGGCAGGGGCTTCCTGGGCCCTAGAGAGTACAGGGATGCCTGGGTCCAAAGCCACGGTTGGGAGGCTGCAGCTGTGCCTGGGAATGCAGGGCTCCCACCCAGACAACTTGGTAAGGGGCAGTACTCCTGCCTGTTCCTGGATCCCACCAGCCACACAGAACACACAACCCCACCCGTACCTCCCCTACTGCAACCAACATCTTCACAGTAGCCACTGCTCATAGGCTGCTGCTGCCATCAGCTAGGACTAAATTTAAAAAAAGAGTGTAAGAGTCAATCAAGAAGGTAAATAACTTTATAAAAAGACATTAAGAAGCTCTAAATAAATGTGACAATGTATCATGTTCATAATTAGGCACACTCAATACCAATTCTTCTCAAATTAATCTCTAGAGTCGGTGAAATTTAAATTCAAATTTCAACAGGGCTTTTCATTGAATTTGGCAACAAATTTTTTATATAGGAGAACAGAGTGCCAAGAATAGTGAAGACTATTCCTGAAGAAAAAAAATCAAGTAGGGAGATTTGCCTGAACAAATATTGAGACTTAATATAAAGCCACAGGGGCATATGTTCTCAGGACCTCTGTCATGGAAAAAAAACAAACAAAAAAAAAGCTACAGTAAATAAGACAATACATATGCTATTGAGGCAAGAGTTGACCAATGGACTCATGGAACAAAATGGGGGCTCAGAAATAGATCCATAAATACATGGAACTGTGACATATTAGAGAGGTGACACTGCAGATCATTGAGGCAGGAGTGACTATTCAATAACTGGTTCTGGGACAGATGATTATCCATATGCCAAAAATAATTTGATCCCTATTATACACCATACATAAAGTCCAGATGGACTGAAGACTTAAATGTGAAAAGCAAAATTTTAAACTTTTAGAAGAAAACATAAGAGAATATTTTGCTGACTTTAATGTAGTAAAGGATTTTTTGAACAAGGCTCAAAAAGCACTAACCCTAAAAATAAAGACCGACTAATTAGACTACATTAACATTTTGAATTTCTGTTTGACAAAAGGCATCATAAAGAAAATGGAGAGACAAGCTACAAATGTGGAGGAGATATTTACAACATATACAACCGAAAAAAGATTCCTATCCAAAAATATAAATATAAATAATTCCTAAAGATTTTTTTAATGTAAAAATGGGCATAGACCATGAACATTCATTTGACAGAAGAAACACAAATGGTCAATAAGCATATGAAAAGATGCCAAACTTCATGAATAATCAGGAAAATGCAAATTAAGACCACAAGGAGACAATACTTTATGCCCATGGAAAAAATTAACATGTCTGATAATACCAAATGTTGATGAGGATGTGGATCAACAGGAACTCATACATTGCAGGTGTGATTGTCAATGGGTACAACCACTGTAGGAAACAATTTGCCTTTATATTTGCATACCCTACAACCCAGTAATTTTACTCCTTGGACTGTTCTCTTGCACATGTGCACCAGGAGTCAAAAACAGGAATATTCAAAGAAGTACTGTTCATAATAGCAAATATTTGGCGGCAAACAAATGTTCATCAACAAGAAAATGGATTAATATATTATGAAATATCATGTGATAGTAAAAATATAATACAGTTACATTAAGCAACATGGATGGTGTGGATAAATCCTAGAAACATTATGTTCCGGACAAAAGAAATCCAACAAGACCATATGCAGTAGAATATCATTTTTATAAACCTCATAAATATTATTTAGACATTCACACTTATGTAATAAAGCTATTCCTTAAGGCAAGGGTATAATAAACACAAAATTCAGGATACTAATTACCTCTGGGTTTAGGGAAAGGGTAGGATGGGATAGGCAAGTATGAATTATTAATAGTGTTTGAAATGGTTTGGCTGTGTTCCCACCCAAATCTCATCTTGAATCGTACTCCTGTACTTCCCACATGTTGTGGGAGGGACCTGGTGGGAGATCATTTAGATCATGCGGGCAGTTTCTCCCATACTGTTCTCATAGTAGTGAATAAGTCTCATGAGATTTGATGGTTTTATCAGGGGTTTCTGCTTTTGCATCTTCCTCAATTTCTCTTGTCATAGCCATTGAAGAAGTGCCTTTTGCCTCCCGCCATAATTCTGAGGCCTCCCCAGACATGCGGAACTGTAAATCCAATTATACCTCTTTCTATTCCCAGTCTCAGGTATGTCCTTATCAACAGTGTGAAAACGGACTAATATAGTGTTCTATTTCATGAATGGCATTGTGAATTCATTGATACTCATTATATTATTATGCATTTTAATATATATATGTGTTACATAGTTTTACATATCAAATAATACATTTAAAGAGATAAAAATTAAAAGTGTGAAGAATAAAATAATTCATATTTCAATATGTATATAGGTGGTTATGATTAAAGAAATATTGAAATATTGAGCTGTTTATGCCCTTATGTCAAAGAAAACATGAATGTAGCAGCCACAGTTGCAGATTGATAAAGATTTGTGGTATTGTCAACTCAAATAAGATGACTAATCAGTGTTGTGCTTTTCCAAAATGGTAAGTAATTCTTGGTAAAATTGCAAACAAAACAAAGCACGATTTTCTCTCATTTTACATGGTAGTTATATAATTGGAAAATTCAGTATATACTGAAACTTTTAAAAGCTACTTCGTGTTTTTATTTAACACAGAGTTAGGTTCTGGACTCAGATAATTATAATCAGGTTTCACACCCTGCAAGGTGCAGGTGGAAAACTCCCAGCTTTTCTGTGAGTTAGGCTGGTATTTGAATGAGCTCATAAGAGAAGCTTCCAGATCTGACCATTGAAGATTATGTGAAAAGAGAGAGGAAGAAAGAAAGAGTTTTGGTTTGGGAAGATAAAGTGGGCAGGGGCCAGAGGCAGAAGAATGTAGAGAGAAGAAAGAAGTCTAAATGCCAGGCCCCCTAAACTGGGAAAATTATTCAAGAGAATGTCCTGTGAATCTTCAGTCCAATGTTGTACAACTACTCCATGAGAGGCCTACTTACTAGGACCACTGTAATATCCAAGGGGACTTTGGGACACCTAATGGGGTGAAGGAGAAGAATCTGTACCTGTGCTTGTAGTGTTGGATAATTGGATCCCGAATATAACAGTACTCCAATCTGGGTCAGTGGGAAATTGACCTTACAGTCACATAACTTTATTAAACATGTGGGGATGTTGCACCCTGAGCAAAAGGGGCAGTGAAGTCAGCATGTGCCGTTTCTGGCAATGCCCACAAATGTCACCAGGAAGGACTCCACAAGCTTGATTCCCCCTTTATGGATATTTGTGCCGGATCCGCAGCTGTCCACTGACCTCGGCTTAGGAGTTGGGAGCAGGGCAAAGAAGGAAACAGGCTTAACAGATATGCAACTGGGCCAAAGGAAAAAGTAGCCCAGAATAACCTAGGAAGACAAAAAAAGCACTTGATACACAGGTACGGTGCCAGGAGTCAAGGACCGGAGATTGGGTCCAGTTGCGGAAACTGGGCATCCTAAATCTGTCTAAGATAGCTGAGCATTGGAAGGGCATGCTGTATGTGGTAGAAAACAACAAGGATCACTTTCAACATATAAAGTCCAGCCTCAGGGCAGCCAGGAATAGGGTGGAAGCAGCTGTCAAGGTGATATATTGTAGCAATCATCTGCCCATCAGGCAGTTAGAGGAGAGAGGTCAGGTGAGTGCTGATTAGAACAAGAAACAAGTTCTAAGTTATGTTTAAAAAGGAGAAATATGAATCTCTCTTGCAAACCAGATTGGAGGGGGTCCAGAAGGAAATTAATCCTGTAGAATTCAGAGTCTAGAATGGAAGGCTTTTTCCTCACCCACTGGAATTAATTCAATCTCACTACTCACAAAATCAAAAGACAATGGGTTTATATATTGTTTGGAGGGGCAAGTTGCTGAGTAATGCATAGGATATAATCTAATTTAAGTATTTTATCTACCATAAGGGAAACAAGCACAATCACACATACACATTTGTAAGGGTATAGAGAAAGGTGTGAAAGGATACACACCAAACTGTTAACACTGGTTACTTAGGAGGTAGAATTAAGATATGAGGGTAAAGAGGTCTATAGTTTTCTTTGTATACCTCTATATCACTTGAGTTGTTCAACTACCATGTGAACATTCCTAAAAAGTTAAATCTGATAGAAAGATTGAGCTCACCCCTCCCCTCTGCATATTTAGCAGAAATTGGTCAGGAGAGGGAAAACTTTGACATTCAGCAGACACTGGAGGAAGCAGACACATGGGACATGATCACCTCTTTTTTTTCCTTTTTTTTTGGAGGGGGAGTTTAGCAGACTTCAGAAGGCTTTATTTCTGTCGGGAGGGGTGAGGCACACATTCCCAGAAAAGAGGAGGCAGGGACATGGGAGAAGGAAAGGGTAAAAGGGAGAGGACTTAAGGAAGATAAAGAAAGGACCAAATCAGGGAAGGATGGCCAACCTCTGGAGGTTTGGAGAGTTTTTCTATGTGATGCCCCCAAGAACCAAGGCACTGAGACCTTGTGCCTTTGTAAGGGAATGAGGTAGCTCAGCTAAGGCTACAGTGCCTGCCCTCATTCTCAGCTTGGTGTGGCTTTGGACCAATCACCTGATCTCTGAGAAATGCTTAAGGGTTTGTTAGGGTCCAAGGTACATGGTATACTTTAGAGAAGGCAAATGTGGCAGCACAACAGGGAGCAAAAGAGCGAAATAGCTGCCTTGCTCTCTCCATGGACATCGACAGCACCCTCATTATGGACTATGGGGTAGCAAGGAGTGCCTACCTGCAAACAACTGTGGGCGTCAGGGTTACAACGATTATCTACTCATGGATGGCAATCCAGCTGGAGAGACAGTAAAGTCCATTTCTCCTGCTTCCCCCATCAGTGGTAGCTAGAAATTCACCTCAAGTCAAAAGATAGAAGGGACACCACCTACATGTAACTGTATCTTGAAACAGGTCAGATCCCTAAGTACCTTCTGGATCACCAAGGACAGAATTACCTGTTTTACTATGGTTCCATTGTTGTTTTAACTTAGTTTTTAAAAATTATTAATGTCGGCCAGGCACGGTGGCTCAAGCCTGTAATCCCAACACTTTGGGAGGCCGAGACGGGTGGATCACGAGGTCAGGCTATCCACACCATCCTGGCGAACATGGTGAAACCCCGGCTCTACTAAAAAAAAATACAAAAAACTAGCCGGGCAACGTGGCGGGCGCCTGTAGTCCCAACTACTCGGGAGGCTGAGGCAGAGAATGGTGTGAACCCGGGAGGCGGAGCTTGCAGTGAGCCGAGATTCAGCCACTGCACTCCAGCCTGGGCAACAGCGCGAGTCTCCGTCTCCAAAAAAAAAAAAAAAAAAAAAAATTATTAATGTCATGTATCAGCTCAGTAATTATTCCCAAGTGAAGGGTGTTTGAAATTATCTGAAGGTGAGGGAAGTACTTCGGAAAACCAGATATACTAGTCCTCAGTCCTAGTGTGTCCAGAATTGGTGGGTTCTTGGTGTCACTGACTTCAAGAATGAAGCCACAAACCCTCATGGTGAGTGTTACAGTTTTTAAAAATGGTGTGTCCAGAGTTTGTTCCTTCTTCCCTGTGGGTTCGTGGTCTCACTGGCTTCAGGAGTGAAGCTGCAGACCTTCACAGTTAGTGTTACATCTCATGAAGACAACTTGGACCCAAAAAGTGCCCAACAACAAGATCTATTGCAAAGAGCAAAAGAACAAAACTCCAACGCGCGGAATGAGACCCAACCAGGTTACCGGTGGCTGACTCGGGCAGCCTGGTTTTATTCCCTTATCTGGCCCCACCCACATCCTGCTGATTGGTCCATTTTACAGAGAGCTGATTGGTCCACTTTACAGAGAGCTGATTGGACCGTTTTGACAGGGTGCTGATTGGTGTATTTACAAACCTTGAGCTAGACACAGAGTACTGATTGGTGTATTTACGATCCTCTAGCTAGATATAAAAGTTCCCCAAGTCCCCATCAGACTCAGGAGCCCAGCTAGCTTCACCCAGTGGATTTCTCACTGGGGGCGCAGGCGGATCTGCCTGCCGGTCTTGCGCCGTGCACCTACAGTGCTCAGCTCCTGGGCGGTTGATGGGGACCTAGCGCCACGGAGCAGGGGGCGGGGCTCGTCGGTGAGGCTTGGGCTGCGCGGGAGCCCAAGGCGGAGGGGGGGCTTGGGCATGGCGGGCTGCAGGTCCCGAGCCCTCCCCCGTGGGGAGGTAGCTAAGGCCTTGTGAGAACTCGAGCACAGTGCCAGACTGCCGGCACCCTTTGCAGCTCCTGGCCGGGGTGCTAAGCCCCTCACCGCCCTGGGCCAGCGGCGCCGGCTGGCCGCTCCGAGTGCGGAGCCGCTGAGCCTGCGCCCACGCCTGCCGGAACTTGCACTGGCCCAGGAGCACCGCACGCAGCCCCGGTTTCTGCCGGCGCCTCTCCCTCCACACCTCCCCGGGAGCAGAGGGAGGCAGCTCCGGCCTTGGCCAGCCCAGAGAAGGGCTCCCACAGTGCCATGGCTGGCTGGAGGGCTCCTCAAGCATGGCCAGAGTGGGCGCGGAGGCTGAGGAGGCGCCGAGAGCTAGGGCTGCTAGCACGTTGCCACCTCTCACTAGGTGAGTATCACTGTTTTGGTGACCACTTGCTATATGAATAGAAATGTATCATAGCACTCAGATATGTTGGGATAGAAAAGAACAGCAACAAAAAAGTGAGAACAGCTCTTTTAGGCCAGTAGTTCTCAAGAGAGTGATTCCTAGAGAGGCAGCTTTGGCATCATCTGGAAATTTGGTAGAAATGCAAATTATTGGGTACCACCCAGACCTTATTGAATTCTAAACTCTGAGGATGGAGCCTGACAATCTGTTTTAACAAATTATCCAGAGGGTTCTGATGCACACTCAAGTTTGAAAACCACTCGTCTAGCCAAACCCAAAGCCTTTTAAATTTATCACTCTCCTTGGCAGACCACCAACCCACCACCCCATTATAGTTGAGCTCTTTAACCACCTCCTTTTGTTTAAATGTCTCATCCCTGAGTATCTCTAATTTCTCTTGTCTTTTATTTCTCTTTCAATATCTCCTTTGCCTCTTCCTTTTTGCAAAATATGAATGTTTGCCTAGTGCTCGATAAGCTGCTCCTACAACCCTCCTCCATTTTTCTTTCATCTACTCTTATAGTTTCAGTGACCATTTGTATGTTGATGCAGCTTGACATCAAAAGCCAAAACGGCAGCCTTCTATGACCATATACCCATAGACTAAAATCAAATAGTGTTTTCCACCAAGTGAGTGTCTAGTCATTGCTTCAAATTAGACTTACCCAACCTTCCCAACTCTGCTTTGTAGACTCTCCAAACTAACAAAAAAATCTCATATTTAACTTTGATGATTCCTTCTCTCTTTTCACCTAGCCCACCCAAACATCCTATTAAATGCTTTTTCACAATGTCTCCTGGATGTGTCACTCTCTGTTACTTTCCAATAACCAAGTCTGAATTCTCCACATCTCACACCTGAACCTCCTAAATGATCTTCAAGGTCATTTCCAGTCTCCCTTCCTTTGATGCCTTCCAAACTGCTAAATATCTGTTCGCAAAAACATTGTATACATCATATCACCTTCCTGTTCAAAAATCCATTGATAACTTCCTGTCATTCACTGTTTCAAACCTAAATTACTCAGCCTGACATTCAAGACCCAGAACAATCTGGCCTTTTTTTTCCCACCCTCCATTCCTCACTTCGTGAGCATGTCCACATACCACATTGTAGCAAGTACCTAAAAGTTAGCAAAGACTGGCAAGCAATCTCCTTAGCCTATTCCTGGATTCTCTTAATCTGCTGCTGCTTGCTTATCTTCCTGGACCTCCAATCCCTGACTTTTGCTCTTGATATCATCTTTTAACCTCTTAGTTTTGATGAATTGGTCCAAATCTCCTTTCTGATTGACTGGACTCAACTCTTAACCCTTTACTGCTCTGACTTTAACATTGCCCTACGGTTTAGGGAAAAACATTTGTTTCACCAGCATTGAGCCTGAAGAACCCTTCCAGCTATACATCTCAACTTCTGTCTCCCACTCCTTCCCCATTGGAGGAAGTTCTTGGACATTGCCTCTATATTAAACCTTCCATTCAAATAAAGCTAACTCCTCACTGAGAGAATTCCCCCACACATACACACATCACTCTTATCCCCATGGTGAGCTCTTTGCTCTTTCTCTTCCTCTCATAACCTGCCCATTGTTAAAAACCCATCACATTAAACCTGTTGGAATTTTCCCACACTCATAGAGTAGACTGGCTTGTGTACTAGTTGGCGGACCAAAGTCTGAGGCTGGGTTACAAGAAGGCCCAAATGCAAGTAGTATTCTCCAGGTTTCTCATATCAGGAAGAGAAACAGAAAGGGTGGGACAAAAAGAGAGAGGAAGGAGAAGGAAGAGGAAGTAGTCCGGTTCGAGTCCAGGTCTTTGAGAGGAAGAACAGAGTCAAGAACTAGTGAGACAAGGTGCAACATCCAGTTGCAAGGACTAGAGTGGGGTCACAAACAAGATGTTGATTTTTAAATTGGATTGTTATATATTGGAAGTAATAGCATGTCAGAAAACATGAAGGAGTATCTTTGAGCCAGGGGAGTGGTGGAATATTTGCCAGGAACAATGTTGGATATTAGTGGCTCATTTTATAGAATGGTAGGAGAATGAGTGTGACATGATGGCTTAAAGTTTCAATGTTGATGCAGATACCAATTCCTCCTCCTTCCTGCCTTTCAGGTTATGGCATAGAACTTCTATTTTTTCTGCCTACATTTTCTCCCTCTGTAAGCTCTTTTGTACCTTTAGTCTGCATTAAATAATCAAAATCCTTTTTTATTTTGTCCCTTCCTCTAAATATCATTCCAATTTTGTCTTCAGATTTTTAATAACCCGGTTGGATTTTATTATACATTTAGTGACAAACATACTGATACATAGTAGATTTCATTAGAAGACATTAAAAGGAGTTTCTGGAAATTAAAATAAAATATGATTGCCAAATTTAAAACTTCAATAGAGACATAGTCACATAGTCACCGCTGAAAACAAAATTAGTTTTCCTGGCCAGGTGTGGTGGCTCACGCCTGTAATCCCAGCACTTTGGGAGGCCGAGGCAGGCAGATCACCTGAAGTCAGGAGTTCAAGACCAGCCTGACTAACATGGAGAAACCCCATCTGTACTAAAAATACAAAATTAGCCAGGTGTGGTGGCACATGCCTGTAATCCCAGCTACTCAGGAGGCTGAGGCAGGAGAATCCCTTGAACCTGGGAGGCGGAGATTGCAGTGAGCTGACATCGCAGCAATGCACTCGAGCCTGAGCAACAACAGCGAAACTCCATCTCAAAAAAAACTAATAATTAATAAATAAATAGTTTTTCAGAGGATGAATTGGAGGGAAAAACATTCACTTAAAGAAAGCAGAGAGTTAGTAAAGATAAAAGCTAAAATTAAAGAAATAGAAACTACCACCACCACACAGCCCCACATCCTGCCTCCTACCACAGACACACAAAGGAGAATGGATAATTAAAACCAAAATCAACAGATCTATAGAAGAGACCCTCCTTCAGAGGCCTAATTTTTAAAAAGAGCAAAGATGAAAATATATGTTATTAGGAGTAAGAAATGAGGTTTAACCACTTAATAGATTGAAATAATGATAAGACAAAAATTATATGCAACTTGGTCAACAAGTCTGAAAATCTAAAGGAAATGAATGAATTTCTAGTAAGACATAGAATATCACAATTAACTCAAGAAGTGGTAGAAAATCTGAACAGACCAATAACTATAGGGAAAAAATAGGATATTTCTGAGTTTTATTTAACCTTCAAGAAAGTATTTTTCACATTTCTCAAACTGTCTCGGATTTGGTTAAAACTTCCAAATGTTTTCTGCACATACCTTTTTAAAATGTGATGGAAGAATGCAACAAAGAAAAAACTGTAGGTCACTTTTACTTATAAATATAGATGCAAAATGTTTTTATTTTATTTTTTTATTTTACTTTAAGTTCTGGGATACATGTGCAGAACGTGCAGGTTTGTTACATAGGTATACATGTGCCATGGTGGTTTACTGCACCTATCATCCCGTCATCTAGGTTTTAAGCCCCACATGCATTAGGTATTTGTCCTAATGCCCTCCCTCCCCTTGCTCCCCATACCCCAACAGGCCCCGGTTTGTGATGTTACCCTTCCTGTGTCCATGTGTTCTCTTTGTTCAACTCCCACTTATGAATGGGAATATGCGGTATTTGGTTTTCTGTTCCTGTGTTAGTTTTCTGAGAATGGTGGCTTCGAGTTCATCCATGTCCCTGCAAAGGACACAAACTCATTCTTTTTTATGGCTGTGTAGTATTCCATGGTGTATATGTGCCACATTTTCTTTATCCTGTCTGTCATTGATGGGCATTTGCATTGGTCTTTGCTATTGTGAATAGTGCTGCAATAAACATACATTGGCATGTGTCTTTATAGTAGAATGATTTATAATCCTTTGGGTATGTACCCAGTAATGGGATTGCTGAGTCAAATGGTATTTCTGGACCTAGATCCTTGGGGAATCACCACACTGTCTCCCACAATGGTTGAACTAATTTACACTCCCACCAACAATGTAAAAGCGGTCCTATTTCTCCACAGCCTTGCACCAAATGGTGATTATTAAAAAGCAAAGTGTTTCAATATAATATTAGCAAATAGATTCCAGCATAGAAGTAAGAAAAGTAATTCATTCTGATTAAGCAGGGTTTATATTTGAAGAATGCAGATATGGCTAAAGTAGGCAATCTATCCATATTATTCATTCCATCCACATATTAAAGGTGATAAATGTTATACGATTGTATCAAGAGGTAATGAAGAAGTATTCATAACTCATCAGGCATGGCTAATAAAGTCTTTAAAGAAAACAAACATGGAAGGAAAACACCTCAATCTGATAGACTGTTTGCCAAAACCCAACGAATACTATGAGATACTGTGAGTAAAAAAAGGTAACATCAATCGTGGGCTGCAGCAGGCCTGTCTGAGAATGACCTCAGTCTCCAGAAGAATTAAGATAAATGAACCTGAATGACATTATGCTAAATAGAATAAACCAGGTACAGAAAGACAAACACTGCATGATCTCTCTCTCTCTCTCTCTGTCTCTCTCTCTCTCTCTCACACACACACACACACACACACACATACACATATAAATATATATGCAGGATGGGAAAAGAGACATGCTGGTCAAAGGTCATAAGATTTCTATTATACAAGAGGAATCCATTTTAATGGTCTATTGCACAGCATGATAACCGTATTTAATAATAACACATACTTCAAAATTACTAAAAAAGTAGATTTTAAACTTACCACCAGAAAAGTAGGTAAGGTGATGGATATGTTAGCTTAATTTAATCTTCCTATGATGTACACATATATCAAAATAACACATCGTGGCCAGGTGTGGTGGCTCACATCTATAATCCCAGCACTTTGGGAGGCCAAGGCAGGTGGATCACTTGAACTCAGGAGTTAGAGACCAGCCTGGCCAACATGGTGAAACCCCATCTCTACTAAAATACAAAAATTAGCTGGGCGTGGTGGTGCACACCTGTAATTCCAGCTACTCAGGAGGCTGAGGCAGGAGAATTGCTTGAACCTGGGAGGTAGAGGTTGCAGTGCACTCCAGGCTGGGTGACAGAGTGAGACTCTGTCAAAAAAAAAAAAAAAAAAAAAATCACATTGGCCAGGTGTGGTGGCTCACGCCTGTAATCCCAGCACTTTGGGAGGCTGAGGTGGGTGTATCACAAGGTCAGGGGTTCAAGACCAGCCTGACCATCATGGTGAAACCTTGTCTCTATTAAAAATACAAAAATTAGCCAGGCATGGTGGTGCATGCCTGTAATCCCAGCTACTCAGGAGGCTGAGGAAGGAGAATTGCTTGAACCTGGGAGGCTGAGGTTGAAGTGAGCTGAGATCTCACCACTGCACTCCAGCCTGGGCGAATGAGCAAGACTCCATCTCAAAAAAAAAAAAAAAAATCACATTGTACCCCATGTGATGGTTAATACTGAGTGTCCACTTGATTGGACTGAAGGATGCAAAGTATTGATCCTGGGTGTGTCTGTGGAGGTGTTGCCAAAGGAGATTAACATTTGAGTCAGTGGGCTGGGGAAGGCAGACCCACCCTTAATCTGGTGTGCGCAATCTAATCAACTGCCAGCCCAGTGAATATAAAGCAGGCAGAAAAACGTGAAAAGGCGAGACTGGCCTAGCCTTCCAGCCCACATCTTTCTCTTGTGCTGGATACTTCTTGCCCTCAAACATTAGACTCCAAGCTCTTTGGTTTTGAGACTCGGACTGGGTCTCCTTGCTCCTCAAGCTTGCAGACAGCCTATTGTGAGACCCTGTGATCGTGTAAGTTAATACTTAATAAACCTCTCTCAGAGAGAGAGAGAGAGGGAGAGATCAATCCTATTAGTTCTGTCCTTCTAGGGAATCCTGACTAATACACTCCATAATATATATACAATTATTATTTGTCAATTATGATTCAAAAAATAAATTTAAGCATACAATTACATAAAATTAAATATAGTTAAATAAAAGATAAATGGAAAACTTGTGTCTGTATTGGTGGTTGAATGCAACACCCTCTGGGTTGGGCTATCTGTAAGCAGCCTCGTAGGCTTCAGCTTTACTGGCTAGAATGAATATGGTCAAATAGATACTGTGTTTCACTGAGAAAGAATGTACTTCATCTAGGTAACCGGGATCAAAATTTTAGATCATTACTTTGTGCCACACATGAAATAAATTTCAGCGGGATTAGAAATTTAAGTTTTCACATGAAAATTTTAGAAGAAAATAAAGAGAATATTTTTATAACCTTGGAATGGATATGGCCCATAAATGGGTTAAGCAAGATAGGAAACTTAGAAACCATAAAGAAGATTGACCAACTTGAGAACATAAAATTTTAAAACTCTCTGCGGCTCAAAAGACTCTGTAAAAACTTCACTGAGAAAATATCTGCAAATCAAGTGAAAGAAAACAGATTAATAGCCATATAATATAAAGAGCTCCTAAAATTTTTTATGAAAAAAACAACAGCCTAAAAATTATGGCAAAGGTTGCAAACAGGAAAATCACAGAAGTGGACATACAGATACCAACAAGCATATGATAAGTTTCTACTTTATAGGCAGTCAAGGATACAAAATATTGTAAATGATGGGATAGCATTTTTATTACCCTGCAGATTGGCATCATTTAAAAATATTGATAATGTTCTGTGCTGGCCAGAACATGGGGAACACCAACTACCTTACATTTACCTATAGTAGAAGAGTAAGTTGCCACAACCTTTTTGGAAGGTGATGTGGTAGTAACTATGAAAAATTTTAAATGTGTAGACCTTTGATCTGGCAATACCTCTTCTAGAAATTCTTCCTAGTATATTATTTTCACAAGTCAGTATTGATTTATGCTGAGGATGTTCACTGCCGTAGGTATTAGCACACACACAAAGGAAAACAATCTGAAGGTCTATCAAAAAGGTAATGGTTAAGTTAGCAGGCAACTATACACTCAAATACTAAAATGGAGCACAAGTTGATAGCTCTCTAACTATCGGCCAGGAGAGTTGTCCATGATGTATTGTTGTTGTTTTCAAAAAAGATGCAGAGTATTTTTCATAATATGATGGTATCTTTATTTTAAAATAGTTGGAGAAAGGAACCACATACATCTGGGTGCATATATAACTGCATTTAGTAGAATTCAGAAAAGAATCTGCCCACATTCACATATAATTTCAGATCCCCCTGAATTTCTACTGAATGTAGTTCATGAAATGTTTCTGTATAACAGACTACAAGGGAACAATTATTTGGTAAACGTGTATTTCTCTATCAAATCAAAGTACTTCACTTCTGTTAAAAGAGTGTGATATTGTGGCTCTCCTGGTATATTTATTAAAGGAACATGTAACAAACCACACTGGTAAGCGTTCAAATGACAGAAAACAATTTTGGTAAAGTATTCAAGTTTAAAGAAAGCCTATATCAAAATTTAAAGTAACTTTGTGTGTTTGTGTGTGTATGTGTATGTATACTGTCAAAAAAACAAAATTACAACAAATGCTTTTTAAAAATCTAATTGGCTTTTTTTGTGATTCTGGAAAACAAAGTGAAGGTTTCCATGAACTGAGCAGAGGTTAACTTTATAGGCAGAAAAGGGCTGAAGAAAGAAATAGTGAACAAAAAATGATGGGTCATTTCCAAATTATTTTCCTTGTAAAGGTTAAAATAGAGGGGACTTTCTTATCACACTGGCTAAAACTGGCCTGTCTGGGAATTTGGCTATTATCTTTGCCTCTCTTGGTTTGTCAGAAAGTCAGACAAATAACTTAGTTTCGACCTGGTGGCATGAAACTTCTGCATGAGTAACTCCATTTTGGTTTGGTCTACTGGGCCCAGCGCAAGGGCTCAGTCTGAACCAGTGGCCTCCTATCAATTTTAATAGGGTTCTTCTCCTATCAATTTTAATAGGGTTCTTCAGAAAAATTTGAAAGGACCCACATCAAACTGTTAACACTGATTATACCCCAGATGTTGTATAGGAAGGGAAAACTTTTTTTTCCGAATACATCTTCGTATATAATTTAAAACGAACAAGTCGTTTAAACCCTCACTTAGCAAAGAGAAATTCAGGGCAGAGAGAGAACGCAAGAAAGACTGCAAGCAGCAAGACAGACAGGTGAGAGAGAGTGAGAAGAGAAGAGAAAAGAGAAGAGAAGACAAAAGGCAAGAGAGAAAAAAACTGCAGTCGGTGATTGAGGAGGATGGGATCTAAGCAGCGCGGAGAGGCAGGCGCCTGAGGTCAGCCGCAGCCACAAGGCTTGGAGCTGCTAATCCCCGCGCGTCTGTGGCCAGCTTCCTGCAGCAGCCTGGACTGGCGGGCGCTCCAGTAATGTGGGAAGAAGCAGAACTTCACAGTCATTGAAACTGTACCTAAGGGAAACAGAGTGGGGCTCTGAATATATATCGATGGGAGCGACTGTTGCAGAAAGCAGACCAGAAAAAAAAGGCAGACGAAGCCTGCAAAGCCAGGCTGTGGGAAGTCTGCCCATCCACAGGGTCAGCTGGCTTGTGAGGCTCCAGGGGAAGGCTCCGGCTGCGCCACCCACCTCTTGAGCCATTAAGCTCAAATGCAGCAAGTACCTCTTGTTCCAAGAGGATGATAATCTGGAGGAGGAGGGTGAGGAAGCGTAGATGATCAGGGAGGACAGGAGCTGGACAGAGAAACAAGCCAGTTATTCTCATTCCGCCTCTCACTGCGCCCTGCCCTTTAAAGGGGAGTCAGTGGAAAGCTGCTCTCTCTGCTACCCTTAGGGATGGGCAGGCCCAAGGGTTAGGAATGGGGAGGAACGTTATTGGCAAGAGAGGAAGACCTGACTCTGAGAAGGAAGAGTGTGGAGCTGGAAATATCAAGCCCCCTCGTCCTGCCAATCCTGACAGACCACATTGAGGCCTTTCACACAATGGAAGAATTTGAGCACAGCGGGCTCTGGATTGAAATCCCAACTCTACCACTTGCTAATTATGACCTTGGACAACCAACCTGACCTCTTTGGGTATCTTCTTTGTAAAATGAGGGAACAATAATAGTATTACCCCTCCCATGAGGTATTGAGATATTAAAGATGATAATGCATATGAAATATAGCACCCGGGAAAACGTAAGTGCCAAATAAATCCTAGTTATTATTAGAACATTAATTAATGTGTCATTTGTGTGCACAGCCCTAGACCAGATGCCGAGCTTTAATAGCCACAGAGGCTCCTAGATTCCGTCTCTTTTCACCATCTCCAAGCCCTCCCCATTTCTTCTTCCTGCCCCCACCAGTGCCGGATCTAAAAGCCTATCTTGCTTTGGAGCGTTTCCAGCTGTTTGCTCATTTTCCACTAGCCTGCTGTTCCCCGCCCCCAATACATAGGCACACATTCTCTTGGGAAACACTTTCACTCAGAGAGTGAAACCGCCCTGCCCAAGCCTTCTCTAAGTTCACGTGGAACTGAGGTGGGGAGCTGGAGAGGTTTGGGGGAGAGCAGTCTTAGGCTACAGATTTCCAGAGAGAACAGAGAAAGAATATTGAGGCTTGCTTGTGGGGCAGTTCGAGATCCCCAAGGCAGCCAGCAAATAGCAAATAGCAAATACTTAAGGTTGGTTTTTTAAATCAAGCATCTGCAGTTGCTGGGTGTAACCCTAGCCTCCTTCCTCTATGAAATGTGTGAATGTGCTATCGTCAAGCATTCCGCATATTGATTCTCTCACATTTCACTGACTTGATCCCTCTCTGACACCATTAACCCTGTATAACGTGGCACTTGCTCTTTCAAATCCAGGTCGATTCCTGCAGATGGCCAACTTTCATGATGGTTAACCAGCCATCCCTGGCTCCCCATCTCTGCTCAGAATATGCCATTCTATAGACAAACATGGAAGGCATAAGGGGGAAGACAAGGACTATTTCCTTAAACCTTTGTTTTGCCAAAGAATATGATGCTGCAGAATATATCCAATATGTCCAAATGTTCCCAAAAATAGACCTAGTGCTGAGGCTGTGTTCATGCCTGGGCATTCCTAGAACTGGTTTCACTATCCAGCTTCCAGTCGCTATCTGCGCAGAAGGTGGTAAAGAATTCTCACTTGATGTGGTGCTGAATAGTCAGTCCTTCGAGATTAGAAAGCTTCTTGATTTAGGAGACATTTGTTACGGAAAGATCTCAGTCCCCCTTGGGGAATCTCTGTTCACTCTCCCCGCTCACCATGTTCCTCCTCTTGCTGGCACCTTCTCAGGCAGATTATAGCCATTGCTGGATGTGACAGCATAAGATCAGCTTGGACCACTCTGGGCAACCATGGCTTTCCACATCCTCATGTATTTTCTGCAAGTTGCTCCAAGTAGACATTCTTCTTTTTAGCTACTTACTGTCAGCTGTCTCACCACCCACCATCATGTCTTAACATGTGTATTTTTATTGAGTCTGATTACAAATGTTAAACATGAGTATTGTAAATATTGACAAGTTACAAAACTGCAGTCTAACCATAAGAAAAACATTAAATGAACCTAAACTGTGGGACATTCTAATAAAATACCTAGACCAGCACTCCTCAGAAGTGTCAAGGTCATCAAATCAAGGAAAATCTGAGGAACTATCATAGTCCACAGGAGCCTAAGGAGACATGACAACTAAATGTAATGTAGTGTCCTAGATGGCATACTGGAACAGAAAAGGGGACATTAGGGGAAAAACCAATGAAATCTGGAAAAGTGTGGTCTACAGTGATAATAATGTCTTAATACTGATTCATTTTTGTCAATCTGACAGGTGAAATATGATTAGTAATTGTTGCTTGTTTTAATTTTAACTTCTATGTTAGTGAAGTTGAACATTTTTTCGGTTTATTGGCTCTTTGTATTTCTTCTATTAATTTCTTATTCATTCCTTTTGCCCATTTTTTGTGCTTTGTTTTTGATTTGTAAGAACTCTTTGTATAGTAAGCCCTTTGTATCATGTGCTGCAAATATTTTCTGTATAAAATTTTCCTGCAGTTTATTTTTAAAGGTGCTTATGATAGAATTGCTTTTCATTTTCTTTGGTTTTGCCATTTTCATGCCTTGTGCATGGCTTTTGTCATTCTCCACCTGCTTTCTTTCACATAACAGCCCTTCCAGGTAAAGTAATGGATGTGAAATGTCACATTAGTTGCCTTATGGACACACAGATGATGATGAAACTGGGACTTGAACCCAAGTCTCTCCACTCTTAGTCTAGTACCTTTTCCATTGCCAGGAAAGAGCAGAAGGAGTTATTTCCACATAAGAGAAAGGAAGCTTCTTTCTCCATGACTGCTAACCCCTCATGTAAAAATATACAGCTGGGCAGACTATATGACACACTATATGATAGACTAAATGACACACTATAGAGTCATGACCAATCTCAGTGGGGCCCTTATTGCTGCCACACAATTTTATTAGTTTCTTCACTAGCCTCTTCAATCCTCCTCCACAATGCCAATTTAAAACATTCTTCATTTTTACCAAGCTTCTGATCGCCATCCCTCACTTCTGTCCCTCTCCTATCTCACAGAGAAAATAAAACTTTTCAGGTGGGAATGCTCAACTTCCTACGCTATCACTCTTAAATTGTCTAAGTAAAGGGTCCCCCTCTCTTGTCCTGTCAAAAAGAGGTGGGGGAGGATATTCCACCCTTTGCCTTCCACTGAAGTTCAGGCTCCAATAATATCCCCCTCTGTTTCCTGTGCCTTCACCTTCTCCCTCTCTATTTACTCTCTTAACAGCATTTAAACATGCACAAGCCTCTCCCTTCCTAAGAAATAGAAGCAAACGGCCACAAAGCCTCTGTAGCCAGGCTGCCTCTGTAGCCAGACTGCCTCTGTAGATTCCTCCTCTCTGGGCAGGGCATCTTTGAAAGAAAGGCAGCAGCCCTAATCAGGGGCTTATAGATAAAACTCCCATCTCCCTGGGACAGAGCACCTGGGGGAAGGGGCAGCTGTGGGTACAGCTTCAGCAGACTTAAACGTTCCTGCCTGTTAGCTCTGAAGAGAGCAACAGATCTCCCAGCACAGCACTCAAGCTCTGCCAAGGAACAGACTACCTACTCCTCCTGATGGGGAGACACCTCCCAGCTGGTGTCAACAGACACCTCATACAGGACAGCTCCAACTGGCATCGGGCAGGTGCCCCTCTGGGACAAAGTTTCCAGAGGAAGGAGCAGGCAGCAATCTTTGCTATTCTGCATCCTCCGCTGGTGATACCCAGGCAAACAGGCTCTGGACTGGATCCCCAGCCAACTCCCACAGACCGGCAGGTGAGGGATCTGACTGTTAGAAAGAAAACTAACAAATAGAAAGCAGTAGCATCAACATCAACAAAAAGGATGGCCATGCAAAAACTCCATCTGAAGGTCACAAACAGCAAAGACCAAAGGTAGATAAATCCGTGAAGATGAGGAAAAAAACAGCTCAAAAAGACTGAAAATTCCACAAACCAGAATACCTCTTATCCTCCAAAGGATCACAAGTCCTCACCAGCAATGGAACAAAACTGGACAGAGAATGAGTTTGGCAAACTGACAGAAGTAGGCTTCAGAAGGTGGGTAATAATAAACTCCTCTGAACTAAAGGAGCATGTTCTAACCCAATGCCAGGAAGCTAAGAACCTTTATAAAAGGTTAGAGGAATTGCTAACTAGAATAACCAGTTTAGAGAAGAACAGAAACGACCTTATGGAGCTGAAAAACACAGCACAAGAACTTCGTGAAGCATACAAAAATATCAATAGCCGAATCAATCAAGTGGAAGAAAGGATATCAGAGATTGAAGATCAACTTACTGAAATAAAGCATGAAGACAAGATTAGAGAAAAAAGAATGAAAAGGAATGAACAAAGACTCCAAGAAATATGGGACTATATGAAAAGATCAAACCTATGTTTGATTGTTGTACCTGAAAGGGACAGAGAGAATGAAATCACATTGGAAAACACACTTCAGGATATTACTCAGGAGAACTTCCCCAACCTAGCAAGACAGGCCTTGCTATTCAAATTCAAATTCAGGAAATACAGAGAACACCACAAAGATACTCCTCAAGAAGAGGAACCTTAGGACACATCATCATCAGATTCACCAAGGTTGAAATGAAGGTAAAAATGTTAAGGGAAGCTACAGAGAAAGGTCAGTTTACCCACAAAGCAAAGCCCATCAGACTAACAATGGATCTCTCTGCAGAAACTCTACAAGCCAGAAGGAAGTGGGGGCCAATATTCAACATTATTAAAGAAAAGAATTTTCAACCCAGAATTTCATATCCAGCCAAACTAAGCTTCATAAGTGAAGGAGAAATAAAATCTTTTATAGACAACAAATGCTGAGGGATTTTGTCACCACCAGGTCTGCCTTACAAGAGCTCCTGAAGGAAACACCAAATATGGAAAGGAAAAACTGGTTCCAGCCACTGCCAAAACAAACCAAAATGTAAACATCATCAATACTATGAAGAAACTACATCAGCTAATGGGAAAAATAACCACCTAGCATCATAATGACAGGATCAAATTCACACATAGCAATATTAACCTTAAATGTAAATGGTCTAAATGCCCCAATTAAAAGGTACAGACTGGCAAATTGGATAGAGTCAAGATACATAGGTTTGCTCTTTTCAATAAACCCATCTCACATGCAAGGATACACATAGGCTCAAAATAAAGGGATAGAGGAAGATTTACCAAGGAAATGGAAAGCAAAAAAAGCATGGGTTGCAATCCTAGTCTCTGATAAAACAGACTTTAAACCAACAAAGATCAAAAAGGACAAAGAACGGCATTACATAATGGTAAAGGGATCAATGCAACAAGAAGAGCTAACTGTCCTAAATATATATGCACCCAATACAGGAGCACCCAGATTCATAAAGCAAGTTCTTAGAGACCTACAAAGAGACTTAGACTCCCCCACAATAATAGCAGGAGACTTTAACACCCCACTGTCATTATTAAACAAATCAATGAGACAGAAAATTAACAAAGATATTCAGGACTTGAACTCAGCTCTGGACCAAGTGGACCTGATAGACATCTGCAGAACTCTCCACCCCAAATCAATAGAATATGCATTCTTCTCTGCACTACCTAGCACTTATTCTAAAATTGACCACGTAATTGGAAGTAAAACACTCCTCAGCAAATGTAAAAGAATGGAAATCATAACAGTCTCTCAGACCACGCTGCCATCAAATTAGAACTCAGGATTAAGAAACCCACTCAAAACTGCACAACTCCATGGAAACTGAACAACCTGCTGCTGAATGACTACTGGGTAAATAACGAAATTGAGGCAGAAATAAAAAAGTTCTTTGAAACCAAGGAGAACAAAGATACAACATACCAGAATCTCTGGGACACAGCTAAAGCAGTGTTTAGAGGGAAATTTATAGCACTAAATGCCCACAGGGGAAAGCAGGAAAGATCTAAAATCAACACCCCAACATCACAATGAAAAGAACTAGAGAAGCAAGAGCAAACAAATTCAAAAGCTAGCAGAAGACAAGAAATAACTCAGATCAGAGCAGAACTGAAGGAGAGAGAGACAAAAAAGAAACCTTCAAAAAATCAATGAATCCAGGAGCTGTTTTTTTGAAAAGATTAACAAAATAGATAGACTGCTAGCCAGACTAATAAAGAAGAAAAGAGAAGAATCAAATAGACACAATAAAAAATGATAAAAGGGAGATTGCCACCAATCCCACAGGAATACAAACTACCATCAGAGAATGCTATAAACACCTCTACACAAATAAACTAAAAAATCTAGAAGAAATGGATAAATTCCTGGACACGTACACCCTCCCAAGACTAAACCAGGAAGAAGTCGAATCCTTGAATAGACCAATAACAAGTTCTGAAATTGAGGCAGTAATTAATAGCCTGCCAACTAAAAAAAGCCCATGACCAGATGGATTCACAGCTGAATTATACCAGAGGCACAAAAAGGAGTTGGTACCATTCCTTCTGAAACTATTCAAAACAATAGAAAAACAGAGACTACTCCCTAACTCATTTTATGAGGTCAGCATCATCCTAATACCAAAACCTGGCAGAGACACAACAAAAAAAGAAAATTTCAGGCCAGTATCCCTGATGAACATTGATGAAAAAATCCTCAATAAAATACTGGCAAACTGAATCCAGCAGCACATCAAAAAGCTTATCCACCATGATCAAGTCACCTTCATCCCTGGTATGCAAGACTGATTCAACATATGCAAATCAATAAACGTCATCCATCACAAAAACAGAACCAATGACAAAAAACCACATGATTATCTCAATAGATGCAGAAAAGGCCTTCTATAAAATTCACACCGCTTCATGCTAAAAAAAAAAAAAAAAAAAAAAAAAAAAAACCACTCAATAAACTATGTATTGATGGAACATATCTCAAAATAATAAGAGCTGTTTATGACAAACCCACAGCCAATATCATACTGAATGGGCAAAAGCTGGAAGCATTGCCTTTGAAAACCGGCACAAGACAAAGATGCCCTCTCTCACCACTCCTAATCAACATAGTATTGGAAGTTCTGGCCAGGGCAATCAGGCAAGAGAAATAAATAAAGGTATTCAAATAGGAAGAAAGGAAGTCAAATTGTCTCTGTTTGCAGATGACATGATTGTATATTTAGAAAACCCCATCATCTCAACTCAAGAACTCCTTAAGCTGATAAGCATCTTCAGCAAAGTCTCAGGATACAAAATCAGTGTGCAAAAATCACAAGCATTCCTATACACCAATAACAGACAGACAGACAGCCAAATCATGGGTGAACTCCCATTCACAATTTCTACAAAGAGAATAAAATACCTAGGAATCCAACTTACAAGGGATGTGAAGGACCTCTTCAAGGAGAACTACAAATCACTGCTTAAGGAAATAAGAAAGGACACAAACAATGGAAAAAACATTCCATGCTCATGGATACGAAGAATGAATATTGTGAAAATGGCCATACTCCCCAGAGTAATTTATAGATTCAATGCTATTCCCATCAAGCAGCCATTGACTTTCTTCATAGAATTAGAAAAAAATACTTTAAATTTCATATGGAACCAAAAAAGAGTTCGTATAGCCAAGACAATCCTAAGCAAAAAGAGCAAAGCTGGAGGCATCATGCTACCTGACTTCAAACTATACTACAAGGTTACAGTAACCAAAGCAGCATGGTACTTGTACAAAAACAGATATATAGACCAATGGAACAGAACAGAGACCTCAGAAATAACGCCACACATCTACAACCATCTGATCTTTGACAAGCCTGACAAAAACAAGCAATGGGGAAAGGATTCCCTCTTTAATATATGGTGTTGTGAAAACTGGCTAGTCATATGCAGAAAACTGAAACTGGACCCCTTCCTTACACCTTATACAAAAATTAACTCAAGATGGATTAAACACTTAAACATAAGACCTAAAACCATAAAAACCCTAGAAGAAAACCTAGGCAATACCATTCGGGACATAGGCATGGGCAAAGACTTCATGACTAAAACACCAAAAGCAATGGCAATAAAAACCAAAATTGACAAATGGGATCTAATTAAAGAGTTTCTGCACAGCAAAAGAAACTGTCATCAGAGTGAACAGGTAACCTACAGAATGGGAGAAAATTTTTGCAATCTATCCATCTGACAAAGGGCTAATATCCAGAATCTATAAGGAACTTAAACAAATTTACAATAAAAAATCCCCATCAAAAAGTGGGTGAAGGATATGAACAGACACTTTTCAAAAGAAGACATTTATGCAGCAAACACACATATGAAAAAAAGCTCATTATTACTGGTCATTAGAGAAATGCAAATCAAAACCACAATGAGACAGCATCTCATGCCAGTTAGAATGGCAATCATTAAAAAGTCAGGAAACAACAGATGCTGAAGAGGATGTGGAGCAATAGGAACGCTTTACACTGTTGGTGGGAGTGTAAATTAGTTCAACCATTGTGGAAGACAGTGTGGCGATTCCTCAAGGATCTAGAACTAGAAATACCATTTGACCCAGCAATCCCATTACTGGATATATACCCAAAGGATTATAAATCATTCTAATATAGAGACACATGCACATCTATGTTTATTGCAACACTATTCACAATAGCAGAGATTTGGAACCAACCCAAATGCCCATCAATGTTAGACTGGATAAAGAAAATGTGGCACATATATACCATGGAATACTATGCAGCCATAAAAAGACTAAGTTCATGTCCTTTGCAGGGACATGGATGAAGCTGGAAACCATCATTCTCAGCAAACGAACACAGGGACAGAAAACCAAACACTGCATGTTCTCATTCATAAGTGGGAGTTGAACTATGAGAACTTATATGCACAGGGAGGGGAATATCGCACACCAGGGCCTATCGGGGGGTGGGAAGCAAGGGGAGAGATAGCATTAGGAGAAATATCTAATGTTGATGACGGGTTGATGGGTGCAGCCAACCACCATGCCTCATGTATACCTATGTAACAAACCTGCATGTTCTGCACATGTATCCAGAACTTAAAGTATAATTTAAAAATTGTTTTTAATTTAAAAAAAGAAAAAGAATCACCATGAGATCATTAAAAAATACCGAGTTCTATACCCCTTTCCCAGGATTCTGATTTAATTGGTCTGGAAAAAAAAAGAAATAGCAGCAAACAGACACACTTCTTCAATCCTAGGTCGTCTTCCACCTTGCTTCTTCTAATAATGCAACTGTAAAAGCGAAGACCTTGCTTTGGAGCTGAGAGGTCTAAGATGCTGTATATGTGGTGCCAAGTTGCTACAAATCTATCTTGAAGGGAAGAAAAAGGTATTGCTTGCTGTAGGGGAGACAGTGCTGCTTTGGGAGGAGACAAACTTTTAGCTGAGGAGAGAGGAGATTGACCTGGAAGACTGGCCTGGCTCCTGTTCCCCCTCTGGCCCACCGGGCTGGATTTAAGTCCCTCTCGAAACACATAGAGACTTTGTAAGCTTCTCAGTGAGCACTGAGGTTCAGAGGCTGATAAGACAATTCACTTGCAACTTGATGAGACTCCAAGCATAAATAAGCCTGGCTTTGGGCTCCACTAAGCCAGTATAGAAAAGAATTACAAAAAGGATGGTTAGTCCTGCCTCTGTTCATAACTCAGATCTCCAGTGCCTCCCAGAGGAGCATGTGGTGCCAGACAGATCCCTGGGCATTGACACCAGTATGCTTATGATGACATCTAGCCACAGTAGCTAGGGTTGACAGTGGGTTCCGGAGGAAAAGAAAAAAAAGGATAGTAAGTGCAACTGACAGATCAGCTTATAGGCACGTGGGAAGCATCCTTTTGAGTGATTCTCAGATACAAGCAGAGAACTCTCTGAGGGAACTACCTACCTACCTAGAGCACTTGAGGGATGGGGAAGTATAGAAACTTGAGTATAGCTATAAATGTGACCCAGAGTCACAAGCTAAAAGGGCCACAAGGCATTTGAGTCTACTCAGGACCATACACATCACTCAGAGAGTATCCAAAGGGAGAACTAACTCTTCTTTCCCAAAGGGTAGCCAGTGCATATTGGACAAGGCCCTAGCAGCCTTTGGATTGGCCTTTCTGTTCCCCATAGGAGTAAATAAGATGAAAAGTAGGCTCTGTCACATTGTATTTGGATTGGGGCCTGGGCTTGGCGGAGAAATGTTGCTTTTCTATAGATAGATGAGAGCAGGCTTTTTGCCCTGAAGCAAATGATCAGTTGACAGGGCTCAGTGGCAGGCTTCTGCTGCAAAAAGTGCTTGTTTCCACTTCTCCCCTCTCAGACATTTTGCTTGAATTCAGTTCTCTGCTGAAACAGACTCGCACTTAGGAAAACTCTAGTGAGTGTCAACAGACATACACAGGCAACTTCAGCCATGGAAGAGAGGTCTTTCCAAGTGGCAAACAGCTCTGAGGCTAACCCAGCTGAGGGAGCAGTAAAGGTTTTAATTGTGGGTGATTACCCCAAAGACTCAAGGGGAATGAGCAGAAGAACAAAGACAGAGATAAAGAAATGGGGTGGCATAAAGAGGAAAAATGCAGAGGAGAAGCAAAAACATCCCTTTTCATGTAAGATGCTTTTGGACAGAAACTCCTAGGAGCTGGGGCCTACATGTCGCCCAGAGAGCATTCAGTCAGTACTTGTTCTCTGTAGCTCTGTAAAGTGAGCACTAAAGTTAGTTGCCAGTCCCAGCAGATTGACTTCATGACCGCTGCTGTATGCCCTGAGCACTGATGGAATTCCCCTACCACCAGCACGTGGAAAAACATGTCTCTGATAAATTCCTCTTGATCTTGAACTTGAAAATCTCAAATAACTAAAAACCTGGTTTTGGGTCATCATGCACTAAAGTTTGTGGAGAAGCAGATGGCAGGAGAGAGACTTTTTAAAAAATAAAATGAGCTGTCAAGGAATTATGTGGATTCAATTCAGATTCTGGAAAATTTTCCTCAGCTCTTAGAGATACCCACCTTAATAATAGATGCTTCTGGATTTCTGAGGTTTTGCAAGATCCTTAAATGTATTCCCAATTCTGAAAGAAAAACTTGGTAATGTTTAGGAGAGTAGAGGAGGAGGGAAAAAGGGAGGGAATTTCCCATCTTACAAGTGGACAATATTCTTAAACATCTAATGCCAAGAAGCTTTAGGCATTTATTTACTTCCTTAGGTGCTTAGAGAAACCAGGTCGGGGAGTGGATGTGATTATTCATTTCTCCTTTAAAGGGAAGCTCTGGTTCTCTTCCCAGTCACATGTGGAATTTACATAAGTTTACCCAGTTCACTGTACAGAGGCATTAAGTTGAAGGGCCATCTAAATTAAGCTGCCGTGCTTTGAGCTTAACCCCTACAACTTGGCTCCAGCCTGAGGTGACCTCAAGAGGACTTCTTCTATTGACAACAGTTGGAGACAGCAGTCCAGTTATTACTGATCTCAAAGACCCTGAGGAGGCAGGATTTGGGAGTTTTCTGGACACGCAAAGTCACTGAACTGTATTTATTGGCATTTATTGAGTGACTAATAACAATAACTAATTATGTGTATTTTACATGCATTATTTCACTTCCCAACCCTCTGAGATAGGTAGGCCCTAATATTATCATGGGGAAACTGGGGTTCCAAGAAGTTAAATCACTTACCCAACGTCACTGAGCAAGTAAGTGACAGAACAGGAAGTCTGATCTGTCTGCATGATCCAAGATGCCATGCTGATTCCTTCCAAAGATTTATCAATTGATAATCCTTCCATTTCATGTCCACCATTCTTGGAAGAATAGACCATACTGGCTATTTTCTGTTCCTACCACCAACTCACTGCTTAACCCTTTCCCTCTGGCTTTCCCTGTTCCCCACTAACTAGGCATCTGGAAGGTGACCAGTGACAGTCATCAGCAAATCAAATGTCTCCTTCTCAGCCTTCAGTTGCAACCAGTCTTCAGAGTCAGATATTCCTTCTTTCTTGAAATGCTTCTCTCCTTTGTTCTCTGCAGTTTTTCCTCTTTCCTGTTACCTTTTTTATCTGTCCTTCTCTGTCCTCTTCCGTAGATTGCTCTAATGCCTTTCTCCATAGATGTGGATTTTTCTCAAGGCTCTGCCCTCCACCTTGCCTCCACTCTCCTAGATTCAAGATGCAATGCCTCAGTGAGAGGCAGCATAACATAGTGGCTATGAGCACTGACTCTAAAGTCAGGCTGCCTGAATTTCAATACCCCTCTGTCATGTGCTAATAACTTTGGCAAGTTTCTCCATGCCTCTGTTTGCTCATCTGTAACATGAGGATTCATTGAGATCATGTATATAGAGCATTTGAACCAGGGTCTGACAGATAGTAAGCCTCATGCAAGTGTTTGCTTTTATATAGTCTGGGCCCCCAGGCCCTAACTTTCACCTACACTCCAGGCCCACTTCAACTGGTTTCTTCATATCTTTCCCCAAAGATCTCTAAGAAACTCACCATGTCCATAATTGCCTGTATGTCTCCTTCTTCCTATCCCACCTTTTATTACTCATCTCTGTCAAATATCACCACTATCCTCATCAGCATGCTGTTATACCAGCATACCAGGCATACTGGCACATGCCTGTAAACCCATCTTCTTGGGAGGCTGAGGTGGGAGGATCACTTGAACTCAGGAGTTCAAGACCAGCCCGGGCAACATAGTAAGAACCCATCTCAAAAACAAAACAAAACAAAAAACAAACCCAAGACTTTTCAGCTCTGTATGGGATGAAAGAAAAAGAAAACCCTAATGGGTTTGACCCTTCTCTCTCACTCGCCATCTTACTGGTTGCATAACTCTGCCAATTCTACCTTTAAAAATTCTCCAATCTGGATGATGAAAATGTTTTGGAGTTGATAGTGGTGATGGTTGCATACCATGTGAATACACTAAATGCCACTGAATTGTATACTTTAAAATGGTTCTAATGGTAACTTTTTTGTTATGTGCATTTTACTACAATAAAAAATGAGGAGGTTGAGGCTGCAGTGAGCCAAGATTGTGCCACTCCAAAGGTACTCCAGCCTGGGTGACAGAATGAGACTCTGTCTCAATAAAAACCAGCAACAACCAAAAACTGACCATATCTCTCTACGTCCATTGCCACTGTCATAGTCCAGGCAACTGTCATCTCTCCTCTGGAATACTGTCACAGCCTCCTAACTGGTCTTTTATACTTCTGCTTTTGTCTACCCCCAAAGGTACTGATCCAGGAGGTCTGAGTTGGGAGCCTGGGAATCTGCCCTATTAACAAGTACCCCAGAGAGAAAGTTTGGGAGTCACTGACTACAGCATGAAGTCCAAACTCCTTAGTCTGGCAGGATCTTTCATGTCTTCTCCTTAGTGTGACTCTCTTCCCCTTTATTTGACTTCTTCTTTGTAATTGCTTTATATTTTGACTAAGGATGATCATTTGCCATGAACTGAGAAGTAGGATTAAGATAATTTTCTCTGAAATTCAAGGAGGAGAGAGAGAGACAGAGGAGAGAGAGAGAGGAAAAGAGAGCTCTGGATTTAAACCTTAGCTCAAATCCTAGCTCTACCACTTACTAGCTATATCACCCAAAGTAAGTTACTTAACCTGTTTTCATCCTCTCTCTCCTTACCTGTTAAAATAATAGTACTACCCTACAGTTTTGCTGTGAGGATTAAATTAGATAACACACAAAAAGTGCTTAGTATTTATGTATTTACAGCACTTTTACAAAACAGTTAATGAGTTTTTAAGCTTAGAAAAAATAGAAATGATACATGTTAATGACATAGTTTTTCAATAAATGTCAGAGTTGTTTCCTCAGTGCTTAGCCCAGTGTGTGGCACATATCAAAAGCTAAGTACATTTTTTGCTGCTGCTGTTACTAATATCATAAAGTTGGGGCTAGGATCAAGCACACTGGCAGAGAGCTTAACTCTGGCAAGGTGAAGGAGCACATCTTCCTCAGAGCCGGAAGCATTTTAGATGGCTGTGTGGAGATGGCTCAGATAGAAGCTGAAGAAGCTCCTGTTAGTTGGCCTCAATCTTCTCAGAAATGAAGGAGGTGAAATCATCTCCTGAGAATGAAGGGGAGGGATGCGGCTGGGGGCTTGAGGAGAGGGCAGGAAGTTTGGAGCAGCTGCTGTAGGGAATGTGATAGGGAGTCAGCAAGTGAGGAATGAACGGATTGTTGAACAGCCAGAGAAGCCAGCTTAGAGAGCACACATTGGCAGAGAACCCAGTGCAGGGTTTTTCAAACGAGCCAAGAGTGGAAGCAGCCACCTTCAAGGGGTCACTCAGGGCTGCATATTGGAAAGACAAGAATGGGACGAAAGGTAGGATAGTGAAGGATTGTAGGATGGGTACAGGAACCATGGAACAGTCCATGGACCTGGGCTGTAAAGGAAGTTCATCTATATTCCTTCAACACATATTTAACCACCATATATTTTATACATATTATACAAGTGCCTGGGCATGAGGGATGCTGAAAAGAACCGTACACACAAAATTCCTATATTTAACACAGGCCCACACAAAGACTTGCACACAAATGTTTATACACGTTTTATTCATTATTGTGAAAAACTAGAAACTCAGGTAATCTTCAACAGGTGAATGCATAAACAAACTATGATACCTACCTGAAATTACTCAGGAATAAGAAGAAATGAACTATTGATACATGCAACAATATAGATGCATCTCAAAAATCAGTATACTGAATGAAAGAAGTACATACTGCATTATTACATTTGTATAAAATTGTGGGAAATGCAAATTAATCTACAGCAACAAAAACCAGGTCATTGATTGTCTGGGCCAGCAGGAGGGAGACACAAAGCTAATTTTGGGGAGTGATAGGTAGGTTCATTATCTTGATTTTGGTGAGTTTTCACAGAATCAAGACAATATTCATATGTCAAATTCATATTCAATATTCAAAATCGACACATTTGTATGTCAAAACCCATCAGATCATCCACTTTAAATGTATGCACTGTTTGCATGTCAATTATACCTCAAAAAAGTTATCAAAATAAATTTTTTTAAATTGACCATAGAAAAATAAAATATAAAAATAAAAAAATTGACCATGACATCTCTGCCTTCATGGAACTTATAGACTACATGGGAAAGACTGACAGTAAACTAGTAAGTAAATAAAAATGATTATTTTAGTCATTGTTTGCTGCTGTAAAGTAAATATATAGGACAATGGGATAGACAATAGGGTGGGAGTGGGAAAAAGGAGCAACTATAGATAGGATGGTGAAGGAAGGCCACTGAGAAATTGCCATTGAACTAAGTCCTGAATGATGAGAAGGAAACAGCCATTGGATGATGTAAATAAAGAACATTCCAAGCAGAGGAAACAACATGCAAAGACTTTGAGGCAGAAAAGAACTTGAAGTGTTCAAGGAACAAACAGCAAGAAGACTAGTGTCACTTGAGTTTAGTAAGCAAGGAGAAAAGAGTATCAGGAGATGAGGTTTAGAGAGGTTGGCTAGGGTCAGATCATGAGGGGCTATAGATCATGGTAAGGAGTTGAGATTATGTTCTAATCGTATGGAGGACCTTGGATTACCCATATGATTAGAACATAAATAGAGAAGAGACATGTTCTACTTTATGCTTCAATATTGTTCTGACTGTTGTATAAAGAACTGATTCTTGTGGGGGGCAATGGTAAAGGTAGGAAGACCAACTAGGAAGTGTTAGGCTAGTTCAGGTAAGAAATGATGGGGATATAGACTACAGTGGTAGAAGTGGAGATCTTGAGAAGTGGTTACATGTAGAATTTCTTTTGAAGGTACAATGGAAAGAATTTGGCTCCTAGATTGGCTGTGGGAGGATGAGGGAAAGAGCAGAATCAATCTGACTTCTGTTTTGGCATAAGCAAATGGGTGGTTGGTGGTAGTACCATTTACAAAAATGGATGCTATCAATAAGGGTAATCCTATAATTAAGTATCTTAATAAGTCTCATCTAGAAGCAGGAAAGACTACACAGAAAGACCAAAGGTGTAATTTCTAGAGCAACAGTATTCACTCAAATTAGCTAGGAAAGGAGGATGTTTGGTGTTTTGTGTTTCACGCTAACCTTATGTTTGTGCATATATAACATGATGAAATGATCTTGTTTTGTCTTACTTCGTTATGGTCACAAAGACATGTCTTGTCTTGCCATTGGACTTATCTGGTACTGGTGAGATTGCTTATGTCCAATAGGAAAATAACATGGCCTACCTGTGAACATCAGGCAAGCTTCTAAGAAGAGTGAAACTAGATGTAAATGTCACATCAGTTCCCAGATGTCAGGGATTGTTTTTTCTTTCACACATAGAAGAGCAAATTTGGGAGAAAGGAACTCAAAAACTCTAATTTGGACGTGTTAACTTCGAGAAAGGTTTAGATACCCAAGGAGAGATGTTACGTAGGCAGTCAAATATGCAAGTCTGAAGAGTAGGGGTTTCAATAGATAAAAACTATATAAATTTGGGAGTCATAATTGTAAAGATTGTATTTATATGTGAGGATAATATTTTTCATGTTGAGACTATTTGACATCATCAAAGCAGAAAGAGTAAGACGGAGAAGAGAGAAGGTCCCAGGATGAAGTCATGGGCAGTTCAACATTGAGAGGTTGAGGAGATGAGAGGTTGAGGAGATGAGAAGGCACCATTAAAAGGGACTGAGAAGAAAAAGGGCTAGTGAAGAAAGAGACAGTCCTGGAGACTGAAGTGTTATGGAAGTAAAAAGATGAATTTCAACAAGAGTCATCAACTCCATTAAATGCTGCTAAATAGTCACAAAGAATAAAGACTGAAAATTGGGCATTAGATTTGGCAACATGTAGGTCATTGGTGACCAGGACAAAGCAGTTTCATTGGTGTGAGGAGCTGAAAACCGTATTGCAATGGATTGAGACAAGATTGGAAGGTGAGAAACAGAGCCAGAGTGTAGACCATTCATTTGAGGAGTTTTACTCAAAAAGGGAAAAGAGCACTAGGGCAACAGCTGGAGGAGGAAGAAGGGCAAGAGAGTTGTTTTTAAGGTGAACAAGCCTAATATATTTTGTGTGCTGGCAAGAAATGAAACAAATGGAGCCAGAAGAAGAATAATATCCTGAAAAATAGCAATAGCAGTGGAGGGATTGGAAGTCAAGATGAGAGGGAAGTACAGAATGGTAGCTACTGAACCCTTCCCCTGGGCCAGGCACTATGTTAACTTCTTAATCTTCACAGCAACCCTGGGGAAGTAGGTACTACATCTACTTTACAGAGGTGGAAAGGAGGCTTGGAGGTTAAGTAACTCTCTTGACATCACCCAGTTAGTGAAAAACCATAGAGTTGGACCCATGCAGCCTGGCACTAGCACCTACATCCTATGCACCACAGTATTCTGCCTTAGTGGAAGATGGAAAAAATAAGAAGGTGGGGGATCTTGAACGTACCAGCCACCAGGACTTGCTAGAGGAGAGGCTCACACTTCCATGGGATAGTGCCAGATACTTGGTACACAGGATGGAGACTAACCCAGCTGATTTCAGAGCAGCTACCTCCAAGCAGGGCTTGTCATTTCTCTGTGGCCTTGATTTAGTAGAGACTTATAGGTAGATTGCAGGAAAATGATGGCAACTCCATTCTTACAGTCCTCAGGGGACCCATCCTAGTATTTCTTCCCTCATTCCCCTCAGCCATTCCTCTTGGTGTTATGTTTGCTAAGGTGGCCTTCCAGTGGACAGAGGGCTAACTGGGAAGCAGGGCAAGGCCTTCTCTCCCCTTCCATCTGCCCCAATTACTCCCATCTCCACCCCCATCTTATCCCCCACAATAGGAGCCTCACATGAAAATGAAGATGCCCTCCTAGGCTGAATGTTGCAGTCTTCCAAAATCCCCTAGAAGCAGTGGAGTAAAGAAAAAAAAAAAGTCCTTTCCTTGAGAAGCTAATCACAATGTTGTGACTGCCAGAGTTAGCTTACCCATATCATATTTGAGTGTCCTAGGACAAGCCCTCTTTCATGCCCCTCTCCCTCACTCAGTGTCTGAAAGCCACTATTAAAAATATATTCTTGCATCATCGCTGAGATGAATCGCAGATTAGGTATAAATGAATAAGATCATTAGATCCTAGCAGTAGGAAAGAGATAGTTTGGGAATACTGGGACTAGGGAGAGCAAGAGTGAGCTCGGAACAAGAATGGGAAAAATGAGATAAATACCAATCCCATAGTTTTTCCAGAAGCTGATCCTAATCACATTGCCCCTAAAGAAGTGGTCCTAAAAGAGGAAGATTGAAATTAACAAGTCCTTTGTCTCCATTCTTTCTTGTGCTGGGCCTGCTGGAGCTGTAGCCCCTACTGGATCACAGTTAGATCCTAAAAAGAACCAAGGGGAGATCCCCTGTTCTTCTAGGGACCTGAAGTGTTTTCTTGAATAGACATCTTATGAGTCAGGTATGTGGAAATCCAGTGAGTTTGTACTGCAATCCAGTCATTCATGGCCACCTCCATCCTCCCCAGGGTTCCAAGAGCATCTGGCAGTGAGAGTAGAATGTGACTTGAGAAGCTGTGGGAAGTCCAGCATACCCACCTGTGTACTCTGCCTGACATCTGTAAACATTTCAAGGTACATCTTCTTCCATATTCCACTGAACCCCACAACTGGAGTTTCTTTCTTGGGGTTTTACCTTTACACTATCCTAAGTGATCTGTTATAAAATGTGAATATCCATGGAAGGGGTACCATCTAAAGCAATGATTAAGTATGCCACTTCTATTTAAGGGAATTTAAGCGTTCTCGTTTTTCTCTGACTGAAAATGGCACTGTGGTAAAACAATGTCTATGTACTTAACACTACTGAGCAGTACACTTTTAAAAATGGCTATGTGGGTAAATATCACATAATGTATATTTTACCACAATCTAAAAAATGTATCTGAGGGATTTCCCTGTCTACTCTGGCTGCACTCTCTTCAGAGGAAGAGGCACAGGCCACAGCTTTGACCACGACTCTGTCCTCTTTCAAAACATAGCAGATGGGGGACTAGTTGGGGCCACCTGGTCCCATGCTGTGAGGCCTAGCACCGAAAGAGGAATTGGCTTAACCACATTATTTGTCTTCCTGGACAGCCTATAGGTTATGTTAAGTAGGAACAAAAGGGCTGAAAAGTGACTTCTCATCCAACAGCTTCTCCCAAGGCCATTTTTGATGGAAAGGTCAAGTTCATCTAGGCTGACTATTGACCAATCTAATCTGTTCACCTTTGGTGATCCTCAGTCATACTCTCTTACCGTCATAGAACATTCCAGTTCACTCTTCCTCCTACCTCCCTTATGAAGCCCAGCACCCATGATTCTTACCCTTCATTCTTTTCTCTTATGCTCGCTACCAATCCCTGAGGACTCCTGTCTTCAAAAGTCTAGACTCCAGTCCTGGTGGAGCATTGTAAATAAAGTGCTACTGTCATACTTTTTTTTAAAGAGCACCATGGGCCTGCAGGTAAACGAGAGTAGAGTAGAATGGTGAGACAGTTATGCAGTTTCCTATTCAGCCAAGATCCTGAGAATGGGGTAGATAAGCTTGAAAATGTGGGAGCCAGTGGCTAAGTATCAGCAATCCTCTTCTTTGAGCGTTAACAGTAGAAACTACATAATGGAAACTTTTCTCTTCCTCCCACTACCCTTACCCAAGTGCAAAGAGCACTCCTCCAAAGAAAGAAAAGGAAAGTGTAAACTTAATACCTTCTATAGCTTCTATACTTCTCCTAGCCTTTTCCCATCTATTATCTCACTTGATCCTCAAATCCCCACAGCTGTAGACACTGGGGCACCAAGAGGTTAAGCAGCTCACTCTGAGAAACAAAGCTGATTAATTGGCAAAGCCTGAGCTGGACCCAAGTTCTCCTGATTTCTGGTCCTATGCTCTCTCCACATCATGGTGTATTTGCTTTAGCCGGCAGGCAAGATTGTTTGGAAAGCAGCCCAGACCCTTTTATTGTTGTTGATGATACAAGTTATGTGCAGACCTTGGGTTTATAAAAGCAATGACAAATTGAAAAAGAGAAGATGGTAACTACAAACAAACAAAAGACCCCACTTATATCCTTCTAGAAAAGTAAAATTGACAACACAGAATTGTGTCTGTAATAGAAGAAAAGCATTTCTTTTCGCACTGTCGATGAGTAATTCCAGACATTGAAGCTCAAAACATTCCCCTAGTTCTTCTTTGTAGAAAGCCTCAAGTTACAAGTAAGGAAGCAAAGGTCTTTTGCTTCATTATTATTTTGAAGTGAAGATCGAACCTGAATTGAAAGAGGATCTGGTTATGCAGAGGAGAAACAGACTGCTTGGTGGAGTAAAAAAAAAAAAAAAATCATTCTATTAGAATGTTTAACATCTTTAAAATCACATTAAGGACAAAGCTAACATTTTCCCAACTTGTATAGTCAGCTATTGCTATTCAGGGATACATTATCAAAACCAGGGGTTGGCCAAGCAGCACCCAGTTCTTCTTTCTTCTCCCTATCTTTTGCTGACCACAATATGATCACTTCAATGCTGTTAACACCTCCACTGTCTGGTAAAAGTTGAGTGTCCAGACTTCTGAAAAACTTCATTATCTGGGAGACAGTTGAAAGTCTGAGAGTATTTGAAAAAAGCCACTAGAAAGTAAATTAAATCATTCTTCCCAGCCCATGTCACTTTTCTCACCAGGAGGGTTCTATAGCTACTCTCGCTACATGTTCTTCATGGGTACCCTAAGTCATCATAAAAAGGTTAAAATGTTTTTAAAAGCAGGAACATTTTCCATGGGATTTGTTTTCCACAGCTGGCACATTAATATATAGTATGGGCACTGTCCCAACTGCTCCCAGCTTCTTTTATTTTTGGCAATATATTCTTTTAAATGTCTATGGGAAAATGGTACAAATGTGTACCAAATTTCAACACCTGAAGCAGTGACTATGCTTCATTATCAAAGTAACCTTGAGGCTGGGTGCAGTGGCTCACGCCTGTAATCCCAACACATTGGGAGGCCGAGGTGGGCAGATCACTTGAGGTCAGGAGGTTGAGGCCAACCTGGCCAACATGATGAATCCCCGTCTCTACTAAAAAAAAATATATATATATATGTGTGTGTGTGTGTGTGTGTGTGTGTGTGTGTGTGTATATATATATATATATATATATATATATATATATAATTAGCCGGTGTGGTGGCGCAGCCTGTAGCCCTGCTACCCTGCTACTCGGGAACTGAGGCAAGAGGATCCCTTGAACCTGGGAGGCAGAGATTGCAGTGAGCCAAGATCGCGACACTGCACTCCAGCCTGGGCGACAGAGCAAGACTCTATCTCAGTTCTAAAAATTAATAACCTTGAGTCCCCTTTATGCCAGATAAATGAATGGCATTGTTTTACTTAGAACACAGGACTGAAGACTGCCCCGTCACATGTCCTCAGCATTGCTGTATATTATGCCTTCCCTCCACATCCTCCCCAGGCCTTCCTGCCTGGCTTGAAATGGCTCACACAGCTTCCCTTCTCTTTCTGTCATCGTCTTGGACTCCTGCCCAATCCCTGGCCCTCACCTTCAAGTGTGACCTTATGGCTGGAACAAGGACTGGTGAAGAGCCAATGGGGCAAGGCCAGTATAGCTTCAAGGAGTGAATCCTGGAAATAAAGGTAAGTTCACTTAACTTATTAATAGTTCCAATAAAATGCTAGATGGGCTGGAAGGTCAGACCCAATGCCTTGAATGAGGTTTGTGTGTTATCAGTGAATTTAAGTGACTGGTAATATATTTGTCCTGCTATCATTATCAGAGAACCCAGCTATATTTAAGCAAATTGGCTTACTTCTAAGAGGTGATTTTATTTGTGGTTGATGAAGCCCAAACAGCCATCATCAGATATAAGCATTTCAGCTGTAAGCAGGGAAGTTTCTGACAACCTTTTTGAGACAAGGAGAACAGATGAGTACAACACATACCTCTAACTTTACCCATCATTGGTTAAGATTGCTCAGTTCAAGAATTTTCTCTTTGACTTCAGATTTATACTATTTGGTGGCTTCCTTGTCTGTTAATAAGCCACTTTAAAAAAGTTATTGGCTGGGTGCGGTGGCTCATGCCTGTAATCCCAGCACTTTGGGAGGCCAAGGCAGGCGGATCACTTGAGGTCAAGAGTTCGAGACCCTCCTGGCCAACATGGTGAAACCCCCGTCTCTACTAAAAATACAAAAATTAACTGGGCATGGTGGGGCACATCTGCAATCCCAGCTACTAAGGAGGCTACTTGGGAGGCCGAGGCAGGAGAATCACTTGAACCCAGGAGGCAGAGGCTTCAGTGAGCCTTGATTGTGCCACTGTACTCCACCCTGGGTGACACAGAGAGACTCTGTCTCAAAAAAAGTAAAATAAAAAGTTATTAAGGCGGCTTCTAAACATTAGGTTTGATAATAGCTGAAAGTGATGGGTCTTAGAGGTTTTTTTAAAGTGCATCCTGAAAAACTGCATTGTGATCTTTGAAAGTGCTTCAGAAATAAGAAAAAAGGAGGGGTAAGTGATAAAGTAGGTATAACTTTTGAAACACTTGAAGAAACAACCCATTTAGCCACATAAACATTTTCTTCACCCACAATCACACGTATCAAATTGGAACTGGATATATAGATACAAATATCACAACCACCCAACCCCCAAATCCAAACTTCATTTCCAAAAGCAAAAGAAAAAGGATTCCTTCTCCATATGGTACTGGGTCTTAAGGCTGGAATCTTTGAGAGAAGAGTCTTGCGTTATTGTTTAAACAACCTTTATTACCTGCCTCTGACATTCCCCAGGGTTACAGAGCAGGGAACATCTGAGCCTCAAGTTCCACGGATGAAGCAGACACTGCAATAACAACTGAATCAATAGAAGAGAGGCATTTGGAAGTACGGGGGTGATACACCCAGTAATGGTAACCCTCAGCAGAAGATGGCATAGCTACCAGAAATCAGGGAAGTTACCACTGGGATGAAAACTGGGGAGGCGAGAAAACCATACAGTTGCAGTCATAGATCATTTCCCTCCCGGTTGAGCACTCCTCCCGCTTCCGTCCCCCATTAAGTTCATTCTATCCCATAGACTGTTCCTAGTGTCCTGCTAGCTCCCTACTGAAAGAGAGAGGGAGGGAAAAGATGTCTGAGGTCTCTTCATTTCCTTTGTCTCTGTCCCTAAGGCAACTGGAAGCTGGAGCTGCTGCAGTCGGCCTGGCAAGCCTGCTGGCTCTACAGAGTGAGCAGTCGCTGGCAGCCCCTGGAGCAGCTGCCAGTTAGAAGGCCCAGAGTTCTGATAGAATGCATTGCTTCAGTTCAATGCCAAGTGTTGGACGTGTTGGATTCAGTTCCCAGAGGGCTGGAGCCTGCTGTCAGGGCTGTCTGAAGACAAGAGAGCAGAGGCAGTTTAGTGCAGTTGGATGTGCAGGGTAGGGGTGGAGGCGCAGGGGTGAAGAGGGAGAAACTGGCCAGGAATGGGTAAGGTGGTGCTTCTCCTTCCAGGGCCTTCCAGACAAGGTCTCCTGGCCTCTCACCATTATTTGGGCCTCAGATGAGGCGAACCCTGGAAGGGAGTGGGGGGTGAAAGGCGGGAAGCGCGCCCAGGGATGAGCGAGATGAGGAGGGCGCGAACCAGCAACCTGGGGCTGTGGTTTTAGACCCGCTCAGCCCCCTGGGCCAGGGCAGGCAGCCCCCCGGGGGCAAGCTGGCGGCAGCCCTCGGCCGGGGAGTCCGCGGCAGTCTCGGCGTCGGCGGCCAGGGCGCCTCCTGGGGCCCATTCATGCTCGGCGCTAGCCTGGGACGGCTCGTCCTTGGCCTCGACGAGTTTACGGGAGCGGGTGTAGGCCAGGATGAGGCCTCCGGCCAAGCAGGCGTAGAAGATCATGATGAGCAGGATGTAGAGATAGGCGTCGTCGCCCTTGGCGCTGGTCACTTCGCGGCCCAGGAAAGGGTCAGGCACGACCCCCATGCCCATGCTGGGGCCAGGGCCTGCGCCCAAGCCGCTGGCGTTACCCCGATGGTGCAGCTCGAGCAACAGGCGGCTCAGAAGGGTTCGCAGCCTCTGGCTCTCGCTGCAGTTCATGGCTTTCGGGGAGTGACACGGCGGCTCCAGGACGCTGCTGACCTTTCCCCCTGGGCGAGGGGAAGCGAGCTAGCGAGCGGGCCGGCCGGCGGGCAGGGCTCAGCGGTGGCAACGGCGGTGGCACCCAGCTCTCCGGCGGTCTCGCAGTGGCTGGGGGCGCTGACCGCGGGGCCTCCTTATTCTCTCACTCCTGCCCCTCCTCCCCTTCCCCACCACGCCCCCTCCGGCCCGCGGCCGCCTCTTCCCAGGCTCTGGCTGTCTCGCTGCTCCAGGGAAAGGGGACAGCTGGTGGGGGGAGGAGAAGGGGACAAGAGTGGGGGCGAGGCTGAGAGACGGGCGGAGGGGGCGGGGGCTCGGAATGCGCGAGGCCCCGGGCAGCAGAGGCTGGCAGGGCAGCTTGCTGGGGCCAAGCCTGGACCCTGGGCTGCGGAAGAGAATTCCTTCCAAGTTCTGGCCACCTGCCCTGTAGGCCAGGCTTTGGCCCAGATACAGCATTTGGCCCCCTAAGGCAGCTCTGCCTTGGGGCGCTCAAGGGAGAGGGCAGACGCCTTTCCGCGGCAGAGACCCCTTGTCCACATTTTATGGAAGTTACTCCCATATACGAGGACCCAGGCCTATCTTTTTAGTCCTCATTCCTTTCTTTTTCCCCCCGCCCCCCTTCTCACCCCCCTCCCACCTTGTCGGAGGAGAGCATCTCATTCAGAAGATGCTCAGGCTGAATTTGGTGACTGAGTGCACAGGCACCTGCTAGAAGGCCAAGGCAGAGTAGAATTCCCTGGTTATCCAAAATGGTTTCTGGTGATATAAGTGATGTAACAGCCTTCTTGGAAGCACCCCTGCTCTGATGTTCTATGACACTTTTTGAAAAGTCCACACATCTTAGCACATGAATGTCCTATTCATAATGGGACCCTGTTTCCCATGGGTAAATAAGCCATCTTCCCAGAAGTGAAACCCAGTTCTTCCAGTAAGAGTAGCATGCACATTAAAAAAGGCCCTTTGAATACACTCTGTAGATGTCTCGGGATCTGAAAAGTGCCAGTTCTAGAGAATATGCTCACCCTACTCCCAGTTAGGCCAGCACACAGCTATGTGCCTCTCTAGACTTGGTAACAGGTCTAGGCCCTAATGGCTTATAGGACAGCCATTTTTTCTCAGAGGCTATCTTTTTTTAGAGGAAAACAAGGCACCAAGACAAAGATCAGGCCAGATATGTTAAATTGGAAACAGACTGAGCTTCACAAAGGAAAAGGGTTGGTTTGTAAATGGTGGGGTAGAAAAAATTAGGTAGTGCTGGCTAGGTGTAGTTGTCCATAGTTGCCAAATGAGAGCAGAAAGAAAGACAAGTGTATGACCTTATGCACACCTTGAAAATAATGCTGCCTGTTCAAGACCATTCAGTCCAGGGACCATTCCATCTATAGGTGCCATGGGTTAAAAAAGGAAGGTTTTCCGATGCCTCTTCCCCAACCGTTCTTCAGCTCACCATCCACCCAGGGGCTGTAGCCTTCTGTGTGTTCAGGTGAGGCTGGCGTCAAACTGTATCCAGGGTCTCAAAAAGAGCCTTGCTTCACAGCCTCTAAACAGGCCTCAGAGACATTCCGCATGACCCTGACACTGGCTGCCTTCTAATCACCTTGCCTCAATCTTCTCACCTCAGAGGGGCTCAGGAAAGAATTGTTAAAGCAACTTGGCAGGATGAATGCCAGAGAACACAGCTAGAGAATTTTCAAAGCAGTACTAACCTAGTGATATGACTGTTGAGCTAAAAAGACTTCTGTTATCTGTTAAAACAAGAGTCCCCAACCTCCCAGGCTGCTGGACCCTGGCCTGTTAGGAACCAGCCGCACAGAAAGAGGTGAGCAGAGGGCAAGTGAGCATTATTGCCTGAGCTCCACCTCCTGTCGGATTAGCGGTGGCATTAGTCTCAGAGGAGCTCAAACCGTATTGTGAACTGTGCATGCCACGGATCTAGGTTGCATGCTCTTTATGAGAATCTAATGCCTGATGATCTGAAGTGAAACAGTTTCATCCCGAAACTATCTGCCCCTCCCCAATGTCCATGGAAAAAATTGTCTTCCACAAAACAAGTCTCTGGTGCCAAAAATGTTGGGTCTGCTGTGTTAAAACATACCTAGAAATATCTAGGGATTTTTTTTTTTTTTTAGAGGAAAGGAGGAAGAAGCCCCTTTACTGTAACATAAAAATAATCATTTAAACTTGTTTTCTAATTTAAACAGCCTTATGAGCAAATAAGATTCTCATTTTCCAAAAAGGAAACTGAGGTTCAGACTGGGTAAGTAGCAGGACTAGAATTATAAAGTTTGACCTTCTTCTTCTCAGTCCTAACACATTACTTGCGTCACGTGGGTGGTATTCAAGCGCTACCTCCATTTTCCCACCTCTCCCTCCTCTTGAACCTTCTAGAGTCCAGTGCTTTCTGCCAAGACTGCTTTCCATAAGTCACTTCACCAGTGACCTCCCGGTCAAATTCAGGGGTCTCTGCTCCCTTTGCATCTTTGACCTCGAGGATGAATTTGAAACCATCAACCACCCACTCCTTCCTGCAACTCTCCTACCCTTGGCTCTTGTGGCATTGCATTCTCAGGTTTCTCTTCTTATCTCTCTGACCCATCATTCTCTGTCTCCTTTGCTGGTTCCTCTTCTTTCCTTCTCCCATTTACTATTGGAATCCCCAAAGACTCAGTCCTCAGCTATTCTGTCTCAACACCCATTTCCTTGAAGAATGTCTCTTTACATGGTTTCACCTACCACTTGGCATATATTTAGCCAAATTTGAATCTCTAGCTCTGATTCTTGGTAGCATGTCTCAGATCCCTCTGCTCCTTCCTTTCTCGTTTTATTGCCACAAGCTTAATCCATGTGCTCATTACCGCAGGTCAAATATGCAAACAGAGAATCCTGGCTTACAGCCGAATCTATCATGTTATGGCTAGAATAATTCTGCAACACCACTTCCATCAATTCAGCCCTATGTTCAGAAACCCCGGAGTTGTTACTCATTGATTCTTTAATAGAGTTTAGTCTTCTGTGGTGGAACTTAAGTCCTTACTACCAATAGACACCATCTTCTCCCCTTTAAATTTGAAAAACAGCATCTTCCTGGAGTTCCTCTGCAATACTCTGTGCATTTTGCCTTCCTCAAAATTTGCTGACTGAAAGAAGCCTTGCTGTATCCCCGTTTGCGCTTTCAGATTCTTCACAATGCACCCTTCTGAGCTTTACTTTGCAGCATTCAATGCAGAAATCTTGGAAAACACAAAAAAAGTAACAAGAAAAAATTTGGAAATCTTGGAAAACGCAAAAAAGCACAAGAAAAATTTTGGAAATCTTGGAAAACACAAAAAAGTGACAAGAAAAAAGGACAAAAAATTACCAATAGTGCATACTCATGACAAATCTCTCTCTCTTTCTCTCTCTCTCTCTCTCGTGTTTCATGGCCTTTTTCTCGTGTTTCATGGCCTTAACAACGTACTGTAAATTTTTCCATGTCATTTACTATTTCTCCATAGCGTTTTTTGTCTACACAGTACTCCAGACTATGGATCTGCCATAATTTATTTAACTTTGCCATTTATTGTAATATTTATGTTATTTCAGGTTTTGCTATTAAAATAATGTTTTAATAAACACAATGCTACTTCTAGTTTTATTGAAAGACATCATTACCAGAGAGAAATCAACCTACTAATTTATAGAAGAATGGCATGGGGAGGGATAGATGTGTAGAAGCGGGTGGAAACAAACGGAGAATAGTCATAGAATTTAAAAAGGCCCAACACTCCGAAAAAAAAAACAACAGGTGTGGGGCGGAGGGGATTCTGGCTTTCTTTTCACACTAGGGGCTTCTGGGCATCTTTTAAATCTCAGTTCCAGGCCAGCCTAGAATGGCTGAGATGCCAACCCCTTTCCCTACCACACTTAATGAAACTGCAAATCGAACAGATGGGCACTGGTTCTCATTCCTTACCACCCCTCCACCCTCACTTTCCATGAGCCCCATACCTGTCAAATAATCATCTGTTTATCCATCACCTGGAACTCATTTCCAAAATGGTAATCAAGGGTGTTGACAAAGGGAAGTAATTTACAATCATGTATTTAGACTTTCAAAGAGTCTCAGGAAAGATTCTCTTCCATGCCAAGGTTGCTTTAAAAGTACAATTGAGGCGCCATGGATAGGAAATGCTTTCCCCATTCCTTGAGACTGTGAGTGCTTCCTGCCAAAAGTGCAGCTCTATGGAAGTTGGTTGAATTGAACTGAGTTGAGTTTGGCTAGTTGCCAAAGGACAGACACAGATGGTAAGCACTGTCGGAATCCAGAAGGCTGGCAAAGCCACTGTGGGCTCTAAAGGAGAGAAAGAAAGAAGGCTTCATGAGGCACCAACTAAAGACTGAGAAAGAATCATTCATTCATTCATTCATTCATTCAACAAATATTTATTGCATGTTACTTTGTGTGAAGCACTGTGCTGGGTCCTAGAGACACATCGGTGAGCAAGTCACATCGGTGAACAGTCTGTGCCTTTATAACTCTCACAGACACTTCTTTGTGAACTGGGGACAAATAGGGAGTGCCAAGATGTGGAGCTGGGTAAGTAGTGGGCAGGACGACCAGCCAGAATTCTGGTTTGGAGAGAACTGAGACTCTGGGCCCAATCTCTGAGCACTGGAGTCCAAAGCCTTGTTTGGAAAAAGGAAGACTCCAGGTGGTCTGAGCTCACTGTCCCAGGCTATGTTGCAAGCTTCTCTACCTCCTCCTAGCAGCACCATCTTGAGGATATGGTTTGCCATAAGCCACCACAGTAGGTCTGTTCTCAAAAGACTGATGAGAATGTAAATTAGACGGTTCCTGAATCCAACTGGGGCTTCTCAGTTGTTCCATGGGAATATACACAGCATTTCAGACTAACTGGGGTTTGATAAAGATCACAATAATTGTAGGTTGGAATGGGCCTCAGGAGCTTCAAATGCCTTACTTAGAGACTTCTTGGAGATCGTCATGGGCTTGTGCTGATATCCCCCTCTATTCAGGCCACATACTGAAGCATCAAATTTGGTCTCTGATTTCATTTATCAAGTGTCTAGCATATGCCAGGCATATTACATACATTATACTAATTAACCTTATAACAACCTTATGAGGTGGGCAGGTATGGATTCAACAGCAGTATGTCTTCAATGCTGATCAATCAGAATGGACTAACAAACCATCAGAATAGATGTTGTCTGTGAACAACCAGTATGGCCTTACAGAGCCACAACATCATTGGGCAAAGAAGTAGGACACAGGCACGGACTAAATGGCTTCCCATTTCCCAGGGGATCAAACCAAGATCGCATCTCCTTAGGCTTTGGGGCTGTCCTGGTCATTCTGAACCTCTCTTTATGGATGCTTCCACCTGCTCCCGTTGCTCATTGCAGGTACCTGAAAAGCTCCCTTGCCTGCCAACCCCCCTAAAGCAATGGCATCTATTGCACCTGCCCCTTTCTCCCAGTAAATTCCTAAAGATGTCACTCCTTGGCTCAAAATTCTTGAATGGGTCCACTAGACTTCCAAATGATCACCTTAGTGTGGCCTTCAAGACTCTCTGTGCTCTGGCTTGAAGACGCTGTCCAACCCTACTTACAGCACTAATTACCCAAAATGTCTTCAATGGCACACACCTTCTCAACTAGATGAAATCTCACTCTCCTTAGCAATCTCATAGCGTAAAATAATAGTGATGGATGGGCTCATCAGATGGCCCCTACAGACCTCTTGAGGGCAGGTGCTGTGTTCTTCCTCTTTGTATCCCTCACCGTGCCTGCCTGGCACAGTGCCTGGCACATAGTATGTGCTCAGGAAATATTTACCTAGGTCTGAGGTCTGCCTTCCTGCAATGAAACTTTCCAGCTTTGAAAAAGATTGACTCTGTGGGGAATGTGAAACATTGAAGTTACATTTTTCCAAAACAATATTGTGTAAAATTTCAAACATATAGCGACATTGACAGAATTATACAGAGGATATCTGGTAACCATCTAGACTCTACCACTAATATTTTCCTATACTGGCTTTATTCATCTCTCACCTACCCATTCCTCCCTCCATTTGTCTATTCATTATCTTTTTTTTTTTTTTGAAGTTGCAGACATCAGCATGCACTTCACTCCTAAGCACTTTCTCCATACTTATCATTAACTATAGTCCAATATTTGTTTATTATTCTTTTTTCCTTTTAAGGTAAAATATACATACAATGAGATATATAAATATTAATTGCATGTTTTCTGAGTTTTGGCAAATGTAACCCCTACTAAGATATAGACTACTACTCAAGAACATTTCCTCTTGTCCTTTCATAGGCAATCCTCTCCCTTCACCCCCAGAGGCAGCCACTGTTCTTTTTTTCCACCATTGATTAGTTTAGCCTGTTATAGAAGCTCATACATATGGAATCATAAGGCATGAACTTTTTTGAATAAGACTGCCTTTGCTCAGCTTAATGTTTTTGAGGATAATGCTAATACATGATACATAATGATACATAATTCATATATATGATACATAAATCATGATACATGCCGTTGCAAGTATCAGTAGTTTGTTCCTTTTTGTTACTGAGTGGTACTCCACTGTGTGACCATACTACAGTTTGTTTATCCATTCTCCTACTGATGAACACTTGGTCTGTTTCCAACTTCTGGCTATTAAAAATAAAACTGCTACAAATGTTCTCATACAAGTCCTTTTGTGGACATATGTTTTCCTTTTTCTTGGGTAAATACCTAGGTGTGGAAATGCTGGGTCAAGGGAAAGATGTACTTTAGTTTTATAAGAAATTGCCAGACATTTTACCAAAGTGGCTTGTATCATTTTAGACTCCCACCAACAGTGTAAGAGGATTCCAATTGTTTATGGTTACTTGTGCAGCTCTCTGCTTCAATTGCATGCTTAGCCTTGCAGTGCACCCATGAGATGCATTTATCATTGTACTTATAAAAGGGCCAAGCCTGACTGTTTGTGGCTTAGTACTTAAAACTTCCCCCAATTTTGATGACTACTAAATGAACACCCAAGCTCCAGGAAATTACTACATTGTGAGGGTAAGCTCTACGTGATAATAGCTTTTACTGAAAGTGGCAAACATTGTGTTAAACACTTTACATACATTATCTCACCTAATCCTTAACAACAACCCTCTGAGGTAGGTAAAACAGCATTCCTGTTATACAGATGAGGAAATTAAGTTGCAGAGAGGTTAAGTAACTTGTCCAAAGTCGATTAGCTCATAGGTGGTCAAGCTGAGAGTTGAACCAGAGTCAGTTATCTTTTTTATTGTCTACTGTCCTTTGTATAGAAACTATCAGGGAAAATAAAACATTTCACGCTTGAAAGTCTCATCTAACCCTCTTATTGTAAAGGTGGAGCTACTGAGGTCCAGAGAGGAGAAGGGACTGGCCTGGAGTCTCTCATTAGTTAATGGCAGAGCCATCAGAAGCCAAGTCTGCTGACTGCTTCAATGTCAGGAAACCTTTTCACTCCACTGCACGGCCTCCTCCAATGCTTTTGGCAATTCACATTTTATTTCCAGCTTTGTAATGGTGACAAGGGTGCAAAAACCACTTTGAGATCTTTGAAATAAGTACATGAATCTAAAAGGGTGGAGTGAAATAAGGTCAACCTTGCCTTTTGGGCCAAAACATAAAGTCATAAATAAAATTGTCAAACACATGTCAATTCCTGCCTAAACATTATCTTGAAAATGTTTCTCTCACCCACTCAGGCTTCTCTGGAAAATCAAATACAATACAATAAAATAAAAAATGTGGCTATTTGGAGTATTCTTGGGAAAGGAGTGGGAAAGGAAAAGGTCCGAGGGCGGCACTTTTCTTTTGGACTCCCACAGCACCATCTGGTGGAGGCCTGGAATTTTCATTTCTCCTCATTCAGAATGTTTTTCTTTTCTTATCTTTTAATTCATACGTGTTTATTTATTTTTAGGGGTTTTTTTTTAAATATATACTTTAAGTTCTGGGGTACATGTGCACAACGTGAAGGTTTGTTACATAGGTATACATGTGCCATGTTGGTTTGCTGCACCCATCAACTCGTCATTTACATTAGGTATTTCTCCTAATGCTATCCCTCCCCCAGGCCCCCACCCCCAACAGGCCCCAGTGTGTGATGTTCCCCTTCCTGTGTCCATGTGTTCCCATTGTTCAACTCCCACTTATGAGTGACAACATGTGGTGTTTGGTTTTCTGTCCTTGCGATAGTTTGCTGAGAATGATGGTTTCCAGCTTCATCCATGTCCCTGCAAAGGACATGAACTCATCCTTGTTTATGGCTGCATAGTATTTCATGGTGTATCTGCGCCACATTTTCTTTATCCAGTCTATTATTGATGGACATTTGGGTTGGTTCCAAGACTCTGCTATTGTGAATAGTGCTGCAGGATGTTTTCCTACTCAAATGTTTCTGTGTCAGGCCCTGTGTTATTTGCTGGGATCCAGATGAGACTTGGTAATTTGGTTACTGATGTGATGTTGCTAACATTCCAGGGGGTGGGAGAAAGGCAGATGCTACCCAGACTATTACAACAAGGTGTGGAAAAGGCACTGTTAGAAGTTAATAGAGCATAGTGCTTAAGAACAGCAGCTCCAGCCTCAAACAAACCTGCCTTTTTACATTTTGGCTTGGCCACCTACCGGCTGTTACCTTAAGCAAAGTCATTCATCTTATCTTTGCTCCAGTTTCCTCGATTGTAAAATGGAGATAATAACCATGCTTACCATGGGATTTTGTGGCAAGGATTGAGTAAGATAATTCATGTAAAGTACTGAACATAGTGCCTGGAACATATGAAATGCTCAATAATGTTGGCTGTGGTTATTTCACTAACATTAAACGTATGGTGCAGTGGGAACCAGAGAGGAGCATTTAACTCAACCTCAGAGAGCTCAGGGCACATTTCCCTAAGCATGTGACAACTGACATAAGTTTTGAGTAGGAAATAGCCACTAGGTTCCTTTCTCCATGCGGAAAACAATGCCTGTAACATTGGTAGGGAATAAACAATAGGGTTTACTCCTCTAATCTCACATTGTGAGGGATGACAGCATAGTGTTCCTTTGCCTCTGGGGTACCAGAGGTTGCAGTGAGGGCTTCTAAGCTGGAAGATGGTATGGGAACATTTAGGAATTATTGGAATTAGGCCCCAGACCACGTTAGAAATTGTTTCCATAGTGAACACACAGAGTTTGACTTGAAATTAGATGCTAAGAGAAACATGGTTGTGTCAACTACCATCTGTTTGTTCTAATTTCTACTTTGCTCTTCGGCAATGATGTTCAGTGGCTCTTTATTCATCCAGCATTATGTTAAATAGGCATGATGGGGCCTGATAATTTCCCATTGCCTCCAAATTGTGCCGGGCATACACTACAAACGTATCTGACTCTATTCCTATTGCTCATCACCCTTGCAAACCCTTATCCCTTCCAGGTTATCCGAATTTTACTCATTCTTCAATGCCTAGACTTCCTCATTCATTCATTCATGAAATATTTTATGAGCATGTACTACAAGCTAGGCACAGTGGCAGGCACTAGATATATAACAGCATATGAGACAGACACAGTTTCTACTTTGACAGAGCCTGTGTAACTTGGACTACAGACAGGAAAACAAATCATTGAGACCATGTGTTACCATGGTCTCAACCTGGTAGGGAGCAACCTGCCAGGGAGCTCTGGCCACCCCAAAGGCAGAAGGCATCAATATCTTAGGTGCATGAGGAATCTCTTGGAGATCTCTGGTGTAGAACCTCAAGCTGTAACCCATGAAATTCCTATTGCTTTCACCCCATGTAGTCCATGAAGACTGATGGGCCCTTCAAGGACTATACATGGGGTGAAAGCAACAGGAATTTCATGATGCAGTGGGCAGAGAGGATGCTGCTTTGAGTGAGTGCATGCTCCTTGTTATTATCTGGAATTTGGTAAAAGTCACTCTCGCCTCTTCAATAGTAGGCTCAGACTGGAGGCCGTCTCAGGCAACTGAATCCTTAAAGACTGTTTGTCTTTTCCAAATTCCTACATATGTAGACTCTTCAGCTCACAGTTCAGCTTCTCACTCACCCCCATGGTCTGACATCATGTGCTAATAGCACAAGAACTTTTTTGTCTCTTCATAACACCTAGTAATACTACACAAGAAGGGCCAGAAGCATTTAAGTGCCATGTTTTAAGACGAAGGAAATCTAAGAGTATTGGAACTTCACAGAGCTTTAAAACAAAAATGGCTTTGCTACCTAAGAAAAGTCCAGTGCTCAATCTGTCTTTAAAACTTGTAAAAGAGAAACTCCCAAAGTTTTAAGAGAGAGAATGAAGTCAACAGCTCAAGCAAACATATTTGTACAACCTTACTTCTGGAAACAGAATGCTGAGTCCCTGCAGCTCCAGGCCAATTGGTTTTGGAGTTTGTCTTCTCTGAGCAAAACCAAAGGCCAACCAAGATAGCCCACAACCCCAGGAGATGGGATACAGAGCGCTATTGTTTATACCATAAGCAAAAAGGAAGAGTTCACAAGCAAAGACAGCCTGGGGGTCTCTTGCAGACAAAGACTCCTGCTGAAATGTAACAGAAGATTCCATATCCTTTCCTTCACTTGGACTCCCTGAGAAAGGTTAATTCTGTCACCACCATGAATCTTGATGGGCAATAAAATGTAGAACTGCATGAGAAATGATGCCACCCAGAGGAAGGCTGGGGAGCACACTTGAGCAATTTCAGCTTGTCTTTCTATATTTCTCCCTCAGTCAGTATCTAGGCAGGAGGGGCTTCCTAATTTTTCTCTCTGGCCTTGTCCCTCACCTACTCTTGGAGAGCCACTTTGCCACTTTCCTATGTTGATACCTGCTATTCAACATCCAAAACTGAATGTGGGGCATGAAGTGCCCTATAGTAAGGAATGTCGAAGATACAGCTAAGGTGAGAGAGTCATTTCTAAGAAGAGCAGTTGGCCATAGAGAAGAAAGTATATGTGGACATGTCTGTAATTTACATGTATGTACAAGTATATCTAATTTGAAGCTTCTTATAACTTCATGGGCTAGCAAACAGCCAGGTGCAAAAATAAATACCTGACCTCAAAAGAATTATTTTCTGATTTCTACTGCAAAAGTCACTCTAGAGAGACACATGCGTGGGTGAATTTTCAGCATACTCTCTCTTTTCTTTTTTCCCTTTGTTTTTGTTTGATTTATTTATTATAACCTCAAGGCAAAAATATGAATTGGGAAACTCGATGTTTAGCACTCCCAAGTGTCCCTCCACCACCACTAGAGCCCATTTTTAATTTGTGATACCCTTAGGAGTGTCTTCCAAGAAATGTTCTGATTCTATATCTCATCCTCTCAGAATCTCTCATTCTTTTTAGTGTTAAAGGAAATAGCTAGCTAACTTGTTGATATGGTTAGGCTTTGTGTCCCCACCCAAATCTCATCTTGAATTGTAATCCCCATAATTCTCATAATCCTCACATTTCAAGGGAGAGACCAGGTGGAGGTAATTGAATCATGGGTGGTTTCCCCATGCTGTTCTCGTGATTGTGAGTGAACTCTCACAAGATCTTATCGTTTTATAAGGGGCACTTCCCCCTTCGCTCAGCACTTCTCCTTCCTGATGCCTTGTGAAGAAGGTGCCTTGCCTCCCCTTCACCTTCTGACCTGATTGTCAGTTTCCTGAGGCCTCCCTAGCCATGCTGAATTGTGAGTCAATTAAATCTCTTTCCTTTATAAATTACCCAGTCTCAGGTAGTTCTTTTTAGTGTATGAAAACAGACTAATACACCTGCCAAAGTGAAAGAAAAATTGATCCTACCAAGAAGGAAGAGTTAGAAGAGCCAACAGTTAACTAGGAGCCTCCTTCCTTGGTTAACTGTGAAGACTGTCGCCTCCTCTGTGAATTATTTTATTATTTAATCCTAAAGATAAATGCTAATAAAGGAATTGAAATATCTAGCAGTATGGCCTCCATTGGCCAGTGAGGGAGGATGAGGTATCGAAATTGTTTTTCTGTTTTGTTGTTGTTTTTAACCTTCCCATGTGATTCCTAAGTGCAGCCAGGGTGAAGAACCACTGGGAGAGATGAGCTTAACATACTGGAGAACATACTGGACTAAAGATCACAATGAATTTATTATATCAACAACTTAAAACTCTTCTGCTGAGCACATCTACAGAGGTGCTATATACACCTCTGTTACACAAAAGTTATACATTTCCTAATTACTGCTATTGTTGTGGAAATACTGCTTCAGTCATCGTCTTCAAATATGTAAATACAAGGGAAATAAATTTATTCCAGACAGTTCCAGATTCAGAATGTGTTATTCCTCCCAGAACAATGACACCGAGGACATCATTTTTCCTTTGAGGCTTTTACCTATCCTGCTGCTGAGCCATTTATGTGCCCTCTTTTTTTTTCTTTTTTGAGGTGGAATCTTGCTCTGTCACCCAGGCTACAGTGCGGTGGTGCAATCTCCGCTCACTGCAAGCTCCGCCTCCCGGGTTCAAGCAATTCTCTTGCCTCAGCCTCCCAAATAGCTGGAACTACAGGTGCATGCCACCACGCCAGGCTAATTTTTTGTATTTTTAATAGTGACGGGGTTTCACTATGTTAGCCAGGATAGTCTAAATCTCCTGACCTCGTGACCCGCCCACCTCAGCCTCCCACAGTGCTGGGATTACAGGCGTGAGCCACCATGCCTGGCCCCTTTTTTTGTTTATTATTTTAAGTTCTGGGATACATGTGCAGAACGTGCAGGTTTGTTACATAGGCATACATGTGCCATGATGGTTTGCTGCACCTATCAACCCACCATCTAGGTTTTACGCTGCACATGCATTAGGTATTTGTCCTAATGCTCTCCCTCCCTGTGCCCCTCACCCCTCGACATGCCCCAGTGTGTGACGTTCCCCTCTGTGTCCATGTGTTCTCATTGTTCGACTACCACTTATAAGTGAGAATATGCAGTATTTGGTTTTCTGTTCCTGAGTTTGCTGAGAACGATGGCTTCCAGCTTCATCCATGTCCCTGCAAAGGACATGAACTCATTCTTTTTTATGGCTGCATAGTATTCCATGGGTTGTATGTGCCACATTTTCTTTATCCAGTCTATCATTGATGGGCATTTGGGTTGATTCCAAGTCTTTGCTTTGTAAATAGTGCTGCAATAAACATATGTGTGTATGTGTCGTTATAGTAGAATGACTTATAGTCCTTTGGGTATATACCCAGTAATGGGACTGCTGGGTCAAATGGTATTTCTGGTTGTAGATCCTTGGGGAATCACCACACTGTCTTCCACAATGGTTGAAGTAATTTGCACTACCACCAACAGTGTAAAAGTTCTCCTATTTCTCCACAGCCTTGCCAGCATCTGTTGTTTCCTGACTTTTTAATAATCGCCATTGTGACTGGCATGACATACTTTCTTGTATGACTCTCTACAATGTACTCTTTACTAAGCACTTTGCTACTGAAATGCCGCCTCTTGCCTTTTTAAACGTTAAATTATCTAAATATATTGCTATGGTGTCAATGTTTTTCTATCAATTTTCTCTCCTATCCCATACCCACCTTTGATTCATTTGAATTCATTTGAAAAGACTTGAGAAATGTCTTACTACTGACACTGCTGCATGTAGCTCTTGCTTATTTACCCATCTGGGGAAACAGGATGTATTTCCTTTTTTAGAAAAGCCAATTTACAGATTACACTAAAATACTCCTCCTTTTGCATCACTCAGCTTTTTAACTTGGTAAGTTTTAAGAAATTTCAACAGCAAAGTTGTTATTCAAGGGGCATGATGGACTACAAGTGCCTTGAGTTACGTATATCTGCCCTAGATGTAAACTTCATTGTTTTTTGTTGGATGATATTTTAAAAGGATATAAAATAAATTGGTCTAAAGACAGAAGGAAGGGAGGGAGGGAGGGAGGGAGGGAGGGAGGGAGGGAGGGAGGAAGGAAGGAAGGAAGGAAGGAAGGAAGGAAGGAAGGAAGGAAGGAAGGAAGGAAGGAAGGAAGGAAGGGAACTAGAATGGGAAGTTCCTGTTGGAGAGAGAAGATGGAAAGCTTATTGACAGTGGAATAATGCTTTCAACATGGAGAGGAAATTTTCAATCCTATACCCAACCAAATTATCAGTTAAGGTCTCCAATTATTTCCCATTTATCCCTTCTCAGTAAGGTACTGTAGAATGTATTCTATCAAGGAGAAGTGATAATCCAAGTAAGAAAAAGACATGGGATACAGAAAACAGGAGATCGAACACATGACGAAGGTAAAGGGAAGTCTCAGGATGAGACCCTGCACCAGGGAAAGGAGGGCAAATGATCTGGTTCTAGGAGAGATTTTTTTCCAGATGAAATTGTTAGAATTCTTGTTATCTGGAAGTCGAGAGAGATTTAAGCAATTAGTTGCAGAGCCTGCGGTAGAATTAGCAGTAAGTGCATAGAAAACCAAGCAAATGAAAGACAATTATTAGTTCCAGTGGTTTAAAAGTGCAGAAGAAAATGAATCATTGTTTTCCCACTACTTTTCAGCTCTGAATAGCAGTTATTATAATGTAAAGACTTATTGATCCAACTATGCATTTATATTGAGAGGATGAGAAGTGTCCCTGTGTACACTGAAAAGTTGATAAAATTAAGAAGCAGGGATACAAGCATGTTATTTAGATACAAGAGGGTAAATACCAAAATAATCAACTAAGAGTTAAAAGTGGTTGCCTCTGAGGCAGAGGAAATGGGGAGGATGAAGGCAGTGGATAGCTGTTTTTCAGCGACTTTGTGTAACAGCTGCCTTTAAACCTGTGCTTTTCAAACCGTGACTTACAATCTCTCTGGAGTGATGCTGTCCAACATGGACATAAAAATAAAAATCCAGGTCCTCAGTCATACTAACCACATTTTATTTTTTAAAAGATCTTTTAAATTTTTGTTATTTTATTTTTATTTATTTATTTTTTTAGAGCTGGGGTCCCACTATGCTGACCAGGCTCGTCTCAAACTCTTGGCCTCAAGCGATCCTCCCATCTTGGACTTCCAAAGTGCTGGGATTGCAAGTGCGAGCCACCGGGCATGGCCAATAATAACCACATTTTAAATGATCCACGGCCACATGCACTACAGTGGATAGTGCCGATACTGAATCTTTTCAACTTCACAGAAAGTTCTACTGAGCAGCACTATTTTACAGGGTAATTAAATCAATTTAGTGAGTCACAGCCAACATTTAAGTAAATGAAATAGAATAGAAAACCAGTGTGCACCTCATTAGTATTGTTTTTTCACAAAATATTTTCATAAAATGTGTGTACAGCATTGTGGATCACAATAAAAAGAAGTTTGGAAGCACTCCTTTACATTATGTGTGCAAAACCCTGATTAAAATTTTTAAAAACATAAGGGTCAGGCACTGTGGCTCACATCTGTAATTCCAGCGCTTTGGGTGGCTGAGGTGGGAGGATTGCTTGATGCCAGGAGTTCAAGACCAGCCTGGGCAACATAGCGAGACCCCATCTCTAAAAAAAAAAAAAAAATTGATTAGCTGGGCATGCTGGTGCGTGCCTGTAGTCCCAGCTACTTCAGCGGCTAAAGTGAGAGGATTGCTTGAGCCCAGGAGAGTTCAAGGCTGCAGTGAGCTATGATGGAGCCACTGTACTCCAGCCTGGGTGACAGAGTGAGACCCTATCTCAAGACAAAAATACATAAATAATTAAAAAATAAGAGTCACAGACTCCTTATACCTAGTAGAATCCTCAACTTCTTGTGATCCATAGTCTCACAGCCCTATAGGAAACTCAGAACCTAGGGCATCATTTAAGAAAACAGAGCTTAGAACAGTAAGATCACAATACTAAAGCTAGACATGATGGACCATAAGGACTATCGTGTTCCCTATTTCTTCTGTCATTTGTGTTTCCCTTTTTGCAAAAGGCATCATTTTTGAAGCGTGTGTGTGTGTGTGTGTGTTTTTAATGGGAAGAAGAAACTGAGGCTAAGGCTAAGGTTATGAGATTGGCCCATGGTTACAAAGCTGGTGTCAATAAACCCAGGTCTCCTGACCTCTAGATCTAGAACTTTTTTCACAAAATCTTCAGGGGAAGTCAGTTCTTGAAGGCCCTGAGTATGCTAGTCAATACTTTAAACAACCTGACTGATGAATAGTGTCTAGATACAATAATAATTATGATAACAATAGCTAGCATAAGCTATTTTTCTAAACACCTTACATTTTAACTCTCACAACAATCCTATTAGGCAGATCCTATCAACCCAATTTTTCCAGATGAAGAAATGCAGCTCCAAAATGTTAATCAATTTGCCAAAAACTACAGTGGCAAAGCCAGGAAATAGAGTTCTTAATGCCATTTTATACACACCCTCATATAACTCAAATTAATTTCTCTCTAAAATATTAATTAGCCTAAAAGTAGCAGTTATAATTTGGTAGCACCTACTGACAATCCATGTTTTGTCCCAAAGTATCAGTGTTACAAAGGGGTTTTACTCTATTGACTGGATCAAAGTAACAGTTTGGGATTCAAATACTCTGAACTAAAGGATGGGACTATACAAGCCTGTTTAACTGCTTAATGCAATTCCACAAACTTGGAGATGAGTACTTTAAAAATATATGTTTAAAACGTTGGCTAATAATCTTCAGACTTGGAGATTTTCTCTCAATGCATAATGAAGTACAAATTGGCTTGATAACATGGGTGAATTTATTTCTTAAGATTTGAGTGCAAACTTAAAAACAAGAACAAAGCTTTTCATCAAGAATAAACACAAAATCTCAACAATTCTGCAATCGTGCATTTTAACAGAAAGTACAAATATGAATACATTATAATTTGTAACTGCATTTAAAAATTAAAATATTTCTCTCCAAATCCAAAACACCACACAATCTTTATCTGTTCTCATCTTGTTACCTTAGAAACATTTGTCATATGCTATCAGGAAAATATAGGCAAGAATCACTAATCAGTTATTCATGATCAAAGAAACATGAATCTCCTTAACTGTGACTTTTTGAATCATTTATCTATATTTCTGAAATATCACACAATTATACCCTCCACTCTAGAGAAAAAAAAGAATAAATACAAATATCAAGGAGGCAGGAACATTCACGGAATTAAAGCAAAAGTCACAAGTGTTTGACTTAGAAATGTCCATATTGTAGTAAATTTTTAAAGTACAACTTTATTTGATGGCTGACATATATGTAATAATTGTGAGCAATTTAAACAGTATAAAAATGTGAGATCAAAATCTTTAGTCTTAAATACTTGAAAAGTCACTATGAATATGGAAAGATTTGCTTACATAAACATGTATATTTTTGGATGGAAAATCAAGGGGTAGTGGCATCTCCCTGGTCCCTTAACAATGTTTGGATTTTTGCAAAGAATTAGCAGCACCCAACCTTAAGTGTTAATGATGTGTTTCTACAGGACCTATGTAACAGATCAGTTGGCAGTGTTCCAGCTTTTGGGAGTCGGGGACGGAGCGAGGGTGCAAATATCTGAGATAAGACAGTGCATGCACTCACACATTTAAAATCACCATTCTAAATGGGAAAAAAAAATCACATATTGGAAAAGTCTAAGAAACTCATTCTTAATGGGTAAACAGCAGGGCAGGAATAAAAGCTGAATAGTAGTCTACTTGATGATAATGGTTTTTCACTCTTCAAAGGCAAGTTGGGAAGAATGAGAATACTCACATACACATAACTCCAGGGAAAACTTGCCTAAAATTTTACCTTGCAAAACACTGAACAGAAATCTTTACAAAAACCTTCATTCTTGTTTATAATACTTGATTTTTCCCTTATTACCACCATATGCATAACATTTAAGTATTTTCTTTATAAATATTTTAGAGCAAAAAGAATTTATTTTGTTGCAATGGTGGCCCACATCTGTACAAAACAACATAAGCAAGTCACACACACACACATATATATATGTATATATGCATATATATATAAAATGATTAAGAAAAAGTGCAAAGAGTAACAGTATTAAGATTTTTTGTGTTTTACAGTAACTATGGTTCAAGTGTGAATATTTATCAGGGATATATAATCCCAGGTTTTAATTAAAGATTCAAAAAGAAACCACACTCCCAAGTTACTGCACAAACATCAGTCCCTTATCAAGTAACTCTGCCCTTCTCCCAAATCTAGTATTTCCAGTTTCTAAGCTCTTCCCAAACAGGAAAAAATGGTAACAGTGTTTTCTTCCCTTTAACTTCCCAAAACTCATCCAAGTTAATCACCTGTAAGTTCAAGCAAGATATTGGGGAAGTCATTCATTATAACCCGCTTTGCTAAAATTAAAGCAAAATGAAAGGCTTCCTGAAATGCAAACTACTGATCAAGAATCAAATCAGCAACAGCAAACAGACCTTAAATTACAAATGTAATTTACTACATGTACATTTTAAAAGCAATCCCTGTTATCAAAGATAAATTCAGAGTTTAAATCTCTTTCCCAGGTTCAGTGCTGTGCAAGGGTTCTAATTCCAAATACTTACGATTTTATCATCTTTTCTAAGAGAAAATGTTTGCCTGTTAACTTTTTACCTTCCTGTCATTTTGCTCTTGGTCTCAGCTTTTCAGTTTGAATAAACACAGAAAGGCAATTTTCAGCATTTCAAACAATGTACTTTCCTCTTAAGTCATTCAAATAATTACAGTTATTTTTTAGATCTCAAAGTTTCAAAAAAGCAGCTCAATTTCCCTTTAAATATATTACTAGATATTTTTTGGTGTTGTATATGTTGTTTTATTCTTACTTTAGGCACTGTAATTATTCACAACATTACAATGACTCTATATCTAACCTATGCAACAATTATAATCTTAATACCTTCTAAGGTATTATTTGATTTTGTGTATTATATTACTATTGAATTTTTCCTTTAAGATAAATGGTTGGAAGAGAATTTTAAAGCCCTGTAGCACTTTTGCTTTGAGTAGTGTTAATACATATTTTCTGTCATGCTTAATATTTAAACTTCTTCTGAAATAGGAAGACAAGAGGCATTGGAAGCTGCGAATTTCCTCAAACTACATTCTACTCCAACTCCGATTTATTTTGTTCAACATTAAATATTTTTCTTTACAAAAACAAGTATATCTTAGGCTAATTTTTAAAAACAGAATTTCTGCTCTATAATAACACAGCTAAAGGGAAATAACTTTTCAATTTCAGCTGCACTAGAACTATGCAAAACTAAGTTAAAGTAAACTGGACAACAATTTTAATAACTTTTGGTTTTGTTTTCTTTTTACTGTATCTTTAGAATGATATACCTTACATTCTAACAGCTCAACAAAGGCTTAATATTCTAGAAGTGAAAAACCACCAGGCTACCTCCTGCACAACTGTCAATAAGAGAGCATTTTATTTGCCCCCATACATTCGTTCAATGTCTTTGAGGTAATGGTTCTTCAGCTCCTTCCTTTTCAGTTTGAAAGCATCAGTTACCAAACCAGTTTCAGGGGTCCATGGCTCTGGGCTTAATCGAACCTTGATTGGAATTTCAAATCGCTCCAATTTCACTGAAATTAGAAGGGAAAAGATGGGAGAAAAGGAGACGGGGGGAAAGAGAGGAGAAAGGAGTGGGGACAGGGAAAGAAGGGGAAGGAGAAACAATTAATAAAATATGAGTTTTTCAGGATTTACCTAGATGATTCAGGTGCTGAATCACCAATCACCACAAATTTATTTAATGGTATACTAGATAGTTTACTAATGCTACTTCTACCTTACAATTTCATTTCATATTTCTCAAAGTATACATAAGTTGTTTCAGTTGGATAGTTTTAGTCTATGTGGTTTTTAATATACATGCATATACACATTATACACACACACACACACACACACACACACACACACACACACACACACAAACACACACATCTTCCTCTTCAGAGACTTTATATTTGCCTGAGATGGTCTTTCTCAATACAGTTGTGTGTCACTTCCATACTTTATCTGTATGTCTGCTCAAATGCTACCTCCCCAGAGAGGACTTCCCTGATCACTCATAACAAAAGAGAAGTACCTTTGTCTCTCTATATCTTCTTAACACTATGCTTTGTTCAAAGTAGTTATCACCACCCAACATATTATATATTTGTCTCGCCATGGAGGTAAAATGTAAGCTCCATAAAAGCAAGGTCTTTGATTTTTTCACTGCCATCCATAGGGTTGAGAGCCCTCCATAAATACATACAAGTTTATTAATTCATTCTACAGAAAATTCTCTAGACAAATATTCTTTATAAATTTTAGTATATATTCAAATACAGATAAAAAAGGGGATTGTGAATTTCATATATTTAAATGGTATAAAACTGATGCAATGAATATTGTATTTGAGTTAGACAACCTAATACATATTGGAAAAAATATAAGGAAGGACATAAAGATAATTAATGTAGTATTAATACTTTCAAATTCCATAAATTATATGCCATCAAGTTATTTATTATGACTACAAGGGTAATTCTTTAAATTATGGAGGCCTATTAACAGTAATGTTAATCAATAGATGAGCCTTGTTTTATGTGATTATTTAAAACAGCAATTGCCAAGAAGCAAACATTGGCACATTTTTAAAAACTACTAAAAAATAGCCTAGATGACTTTAGAAATGATTTGGTTTCAGTGGCAAGCACAAAGAACTCACATTCACCGAAGTTCTTTTCTAGTACTAGTCTGTTTTATGAAAGGTTGGTTGAACTAGTGAGTTTCTCACTAAAATGACAGAAAAATATAAAGTTGAGTATGAAAATATCTTTTAAATCTAACTTAGAACCAACTTCCTACAAATAATGCCTGAATAGGTCATAAAGGAACATAAAACTTGCTTGAATTAACCAAGTCTACTCTGTTAATAAAGTACAGCTCAATTACACAGAGGTTCATAAAATAAGCCTATCTGCTCCCAAGGTCACATTTAGAACTCAAGTAAACAGTTAAATTCTCAGGTATAGATTTGGCCCCCCAATTTTTTATTTCATTTTACTTTTCTTACATACCTAGGTACTAGTCCAGAAACACTGACAAGATTGGGACAAGGCAAGCACATTATTTCAGTTGCACACAAGCAAATGAAAGCAGGCTGAAAACAATCTTTCTATTTAAATTCCTGCTTTAAAGCCAAAGAAATAAAGACAGCTATAGAGGTTTCATCTTGAAAATTCCTAAACATTATCTAATACCCCAAGCCATAGGAAGCAATGGGCTATCACAGTTTCCCGTAAATAGAATAAATTGCCAACAAGTGAGAAAGGTTAGGGGAAGGAAAAACAAACAAAACCAACAAAAATGTGGCATTTTTATCTGAATTAACTACAACATTATGAAACGTGACCTGCAGGTGGCAGCAAATATCGATTTTCATAGCCATTGGAAGTCGCTCAAATCACCCAAAAACAAGTATTTTGCATTCTTATGATACTATGTATACCTCACACAATTATACTTAAAATATGAAGAGGCCTGCTATGAAAGATGTATAACTTCCGACAGATTTGCTGAATATAATCAAAACTATTTTACACTTTTTTGCATAAGTCTCCGAAATTATAATTTGCAAAATGTTGGCAAGATAAATCCTTTGTGGCACAAAAGGCTTATGATTTATACATTTAGCTCATGATTACCACTCATTATCCAAATCATGAGTTACATGCCTCACTCCAAGCACAGGAACGTTATGAGGACCTAGTGGGTCCTAGGATTTTATTCTGCCTTCTAACAAAGTGGGATACAGCTTGACTTCCCCCATTGTTGCTTTTACACAATTAAATATGCAATGGAAAATTATTCAAGTCACATTCTAATCCATTAATATATTCAGAGGATGGCTAAGAATAACGACAGTGCACCTCTGATGGTTAGCCTTTTGGTTGAAATACTATATATTTCTTGAAATACTATATTTAAAGAAAATACTATATTTGAAATGCTATACTTAAATACTTAAAGAAAATACTATTTATTTTTGGGAATACTATATTGAAGGCAAATCAGGCTTTGTATCAAAAAAGGTTCTGGGAGCTTGGTGTCATTAATATGAAAGTGTGTTATGTCAATAATATAACAAAACTATCTTGAAGAAGGAAATATTATGTTACACTGTTTTTATAGGTATAAAATAAATAAGCTTTTTCAATTTTATGTTAATAGGCAATTGTCATTTAAAACTTTACAGTATCTAGAATTCAGAAAATTATTCTTGGGGAGAAATTAGTTTTCGGATAGAAAAACTATTACTACAAACTATATTTTTAATCCCAAATGGAACCTAAGTAGTTAATATTTTTAATAAATAAAAATAATAGGAGTCCAGAGTTAGGGAAATAGGTATATTCATGTATCTCTGATCGGAATATAAACCGGTTCAGTTTTCTTGGGGAGAGGCAGCAATTTGGCAATGAGGAAAAAAGTCTTTAAAATATATATTCTCTTTGACTCAGAAATTCTGTTTCTAGGAATTCACACTAAGAAAATAATCATATAAGAAAATAATTGAGTATACAAGATTCGTGTTATATTTGTTTACAGTGATGGGGAAGAAGGTGAAACTCACCTAAAAATATAACAGGGACTTTAAATGGCTATTTATGTACTGGGACTATTTAGTATTTAAAATGATACTGTAATTTTCTATTTACTGACATAGAAAAACTTTGATTATGTTGACAGGTTAAGTATATATACCAAAATGTAATCTCACCACCCAAAGATAAACTACTCTCAAGTGATTTTGACTTCCTTCTTTATAATATTCTGTTGTCCAATATTTTATAATGAGTATAGATAACCTATAATCAGAAAAAAATGATATTTTTATTTGTAAGAGAAAAACAATGGGTTAAAACTAGGTTAAGAGCTTCCAACAGAACATGAAGAGTATACAGTTTTTCTCTGTTCTGCCTAAAAAAGAATTTAAATTGTTTAGAATAATTTAAAAATGAAAAAGGTATTAACCACCAGGCAAAAAGTGAAACAAGAGAAAAAGGGCACTGAATGAGAAAGTGCAACAAAATCTTAGAAGACAAAAAGCAAAGGAATTTTTGGTAATTAAGGCTGAGGGATCCAAAGCAACTACCAACAAAAGAGGTTGCCAACAAGCAGCAAACTGCCCTCACAGTAGAGCCTGGGCAAGTGCCCTCTAAGCCTGTGTTTCTGAAGATAGAGATGAGGGGTAAAGCTGGAAACAGCAGCACCGGGCTCCAGCCTGTTTAGAGAATAGTTCTCCCTCACCCTGTGCTGCTCTTCCCAAAGCCATTTGTAGGCAGGTCTACTTTTTGGAAAAACTGAAGCAAAGACTCGGGACTCAAGGACATTAGGTACAACAGAAGGAGGGAGTAAAGCTGAAAAGAGAAAGATTCAGTGAGGGTGAGAACCACTGCTCTTCCATCCCCCCAGTAACTCCTTTACCTCTTTTGGGTACCAGAATTCTGGCAGTCAGGCTAATATCACCGGGCAAGAGACTGGAGAAATCTCCTTTGGAGAAATAGAATGACTTAAGAGAAAAAGACACTAACATTGGAATGCCTTTTCAGTGAAGCCCAGTAAGCTTTCCAAACAGTTTTTTAGTACCTGGTTCTTAAATACGGACATACAAGGATCAGCAGACACTTGCAACTCAATGACCAAAGCAAGCATAAAGTGCAACTTGGAGGTAAAAGAGACAATAACAGGAGAGGAGAGGAAAACTGCATTAAAAGATTCCTTTTAGTATCCTCAGAGGAATAAGAGACAATGCATTGACTGCATCCATGAAAGAGCAACAGGGTGCTATTAAAAGGAACACTGAGAGGACAGGAACAAGCTCTTGAAAATTAAAATTCTGATATTGGAAATTGGAAATTCAGTAGACAGAAGAGATGATAAAGTTGAGAGACTCTGCCAGAATATAAAACAAGAAGAGAAATAAACAATTTTAAAAAGGATAATAAAATTAGAGGATGAAAGCTGGAAGTCCAACAGCCATATAAAAGTAGTCCCAGAAACAGACATACAGGGTGGGGGGAATTATGGGGAAAAAAGCAAATGAACAAACAAAAGATAAATTAACAATTCCCAGAACTGAAGGGCAGAGATCTCCATACTGAAAGGGCCCACCCCAAGTATGCGCAATGATAAATGATCAAAGACCCACACCAAGATACATCATTATGAACTATCAAAACACCAGAAATTAACATAATGACTCTGAAAGCTACGAGAGATAAAATAGATCATACACAAAGGAATGGGAATCAAGATGCAACACTGGAGTTGGAAGACAACAAAGCCAAGTCTGCAAAGTGTTCAGGAAAAATGATTTAGAATTTATCATTCTAAGCTATGCCAAGACACATCTCAAGGGTGAGGACAGAATAAAAACATATTCAGACATGCAAGCACAGTCTCAAGAATTTACCTCCCATGCACCTTTCTCAGGAAGCTGCTGAAGGATGTGCTCTACCCAAACTGGCAAGTAAACCAGGAAAAAGACAGATATGAGATCCAGGAAACAGGATCCAACATAGGAGAGAAGCAAAGGAAATTCCCAGGACGATAGTAAAGGGAAGCCTTGGGGAGCAAATAGTCTAAATTTCAGTACAAGGATAAAGGGCTCTAAGAAGTATGTCTCTGAAAACAAAAATACAGACACACTATCCTTTCCTGTATTAGGGAGAATTTTTACAATTTTATCAGAGTTTAGAGGAAGAGTTAAGAATAGGTATACAAAAAACTAATGAAGAGAGGAAATTTTAAGATCCAGGGAAACACAAAAAATTGTCCAAGAAAGGAAATATAATCATAAAACACTATGTAATTCAGCTGTGAATATTTTCATAGTCATAACGGAAACCTGGGGATAAAATGCGAATTGTACTATATATTGGAAAAGAAAAAGTGTGGTGGGGAAGGGGAGGAGAATGGTAATAAGAAAGGTAAATCATCTTCTATGGTTAGTGGTCCATAAAAGTCTACAACATCATAAATGAGAAATTCAAGAAGGAGCAATATAACCATTTTCTTTAGAAAAATGGAGACGAATGCCAGAAACTTTAAAAAAAAAACTAAAGTTGAAGACAGATGAGACTTGGGGAAAAGAGGGATACAATATGGGCTGCTTTTTGTTGCAAGTCCATAATACTGATATTTTTAAAACGATATATACTTGTTATATTGACAACATTGAAACTTAAAAAAAAAAATGGAATCCCTTGTTGGGAAAAAGGGGGAAAAAAGCCTACTATTGAACTTGAGCGTTAATTTTTAATCTCTTTAATTTTCCAATCAATGTTCCAATAAGCTTTGTCAGTCCTTTCTGCTAATGTTAAACTGCTGATTACTCTCTTTCCTGAAACTCTCTTAGCAGTGCTCTGCATGGGCATTGCTCTCCTGGCATCTTGCCAATCATGCTTCCCACACACATCTCTTTCTTCATCCATTCCTTATATGCTGGTGTTATCCAGAGACCCATCTGCAGCCTCCTGTTCTCCCTTTACAATCTCGCCCAAGGTTGGCTCATCTTCTTTCATGGTTTCAATTATCCCTGAGTCTATAGTATAGTCCAGGCCTCTCCCAATAAAATTTGGACTATACACAACTGCCTGCTGGGCATTTTAACTTTGATTATCCAAAAGATGTTTCAAACTATGTGTGTCCCATACTGACCTCATCATCTTCTTGTATATGCTGGCTCTTCCTCTTGTATTTTCTAGCTCAACCAGTAGTAGTATTTACCTTGTTGCTTCAGCTACAAATCTGGGGGCTATCCTAGACTCCTCTTTTCCTTTATCTACATTATCCAATTAATAATTAAAGTGTGCCAATTTTGCTTCATAAACGTTTCCTGATTCCCTGCTTCCGGCCTTCATTACTCACCACCCCCCAGTCTAGGTATCTCCTACAGTCCTCTTCAACTGGCCTTCTGCCTCAGTCCAGTCCCCCTCAAATTCATCTTCAGCACGGCCTCCAGAGTGACTGCATCTCTCCAAAATGCAAACCTGACCACACCACTAACCTAGTCAAACCTGCCAATGGCTCCTCACTGCCTACAGGATTACATCCAAATTTCTGAACACAGCATAGAAGGTACTACACAACTTGGCCTCTGCCAACCTCTACAGCCTTACCTCATACTTTGTACTGTACCAGTAACACCAGACACCTTGAAGTTCCCTGCACACATCATCCTTTTCATACCTATTTGCCTTTACTCATGTTGCTTCTTGGCCTAGAATGCCCAACCTAGTTAACTTCTAATTAACCCTTAAGAATAAGCTTAAGTGACATCTCTTTCATGTCCTCCCAAGTAGGTTAGGCACCCCCATCTGTGGTACCATGATTCTCCGTTCATCTCTCTATTGCTGTTAAGATTGTTGTCTCTCTCATGTGCCGCTCTCACCTGATAATGAACTACATGAGAGCAAGAAATGAGTCTTACTACTTTCTGTATTCCTAGTGTGTAACACAATTCCTGGCATATACTATATAAGCAGATTTTCTCCAATTGGTTATTAACGTACCATCTGAGACAGTCCATTTACAGAGCCAAAGTATACACACAAAGCATAATCATGGTTATAACACTATTTACTAAACTTAGAGTTATTAATTTCTGCTTTGCAGACACAAAGTAGATTTATATAACAGATCTACCCAAAGATGGACCATTCCAAACACAGGCTAGATGACCACTTTGGGAAAGATGTTGAAACATGCAATAAAGAACTAGATGGGTTATTTTACCATACGACACTGAAGGATCCTTCCAACATGGAAATCCATTATACATATTTAAGAAACAGGTTTCTTAAAATCCTGTATTTTATTATTAAAGCGAACATCTTGAAGAGCCTAATGCAAAAGACATCATTAGATGACTTTTAGGGACTACACCAGTCTAGCAATTTCTTACTTACTGGCATTTGCAGCTTCTCGAATTTCTTTCAGTATTTCAGCTTCCATAGCAGGATTATTGCAGATATCAACCCAAGTTCCTTCTACCCCTTTCTGTTGTGCCAAGAGTGTCAACCTTTTCTGATTAGGAACCACAAAACTGATCACATAGGACTGGTCACTAAAAAAATAGAAAATAAAATAGAAATGAAAGCATTGAGAAAAGTTATTCATAAATTAGTCAATGAAACAGTACAGTACAGATAAAGTTTCATTAGGAAACAATAAAACCCATAGTACCAGGATAAAGACAGACATACAGACCAATGGAATAGAGAAAATAGAAGTAAACCCTTGTATCTATGGAGAAATGATCTTCGACAAGGGTGTTAAGACCACTCAATGAGGAAAGGACAGTCTCGTCAACAAATGGTACTGGGAAAACTGGATATCCACATGCAATGAATGAAGGTGAACCTTTACCTTACAACATATACAAAAATTAGCTCAAAATGGATCAAAAATCTAAACATTGAAGAGCTATTAAGTTGGTGAAAAAGTAATTGACATTTAATGGCAAAAACTGAAATTATTTTGCACCAATCTAATAAAACTATAAAACTGCTAGGAAAAAAAAAACACAAGAAACACTTTATGAGAATAGATTTGGCAATATTTCTTGGATGTGACACCAAAAGCAAAGGCAACAAAAGCAAAAACAGATAACTGGGACTGCATCAAAATTAAAAACTTGTGTGTATCAAAAGACTCAATCAGCAGAGTAAAAAGACAATCTATGGAATAGAAAAAAAGATTTGCAAATCATATATCTGATAAGGGGTTAATAAACAGAATATATAATTTCCATAATTCAATAACAAAAAAACAAACAGCTCAATTAAATAATGAACAAAGAACTTGAATAGACATTTCTCCAGAGATAATATATGAATGGCCAACAATCACAGGAAAAGGTGCTCAGTGGCACTAATCATTAGGAAAATGCAAATCAAAACCAAAACAAAATATCCCCTCACATCCATGAGGATGACTACTATATAAAACAAACAAGTGCTAATGAAGAAGTGGAGGAACTAGAATGTTTGTGTACTGTTGCAGGAATGTAAAAATGGTGCTGTTGCTATGGAAAACAGTATTGCTCTTCCTTAAAAAATTAAAAATAGAACTGTCATATGATCCAGCAATTCCACATCTAGGTATCTATCCACATAATTGAAAGCAGGATCTCAAAGAGATATTTGCATACCCATTTTCCTAGAAGCATTACTCACAACAGCCAAGAGGGGGTAGCAACCAAAATGTGCACTGACAATGAATATATAAACAAAATACATTAATGGATACAATGGAATATTGTTAAGCCTTTAAAATGAAGGAAATTCTGACATGTACTATAATATGGATAATCCTTGAGGACATTATACTAAGGGAATTAAGCCAATCACTGTATCATTCTACTTATGTGAGATTTCTAGAGAAGTCATATTCATAGAAACAGAAAGTAGAATGGTGGTTCCCAGGGGAAGGAGGGAGGAGGAATGGGAGTTGTTGTTTAATGGGTATAGAGTTTCCATTTTACAAGAAAAAAAGGTCTGGAGATTGGCTGCACGCCAATGTAAATATACACAACACTACTGAACTGTACATTTAGAAACTGTTAAGATGGTAAATCTTATGCTATATGCTTTTTACCACAATTACAATTTTTAAAAAAGAATAAAATCCATAAAAATAAGACATATCAACATATAAAGAAAATGGCTCAGTCTCAGGCTTTTGATTTAGAAAAACTTGGGTTCAAAATCCATCTCAACATGTAGTAGTTGTGTTACTTTTTTTGGCAAAATTACTTATGCTAAGTCTCAGTTGTCACGGATGTTAAACGAAATAACTTGTCGCATAGCTAAGTATTTAGCAAGATGCAGGTGTCCAAAAACATAGTTAACATGTCTGAGTTATCTCAAATGATCTTCGAGCTGTTGATTCAATAACTTTCATAAATGTACAATTCCCCAGATCTGATGAAAATTCTAAGAGGAGTCTATGTTACCCTTATGATAATACGCAATCACATTATTTTCTAAATATCTTTTGACTTATGAAACAAAAAATACAACTTTGGAAAGTTACCTTTTGGCAAAAGCACAGATGTTGTCAATAAGTGGACAATTCTTCAGTGCAGCTTCTACTTTCCCAAGAGATACATATTCTCCTGCTTGTAACTTCACTAGATCTTTCTTACGATCTGTAAGTCATAAAGAATGTTAAGTCAGCCATAGTTTGTTTTACTAAGGTATATGCAATTCTGACTGTCTTCTTTGAATATCATTGCCTTAATTGTTATTTACAAAACTACTTCTTCTAAAATTATTACTAGGTTGGTGCAAAAGTAATTGTGGTTTTTGCCATTACTTTTAAAATGGCAAAAACTGCATATATATAATGCTTGCCCATACACACCAGTTAAAAAGAAAATGCCTAGTTAAATAAGTATTGGCTAAAAGTTACACCTTATACCCAAAGCTTTAGCATCTTATTATAATCTTAAATATTATAATCAATTTAATAGAAGGAACTAGGACTTTGGAACATTCGATTTTAATGGTAACTCTGCCTGATACTAGCTAAGTGATCCTGGGCATGTCAGTTAACCTCCTAATCCTCAAGTTTTATCAGAATAATGATGCCTACCTCATACAGATATATCCCACAATGTCTGGCATATAGAACACATTTAACACATGTTAATTCTCCTTTTCCACTTTTGACATTATCTTGTTAAAATGACAGTTCTCTAAGAAAGTGCTAGTACAGGATGGCACAGCTTGAATAATCATCACATGGCCTTGGAACCTTCGTATGAGTGCTGATTTGCCTACCCATAGCCTGGGAACCCAGTCTACAGAAATAACCTTTGATTCCAGTGCAATTAAGGAACAAGGGGAAAATAAGCTTATTGTTTCTCAACTGAACCACGGTTCCTAGGAATTTCCCCAGCAGATCAAATTTCTAGATGAAGAACCAATTTTCCCAGGAAATCTCTAACTATATTCAGGTCAGATATCGTGAGGTCCAGCAATGGATTGAAATCAGTCACTGGATATAGGTGACGAAACTCTATGTCTTAAAAAAGACCTGACTGGGATCCTGCTGAGTGGTCCTCATCAGCAAGTTTTAACTTCTGCCTCATCCAAGTGAACAGCACATTCAGCCCATTTTGGAGTCATTTTTTGAACATAAAGGTCCACTTCAGTAGACTCAATAAGGACAATGCCAAAGTAACTGACATTCTCAGAACCGACTAGTGCTAAGGATTGATACTAATTTTCTAAGGTTCAGGCCTAGTTAGACCCATATAAATAGCCAACAGTAAAAAAAAAAAAAATGAGCCCATGCTGCCCCATGGGTGGAGAGGTAAAGAGTGAGGAAGGCCTAGCATAGAGTATGTTACAGGAAATAGTTATATAAAATCACATGTGGTTGACCAAGAAAGACCTCCTCTGAGCTCTTTTTGTTTTCTCATTACCAATTTGCTATTTCCCTGTCCATTCTCTCTACACTCAATGTTGCTGTGGCTAGTGCTGCTAGTACTTACACTAAGGTTCAGGCTCTGTTTAGAATTTTTACATCTATCAACTCATTTAATCTTAACAACAGCCCTATAAGGTTGGTATTGTCCCTGTTTTGCTGATGGAGAAGCTCATACATAAGTTAAATAACTTGTCCAGAGTTTGAACTAATGGAACCACCAACTTTATTAATGACTGATCAATACTACCTTTCATATATATTGAAGTTATAAAACTAAAGAAAACCATAAAAAGAAAACATTCTGACCTATAATCTGTAAACATCCATCGGGATGGAATTCTCCAATATCACCAGTGCAAAACCACCTTTGTCCATTTTCATCCACAGAATAATCCTCTGCTGTTTTCTCTTCATTTTTAAAATATCCCATGGAGATGTTCTGTCCACCAATTACGATTTCACCTCTGGGGTTTGGCTTGTCATTAATTGTATAACCGCCTGGAAATCATAAAAGTAAATTAGTTATTATTCTACAACAAATTTCATTAATTCTTAAAGCTTGTATGTTAGTATTTTTCTGCTGATCAAATTTTATACCACTTTATGAGAGAACATTAGTTTATATTTACTAAGATTTACATGAGGATACTGGGTGACTGTGATTTTAAAAACACCAAGAAAGGCTCAATGATAATCACTACCAACAATCACCCATCTCAAACCTTCCCATACCATAACATTTCACACTTAGAACACCATTAGAGCTTAGTGTTCATAGAGCTCTGTTAAGATAAAATCACCCCCAGGAAGAGTAACACTTGAAGCTGTTATACGTAAATTACTAACATACTGATATCAATGCATTTCAAATTTTTTCTAAGGAGGTTTTAACCAAAAAAAAAACATGAAGTACCCAAAAATGGTAGCACCATAAAGTGAGAGGGAAAGGGGGGACTATGGGAAACAGGAAGAAAACTGTATTAATTTTACCTGCGGCCAGTCATGACTTTAAAAGTTCAAACACTAAACTAATTGACAATAACTACTAATATATTTTATCACTACTCATTACCTCTGTATTACTGAAGGAGGCTTACTTTAAGGAAAATATACAAAAATCTAAATTTGTAAACTAAGATATAGATTAGATTTTGTGTCATAAAAGGATTAAAATCAGGGTTCCTTTCAGCTGCTAGCTGCTCTGATAAAACTATTCCAATATTTCAACATGATAAAACCCATTGTATGTAAAAACAAACAAACAAACAAAAAAAAAAAACTGAGATCATTCCTACAGTATAAAGCCAGAGACTTCATAGCAAGGAAAACTCCAAATACATGTTCAACAATGGACCTACTCCCCAAAACTGACATTAAGGCCCAGTACCAGGAAATCAGAAAATAAAAATTATAGTAAAACTTGTCGAGGAGATTTTTGCCTTTAAACATTTCTGTGATTCCACTGCCTAACAAATAAAAACCTACCTAATAAAATAATTCTGATGTTGATGTCCAAAACACATACACACATACTATTTTCTTCAGATTTTCATGGTAAAATTGGAATGCCATTACCATGGAAGAAGGGAAGACTAAGTCTCAAGGTGTAAAACTCTTGGGAATGCAACTGGCTTTTTAAAATGTGTTTTTAAAAAACAAATAGTCATTTGCTCATAGAGCACTGACAATAACACACATAATAAAAAAATGCTTTAGAAACTTAAAGTTTATGTTAGATAAAAACGCATTCATTTTCTTAGGGTTTAGACAACCTAAGGGTTACGTCCTACAAGGTAAATTGTACTTTAAATTTTTAGTCTGTGGTTCCATCCTAAGGTAAATATTCTCTTTTAAAATCTTAAGCATTTTAATTATTATTCCTTTATCTGACATGGCTAGGCTGTTAATTATTTGTTTTATTTAACAATCTACTTTATTGTAGTTACTGTGTATGTTTAGTAACTTTCATTAAGAAGACTGGTTGATATTTGCCTTCAGCTAATTTATAGAAAGGATGATCACCAATATCTCTAGGTTTCTTCTAAGTGGCTTGTCTCTGCAGGCACATATAAAAATTAAACTATACAAATAGCTGGACAGTTGAGTCTCAACTATGAAAATCTTTTCTGGGGTCAAGATCTAAGAAGTTGGTATATGTTTGCAACCCATCATTCTATCCCCTAAAAATCTGGGGTTTCTTTCTCAGCCCAAACATTCTCACTAGTAAAGTCAAGTTTCAAGGATCCTCACCTTCTCTAAACCCAGAAAGCTCCAGTAAGAATTTTTTTTCTCTTTACCTTCAAGTATTGTCAAGCTCAGAATCATTAATCCTAGATTCTAGAGATTTTATTTTCCTCTTGGGAACCTAAAGATATCACTAAGGAAAAAGAACGCATGGGGACAGGCAATAGCAAACCAGCAGAGAATTATTTGCTTCCCCATACTTTAACGAAATGAAAGTCATAAAGCTGACAGTAATTTTCAGCATATCTTGAATCACTAGAGCTTTTCATAAAATTCTTACCTTCCTGCCAGTCTTTTAGCTTAATTTCACAGCAAATAAGAGGGGCTCCAACTCTTCCAGTAGTATAGTCAGTTACTGTGAGGGAAAAAGTAACAGAGAGATTAACATACCACATGTATGTACCAATGTACAGATTTGTACCAATGTACTGGGAATATTAGAGTTAGAGCCAGAGTCAGAAAAATGACAAAAGAAGGAGTGGAAAGTGTGATCACTTTTCAGTATTTCAACTCCATTTCAATAGTGCGATGGATTCCATTGTTGTTACATCATTTTTGCTTTTCATGGTTATATTTTATGTAATTAAGTACAAAGATCTGTTAAAGGAGGAGAGATGGCTCCACCGTTATCTACCTAAGATTGTCGTAACATAGATTTTAATCGGAATTCCTGCTCTACCACTCACTGGCTGTGTAACATGGACAAGTAACTTAGCCTCTCTAAGCCTCCACTTCCTCATCTATGAAATGGAGATAGTAACAAAAGCTACTTCATACAGGGATGTGCTGTGAGGATTAAATGAGATGATACATGGACAATGCTTAACACTTCTTGGCACAAGCTAATCTTTCAAAAGATGCTAGCTATTGTTATCAAACATCATGATGATGATGATATCCCTTTGCAATTTGTGATTATTGCTAGCAATAAACAAATATTTATGGACAGCCTATTATGTAAACAGCATTATATTAACTGTTGTGAAGAAAACACAGGAGACATAAGAAGACCCTGCACTCAATGACCTTAGGAATGAACTGGGAAGAAATGCATGTGAAACAATTCAGAGAACATTTAAATACTAAACTGCATGGCACTGAAGGTGAGCACAATAGCAGCTTAGAGACTCAAACAATCAATGTAAAATGAAGTAGTTGGGAAAGACATTATTGAAAAGTGGGCATTAAAAGATGGTTGTGATCAATTAGCAAAAAGGACATTCCAAGAGAAGGGTAAAGAAAATACAGAGCAGTGAGACCAAGAATGCCTTCATGAGAAACAGTAAGAAGATTGGCTGGTCTGGAGAGAAGAGCCAGGCATGTTTATATGTGGGGAATAATGGAAAATGATGTTGGATAAGTACACTAGCATCAGATTAAAGATGTCCTGAAAGCTAGGTAAAGAGGTGTTTAGATTTGATACATCAGATATCAAGCAGTGGGTGAGGTGGATGTATCTAATAGAAGGATACAGGATACATTAGAAGTGATGTAATGTAGGCAGACACAGCTGTTAAAAGGCTGTTAGGTCAGGCCAGGCGCAGTGGCTCATGCCTGTAATCCTAGTACTCTGGGAAGCTGAGGTGGGTGGATCACCTGAGGTCAGAAATTCGAGACCAGCCTGGCCAACATGGTGAAACCCCGCCTCTACTAAAAATACAAAACTTAGCTGGGTGTGGTGGCGCATGCCTGTAGTCCCAGCTACTCAGGAGGCTAAGGGAAGAGAATTGCTTGAACCTGGGAGGCGGAGGTTGCAGTGAGCTGAGATTGTGCCACTGCACTCCAGCCTGGGTGACAGAGCAAGACTCTGTCTCCAAAAAAAAAAAAAAAAGGGGGGGGGGGGTTTTAGGTCAGAGCAGAATGGAGCAATAAAATGTTGGACGACAAAGGTGGTATGGAGGGAAAGGAGAAACCTAATGAAGGAATGATCTGATGACATTTAAAGATATTTTAAAATAAGCAATCAGATGACTTCAAAACTGATACCTGGAATGACTTTAAGGATGGTGATACCACTCACACAAACAAATAATTTGTCAATAGAGAGACAGTTTAGAATAATGGCATTGATTTTGGACACAATGAGTTTAAAGTGAAAATAAGATTATCCAAAAATACAATTTCTATACCCCAGTGTTTCTCAACCTAAAGTGATTTTGCCCCCCAGGGGATATCTGGCAATGTTTGGGGATACGTTTCATTGTCACAGCTGGGGTGAGCCCATAAATATCTGCTTTGGCAACTAAATATCCTGCAATGCATACAAGAGTCCTCAACAACAAAGAATCATCGGATTCAAAATCTGAACATTGTCAAGGTTGGGAAAATTCGCTTTAGGCTGTTGAAAAATAACAAACAGGAAAGCAAAGAAGTCAGGACAGGAACACAGATTTAAGGGGGAGCATAAAAGTGATACTTCATTTTTAATAGTATGGTTCTCCAAAGAAGCGATCATTTATAGAAAGAAGACTAAAGAACCAGGGTGACAGGATTTTGAGGACTGACTGTGGCATAAATATTTATAAGGCGACCGGGCATGGTGGCTTACCGCCTGTAATCCCAGCACTTTGGGAGGCCAAGGCGGGAAGATCACCTGAGGTCAGGAGTTCGAGAGCAGCCTGGTCAACATGGTGAAACCCCATCTAAAAATACAAAAATTAGCCGGGCGTGGTGGCACACGCCTGTAATCCCAGCTACTTGGGAGGCTGAGGCAGGAGAATCGTTTGAACCCGGAGGTGGAGGTTGCAGTGAGCCAAGATCATGCCATTGCACTCCAGCCTGGGCAACAAGAGTGAAACTCCGACTCAAAAAAAAAAAAAAAGTTGTAAGGCTTAAAATTAAAGGGTCCACATGATACTTATAACTAAGAATTCATAAACTAAAACTACATTGATTTGCCATGAATCTGATATTAGTTAAGAGGTATTTTAAAGTTGCAATGAATCTGGTATTAGTTAAGAGGTATTTTAAAGTTACCATGGTTTCCAAAGGTAATGCAAATATATTTTATTAGTAGCATCTGATACAGAATATTTACCACATTAATAATGCTTACCCTCAGTAACTGTCCCAGCACCACATGATTCTGTCAGTCCATAACCCTGGCCAATCGGGCAGCAGAAGCAGACATTCATGAATCGGTGTGTCTGAGGAGATAGCGGGGCCCCTCCAGACAGCATCATGCGGACATTCCCTCCCAGCAGAGCCTTCACCTTTTTAAACAGTAACCTTGATAAACGGAGGATAAATGATTTTAATGTACGCATACATTATTCTTGGCAACGCACTAATTGATAAGCTCTGGGAAAGATTCCTCAACTGGTTGAACATCTCAATGTCAGAATCACGGTGAGAATGAGAGGTTAACAAGGCAACAACCAGTAACGCCTTGAAAAAATGCCAGAAAAAACTCTTTAAAAATGAAGAAAGATAATGTGCAGTATCGGGAAACTATGCTGACACAAGTAAATGATCACTTATGTTATCTCGCTTCCAATAAAAAATGCTTCCCCATCCCCACTCCTCAGTGTCACATTTAAAATAACGGTTATGTTCATACACTTACAACACTATTTTATGAATACAATAAATCAGAAACCTTCATGCAATGAAGGTCACTTTTTTAGTTAGAAATGACATTTTTTAAGCTCAAGTGTCTTGATTCAAAAGTCTATTTTAGGTTTTCTTCATGAGACTAAATTTTATAAATAAATCTTAAATATATACTCAATTATTAAAATCTGTTAAATTGCCAAGATCAGAGTCCTCTGCTTGCTGTATGAACAGTAAGACTTAGAATAAAAGAGAAATTCAACCTTATGATCATGGTGGTGATATTCAAATGAATTAAGTTTCCATATATTTATTCATCTTCTGGATTTAAAACCATAAAAAAATTTAAAGGCTCAAACCACAGAGCCTATGAAATGTACTTACAGATTGCAAAGAGGTGCATCATATCCCTTTTTGATCTGTTCCAATTTGTAATCATATCCTATCTTGAACAGAGTTTTCTGAATATAATTCATCTCTTGGACTTTGCTCATAACATTCTTATAAATTCTATCCATGATTTCCTGAAAGTTAAACAAAATATTCAATAATCTGAAAAGAATGGAGACAGTCTTTAGTTGAAGATACCTTACTTGCAACATCTTGGGTAAAAGTCATTAGCATAATGGACATATTTGTTTCTTTAATTATATAATTAATTTCACTGACTACTTGTTCACTACTTCAAAAAGACTAAGGACAGCTATAGGGGTTTCTTTAGTTCTATACATTAAGTTAATCTAATTTTTTTTTTTTTTTTTGAGATGGAGTCTCACTGTGTTGCCCAGGCTGGAGTACAGTGGCAGGATCTCGGCTCACTGCAAGCTCCACCTCCTGGGTTCATGCCATTCTCCTGCCTCAGCCTCCCCAGTAGCTGGGACTACTGGCCCCCACCACCACACCCAGCTAAATTTTTTGTATTTTTAGTAGAACAGGGTTTTGCTGTGTTAGCCAGGCTGGTCTCGATTCCCTGACCTCGTGATCCGCCCGCCTTGGCCTCCCAAAGTGCTGGGATTACAGGCGTGAGCCACCGCACCTGGCCAAGTTAATCTACATTTTTAAGAAATGTTAGCTCGAGTTTAGAGAATTTACTCAGCTGTCACCAAAAAAAAAAAAAAAAAAAAAAAAAAAAAAAAAAAGAAATCTCTTTGTTACAATATATTCACTTATTGTCAAACAGTACCAAAATACCTATGTTGAATCTATTCATGATGCTTTTCTCTTTTTTTACTACAACTTTGTAATCTTCTTACAGCGTAGCAGAAAGCATTAGTTTCTTAAAATCCTAAGTATCTATAGTTTAAGCATTTCTATTACATTTTAACAGAAGCAAAGAACATGATTCTTGCTCATACAAACTTGAAAAACTGGAGGTAGGACCAGGTTTAAGATATATTGACTCCAAGGTTAATACAAAACAAACAAAAAACCAAAGAGCCCAGACTACCACTAAATGATGTTATCTTGAAATTATTTAACACAAATTAACAAGAATTATTACATAAAGCACACCTGTTTATAAATACATGTTTCCAAATACTTAAAATATCAATTATCAGTACAAATTAAGGTATGCTATAATGAATAACTTAATGGGCAGTTCTTTTAATATTAGAACAGAGCCACTCACAAATGAAGACAGCAGAACCATCCCTTAAAAAGGTTACCACAGGTCAGGCGCGGTGGCTCACGCCTGTAATCCCAGCACTTTGGGAGGCCCAGGCGGGTGAATCGTGAGGTCAGGAGTTCGAGACCAGCCTGGCCAAGATGGTGAAACCCCGTCTCTACTAAAAATACAAAAATTAGCCGGGCGCGGTGGCAGGCGCCTGTAATCCCAGCTACTCAGGAGGCTGAGGCAGGAGAATCGCTTGAACCTGGGAGGCGGAGGTTGCAGTGAGCCGATATCACACCACTGCACTCTAGCCTGGGTGATAGAGCAAGACTCTGTCTCAAAAAAAAAAAAAAAAAGTTACCATTACATAGCACTCAAGCATGGTACAATATTGTTTTCTCCATTTCCACAAGAGGAGTCACTACTATATAACTGAAATATTTCTCTACATCTGTGACAGAATCCCCAATCATTCCCTAGCAGGACTTGAACATCCTGTAACCATCCTTCTTAAAAAGCATATGAGATCTTTAAAAAGGGGGGTGGGGTGGGGGGAGGGGAGCGGGGGCAGGGGCTTGGGAATGAGACAGATGTGTGAGAACCATGTCTACTGTTCTTTCCAGCACTGGGTACTAATCATAGACTTAGGCAAGGCCTTGATGAGTAAGGAACATAACACAGTTGTAACATGTTGGCAGAGTTTATGGTTAGCACATTAAGTCACCCTTTATCTCAACCTAACATTACATGATGTTCAATGGAGCCACAGCTGATAAGTAGTGACTTATTCTGAATTCTCATTGTGAATGTTATAGTATTCAATCAATCTTTCATTCTGACCCAGGAAAGAAACAAACTCAAATAACAGACTCTACCAAAAATAATTCTCAATAAAAAGTGTATTTCTTTTAAATGGCCTATTTCTGGAGAAATAGGAGGAGCTAAAAAGGAAACCCGATAATATTTGATGAGGTGCCATTGGACTAGCAACATAGGAGACCATTTACTATCTCAAGGCCTCAAGAAATAAGAAAAGTGTCATTGGAACCTGGATGAGGACTCTAGCCATGGGAAAGACCTGGTTACAAACAATGGGAAGGAGACTAACCAACAGGGTCTCCTGACAACTGCTAAAATTTGCAGCCCAGCAGGAAAGGAGCAAAGGTAATAAGTGTGCAGACTCTCTCTCTTTCTGCCCTCTGATCTCTCATGAGGGCCTCCAATTGGCCGAACCCAACCAGAAGTCATAAGGCAAGGACGCACTGGTAATTCGTGCATAGAACGTAGCCCCTCAAGACACAAAGTAAAGCAGGGAAGAACAGACAACGGGCAGTTAGAGGATAAGCAGCCTATGTGTTAACTGTGCTTATCCTTCAGGCCCAAAATCGGGGATCACTTCTTTTTATTATTTATTTTTTTTATTATACTTTAAGTTCTAGGGTACATGTGCACAATACGCAGGTTTGTTACATATGTATACATGTGCCATGTTGGTGTGCTGCACCCATTAACTAGTCACTTACATTAGGTATATCTCCTAATGCTATAGCTCCTCCATCCCTGCACCGCACAACAGGCCCCAGTGTGTGACGTTCCCCTTCCCGTGTCCAAGTGTTCTCATTGTTCAATTCCCATCTATGAGTGAGAACACGCAGTGTTTGGTTTTTTGTCCTTGCGATAGTGTGCTGAGAATGGTTTCCAAGCTTCATCCATGTCCCTACAAAGGACACGAACTCATCCTTTTTTTATGGCTGCACAGTATTCCATGGTGTATATGTGCCACACTTTCTTAATCCAGTCTGTCACTGATGGACATTTGGGTTGGTTCCAAGTCTTTGCTATTGTGAATAGTGCCACAATAAACATTCGTGTGCATGTGTCTTTACACCAGTTAGAATAGTGATCATTAAAAAGTCAGGAAACAACAGGTGCTGGAGAGGATGTGGAGAAATAGGGACACTTTTACACTGTTGGTGGGACTGTAAACTAATTCAACCATTGCGGAAGACAGTGTGGCGATTCCTCAGGGATCTAGAACTAGAAATACCATTTGACCCAGCCATCCCATTACTGGAGATTACTTCTTTAACACCTCAGCCCTTACCTCTTCCTATGTTATCTGATAAGGTTTGCTACGGAATTCTGTATGCTAGATAATAAAGCCAATGTATTGTTTTCCAAAATGAAATAATAACAAGAACATACAACAGTCCTAAATAGACAGCCATAGTGGTTAAGAAGACTGGTAGACTGATACTCCACCAGTATCAGATTGGTGGAGTTCAAACATTGATTCCATCACCTATGAGCTGTGTGGCTTTGGGGCAACTTTCCTTCTTTGTAAGATAGGGGTAACAGGGCCCACCTCGCAGTCTTAGAATTAAGTGAGATCATTTATCTAAGGCATTTCGCACAGTGCCTACCTAGCACATAGGAAGCACTGCACTAGCTATTATTAGCAACTTTATATTGTGGTTTTAGTCAGAAGCCTCTTCTTTCTGTTTGAAAACTTTATGAATTATACAGAACCTCTAAATAAAAAGGCAAAGTCTTCTCTGACCTATTCTACTTCTTTGTTATTTGGTAATTTTGCAATTAGAAGCTAAAACGACCATAAAGTATCTTCCATCTGTAATTCTCAGAAAAATCTGGACTGAATACTTTCTTATCTAATCTCAGACTTTCCATATACCAAAGTAATTCTGTGAAAGATACTGGGATAAGATTTCAAGTCTGATCATAATATAAGCAGTAGCGACACACAGTCTTTCTGGAGTTTCTGAAGCATAAAAAAGCTAGAAGATATTTGATTACACAAATCTGAAACATGGTGTTAAATGTTTCAAAATTCATCATTACAAGGCTATAAAATGTAACATCTTGTTGTTTTTTGTTTTTAAGGCAGTATTTCACATGAGGATTCTGAATATATAGAATTAAACATTTTTCCTTTGGGAGCTCTCTCCAATTTTCAGTTTACTTAATCACCGTAAGAGGGTTGGGAGGGCTTAGATCCTCGACCTTGTATATGATTCTTCAGCTCCCTAGGATGGCTTAAAGTTTCCTCATTTTTTAAATTAAGAGATTAAACAAGATGGTCTTTAGAGTATGTTCTATCTTAAAATGGTCTGGCCAATTCTCACAGTAGGTAATCTGAACTAGGTCATTTTCATCACCTAATTTTCATGTATCAGCAAACTCAAACAGGCATACATTTCAAAAGCTTGCCATTTTGTCTTCCCCAGTACGGTACCTAAGATTTTAATGAACATATTTGCTATGATTTCAACAAGGTAAAATTATTTTAAAATGTAGACATATCTAAGAGTATTACTTTTTAAAAGGTCCAAGTACGAGCAATAAATTAAATAAACGATCCTCTTATGCTCATATTCATATTCTGTACTCACCGGAACAGCAGCCATAAGTGTGGGCTTCAGTACAGTACAGTCTCCTTTGCTTCCTTTTTTAATTTTGCTGGACTACATTAAAGAAAAAGTAAATATGATCAGGAAAACCAACCTTAACAAAACATGTTGTAATTCAAGTATTAATAACAAATATAGAAGTTACACATGGAATTTGAGCTGTTATTGCGCTGTGATTATCTGTTAACAACTATCATAACCTACAAGTCTCAAGTGTAAGTACTTTAGTGCTACAGATAACTGCTTCTAGCACATTTCACCTTCCTTAGAGGAGAAACCTTGATCCAGGATAAGAAGAGAATGGGATATTTTGATGAATCAAACATTCTTATTAATAGCACACTATCAAATACAGCACAGACTACTACTACATTTTCAAAAAAAAATGGATTAAGACAGATATAACACTAAAACAAAATTGAAGGTGATTTTAACTTTCTTTGATTAACCAATAGGCAAAGCCACATCTTAAAGACACGACTATATGGCCGGGCGTGGTGGCTCAAGCCTGTAATCCCAGCACTTTGGGAGGCCGAGACAGGCGGATCACGAGGTCAGGAGATCGAGACCATCCTGGCTAACACGGTGAAACCCCGTCTCTACTAAAAAATACAAAAAAACTAGCCGGGTGAGGTGGCGGGCGCCTGTAGTCCCAGCTACTCAGGAGGCTGAGGCAAGAGAATGGCGTAATCCCGGGAGGTAGAGCTTGCAGTGAGCTGAGATCTGGCCACTGCACTCCAGCCTGGGCGACAGAGCGAGACTACATCTCAAAAAAAAAAAAAAAAGGAAAACCACTATGAACATCAATTAACATCATACTGAAACTCTAATTTGGTAATACCCTAGTTGGTAAGATACAGAGAACACTGCCAGGGACAAAGTAGAGATACACATATATATACATAAATGTGCACATATTCTCTTTTTATCTTTCTTTCTTATACACATAAATACAATTTGGTATTTCAAATGTTAGATCAGTTGGTAGAAAAGTTGATAAAGTAACCCACTGAAAAAGCAAGATAAAAATAAAAATCTGCTATAACACAGTTATTAGCCTGCAAGTTTAGGTGTTTGTCACACGTTAGCCATTGCTAATACAGGAAAGAAGAAAACCAGCTGTTAAGCAGTGTGATCCATAAGAACTACCAGCTTGGCCATATAGAGGATGGTTCTCCTGATAGAACTAAGTTGCCTTTCTCCTACTTTTCTTTAATATGGATAAAGGAGATAAAATAACTTGTTTTACGTGTGTGCAAGGATGTGCAAATTTGCAAGTGGAAACCTACACAGAAACCAGGTACGCCACACACAGGAGGGCTGCTCTGCAGAGACAAAATGGGCTCTCATGTCCTTCAGGTCAGAGTTGCCCTCTGCATGCTATTGACCAGTTCTTGCTACAGAGAGCAGTTCTGGGATAGCAGAAGCCACAAGAAGCCCTTCTTTGTTTTTTTTACTTAGTAATTTTATCAGTTATTTCGTCTTCTTGTGATCATAGTAATCCTGGTTATGACAATATTGCTCTCATCAGTTGGCTCCAAATGTGGTGCTTCTAGTCTCCTGCGTCCTTCTGATTTCCTATGTGAGGGAAGTTCCTGTGTTTTAGATTCCTAAAGATTGAGAGTCTTTACAATAGTTCATTTAAAAAGTAGGTGTGAATTTTATTGAACAGGCTTCTAATGTACTAGCTTAGCCTAAGAGACAGCAAGAATTAAGTCAGACCAGCAACAGACTCCAACTGTCCCTCCTTTCCCACACTGAGGCTATTGTTCTCAGAAAGGCAGTGAAAAATCAAAGAGTGGCTAGTCCCAGCTTCCAAATTCACAAAGGGAAAAAAAATTATACTCAAAGTTTACTGAAATGTTTTCTACATTTTGATAATGTCTCTGAGCGTAAGAAAAACCCATGACAATAAAACATAATCATCAGAGATTTTACTAAATTTTTTTTAGAGTTTAAGCCTCAGTCTTATTGATAGGTCTACTTTGATTTTACTAGGTCAAGTTCTGTTTATCAACTGGATAGTGTATTTATTCATTCCATTACTATTCTAGCAGATTTTAAGTGTGAATTTATAGCTGAGTGGTATAGTCAAACACAGCAGCACCCTGTCATACAAAGATTGTGTTTCTTAAAGTAAAAACCTAGGAGTTGTTTGGAACAGAATGCTTTCTCACAGAAAAAGCCACTTTAAAAGGAGGCTGGATTCTTCTTTCAAAGAGAATCCAATGTGGTAATGACTAGGAGGGGACACAAGGGACATTCACGGGTATTGAAAATGTTCTTTGTTTTCCTAATCTAGATGGTGATGATCACAGAGGTCTATATGTATATATACTTATTAAATCTAATCAAGCAGTACACTTAATATTTGTGCACTTTGAGTCATACATAAAAAAAAAAAACACAAAAAAAGGTGACTAGAATCTCAAGTTCAAAAAAAAACTATTTAACATTTTTTGTTTTAATAGTATACAACCTATCTAGCCTTTCCCTAAAATGGTATTTCTACAAATAAAGTATTACAATTTCTAACTGTGAACACCAAGGACATATCTTACCAACTCCATGCTCCATGGAGACTCAAACAAAAGGCAGCATTGCCGGGGGTGGGGGGGCGGGGCGTCTGAAAAACAACAGCTGGGCCCCCAGTGTTGAAGGAGCAGAGCCACATATAGACAAGTCATTCCTACCTATACTCGCTTTATCTTTCAGCATCCAGAACCCCACAGCTTCTTTAGTGGCTTTTTTTTTCCCCCTATGCCTGGTTGAAGCTTTTCTACAGCAACTATTCCAAAGAAGACATAAAACAGAACTGTGGACAATAGTATTAGGTGTGTAATTTCAAATGGGTATAACATATATGAGTTAGCCCCACCCATTGTTGGGATTTCTGCTATGAACTACAGGAAGAAGGAAGAATCCTAACTTAGTATGGTGAGCTGAGACTACCTTTGGAGATGCCTCAGCCCTTACCAATAGAACTTTCTGTGATGATAAAAATATTCTTTATCTTTGCTGCCTAATATGGTAGCCATTGGTCACACATAGCTATTGAGCGCTTGAAATATGGCTAAAGCAAATGAATTTTTTTTTTCAATTTTACTTAATTTTTATTTAAATATCTGCCTAGTGGCTACTGTATCAGACAGCACTGCTCCAGAAAAATCTCAGAAAAACTGGGCCAAAACCCTAACATATATCCTCCCAGAAAACCCACCAATGCTCCTGGGTAGTGTGTCAAAAAGGCTCACTGTATTTATATTCTCTATCATAGTTCTCAAGAGTAAAAATCTAGTAGAGAAAGATAAAAATAGTTATTCATTCTGAAATAATTGTAAGGCTGGGCGCAGTGGCTCACACCTGTAATCCCAGCACTTTGGGAGGCTGAGACGGGCGGATCACTGGAGGTCAGGAGTTCGAGACTAGCCTGGTCAACATGGTGAAACCCCATCTCTACTAAAAATACAAAAAAATAGCAGGGCGTGGTGGTGGGCGCCTGTAGTCCCAACTACTCCGGAGGCTGAGGCAGGAGAATCGCTTGAACCCGAGAGACAAAGGTTGCAGTGAGCCAAGATCATACCATTGCACTCCAGTCTAGGCGACAGAGCAAAAGAAAAGAAAAAAGAAATAATTTAAAAATATATAGCTAAAGCAATGCTAACACATCCACAGGGTAATTTCCTATAGCTACATATTGTTCACGGAAGCTATTTTGATGTCAAGGAGAAAGCTTTAGCTGAATTAAAATATCTCGTGTCCTAGTATTATGTTCTCAGCCGAACTATGCAGCATCATATAATCATGCCAATATGAAAAGTTTGTCACCTGGTCAGAGAGTGTAAGTGGAGAAGAATATCCAATCCTGCAGCCATAGGTAAAGCAAGATATCTCTGCTGTCAGTTCTAGCACATGAGCCAAAGGCAAGTAGCCAATATATGTGTCCTTTGGTCTAAAACAAAATAAGAGAAATATTTTAACCATTCTTGAAAAGGCATTTGAAGTTAGAAATACCAAGACCTTTATCATTTTAATATATAGAGTTTAGAGAATGCTGAACATGAACTCTGATTTCTAAGAAGAAAGTTAAAGAACTATCTTACCCCAGTCCAGGTATTCTTTCACATTGGCCTGTCATTCCAGCTATCAAATTGCTATGATGCATCATCACTCCCTTAGGTCGGCCAGTAGAACCACTAGTATACATAACAATGGCCATGTCTGAAGGCGTTGGTCTACTTGGAGGAATGCCCACTAAATGAATGAATGAAAAACACCACATTTACTTCAGTTCAAAAGTTAAATTACTAAACAATAATACGATATTTAGATTTTGCATAATGATAAACTATCAATAGACAGTATTTGCTTTAAATCATCAAAATGAGCTGGGTGAGGTGGCTCATGCCTGTAATCCTAGTACTTTGAGAGGCCAAGGTGGGAGGATGGACCCCTTGAGCCCTGGATTTCGAGACCAGCCTGGTCAACATAGCAAGACTCTGTCTCTACAAAAACTAAAAAAGTTAGCTGGATGCAGTGGCATGCACCTGCAGTCCTTGCTACTCAAGAGGATGAGGCAAGAGGACTGGGTGAGCCTAGCAGGTTGAGGATATAGTGATCTATGGTCATACCACTGTGCTCCAGCCTGGGCTAGAAAACAAAAATGTTTATCAAATTCTGGTTACAGTGAGCATTTTGGACTCAATTTGGCCCATTTTCTGGATGTTTAACCTAATCCCTGTCTGTGCTTTGCCTCTCCACAGTGTTGTATACAGAGCAATGTCGTAGAAAGATTTCTGGGACTTTGGAGTATCAGGAGGACAGAGTATTGTGTATAAACTTCTTAGGCCTCAGTTTCTCATCTCTAAAATAAGACAGTTGGACAGATTGTGGTTACTAACCACTAGTGGGTATCAGAATCACCTGCAGAACTTAAATAAAATACTATTTCTGAACCCCCTTTCTGAAAATTCAGATTCAATATGTCTGGGATAGAACGAAGCTCCACAAGTGATTCTCATATATGCCCCTGATTGAAAACCACTGGATCTGATCTTTAAGGTGATTCCAATGCTAAAATTCAAAGGTGATAAGTTTTAAACAGCACCCTGGAGCTTCCACTTTCAAGACAGTGTATAGTGCTAACCTAGTAACCACTTTTCCTTCCAAGAATATACCAAAGTGGCTAAGAAGCCACAGATATATCATCAGAATTAAATACAAGTTTAACAGGATTATCAGATTTTAAAATCTTTACACAAATTATTTACATTTTTATACACATTAAAATAAAATTATTTTAAAACAGTGAGCTATACCACTGAAACAAAGATAGTTACACTTAAACTGGCTAATTTTAAGGCTTTTTAAAGATACAGTCATAGTTTATAAACCAAGCAAATAAGGACTGCATATTTCCTCTGATGATTAACCAAAGCAACAGCAGTAGCTAAATTCTTAATCTAAGCACATAATGTGATACTTTGCTTCTGCCCACTTTTAAGTAAATATGCAAAAAAGTGGCATCATAATAACTGCCTGTACCACAAAAACATATGTATCCTATCTATTGCAGAGATGAGTAGAACTAAGCGGGATATGTGACCTATTACATTATTGCTCACACAAAATTATGAAGACTGCTGACCCCTTAGTTTGCTACCAACACCCTTTGGTGAATCAGCAGAACTGCAACTGATCCCTACCAATCAGGACTTTTCAGTCAAGTTTATCCCAGTCTTACAGGGTCAACCTAGTGTAGAGAAATAATTCTCTATGGGTCTCATGTTCCACACATCTTGCAAGCAGAGACATTGACTTTGTTCCAGACTATCTTTACAAGGATATTTGCAAAGAGATAGTGTCTCTCCCCAGAGCAAACAGCAGGCATGCTTACTGTCCAGTACAATAAGATAATAAGATATTCAGGTTCTTTAAGCTCAGAGTTCCTCTCTTATGACACAAATGTTGATATGATACTCTGGCTACTGCTATTGTTGTGAGTAAAAAACTGTCCCTCATCTCAGACCCAAAAGTCTATGGCCCCAAGAAGTTTTGCAGGCTCATCTGTTTGCCAGCAAGCAGGGTAAAACCTCAGACTCTCTGCCATTCTGGACACATGGCAGAAAGCTATAATCCATACCTGTTGTTATAAACGCATGTTCATTCTCTAACAGTAAAATGTTCAGAAGCTGAGTAGTGGTTCGACCAACATTTTCTCCTGCAAAAATGTATCCTTTCCCTCATTATAGTATGGTATTATGACCATCGCATTAAACATGATAAGAAAACTCTTCAAATGGAGTATTAATTTCCTCAACTCTCTGCCCTGATGGCCAACTGACATTTTGCTACAAGGTACACTTACTTGCTTTAAATGAAATACCAACTACCACTTCAGTGGTAAAATACATCCAAGCATTAATCTTGGTAAACAGTTTTGCATCCTCTGAAACATCCTTAAGATAACTAGCATTAAGCATTTATTTCAGAAAGTTTACTGAATGGAAGGCCTGAAATATTTTTCTTTTATGAGGCCCAAATTGGAAGGTTATAGTGGGTTATTTAAAAAATGAAGAAACATTTGGCAGCAACTGCCATAAAGTCTGAACCACTGATTACATCTCAACCATTTAGTGAAATTTACTAACTTACTTTTTTTGAGGAGAAATGGAGGGAAAATCTTAATCATATATGGTCTTGATGGTTTTTAAAGAGTTTTAAACTTTTTTTTTTTCAGTCAAAGAACTTTTGTGGATTTACTCATATCACTTGTTTCCCTAACCTACCGAAATAACTAACCTGGAATAGGTATATCACTTGTTTCCCTAACCTACCGAAATAACTAACCTGGAATAGGTAAATAAAATTGTTTCTACTGCTGTACTTACAGTTTTCTGGGTTGGATCCCAACTCTTCTACTGATTGCATGCTGTGAATCTCAAAACCTTCCGGGTACTCTGCTTTATTGATAGTCTTATTGTCCACATAAATGATATGTTTTACACAACTGATATCTAACAATGCAGTCTGTTAGGCAGAAAGAAAAAAACCAGCTATTAAATTTGAGCCTGCAACAAAAATTCACTTACTGAATATTTTTCTGTCCTGCCAGACAATGCAACCATGAATTAAAAGAAAATTTCATATTTACCTTAAGTTTACTTTCCAGAAGTTCAACACTGGTAATCAGATAGGAAGCCTCAGATTCATTTAGCCCATGAACTACTGCTTCTTTGCCAAGTGTGGCATATAAAGTCACAACTACATAATAAAAATAAACAGAAATATTAAGTAATAAACATCTATTAGAAATGGATATTATTGAAGTCAGTCTTTAATAATAGGTACACTTAGAGACACAAAGACATTGTGTATTTTAATTTGATTTCATAGTCTCTGTCACCATCCTTTAACCTTGCTTCAAACTCCCTCGGAGCCCAAAGTTTTCCTTACAAATTCCCAGAACTCTCACTTCCTAAACCTGAAGAAACCCAGAAACACTCGCACTGCCACAGCTGATCAAAAATCTGTCAATTAAGATGCTCAAGGCCAATTGGTACTGGCTGAACTCTTAATTCAGGTCAGACTGGCCCAGCTAGGGCTTCCTCTTGATACACACTTTCATTGGCCATAGCCTCCAAAGAATGGATAAGTCCTTGAAAATCTTGAGGATCTTAAGTCATAAGATCAGCCACAGATAATGTCCTTACTCCTTCTAAGAAGCTGCTTTAGTGAGTCCAATGTCCAATGTGATTGGTGACCTCCACACCTTAATTAGAGAGATCAAGGAGATCTACTCCTTAGGAGCCACCAGAGATAACATAAACTTAAACCAAGATCAGTTGGAATCAAAGGACATTTGCTAAACTTAGAAAGAACTGAAAATTCAGCTCTAGATTGTTAACTAGAAACAACGTGGTTAAAAATAGCCACTTTTCACAAGCTGTTGATCGTTGAAAGTGGGTAATGGGTACATAGGGGATCATTTTCATATTATCTATTTTTTGTTTGAAATTTAAGTTCTTCACTCCTACCCTACAGTATTATATTTCATTCAACAAACAATGGAGTACTTAGTATGGAACAATACATTGTTTACTTCTTAAACAGTGGCAACAACAAACGCTTGAGTATTAGAAACATACTCAATTTTACTTTCTAACATAGCTAATGCCAATTCCAGTTGTCACATGCATATTTCACATGTAAACTGGAATAAGTCAAATAAGAGGTCTCGAAGTGTAGCAATGAACTTGAATTATCCTAAGAAATGGTTTTTTGTTCTTTTAATCATTACTCTTTGTACAGAGTATATTTTTCATCCCTGAAAAATACCCCCAAACTCCAACTCTTTCAGGTACAATTCATTTCCAATTGGAAAATAAAAGTGTAAATCATATCCCTTAAAGCTGCCAATTCCCATATTAGTTCTTACAAGTTATATTTAACAGCAGCTATCAGATATCTTTTAGCCGCAATATTACAAAATGTATTGTGGACGTAATTTCCGTGTAAAATGGCTAAACAACACCTACTCTGAAAACAGAAGCATCTCAAAACAATTTTCACATGCAAGCAAAGACTCTTCTCTCCCCGCTCCAAAAACACAAGGCACTTACGAGGAAAGTTGTACTTAAAGCAGGTCTGTGCTGCAATCATCCACTCGGCCCTGGTCTCACAGAAGATGGCAATGGTGTTCTTTGGTTTTAGTCCCAGTGCAGTGAGTCCACTACCAAAGTTATTCACTCTGCAGTTCACTTCAAGGTAGTTCATCCATTTATAATTCCCAAGAATTAACTGTTAAAGTGATGCATTCCCTAATATTAGTATATTCAAACAAGCAATTAAAATACTATCCAAAGCATAAAACTCTAAAAATGCTCTTAAGTGAACATAAAGAAGCTACGAACGGCTTCTGAGTAGTTTTACACAGCACTATAATAGAATGCCAGCATATTTAAAACGCACTCCATTTATAATAAAACAAATGTGTCTTACTCTTTAAAACATAAATGAAAAGCACCAAAATACTTTACCTTCTTAAAAACTTTTCCATTTGGCTGCATTTCATTTTCTTCACTTAGGATTTCCCTGGTCCCAAGGCTGTCCTTCTTCCCAAACTTGGATACAGCATGGTCAAATAATTTATCCAGAGTATCTGCTCCAGGGATGTCTATTACAGCTAGTGAGTCGAAGTGTGTGACAGAGCGATATGGACTTCCAGGTTTGTCTGAAGTGGGCTTAGCTTTTATTCTCTTTGCCATAGCGTTTTTCTTCTTGGCATTGGTAAGAAAATACCATGGAATAAATATAAGGGCACTGTATATTGTTATTAACAAGTGGACAGGCAGCAAAATAATGGTGAGTACATTTAGCTTAAGTTTCATAGTGGAAAGGCTTCTAAAATGGTGCTTATTTCTTGTTATTCTTTGGCTTTTGAAAGCCTTATTTTGCTGAAGAAGGCAATAATAGAAGCAGCAGTAAGAATAGCAGTACAGCCAAGGCAGTTCAATCTCAGTGATACAGATAAGTTAGTAATCTTTGGAAGCCGACAATAAAGTACGCCTGTAGGTGATGACAATGAATCAAGCAGAGAGCAGGAGAAAAAAAAAAAAAAAGAGTATTAACAAGTTGATAGCACAATTGATTTAAATACTCAGGTCTTTATTAGTTTACACAATTAATTACAGAAAGCTGAAATAACTGGTCTGAAAGGCTGGCATTTTCCATTTGTAATCATTATTGACATAAATGTCTTTGAGCACATCAACTTCTGAATTTAATTTTTTCCAGATTTCTAGATGTAGTGGTACTCTGCATATCATTCTGTGAGTTGAACAACAACCTTAATGCTTACGCAAATGCATGAATATGATATTTAAGTCTGGCAAAACTGTGGTAGAATAGGGTATGCCAATGAGATTTTTCTTAAACATGTGCATGTAAACTAGACATCTTTAAATAGTGTTAAGTTTATATCCAAAGGCGGGGGGTGGGGGGCAGAAACTACCAACTTAGATTTACTTCTCAAAGGTCAACCCAGAAACATTATTCTGAGTTCTTCATTAAGGTACATTTCTCAGGTAATGCTATTTACTATCTCCTGTTTCCCATATGGGATCAATACAGTTGTAAAATCATTTCCTGTATGTCCACTTTGTGCTCAAAACTGCACCAGCTGCCTAGGAGTGGTAATACAAGTCTGAAGTTGTATTAATTCCTGGCCCTTGGCCATTATAAGTTAACATTTATGAGTCAACTATCACACAAGATAGATCCAGTGTTTTTGAAACTGTTTGGGGGCATGGGGACAGGGGGTGCAACTAAACCATCTCTTCTAATAAACACTACTGCAAACTGCCCATATATAACACTAAAAAGTGGAGTTGCTCTGGCCAAAACAGGGTTTGGGGATGTCTAGAGTCCTGCACCAGAATTCCCTGAATCCCAACTCCCAAGGTGACCACTAAAGCACTTCCACTGAAAAGCCTTGTGGTAATACATAACTAATACATAACTACCACATGCAGTATAGGCAGTAGTATAAGCAATAAACGCAAAAGGAGTTCACAGAAAGTGCAAAATGGCCAAGAGTAACTAGGAGAGGCGTTGTGGAGATTAGATTTAAGCTGGACCTTATGTTGGGCATCTAGAAATGAAAGAGGAATGGAAGGCATTCCAGGCTTAGGGACTGTACGAAAAAAGATACGAAGGTGGGAATGAAAGGACTTTGGGAGAATAGGAAGTACCAATAGCAAGGACACTAGTCTGACTGGGGCACAGCATACACTAAATATGCTAAATACACTTGACTAAATATGCTACGGTAGTTACAAGATTTAACAAATTAGGCAAAGTAATTTTGATTGGATTACGCAGAAAGCTGGGGGCTGCTGCAGGTTAGAAAAACAGTGCCATTGGAAAGAAACTACGGAAACAGGCTCAAAAATAGTAATTTTGCTTTTTTTTTTTTTTTTTTTGAGACAAGCTCTCATTTTGTCACACAGGCTGGAGTGCAGTGGTGTGATCTCAGCTCACTGCAACCTCTGCCTCCAGGGCTCAAAAGATCCTTCCCACCTCAGCCTCCCGGGCAGCTGGGAACACAGATGTGCTAATATCACCATGCCTGGCTAGTGTTTTTGCATTTTTTGTAGAGATGGGGTTTCGCCATGCTGCTCAGGCTGTTCTCAAAATCCTGGGCTCAAGTGATCTGCCCTCGATGGCCTCCCAAAGTGCTGGGATTACAGGCGGGGGCCATCACACCCGGCCTAAGAATAGGAATATTTTTCAAAGAGTTTACCTTCAACTGAGAAAGCTACTTTGGTGAGTCGTAGCATATTTCAACAAGAAAAATCAAAATATTAGTTCACTTTGCAGAGACAAACTGAAGCCCAACCTTCCGCAACTTTTGTAGAAACAGACTGACAGACTTAATTCAATTGACCCCAGGCTAGTTGATTGTTTTTATGCCATCTAATATAAAATCGTAGCTTAATCCTGCCTGTGCCTTTGTTCATGTAGTTTAGCTGAGTATAGTGAAATCAGCAAGAAACTAGAAGTCACTGGGTGTCAGTCCTCATCTCTGCCCCTAACTGGCTGTGTAACCTTGAGCAAACCATCTGTCTGAATCTGGGACCACACTAGATCAGTAGGCCTTAACCTCTTAGAGATGATGGGCCTTTTTGAGAATGAGAACTAGGAACCCAATTCCCCTCAGAAAGACATGCTAAATGATAGACACAATTTCAAGTGATTCACAAGTTCCTTGAAATCCATCCATGAACTTCAAAGGGCAACAATCCTGAACTAAAAATGTCTGGCCTAGGTGATTCTTAGGGCCATTCCAGCTTTAAATTCTATGATATACCCTACCTGGAAAGTACTTTCTCAGTCTCTTGGACAAGAGACATTCATTTCTTCAAGATAAGGTGTGTCATGTCAAGTGTTTAATCATAGTGCTGAATGTAAGATCCCCTCTAACAATCCTCTCCTCCTACTGAAGATTTCATGGCTACCCAAGTCCAGAACAATCTTTAATTTTTCTAATTTCACACATCATTAGCAGTATCTACCATTCAATCTGATATATGATTATACTACCATCACTTCCAAGCTTCTGGGTGCCTTAGTATAGAACATAGACCAGTAGTTCTCAACCATATCAAACCCAATACCTCTTTCTTATGACAAATATTTTGTGATACCTCTTCATAAACATCAAAGGATAGTCATAATCTACCAACACACCATTTTTAAAAAATAATTTCTTACTGGTACTATAAAAGAGTACCATAAAGAAACTAATTTAAAATTTTAAAAAATAGTTGTTTCGAAACATACATTCTCAGAGACAATATTAGCAGACATAAAAGCATGTCTTCAGATTTATAAAATGCCCCTAAGGGGTGAGTACCACCTTATCCTCAATTGAGAACTCTTCAGACTTAAGGCTGAAGATATATAAAGAAATAGAAAATAGCTTTTGAAGAGCCTATACTTTAGTTGGATTTAAACTGCACTGTGTGTTTTTTAGTTATTGATGTTACATAAATTTAATCTTTTATACATATTTGCCTTAAGTCTTGGAGAAAGAGAAATGCTTACTAGGTAATCCTCATAATGGTTAGTACAGACATACACACATTGCACGCACACACACACACACACACACACACACACACACAGTAGGCAAAGCTCAAAGAACATTCAGGTGAGAAGAAACCAGAGAGATCATTTAGTCTAGAGGTTTTCAAATTCTTTCTGCAGGTAGTGAGGGGGTCATGGGTCATCCATTTGAATAGAATCTTATATAAAAACACAAGTGTAGATGAAAGCAAAAAGCATAGCTGCTCTGGTAGGGGAGGCTATGACAGCCCCTAAAGGTACTCCTTGGAACTTCCAGTTCAGCTGAATATTTGAACAACTGATACTGTCTGATCCCTCATCTTACAGAGAAGCAAATGAATGGTAGAGCACAAATCGAGCACCCAGTGCTCTTTCAAGTACACTAGCCAGCCTCTGCCCAGTTTTGCCTATCATCATAAACTATAATACTTCCTTGTCAGGTGTTATACTCAGTCTATTGATAAATTCATTTCAAAAAACATTTAAACATTTCATTTTACTTCAAAAAAAAAAAGAGTAGGTGGTAAGGGTATGATGCTGAGCATCGTACCCATCATTAGGCAGAATATAATGTCTCATAAGAGAAACAACAAAAATTTTCTAGGCTCACAGATCTGGGTTTAAAATGTGGTTCTATGCAGCCACAAAAAAGAATGAGTTCATGTCCTTTGCAGGGAGATGGATGAAGCTGGAAACCATCATTCTCAGCAAACAAACACAGGAACAGAAAATCAAACACTGCATACTCTTACTCATAAGTGGGAGTTGAACAATGAGAACACATGGACACAGGGAGGGGAACATCACACACGGGGGCCTGTCAGGGAGTGGGGGGCTAGGGGAGGGATAGCATTAGGAGAAATACCTAATGTAGGTGACGAGTTGATGGGTGCAGCAAACCACCATGGCACATGTATACGTATGTAACAAACCTGCACATTCTGCACATGTATCCCAGAACTTAAAAGTGTAATTTAAAAAAGAAAGGTCTATATTAGTGGCTTCATTTGTAAAACAGGAATACTGCTTATATTACCTCCTTTATAGTGCTTTTGGGAGAAACCTTTGTCTTCTTCCTCTTAAATTCCATAGCTAATCATGCTTGGTCCCTGATAAATACTCTCATCTCTCTTGCCACGCCCTCACTTGGTTGTACTTAATCATCTTAACCACAGCCTGGTTCTATCCTATCCAATTCTCCACCTAATCTGTACCTATACCTATGCAGCTGAATTTGCTGTGAGAAACACACAACTGTGCTGAATGTCTCACTTTAAACTTGTGATTGCTACCTCAAATGGCCTCTCCCTGATGCAGAGAGACCACACTGCACTAGTCCACTCACTGGCCCACTCCTCTGGATTTCATACTTTACTCTCTTCAGACCACCAACATTCCTCATCCAGACTCATTCTCAGCAGCTGACCCATTCTGCAGAAAAAACAGCAACAATCCAAAGAGAATTTCCACAGACTCTCACTGCTACATCTACCCACCTAATCACATCTGTGGCCACATGCTGTTTTTCTCTCCTGTGACTATGGATGAACTGCTGATGCTCCAAGCTGAGGCCAACCCCTTCACTTGTGCATTACACCCTGTCTTTATAAGGACATGGAAGTGCTACTCTACCAATTCTTCCCTCTCTCCCTTCCTCATTAATTTTCCCTGCTCTTCTGAACTATTCCCTTCAGCATCATAACCAGCTGTTATTTCTTTCATCTTAAAAATCATTCCCTCCCTTGCATCTTCTTTTCAGCTATAGCCCATTTATTTTCTATCTCTTTGGCATTCCTTGAAAGACATGTCTATGGCTCTCTGTCTCCCAGTTCTCTCCTATTCTCTCTTGAACCTACTACAATCAGGCTTATGTCTCCTACCACTCTATAAACTTGTTCTCCTCATCAGGGTCTCCAATGACTTCCATGCTATTAGATCCAGAGGTCAATTAAAGCTCAGTTCTCTTCTTCCTTGACCCACTGGCAGCCTTTAACACAGCTGAGCCCTCTTCTGCTTTAAACTTCTTCACTTAGCTTCCAGGAGACCATATTCTTCAGGTTTTCTTCCTACTTCCCTGGCTATTCCTTTTCGGTCTTTTTTTTTTCCCCCCTGCTTCTTCCTCATATTCCTGGCCTTTAAATGGTATGGGGCTTGGTCTTCGAACCTCACAATTTTAAATACCACATATATGTTGTGATGACTTCCAAATTTCTCCCTCAAGCCTGGAAGTCTGCCTTAAACACTATATTTGTATATTCAACTGTTTCCTCAACAGATCCACTTAGATGTCAGTTAAATACCTCAAACTTAGCGTGTTTAAAACTGAGATCATCTTTCCACAATCCTATCTCACCCAGTCTTGCCCATCTCTATATATTCCACTTGCTTTGACCAAAAACCTTAGATTCACCCTTTTCCCCCCCCCCCTCTTTCTCACACATTCCACAGGCAATTTATCAGCAAATCCTAATGGTTTGACTTACAAAACAGTTGAATCTAATTCAACTACTTCTCACCACCTCCACTGTTACCATCCTGGTTTAAGCCACTATCATCTCTCAAGTGGATAAATGGCAGAGCCGATCTAGTCTCCCTGCTTCCACCTCATACCCCCACAATAAATTCTCAACTCAGAAGACACAGTACTATTCTCAAAATGTAAGTTAGATCATACCATTCCTCTGCTCAAAATCTTTTAAAGAATTCCCATATGACTCACCCAGAATATAAGCTAAAGTCCTTACTATAACCTGTAAGACTATATAATCTTTCCCCTACCCCAAGGTTATGACTTCACCTCCCAGTACGCTTTCCCTGGAACACTGTTCTGCAATCCCATTTGTTCCTGCCTCATGGCCTTTGTACTTGATGTTCCCTCTGCCTGGAATGTTCTTCCAAGACACCTACATAGCTTATTCTCTTGCTTCTTTTTTTTTTCTTTACTCAAAGAACACCTTCTCAGTGAGGCATTTCTCCAACCACCTTCTTTTAAAATTGGACTCCCCACACTTTATGTCCCTTACTTGCATTATTTTTTGTCCACAGTACTTTTCACTAATATACCATGTTTTATTTTTCATGTTTACTGTCTATGCCCCCAGTAGAATATAAGCTTCACAAGGCAGAGAGTTTGTCTCATGTGATGCTGAATCTGTGACTGGAACAGTGCCTCCATGTGTTAGCTTCAAACTGTTTACTGAATTAAGAATGTACCGGAATTCTTCTGAATCTATAAGGTAAAAATATATGCAAGTATAATAGCATGAAGGTAGCTAACTTTAATCATCTTAAAAACAATTACTTGTCCATGTCAACATCCTAGGAAATACTATACTCTTAAAATCCCTGGTAATTAAAATAAACTTGAATGTGTTGTTAGTTGCTTAATAGAAAATATGAAACTGGAAAAACTGCCTGTTGCACAGAGGAAAAAGATTGGTGTTATAAAAGCATGAAGATTACACAATTTGCACTATGTGCATCTTCACTGATACTTTTCACAAAGGTATGCTGTCCTTCCATGTATGAAGAGTGATACTGCTATCCCACCATTAGGAGGACGTGGACTTTGGCGCTTCCTTGAGATCATGTATTTGTATGTCAGCCAGAAAAAGGCAGGGCATTATCTTCAGTCACTGGATAGTTAATTGCTCCTGTTGAACTTCACCATTCCATATGGGAATCATAGTAATAACCAGGTACTGAGCATTTACTACAGGCTAGGTACTATGCTAAGTCCTTCAGATCTATTATCTCATTTAATCCTTCAGAAAACTCCTTTGAGGTAGTACCTTCATTTTAAAGATATAACAGACTCAGAGAGATTAAGTTGCCCAAGATAGCACAGCTGAGTAGAGATTTGAACCCAGGTCGATTTGATTTTAAAGTCCATGTTTTTAGCTCAGTTGTCTGTGATCCTAGTCATACTGGTATAATCTAAATAAGTGAGAGTGACAGACTTTGGGTATGAAGAAATACTGGCAACAATTTTGAGCAATGATCTGTCCTATATCCTAAGACATTTTGTTTGGGGGCGGGGGCTGTCTAGATGTCCAGTAAGTACTAGAAGTTTTAGTGAAAATCAGATTCAATTTTATATTTTTGTTCTGAGGTGAGATTTAATAAGTATTTCATTCCAGTTACTTCAAACACTCCAAGATAGGTTAAACACAAAAAGCATTAGTGATACATTAAGCTCTAGTACACAAAGTAAACAGACACTACATATTAATTAAAGTCTGAATTTAAAAGAAGAAATCGTCTTACCCAGAAGCATGTGACACAACACCAATTTGAGAATGAAAGAGAAAAACTACTGAACTGCAGTTGGTTAATGCCAAGACATTTTTTCAAAAGTTTTAGAAAATGAACTAAACCAAGCAAGGATCCATGCATCTGCCACGTTGAAACATACAGTAGTGACAAATTAACTTTGTCCTTGATATAAGATCTTACAATAGTTTTTAAATCAATTTGAAAATCAACAATTAACAATATAAGTGCTACTTTTTTAAAGTTTCATTTTCAAGTTATACATTATTTAAGAGTAATTTAAACACCAAATAAAAAGACAATTTGCCTTCTGAAACAGATTAGTTGTAACTAGTAAACATTAAATCAGGAAACAATTATAAAAGCTCCAAGAGATTAAACAGATAAGAATATCTGCTGTACTTTAAAAGATCATATTTCTAAATAGATGTTGCACCACAAAGACTTTTGTAAAGGGGCGGAGTGCTTCCTTAAAATCTTACTTTCTTTCACACACTATTAAAAACTTCCAAATTGTTTTTGGAATGATTGTAAAATATACAAGAGAAAGCTCAACTACTAGGTTAAGAATGGTTTCACTTTGTAAATGAAATCCAACTTTACAAGAGACATTACAATTAACTTTATACTTTAACATTAAAACTTAGAGAATGACAATACCTTAAGAAAATAAAGGCATTAAGAGTTGCTAACAAGATCTTTCATCAGTCTGCAAGATGAAATAATCATGTAAAATACATGTATCATTATAGCACTTGTCTCATCTGATTCAGATTGTTATATTGCAAATAACAAGCAGTCTATTCAATATAAAATAACTTGTGCAATCGAACCTTAAACTCAAATACACAGTAATTACAATAAATACATTTTAAAACCAAGAAAAGCAAAACAAAACCTAAGATACTATATAGATGCTGTATACCAACACATTACACCTGTGCCTGGCTAGGTTGACTGAAAGCTTTTCACAATTATGACTGATCTTTGGGTGCGTCTCTCACAAGATAAACTGAACCTGTTTACTTCATCACCTGGAGAGGTATTAACTCCTGAATTCGCCATTCTGCCAGTCTCTTTGCAGCTTTTCCCAGCAAAGAAAGCACCTCAGCTGCCATGTTGAAGATACTTTTAATGCTCTACAGTGAGTTCCCTCCCATCATGCCTTAAGAAGATCCCCAGCATGCATCAGATAATGTTGTTTCTAGGTCATAGGATGTTATAATCGGTATCCTATCTGTATATGTCAAAATGAGGAGCTCTAGGAGTCAATGCTGCTGCCTACACACTTCACCTACACTGTGTATAATTATACATCTATTCCTCATTTCAAGTGATCAAGATATACTTGATTTTTTAAAATGTAGATTTCTAAAGCTGGGAATTGGTTGTATACAATTTAATCCAATAACTGGTTGTAAATAATTTAATCCAAAGCTTACATCTAAGGAATCTTGAGGATAAATCAGGCTAGAAGTGGCACCTGCTGGCTAAGCATGATGCTATAATCAAACTTTATTAAACATAATGAAAAAGGGACAAAAACTAAGTTCTGGGTGATATGTGTTTAGAGAGCAATACAAATGGTTCAGTGCTGTAGAAGGGCAGCAGATAGCACAATGACAATGTTAATGTTGTCCAACTGATGCTGAAGAGTAACTGCTGCAGGTCCCTGTACACAAAACCTTGCTGCTAAATTAAACTGCCCATTGTACCACAGTGGAGACTTAATTTTATCTACAAAGTCTTCAATTTACTGGGTGCTTTTTCTTTGTTGGGATATATAGATGATTTTAACAGAAGTTAACTAAAAATAATTGGGTTATAGAATTTAACTTTAAAGTTAACTTTTATAACAAATGTGTTTTCTTCAAGTGAAGAATATACAAAATATCTATAGGGTATACATCTATTTCCTGTAATCTTACATATTTATTATAATAAAGTAATACAACTTAGGGCTTTCAACCATGAGTGTAGGTTCCAAAAAAGTCTTTAAGCAGCAGTAGTATTTCCCATAGGAATATCTTCATGTTACAGGGAGAATTTTACAACTATGCCCTTTTTTGCCACATGATCTGCCCTCCCCATCTGCTAGAGGAGGAACCAGTTTAATAGGTTAGTTTGTGAATGTTCTTTCCAATATGTCAGACTGTTAATAAATTATGCAACAATGTAGTCTTAAACCATTTCTTATAAAATGGCCAAATAAATGACTATAATTCAGCTGCCTGACTACCATAATACAAAATTGTATCGTGATTAAAAAAACAAAAAACTCATTCTGCTTTTCAGTATTAAATGGATCTCAGAAGTGATTCTAATTAAAGAACTCAAAGATTATTCAATAATCTGCTGGATATTGAAATTTTATGGCCATATAGTCAACGCTCACATATTAGCCGTAGTAAAGAACAGAAGGACACATATTCTAAAGACAGCAGGTAATTCAAAAATGCATTTTATCCTTATTAGCATTTCATTTTGAGTATGTCTGACATTTCAGAAATTAAAGAATTCCTACGTAAAGAAGTAAGTCACACAAAGCCAAATATAAGAAGCCATGGAAAAGTACCCCTAGAGTTAATGTCTCCGCATTAGGATTGGGAATACATTTCAATCTGTTCTCTCCCTCCACATTCATTTGTTTATCTGGCTTATGTTTCAGTAAGATGAGTGAGACAAGGGTGATAAGGAAGTTAATTATTTCCATTTTGAAACATACTTTGGGAAAGTTCAGACAACGGCAATTAATGGGGAGCCTCCAAAGTGTCACAGAGTACTATCTGCAATCTCCTGAACAGAACAACTGGCCAGATATGTTCATGCCAATGTTTCTGGTAACTTCTACTCTTCACCTTGGTAGTTTTTTCCCTTCCAAATCTAGATGGGCTGCAGATTGATTGGTATAAATATGTATGTGTGTGTGTGGGTGTGTATCTGTGAGAGAGAAAACAGTACTTTCTGTAGTTAAATTAACTATAGAAGTTTGAATACTACACTCTTCACAGTGGCAGTACAGTCTGTCAACTTCCAAAAGGAAATAATAACTTTACTGATATTTTAACTTCTTTGTCAGTCATTGGGGAGCATGTAACACCTAAGTAGCTGAATTCGGTGACAGCTAATTCTGATCTGCTGATAAAAATCTTTGGCCATGTTTAAGATTCTTCTAATGCAGGCTAATCAGTGGACTTCAGCACTTAGCTATACAAGAACATGGTCTTTTGAATTTCTTTATACTTGGAAATCAAAAATAGTTATTAGCACATAAGAACTACTATATCTTCAGTTTCAAATTTATAACCTATTAAAATGAAAGCAATTTTCAGAAGACCAGGAATTCCAGAGAGACAGTATCACACATAGGGTTTTAGTCGTGGTTCACAAGCTGCTGAGCTGTAAGACCTGGAACAAATTAACCTCTCAATGTCTGTTTCCTCATCTGTAAAATGAGAAGTTGGGTTCATATTTTAAGATATCACAAAACAGTAAAAAATGTAAAAGAAAGAAGAATCGTAGGGGGAAATGACACAGAGCTACCAAGTTGTTGTTGTTGTTTTGCCGAGCATGAATTTTTTTAAAGCCCTACCATTTATTATCACCATCATTTCACGAGATAAAGAACATGTTTAATTCCCCTAAATTAGAAAGATATATTCCGTAAGAAGCACTCCTTTAAAGTGAAAATGTTTAGCTTTTAAAAACTCATGATCTTCTGTCCTTATTTTTCTCACTTCACCATGGACCAGTGAAAATGTTTTCACTAACCAGCACTGGTCTAAAAGTCGATAATTGGGGATTATAGGAATAGGTAAATTTCAAAGTCCAAGCCTCAAACACTATGATTTTAATTTTATGTGCTCTGTTGTATTTCTTTTACTCCATATTGTAGTCTAGAATAGATGCCTCAACGAAACATCTACTTAAAAATTTATGAAGATCAGAAATACACTTAAATCAGTTTGAGAGACAGCCTCTATGTATACTTGCCCCAACACATTGAAGTTTATTCTTCAATAAGCTTTGGCGCAGGTACACATTGTGGCTGTCTCTCAAAGAATAAGCTTCAGGTTGGTATGGTGGTTCACGCCTGTAATCCCAGCACTTTGGGAGGCCGAGGTGGACGAATCACAAGGTCAGAAGTTTCAGACCAGCCTGGCCAACATGGTGAAACCCCTGCTCTAGTAAAAATACAAAAATTAGCAAGGCGCCGTGGTGGGCACTTATAATCTCAGCTATTCAGGAGGCTAAGGCAGGAGAATTGCTTGAACCCAGGAGGCAGAGGCTGCAGTAAGCCGAGATCATGCCACTGCACTCCAGTCTGGGTGACAGAGCAAGACTCCATCTTGGGGCAAAAAACAAACAACAACAACAACAAAAAACAATAAGCTTCAATGCATCAGGGCAAGCATAAACTGCTATGGATGTAACTTCATCAACAATAACGAACCACTGAGGACAGGTGCGGTGGCTCACGCCTATAATCCAGCACTTTGGAAGGCGGAGGTGGGATAATCACTTGAGGCCAGGAGTTCAAGACCAGCCTGGGCAGCATGGTGAAACCCCATCTCTGCTAAAAATATTTTAAAAAAAAGCTGGGCATGGTGGCATGTGTCTCTAACCCCAGCTACTCGGGAGGGGGAGGCGGAGGTTGCAGTGAGCTGAGATGGCACCACTACACTCAAGCCTGGAAGACAGAGCGAGACTCTGTCTCAACAACAACGATAATAATAATAATAATAATAATGAAACCCTGATTGTGTACTTACTATTAAACCCATTTTAAAGATAAGGCAACTGAGATAATGAGAGACTAAGTAGTTTACCAAAGACACATATTCTATAAGCCTCAGTAGTCAGAACTGGAACTCTAATCTCTGATCCAGTTTTGGGTAGGACTCAAATAGAAAGATGTTGCTTGGATTTTAATTACCACTTGCTCTTTTACAAATGAGTGGCAAATGGTTAAAATTTTAGAAGCTGCACAGGGTAAAATGTTTTCCTATTTTGCTGTATAAAATAGTGCCTTTTTAAACACAATCATAAATATTGGTGGAGTTTTTCCTCTATAAGAGTCAAGATGCCCATTAGTATGGTCACTTACTTTTCTCAAAAAGCTAATAAAATTACACATTTAGAATTTCTAAAGGACAAATACTTACAAATGTCCTCTTTTTCTCTTAAGAAGAACACGAATATCTTCTGTGATTTCAATCTGCAGTAAGAGACAGCATTTATGAGTACAATGACATGAGAAAAGTACCCCTTTAAAAGAAATATTGAGTGCTTATTCACATTATCTGCGCACCTTAGCTCGTAAGCTTTTCCTTTTTACTAAAGGAAAAGCAAGAAATGACTAGAGATGAGTGTCTGACTAGAATTAGTGCTATTACAATCTCAGAAAGTAACTGAGCCAGACTCTAAGTAACAGTAGTTGAAACTCTATGGAAAAATGACAAGAAGCAAGAGTCATGTTCTTAACGGTTTTATTTGTATCTCTGAATCCCCCATGGTCAGGACCAAAGCCATGTTCAGACACAGAGACAATGTCTGACCACAGCAAACTAGTCAGTCACACAAGACAGCCATCCCCACACGCAGATGACTGCAGGCATCTATTCTCCCATCGAAACCAAAAACGAGTAAGTTCCTCGAAACAACACAAGGTTCCTTCCCAAATACAAATACGACACTGGTCTAAGTAGAAACCTAAATATATTTCCATCTTCTTTCAGTCTGTAAACACACCATTTTTGTGACATTTTTCAAGATATACACCAAAAGGGCCAGGCAATGGTGGCTCATACCTATAATCCCAGCACCCTGGGAGACCAAGGCAGGCAGATTCCTTGAATCCAAGAGTTCAAAACCAGTCTGGGAAAAATGGCAAATCCCCATCTCTACTAAAAATACAAATAATTAGTCGAACATGGTGGTGCATGCCTGTAGTCCCAACTACTTAGGAGGCTGAAGTGAGAGGATCACCTGAGTCTGGGAGGTCAAGGCTTCAATGAGCCAAGATTGCACCACTGCACTCCAGACTGTGTAACCAGAGTGAGATCCTGTCTTAAAAAAAAGAAAAAGAAAAAGAAAAAGAAAAAGAAAAAGAAAAAGAAAAAGGAAGGAAGGAAGGAAGGAAGGAAGGAAGGAAGGAAGGAAGGAAGGAAGGAAGGAAGGAAGGAAGGAAGGAAAGAAAAGAAAAGGAAAAAGATATATACATCAGAAATGTTTGTCAGTTTAGGGTTGGGGTTTGACCTATTTTGGACAATGCAGGAATAAACTAGTTACCATCTGAATACTTGGAATAGTAAAATAAGGCCCTTCAGTAATTTGATATTGCTTTCTACAGAGCTGGGGCTCCCTGGGCATGATGCTATACTCTAAATAACTGAGGCTTTATTCCATCCAGCAGTATTCACTACTACTTGCATATGATTACGTAACAAGAATAACCCTTCGAGTTTTTTTTTTTTTGTTTTTTTAGTCTAGATGCCTCCATGGAAGTCATACAAACATCCACATAACTGTAATCATCACACTAACTAGCTGGTGTTAATTCAGACAGTTAATTTTCTCCTTGCTACTATTAAAGAGATGAAGGAAAGAATGATTTATACCCAAGCCTATTACTAACAAAGACTAGTTACTAACAGTGAACTACTTTCAACTTTATGTTAATATCCACAATCTACTTTTGTTGAGGGGTTACCAGGGACAGCATCAGTATATGTCTTAACACAAATAGTTAAAACTACTTATAAACAGAAGTCATGCCATTTCATATGTTCTTATTTTTCTTCCAGAAGGCTAACACTGGCCATTGAAGGGGGGGGGGGGGGCGGGGCACTTATATTAAAATAAGATCCAAAGAGCTCACAAGGAGAATGTTGGGAAAGAAAAACTTCATACTTCTATATAAAAACATACACATTTCCCCCATAGATAATTCCAATAACTTAAAAATAAATGACAAAAAAAAAAAACACCCATCCTTCTATAAAATCATCTAAAGATCTAAAGGTGGAAGTTGCAAGGGAGAGGGATAAGGGAAAACACAAAACTATCTGCTAGTTTGCTTAATTTGGAAAATAACTCCATAAATAAATATTTGCAAAGGATAGTCAACTCTTGACCCTTGGTACTAGAGAGTGTCAGGGAATTCTCCAAGCTGGATGAGAGCCCCAGCTTAAACCTTCTACTCATCTCCATTCTCGTAGCCCCAAATTGGCTGAGCAGGAGAAGCAACTCTCAGAGGTTCTCTAATGCTAAGGAAGTAATTTTTCTCAATGCCTATCACCTTAAAAGCCATTTCTTTCATCACAAAAAAATGAAAGAAAGTAGCAGCTACCCAGGAAAGAAAAGGAAACCAAATCACATTTTGTAACCTAGCCTAATTTAGTTCTACACAACAGAAAAACTGATCCTGCACTCTCCTCTCTCCTAGTCTCCTCCTACAAAATAGCACCTCCCTGTTAAAGTCATTATATTAAAACAAATTGAAGAAACAATTTAATATAAAAAAACTAGGCAGATTACCACCATGCGGGTTGCATTTACAGACGATCAGGAATTGGGATGATTTAGCTAAAACTGTAAAACAAACTTCAGACTCTTTCACTTCAGACATACGCAAGGTTTTTGTAACATAAGAAAGTTAGAAAGTCTTAGCCTAGCAAATTGTTAACAGACTGAAGCATATATTGTTTATTTTCAACCTAACAGTAACATGGTGGCATTAAAAAAAGAAAAAAGAGATAATACAGCATCAAGAGTTTATTATCTTACCATTAGAAAAGAAGGCAGCACTGAAAAAGCCCAACTCACCAAATGCCAGTGAGCAAAACGAAGTCCATGCAGCTAATAGGACAGCAAAAAGTGATATAAAAAAAGTAAAAACTGATAAAAATACAAGGCAGTGTTCAATTTCAGACAACCTTCATATCTGGGGACAGACTTAAAAACAAATCATTAATGTGTTTGGCTCTAGCCCTCTCTGCAAATAAGTTGGTCTCTTAACCAATATTTTGAAAACATTCTTCCACAAGCAAAGTCAATACTAAACTTGTGATAGCATCTGTTGGAAATGTTTCAAGCACGAAAAATCATCGTCCTGTACTTAATGTCTCAAAAATCGATCTTAATAAGTTTAAAATAGAATGTTTCAGAAAACAGTGGAAAAATATTAAGAAAGCTTTTGGCCAGGGGTGGTGGCTGATGCCTGTTATCTCAGTACTTTGGGAGGCTAAGGTGGGCAGATGACCTGAGGTCAGGAGTTTGAGACCAGCGTGGCCAACATGGCAAAACCCTGTCTCTACTAAAAATACAAAAATATGCTGGGTGTGGTGGTGCATGCCTATAACCCAGCTACTGGGAAGGCTGCGGCAGGAGAATCGCTTGAACCTGGGAGTCAAGATCACACCACTGCACTCCAGCCTGGGTGACAGAGTGACTCGGTCTCCAAAACAAAAAGAAAAAAAAAATATTAAGAAATATAAAAATATTAGCACTTAATGTTCAAATCTAAAAGTAAATTCTGGCCAAGTCCTTTTCAAAACAATTCTCTACGCAATGGTCCTTGATAAGTCTTATTTTAGATAAGTATACATAAATCACATATTGGTAAATAGTAGATTAAAACTGCCATACTAAAATACATTTCAATGTTTAGAAATGTTGTTATCAAGAAATAATACAGGTCAAAAACAGTATGTATGACTCCATTCTACATACATACATATATTTGAGTGTTACATATTCATAGAAAAATTAGCAAAATGTATTTCAAATACTAACAGTTATTGCTAGGTGGTAGGATTAGAGGTGAATTGTTTTAATATTTGCATATATTTTGGGTTTTTTCTGCTGATTTAGTGTCTTCCAAAATGTTCAAAAATAAAAATTGTATACTTAAAATTTATTTTAAAAACCATAAAGGAACAAGAAAATGACTCATTAAAAACAGTACTAAAAAACTGTAGTAAGCCAAACTACGGAAGGTGTCGCTCACAGGCTAAGCTGTGGGAGAAACTTTTCTTTTCCCCTTAAGAATATATGTGAGCCAGGCGCAGTGGCTCACGCCTGTAATCCCAGCACTTTGGGAGGCTGAGGCAGGCAGATCACAAGGTCAGGAGTTCGAGACCAGCCTGACCAACATGGTGAAACCCCGCCTCTCCTAAAAATACAAAAATTAGCCAGCGTGGTGGTGGATGCCTATAATTCTAGCTACTCAGGAGGCTGAGGCAGGAGAACTACTTGAACCCGGGAGGCGGAGGTTGCAGTGAGCTGAGATCACACCACTGCACTCTAGCCTGGCTGACAGAGTGAGACTCCGTCTCAAAATAAATAAATAAATAAACAAACAATAAAATAAAAATATTCAAACATTACAAAATATATCAAATGAAGTGAAAGTGTCCTTTTTTATCCAACCACCTAGAAATAACAGCTTTTATGTTTGGTGGGTAACTTTGAAGCCCTTTTTCTAAGCATATTCTAATACACACATACATTTTTTTTTTTTTTGAGATGCTGGAGTCTCACTCTGTCACCCAGACTGGAGTGCAGTGGCATGATCTCGGCTCACTGCAACTTCCACTTCCCAGGTCCAAGAGATTCTCCTGCATCAGCCTTCTGAGTAGATGGGACTACAGGCGTACACCACAGTGCCCAGCTAATTTTTGTATTTTGAGTAGAGACAGGGTTTCACCATATTGGACAGGCTGGTCTTGAACTCCTGACCTCAAGTGAACCACCCACCTCGGCCTCCCAAAACGCTGGGATTACAGGCATGAGCCACCTCGCCTGGCCAACACATAAAATTTTTAAACAAAAATTGAATCATACCATCTATACATGTCTGCAACTTGCTTTAAAAAACAAAACACTGGGCCAGGTGCAGTGGCTCACACCTATAATCCCAGCACTTTCGGAGGCCGAGGTGGGTGGATCACATGAGATCAGGAGTTCGAGACCAGCCTGGCCAACATGGTGAAACCCCATCTCTACTAAAAATACAAAAACAAAATTAGTCGAGCATGGTGGTGGGCGCCTGTAATCCCAGCTACTCGGGAGGCTGACGCAGGAGAATCACTCAAGCCCAGGAGGCGGAGGTTGCAACAGCAAACCTCTGTCTCAAAAAGAAAAATAAAACAAAAAACTGACTCTCTTACATGTCTTTCCATGGCAGAATACACAGATCTACTTTTTAACCATTCCATGGCATTCCATTGATTATATGACCACATCACAATTAAGTCAACCCATATTCTCTGTTGGCAGACATTTGGGGTTTTTCTAATTTCTGATCATTCGAAAGATCACAATGAACATCCCTATCAATATACTTATGCTAGTGATTCTAGAGGGTTTATATCTAGCAGAATTGCTGATTCAAAAGGGTATGATTTTATATTTAGTCTATTAAAAATTGCCCTCCAGGCCTAGAAGCAGTGATACCCCAATAGCAATGAGCATATCTAGCACACAGATCTTGGGTTCCAAATACAATTCTCTAAGAAAAGGAACCAGAGCTCTTTGGAGCAGTTGATTCCAGGTCTGAGGCAGGAAATAGTCAAGATGAAGTTAGTGTCATCTGGTGCCAAGGAATAAAGGAGGGCTGAATTTTTTTAAATGGGGTCATGTGAAAAGGACACAGGGGTCAACCCAAAAAGAGCTCCCAATGGCCAAAGCTGGTATTAACACAACCTGGGCAACAAATAACAGTAATACTAGATTATATCCCACAGAATAAAATAATATCCATGAGTCCATACTAATATAAATGAACGACTGAATAAGTAAATGAGGGAGAAGAGACTAATCATCCTTACAGAAAAATTCTAATAAATGTAGAAGGAATAAAGGAAATAGAAAATCTCCATTAGAGCACCACAGGAATAATTACTACAGGCAAAATCCATCAGTGAATGCTAATGCTGGTGAGCAAAAGCTGAAACTGGACATTACATGGTCTCAAAGTATCTCCCCCAAATATGTATTAATAAAAAGTGTATTGATATTACTTCATTGCAAAAGGGAAAATAATAACATTACTGTAGAAAAACACAGTTGATACCATCTTAACTAGGTGATCAGAGTTACTTACCATCACCAGTAATAAGGTGCATCTATATCATGTAAGCCCTAGCTTGATTCACTGAGAAGAACACAGCATCACTTTTGTGGTATTCTTGCCCGAATTGCATAATCTCAATCAAATCATGAAAAAACATTAGATTAACCCAGATTAGGAACATTTTTAGTTTTTATAATTATACTATAATTGTGTAACATGTTAACATTAGGGGAAATTGGGTAAAGGTCCCATGGAAATGGTGTATAATTTTTGCAACTCTATTGTAAGTCTAAAATTTTTTTTATAAAAATGTAAACATGCCTTCTAAAAAAGAGTATACTATTTCATATTCCCACCAGCAGTATATTAATATGCCCATTTCCCCATACCTCCTCCAATACTAGATTGAACTGTTTGACAGATACCAAAAACATTGTCTTAACTTTTTGCTTTTCACTATTAGCCAATGAACATATGAAAATATTTCACTGGCTGGATACGGTGGCTCATGCCGTAATCCCAGCACTTTGGGAGGCCGAGGCGGGCAGAACACTTGAGGTCAGGAGTTTGAGACCAGCCTGGCCAACATGGTGAAACCCTGTCTCTACCAAAAATACAAACATTAGCCAGGTGTGGTGGCAGGCATCTGTAATCCCAGCTATTCAGGAGGCTGAGGCAGGAGAATTGGTTGAACCCAGGAGGTGGAGGTAGCAGGGAGCTGAGATCGCATCACTGCAGAGCGAGACTCCATCTCAAAAAAAAAAAAAAAAAAAAAAAAAATTCACTATGTCTGAATTTCTTATACAAATTACTTGCTCAAGTTCCTTGCCCATATTCAACTTGGTTTTTCATTTTTTTTTTATGATTCATAAGAGCCCTTTGTATATTAAGGAAATAAGCCCTTTGAGATATTGCAAATATTTTCTCCATTATAGCTTTTCTCTGTTTTGAGTGCTTGTTTTGGATAAATATTGTGGGTTTTTTTGTTGTTGTTGTCTGTTTTTTAGTTTTTAGTAGTAAAATGTATCTCCTTTATGGCTTCTGGGTCGTTTTCGCACGTCAAGACTATAAAATTATTCCCTCGCATTTCTTAGAAGTATGAATACTAGGTCAAAGATCTTATAAACTATGCCATATTCACATTCTCTGATGCCTTCTTGCTTGAGACACCAAATTACATATCCATGACAACAGTCATATTTCTTTGCATAGATAAATATGCAGTATTCTGATAGTTTTCACTTTATCCATTTTGAAGCAGTTTATTTATTTTTATTTTTCTTATCTAAGTAAGGTAAAAACTAAAGCAAATAAGCAATGCTTATTTATCCTAGACCCATTCTCTTCATCTAAACTCAAAGACAGAGTCTAGTTTGAATGCCAAGAGAAATATTCCAATCTTAGCTAATAATTCTATTATCATTCATTTTGTTACATAAATTCTCCCCTGTCATTAGTATGGAGATATATAAATACTGATGTAGATCTATCAAGTGCCTAATGAACTGCAAGCACACAAATTTCACTCCTGACATACCAAGTTGTAGACTCTTAGAACCAAAATGGGCTTTAAAGTGAAGATAATGAGCCTGTCTCTAAAAAAGAAACTCTTCTCTTGGGCAAACCTGGAGGACACTATGCTAAGTGAAATAAGCTAGACACAGAAGGACAAATACTACATTATACCATTTATAGGAGGAAACTAAAATAGTCAAACTCAAAGCAGCAGGGAGCAGAAACCAGGGTGACCAGGGGCTGGGTAGAGGGAGAAACAGGATGGTATTAGTCAAATGATACAAAGTTTCATAAGAAAGATGAAAAAGTCCCAGAGATCTACTGTACAGCATAGTGCCTATACTTAACAATATTGCATTGTGTATTTTAAAATTTGCTAATAGGGTAAATCTTATGTTAAGTGTTTTTATCACACATACACACAAATAACAATACAAAAGACGGCAGAAGGAAACTTTTGGAGGTGATGGATGGGTTTATGGCATAGATTGTGGTGATTATTCTCTCCAAGTTGTTTACATTCCATTTTTACAGCTTTTTATGTCAATCATACCACAATAAAATGGTTTTTAAAAATGAGGGATGGGTGGTTAATTATTGTCCATTTTTCGTGCCAATAGTTTTCAAAGGCAACTTTTTAATTATATAGGTGTAATCATTCTTCAAGGAAAAATGAATACAAATTAGAGTGTGCACACAGAGGTTTCCAAATGAATCCATCCATCTCTCTTTAGGAAGTCTCTGCAGTATACATTGCTTAGGACAGTTTTGCTTAAGGAAGTTTAGTTTGTTCTGCTACCAGTGACAAAGAGCAGGGTAAAAGACACAGGGAACCAGTGAGATGCCTACTAAAATAAGAAATGGAAGATGCTCAAAGACAAACATTGCTTGGTTTGACATTTTGTCTGTGTGGTTTATTCTGCCTATTTGCTTCCTTTACCTGAGGCTTAATTGAAATCTCCAGTTTCTGAGCCATACTTTTTATCTCAGCTTTGAAATTCAGTTTAAATATGTACCTTTTGGGAAAGTGTTGTTATTTATTTATTTTTTTTAACGACAACCCCACCCATCCCTCATATTTAATGACAAATAGAAAGTTTTTTAAACGCCAGAAAATTCCTTTTTTTTTTTTTTTTCTGAGAAGTGGAGTTTCACTCTTGTTGCCCAGGCTGGAGTGCAACGGCACGATCTTGGCTCACCACAACCTCCACCTCCCGGACTCAAGCGATTCTCCTGCCTCAGCCTCCCGATTAGCCAGGATTACAGGCATGCGACACCAGCCTGGCTAATTTTGTATTTTTAGTAGAGACGGGGTTTCTCCATGTTGGTCAAGCTGGTCTCGAACTCCCAACATCAGGTGATCCGCCCGCCTCAGCCTCCCAAAGTGTTAGAATTACAGGCGTGAGCCACCGTGCCAGGCCCCACTTACTTTTTAGCAATAATATTTAAATCTTGACTTTTGAATAGGGGTATATACTAGCTTAAAATAACTTACTATGACACAAATAAATTATGGAGTGAAGTACAAGGTTGACGTTAAAATTTATTAATCTACTCTTTACCTTCCTCACAGAGTGTTGTAAGAATTTTAAAAACTGAACATAACGATAACTGTAAATAATTTTAAAAAGAAAGAAACAGTTCCCCCTACTCCATGACTAAGAAGCTAAAATAGGGTCTGCTTTCTGGAACATTAAGAAAGCACCCTTTGTACTTCCCTCTATACTAAAATTAGGAAATTCTTTCTAATCAGTTATAATTACAGCTTTACTCTTAAGATTATCTTGAGATTAGATAAAAGATGAATGTAAGAATATGAAAAAGCAGCAAGAAAGTACACCATTCCTATTCTTTCAGTTACCTAGAATTAAATTAGCAGTGGTATCAACAGTGAAAGCACATTCTCTTTATGAGCTCTCAATATATCAATTGCATTTAAGTTAGAATTTTTCAAAGTCATAAAAATCAACAGATCATGCTTTTTTAGGTCCACACCTAAGAAACAGCTTGATTATTATGAAACAACTACTGGGGAAAAAACTTTCAATATATGAAAATTGCTGTCACACTGGTAATTCTTGACTCAGAATCAAGAATCTTATGATACTGATTTTTAAATATTTTGGACAAACAGATTACATAACAGCAAACACTGACCTTACCACAACTCTCCCTCCCTTCCAAGTTTAGTCAACAAGTGTGTTGATACATGGATGAATCTGAATTTACAAGGCATTCATTAAAATACTAGAGACCTGAACAATACTTGAAGAAGTTGTTTGTTACCTTAAGTGTTCTTAACCAGAAAGTACTCCTGTGTAACAATCAAGACTTCCCACAAAATTTGTACAATTTTTGCCAGAAGGTATGTTTTGTTTTTGTTTAAAATGACAAAAACATAAGTCTTACACACAGAGAAATGCCTAACATTATGAGCAGAAAGTACATATGGAATTATAATTTTAGGAGAAAAAATTAGCACTTTCCTCTACATTAGAGACTGATAAAGTATTTCAGAAACGAAAAATATATTTTTAGAAACGCAGACTCTTAGAGTTAAAATATGGTCCGTTTAGACAATTCTCAAAGTACCAGCTGGGGTTACCAGTTCCTTGCAGGACTACTACTTATAATATTGCATCCTTACTTTCATTTCTGCCATGAATAACTTTTATTTACTAAAACAGATAGCAATGCGCTGGGGGTCCATAAAAACTAGTGCCAATTAAGAATAAAGAAATTACTCAGTGCTGCCAAAAGTATACAAAAAGGCACTTTATATACTGTTGACAGAAGTAGAAATTAGTACATGCTAAATAGAAAACAACTTGGCAATATGTGACAACAGGCCTTCAGTTACACTTCCTGCACTTGTAATTTCACTTTCTATTTCTGGGAATATCCTAAAGCTGCAGTTCCCAAACTTTTGGGCACCAGGGACCAATGGTGGAGCTCAGGCAGAAATGCTCACTTGTCGCTCACCTCCTGCTATGCAGCACAGCTCCTAAGAGGCCATGGACCAGTACAGGTCCGTGGTCTGGGAGTTGGGGACCCCTATCCTAAAGGAAATCATTAGAGATTCACACAAAAAATAGAGGACAGTCATCATGGTGGTACAGATAACAGAAAAAAAAATAGGAACAACTTCAAATGCCCAATAGGAGATTGGTAAAATAATGTATCCATGTGATCAAATACTATACAGCCATCAAATGCAGTATTGCCAGATTTAAGAGTATGAGAAAATGTTTAAGATATATGAAGTAAAATTGGTTTAAGATGAAACTTCATACTCAAGATCAACTTCCTCAAATTTATGTAGGCTATAAACCAAAATGTCAATCTCTAGATTGTAGAATTACAGGTGATTTTTTTTTTTATAGAGACAAGGTCTTGCTCTGTTACCCACGCTGGAAAGCAGTGGTGCAATCTCGGCTCACTGCAGCCTCGACCTCTTGGAAGCTCAAGCCATCCTTCCACCTCAGCCTCCTGAGTAGCTGGGACGACAGGCATGCGCCACCACATGCTAATTTTTTGTATTTCTGGTAGAGACAGTATTTTACCATATTGCCCAGGCTGGTCTCCAAATCCTGGGCTCAAGCGATCCATCTGCCTCAGCCTCCCAAAGTGATGGGATTATAGGCATGAGCCACTGTGCCCACCTAGAGATTATTTTTAGTTTTATCCTTATAATTTCCCTACATTTTCTAAAACTTCTACAGTGAATGTCACTTTTATCATTTAATAATAAAGTAGAAAATATAGCACCAGCCTTTCAATTAATTCTAACGTGCGTCTCTGTATTGATAGTAACAATGAATATGGTCCAAAAGGTGTTTAGCCCTACTCAAGTGGCAAAGTAATACTGTAAAAGGAGCTAAAAGTTGGATTTACCTGTACTAAGGAAAGCAGGTTAGACTCTTCTGTTTTTAAATTAGGCTCAAAGCAAAATAAACTCTTCTTTTGCTCATGTAATATAATATATAAGCTAAATAAAATGAGGGTTTTCTTCCTTACTATAACTACCATGGTTAACTGTTTTCTGAAGCTAAGCATCCTTGTGGTCCCCTATGTCAAAACGTGACTAACAAAAATTGACTAGTACAAGCTGAGTCTCCCTAATCTAAAAATCCAAAATCTGAAATGCTCCAAAATCTGAAACTTTGTGAGCACCAACATGACACAAAGGACATTCTCATTGGACTACTTCAGACTTTTGGATTAGGGATGCTCAACCAGTCAGTATATAATGCAAATACTCCAAAACCTGAAAAATTCCAAAATCCAAACACTTCTGGCCCCAGGCATTTTGGATAAGGGATACTCAACCTGTAATAGCAAGTGAACAGACAGTATCAAAAAGCCAGACAATCATGACGGGTTCTGCACAGATGAAAGTATAATTTCTTTAAAGCTAAGAGTTCTACTTACTTATCCTATTAAAACAAAACAAATGAGAACTCAAATGCCAGATTATATCTGCACGAGATTGAATAGGTACCATGCCATACTTGCAACCTTCTGCCCCATAGTGAAAATGTTTTTCAACTGACCAGAATTAGTCCCCTACAGGAAATGAAGCCTGCCCCAGGAGAAGGTAACTTAAGCAAAAGGAAGCAAATGAGTATCATTCCTTTGATGTCTGTGATTAGTAGACCCAGAGGGCTACTTTCCACACGGGTGATCAGAGGGCCTGTGAAAGGAGGGTATTTCAGAAGTGAGCTTTCCATCAGTACTCTCTTCTTTACAACCTGGTTCTGGGGCCAAATACTCAAACTTCAGAGGATATCATCTTACCCGTCTAGCTTCAGACATTCCAATCAACGGTGCTATCACATTACAAATGTGTACTAACTGATTTCAAAAAGTAGGAGGCAGAAAAGGCTGAATCATTTCTTTCTCTCAAAAGTTTTTATTTCAAAATGTTTCAAGCAGTGGTAAAGTATCATTAGGTAATTTCACTTCCTGTAAGGCCCACACATCTACAAATGTGTCCTGTAATAACCCCAGCACGGTCTGGCAGCATGGAGTTCACAATGCTAGAAAGTATAAAAAGAATACAGCTGCTATGCATACAATTCAAGTATAATAATACAATAGAATATTTACTCAAAAATTAACATTTTTACTCCAAAGGGAAATCCCTCTGTCGTTGATGGTTCACTAAACAGTGTTGAGCCAGTACTTCTGAAGCTAGAGTCACAAACTTGATCCCCAGATAAACTGGTTAAAATGAAGGCAAGGCCGGGTGTGGTGGCTCACGCCTGTAATCCCAGCACTTTGGGAGGCCGCAGCAGGCAGATCACCTGAGGTCGGCAGTTCAAGACCAGCCTGACCAACACAGAGAAAACCCATTTCTACTAAAAACACAAAATTAGCTGGGCCTGGTGGTGCATGCCTGTAATCCCCTCTACTCGGGAGGCTGAGGCAGGAGAATCGCTTGAACCCGGGAGGCAGAGGTTGCAGTGAGCCAAGATCAGGCCATTGCACTCCAGCCTGGGCAACAAGAGTAAAACTGTCTCAAAAAATAAAATAAAATATAAAATAAAATAAAATAAAGGTGAACACATTTCCCAGCTTTCCAAGGACTGTCCTGTGGTTGTCCCAGCATAATTATCAAATCCCTCTTTCTTTTGCAAAAATATCCTAATGATGACCCTAGTTGTATCCTAACTTTCGTCCCACAGAGAACAAGGCAGTATAGGTATGGCATGGGTATATTAGCAGAAGCCAACCTTCACTCCTGGAAAAACACTTCCAAGTAAAAACTCCTGTTTGAATCCACAGTCATATACGATGGGCAAGTAAATGAAAGCACCAGCTGCACACCATTAATCACATACACACAAGACTCTTTATTCCAAGTGTTTCAATGATATCAAATTACTACAATCTTAGTTTATGTGCAACATTTATAATCTAATTTCTAAAATCTAGATTAACACCTTAACTGATGACTTCAAACTGAAGTCAATTTCTCATCTCACAAAAAACACACTTGTATCTTAAACACAAATAGGATAAATCACATGCATTGTAAGAAAATATCTCCGTGTATAGGTATTTAATTTGTGACTTTAAAAAAATTATAGTCCTATTTAATAAGTTACATTCACCCTTTAACTAACTTTATTTTTTAATTTTTTATTTCTTTTTTTAGAGATGGAGTCTTGCTTTGTTACCCAGGCTGGAGTACAGTGGTACAATCACAGCTTACTGCTGCCTTGAACTTCTGGACTCAGGGGATTCTCCTGCCTTAGCCTCCTATAACTAGGACTTAGGAACTCACCACTGCATCCGGCTAATTTACTTTTTTTATTTTTGTAGAGTAAGCATCTCACTATCTTAACCACGCTGGTATTAAACTTCTGGGCTCAAGTGATCCTCTGGCCTTGGTTTCCCAAAGGGTTGGGATTACAGGCATGAGCCACTGCACTCAGCCTAACTAACTTTAAAAATAAGAGAAAAGGATATTGCCAAGTTAACTTTAATAATCAAACAAAAACCTTAGCCTTGCAGGAAATACATATTTCACACTAATTTTATTTTTGTAATAAAATATGTAACCAGTTATAATTTCCCATCTATGATTTTCTGGAAAATATGTGTCAGTAGCCTCAGAGTTGCATATCAAATGAAGCAGTTCATTCCCAATCAAGAATAAAAGACTCAAGCAAACCTGTATTTCTAAACTAATCCAGATCCTATAAGCTCCAGCTCGTTTTATGATATGTAGTACCAGACAGACCATTCCATTTACTAAGGAAGACTATGCCCCAGCTGAGAGGCAATCCAGTATGGTAGTTAGGAGCCAATATACTACAGCCAGATGACCTGGGTTCAAATCCTGGCTGTGCCACTTTACTAGAGACGGATGACCTAGGGCAAAATATTTAACATCTTTTCCTCATTTGCCACAACCGTAAAAATGGAGGGCATAATATTATTACTTACAGGTACTGTCATGAGGCTTAAATGAGTTGATCTTACAGCTCTAGCCATTATGAACTTGAACTTCTTTTAATTTCTCAAAAGCATCAAGCTTAATCTCTCATCTCTGCTTCTAGCACATGTTTTTCCCTCTGCCAGTAACATTCTCTTCTGCCTTTTCTTGCTTCCCTTTAGGTCTTCATTTAAATGAAATATGTAGAAAGCCTTCCTTGACCTCCTGTTATATGAGGTGCCTCTACTATTTGACCTCAAAGTACTCTACAGAATAGCACTTAAACTTGTCTAAGTTTCTGTTCCCCTGCTAGGCTGTAAGCTCCTTAGAGGCAGAGGTCATGTCTGTCTTGATAACCACTGTAATACCTGGGGCCTAGCACAGTACTGGTTCACAGTAGGTGCTGAATAAATATTTTTGGAATTAAGTTGGAATGAAATAACAAGTCACATTATGTAGAAAGGAAACCAAAAAAGGATTTCCAAGCTAAGTCTTTCAATCTGAGTAGAAGTATATGCCTCTCCACATTTGAAATACATAGGAGAGCCTCCTCTCATATATTAGGAGTCTCACCATTGAACAGGAGAAGTGGCATTTTTTTTTTAAAGAAATGGGGTCCTGCTCTGTTGCCCAGGCTGTGGCACAGTGGCACAATCGCAGCTCACTGAAGCCTCAAATTCCTGGGATCAAGCAAGCTTCCCGCCTCAGCCTCCTGAGTAGCTGGGACTACAGGCACTCACCATCATGCCTGGTTCGTTTTTAAAAATTTTGTAGAGACAGAGTCTCACCATGTTGCCCAGACTGGTCTCAAACTTCTGGGCTCAAGTGACCCTCCCACCTCAGCCTCCCAAAGTGCTGGGATTACAGAGGTGAGCCACCATGCCTGGCCAAGAAGTGCCATATTCTGACCAAGAACAAACTTGATGCCAATTCTGGGTAAGAACCATGACTTCATAAGCAGAGTAAGTGATAGTGTGTTCAGGGTGTTTATACTTATTATTTCACATCCTATATTCCAAAGCTTTATTAAAATAAGGGTGTCACAGCAAAATTATGTGGCTAGTGTAGCTCCCTGAATATTATCAGCTGGCCAAAATGAAGCGCATAAATACCAGTGGCACAGGTGGGGAAAATAAAAGGAAAGTGAGACCATGAATGTGGAAGAGCATACAAGAAAGAAAAAGAAAGCCAGGTGCCATGGCAGGTGCCTGTAGTCCCAGCTACTCAAGAGGCTGAGGTGGGCGGATCATTTGAGCTCAGGGGTTTGAGACTGGCCTGGGCAACATGGGGAAACCTTGTCTCTACAAAAATTTGCAGGCCGTGGTGGCACATGACTGTAGTCTCAGCTACTCCAGAGGCTGAGGTGGGAAGATCGCTTGAGCCTGGGAGGTGAAGGGTGCAGTGAGCCGAGATTGCGCCACCGCACTCCAGCCTGGGCGACAGAGTGAGACTCTGAGAAAAGAAAGAAAACAAAAAGGAAGAAGGGGAGGGAAGGAGGAGAGAAGGGAGAAGGGGAAGGGAAGAAAGGGAGAGAAGAAGGGAGGGAGGGAGGAAGGGAGGTAGGGAAAAAAGGAGGGAGGGAGGGAAGGAAGAAGGGAAGAAGGGAAGGGAAAGGGATGGGAAAGAAAAGAAGAATTTTGATACAGTGAAGAGTGCTAGAGCAACATCAGCAGCTTGTCTACAACGTGCCACTGGGTGGCACCACTGTCCTTAGCTAGTCACTACAGACATGGAACCAGGATAGAGGAACATCAGGCTCTCTTGCAGAGCTTAGGTGAAAACTCAGAAGTCTATCTCCATTGTATTGACACACAGATGCAAGTCACTATAGTTAAAGTTCTCTGCGTATGTCATCAACGCAAGGATATGTCTTCAGGATGTTGTGTTTATCAGAGACTCCTGGAAGGTGAGTTTGTCAACATTGTTGCCTAGTCCAAAGGCTTCAGAAACAGCTCACTATTCTAAGTGCAGATTCTCAGGGAAGTGAGAGATGGGACAGGGGTGCAGGGTGGTCAGAATAACCTAGAAAGCTTTTTTAAGCTATTAGGTTGAACCACATAAAATTGCCAATAGTAAAAAATTTGCTACAGACAAAAAAAAAAAAAAAAAAAGGCAATTTCAAGTGGTTCAACATAATATACATATATTTAGAATCACTGGCTTATTGAGCCACTGTAATGATGACTGTCATATTTCTCATTTGTTAGGGAGGAAAAGATTGAGAAGACACATACAGTTGGCCTTTTACTTAAAATCATGAAGAATTAACTGAGCAAAGAGATGGAAACAACAAAATATCTAAAAATAGCGAATAAACTACAGTCATGCACCACACAGTAATGTTTCAGTCAATGACAGACTGCATATACAGTAGTCTCATAAGAATATAATGGAGCTGAAAAATTCCTGTAGACTAGTGAAGTCACAGCAGAGCACATTATTCATGAATATCTATGATAAAAAAAAAAAAAAAAAGGAACAAATCTAGCAAACCACCATGGATGTATCAATATTTCTGAAAAGAATGACACCTTCTCAAGAAGCGCCTCAGGCAGGTCCTCGAGGAGGCATTCCAGAAGAAGACACTCTTCTTAGAGGAGATGACAGCTGCATGCATGTTACTGCCCTTAAAGACCTTCCAGTGGCACAAGATGTGGAGGTGAAAGACAGTGATACTGATGATCCTGACCCTGTATAGGCCTCGGCTAATGTTTGTGATTGTGTCTTAGTTTTCTTTGTTGTTGTTGTTTTAGACTGTGTCTTAGTTTTAACACAGAAGTTTAAAGAGAAAAAAAATCAATTTTAAAAATATAAAAATGCTTATAGAATAAGGACATAAAGAAAAAAATATTTTTGTACAGCTGTACAGTGTGTTTGTGTTTTAAGCTAAATGTTATAAAAAAATCAAAAAGTCAAAAAAATTTTAAAGTTTATAAACTAAAAAGGTTATAGTAAGCTAAGGCTTATTACTAAAAAATTCTTTTATAAATTTAGTGTAGCATAAGTGTACAGTATTTATAAAGTCTACAGTGGTGTACAGTAATGTCTTAGGCATTCACAGTCAGTCACCACTCATTCACTGACTCACCCAGAGCAACTTCCAGTCCTGCAAGCTCCATTAGTGCTAAGCACCCTATACAGCTGGACCATTTTATGATCTTTTATACTGTTTTATAGTACCTTTTCTATGTTTAGATATATTTAGATACATAAATACTGAGCACTGTGTTATAACTGCCTACAGTATTCAATACAGTCACATGCTGCACAGGTTTGTAGCCGAAGAGCAATAGGCTGTACCATACAGTCTTGGTGCACAGTTGGCTATACCATCTAGGTTTCTGTAAGTACGCTCTATAATGTTCACAGTGATGAAATTGCCTAACAACCCATTTCTCAGAACATGTCACTGTCATTAAACAACCTATGACTATGTAACTACATGTATTAAAAACAGCAAACATGGCAAGAGGTTCACAAAAAAACTAAATGCTATATTAAGTATTAAAAAAGCAAAATGTGGGTCAGGTGTGGTGGCTCACGCCTCAAATCCTAGCACTCTGGGAGGCTGAGGTGGGTGGGGTGGGGAATCCCTTGAGCTCAGGAGTTCGAGACCAGCCTGGGCAACATGGCAAAATCCCATCTCTACCAAAAAACACTAAAAAAAAATTAGCCGGGTGTGGTGATGAGTGCCTGTAGTCCTAGCTACTTGGGAGGCTAAGGTGGGAGAATCACTTGAGCCTGGGGAGGTCGAAGTTGCAGTGAGCTATGATTGTGCTACCGCACTTTAGCCCAGGTGATAGAGTAAGAACCCATCTCAAAAAAAAAAAAAAAAGCAAAATGCAAAACAGTACATGAAATAGGTTTGAAACCTGTCTTTTAGGGAAATCTCAACAGTTTTGGGGGGAATGGATTTATATTCTCCATGTAAAAAAGTACGGAAGGGCCAGGTGTGGTGGCTCATGCCTATAATCCCAGCACTTTGGGAAGCCGAGGTGGGCAGATCACCTGAGGTCAGGAGTTCGAGACCAATCTGGCCAACATGGTGAAACCCCACCTCTACTAAAAATACAAAAAATTAGCCAGGAATGGTGGCACAAGCCTGTAATCCCAGCTACTCAGGAGGCTGAGACAGGAGAATCGCTTGAACCTGGGAGATGGAGGTTGCAGTGAGCCAAGATGATACCACTGTACTCCAGCCTGGGCAACAGAGCAAGACTCCATCTCAAAAAAAAAAAAAAAAAAAAAGGAATGAGGGATATATACTAAAAATATCAGTAGTTGTCTCTGGGTAGGAAGATTACTGTATTTTGTTTTACACTTTTATAAACATACATTTTCTAAAATAAACATGTATAATAATTTTGAATTCTGAAACCAAAGAAAAAGATTTTGGTAGAGAAACAAGGGAAATCCAAATAAATTCTTTAGTTTAGTCAATAGTATCACACTAGTGTTACATAAAATGTTAACATTAGGGGAAGCTGGGTGCACATTACACGGGACCTCTGAACTATCTTAAACAAATTTTCTGTAATTTAAAATTATAAAAGAGGCCATGCACAGCGGCTCATGCTTACAATCCCAGCATTTTGGGAGGGTGAGGTGGGAGGATCGCCTGAGGTCAGGAGTTCGAGACCAGCCTGGTCAACAAGGTGAAACCCTGTTTCTACTAAAAATACAAAAATTAGCCAGGCGTGGTGGTGCACACTTGTAATTCCAGCTACTTGGGAGGTTGAGGCAGAAGGATCACTTGAACCCGAGAGGCTGAGGTTGCAGTGAGCTGAGATCATGCCACTGCACTCCGACTACATCTCAAAAAAAAGAAAAAAATATATACATAGAGAGATCAAAAAAATAAATCATATAATAAGATCATATTTTTAAAATCTAGAGGGCATGAAACTAAAACTTTTAAAAAATCTAAACAAAAGTATCCATCTGGTTAAGTGGTCCCTACATATAAGCGAGAATACGGTGGCACAAACCTTTTCTGGTAGTAAGTCACTATGCTCTTTTAAATTGCAACAGAAAGTTATAAAGGCAATTATATCATCTGGCCTCTCCTAAATATGACAGTGACGTCACCCCACTGGGTACAGACTCCCTGAAGTGGGAAACGATTAATTCTCTGTTTTATTTGGTTTTGTAAACATCATTGCTGAAGAATAACATGTTGATTTAAGGAGAGAAAAAATTAAAAGTTAAGTATAGCCAGTAACAACCCTTTTCCTTCAAAATATTTTTAAAAATCTAGTTTCCTAAACCCTGGGTAGTTACAGGTACATGTGCATGCGTTTGTTCAAGAAATACTCAGTAAGTATATACTATGCCCTGCCCTTGTGGAGCTTACCGTTCAACTGATATTTTAAGTGGACAGTAGACTAACAGAGAGAACTAGACATGTAGATAGAATAGGAAAGGAAGGTCACACACGAGGCAATCCTCAACCCTATAATAATTGCCCAACCTGACAATTATATGCTTTTTAAAAGTTAAAAATAATAGTTACCCTCTGGAATTAACCAGTTATACCTGTTACTACTTAGGTATCACCTGGCTTGCTTTGAAAATGAATGTTATGGCCGGGCGCGGTGGCTCAAGCCTGTAATCCCAGCACTTTGGGAGGCCGAGACAGGCGGATCACGAGGTCAGGAGATCGAGACCATCCTGGCTAACACAGTGAAACCCCGTCTCTACTAAAAAATACAAAAAACTAGCCGGGCGAGGTGGTGGGCGCCTGTAGTCCCAGCTACTCGGGAGGCTGAGGCAGGAGAATGGCGTAGACCCGGGAGGCGGAGCTTGCAGTGAGCTGAGATCCGGCCACTGCACTCCAGCCTGGGCAACAGAGCGAGACTCCGTCTCCAAAAAAAAAAAAAAAAAAAAAAAGAAAATGAATGTTATTTAAAAACTTCCTTCAAATATTGGGGCAAGGAAGAGTATAGTATGCAAAGCCAAAGGATGAAAGTGAGGTTCTGAAAGAACAGAGGAAGAAAAATACAGAGTCGAAAAGCACCAACTGAGAAACTAAAACATCTTGATCAATTTCATCTACAGACTAGCCAGCTGTTACAAACAACACTGCTGCTGTCTGGTTATAATACTCCAGCAAGTGTAAAGTTTGGAATAGGTTAGTTCCACTGTGTAACACAGCCAATGGAAGTTTCATTCTTTAAGTACTTAAAATGCCTCAGTATAAGGCACTTTTGCATGGTGCCAAAACAAGAACTCTAAGAACAGATTTAAAGAGAAGAGCCAGAGCACTAAAAAAGCCCAAGCAGAGCAGGAGTCTTTTTTCCCATCTCAATGAAATACTATTTAAGGAAGGAGAGTTATGTATCCCCATACAAAGGTCAGCCAAGAAAACTGCTGTAATCCTAACAGTGTTGATATTTCCTACTAGTAGATATTGCCCATGTATCCTAATGCATTTAGCTTCTGTTGCATCTGCAATGTAATGTACCTTTAAGATATCCTTTTGCAGCTATTTCTATGATTATTTAAGATATAGCACCTTTAAACTAGGCAGTAATTCAATCCTCCCTGAAGCAGCTGCAACCAATATGAATAGCAATAAAATATAAGAAGGTAGTTTGCTTTTTCATCAAAGACAAAACTAAGGCCAACACAGAGGGCAGTTTTGAAAACAAAACTGTTCTCTCTTACCATACATCTTTAACTCTGATTGATGGCTATGTGACCGTGTCTTACAAGCCAGATTTTTTTTTAAGAATAAGAAAAGATTGGCTCACGCCTGTAATCTCAGCACTTTGGGAGGCCAAGGCGTGCGAATCACCTAAGGTCAGTAGTTTAAGACCAGCCTGACTAACATGGTGAAACCCCATCTCTACTAAAAATACAAAAAATTAGCTGGGCGTGGTGGTGGGCACCTGTAATCCCAGCTGCTAGGGAGGCTGAGGCAGGAGAATTGCTTGAACTCAGGAGGTGGAGGTTGCAGTGAGCCGAGATAGCGCCATTGCACGCCAGCCTGGGTGACAAGAACAAAACTCCATCTCAAAAAAAAAAAAAAAAAAAAAAAGAACAAGAAAAGATTAATACCAAAATGCTTTCAACAGCCCCATCTTATAGTTTTCAGGGCTGCTAATACCTGAAACTAGAAGGGAATGACATTGAGGTTCAGAGCCTTGTGCCAAGCCCAGACAGCACCCTGCTCTTTCAGCAGCAATGGGGCAGTACTAGTAAGAGCAAGGGAAAAAAAATGGTCCGGCGATAGCAGGACATGTCCCCAATCCTGGACAAAAATCAAACTCGACACAATTGCCAATAGTTTATACTCACAGTCGTGTCCAACCCTTTGAATGCGAGGACTTTTTTGCTTATCTCTGGTGGTAGATACTGTGAAAATTATGTACACACCTTTTTTTTTTTTTTTTTTAAGCTCATGAGTTATCATTAGTGTTAGCATATTTTATGTGTAGCCCAAGACAATTCTGCAAACGTGGTCCAGGGAAGCCAAAAGGTTGGACAACCATGGTTTAGAGGATCATTCCACAGAACAGTTTTATGCAACTCAAACAGGTAACTGTGCAACTTTGATTTTAACTAAAGAGGCAGACGTCATAAGCAAAGTCCACAATTCTAAGATCTGGTTTTCTGTCCTAAACAAATTCCTACTCACTCCTCACAATGCAAAAGTAACATTTTCCCATGATTTCATGACAAAACATTACAGCATTTAGAAAAGACTGGACAAATGATATGACCTTAATGTTACAATTTGCTGGGAATGATGCAAAATTGGAGAAATCAACTCCAGGTTGAAAAATAATTGTTTCACCCAAAGTCAGCTGCTTCAAAACGTGTTGCTTACATCTCACTGAAGTCATTAAGGTAACAGGTAAGTGTTATATAACAATAATCCCAACTTTGAAAAAGAAAGACAAATTCAGTTTTGACTCAATTTTGCAAATCTTCACTGGAGACTGATCATCAAATGAAATACTGCAGACTTCTCAATATACTACTCAGCTTAAGAAATTCCATAGTCAGCCAAGTGCAGTGGCTCACTCCTGTAATCCCAACATTTTGGGAGACTGAGGGAGGTAAACTGCTTGAGCTCACGAGTTGGAGACCTGCCTGAGCAGCATGGCAAAACCCTGTGTCTACAAAAAATACAAAAATTAACTGGGCATGGTAGCGCGCACTTGTGGTCCCCATACTTAGGATGCTGATGTGGGAGGATCACTTGGGCCCAGAAGGTGGAGGTTGCAGTGAGCCGAGGTCACACCACTGCACTTGGGTGACAGAAGTGAAACCCGGTCTCAAGAAAAAAGAAAAGAAATCCCATAGTCTACAATTTGTTGTTTAAATATGTCTCTTAAGTAGAGACTAGATCTCAGATTCTTGGTTTTTAAAACTCAATGTACACTCTGGCTATAGACTAAGTTCACTGCCACTCCTCCTCATCTTTGGTAATATGCTAGTATGGCATCCACCTCCTCTTTTAAGCTGGCAGGGCCCTAAACAAGGTGATCCTTCAATCAAAGGGGGTGTAGGAAGACAGTCAATAGACTTCCTCAGTTGAAGACAACTGGAAACAAGATTATAAGGAAGCACTTTATCCCTATGAGGCTAACGAACAAACAAACAAACAAACAAAAAAGCATGGTCTTTAGGGTTAGGGGTTTTTCAATAAAAAGATCAGCTCTGTAAAATGTGTGTTAGGAACAAATCTTCTGTTTTACTAAATATTGTCACTGCAATCATAGGCCAATCACTCCACAGAAACATTTTATGTAACCAAACAACAATGGCATAGATGGAGGGTACCACAGAGATAAGACAGGGGTTAAGGAACTATCCCACCATTAGAATGTTCTCCAAAGTGCCAGAAGTGCCACCTATGTAAAAGTTGTTACGCCTACGGCAGCTTAAGAGTGACCCCTACTGAGCTAGGATTCAAGACAGCTGTCAGGGCTGGTGCAAGTGTCAACTCCCCTATTTTGTACTCCTCGCGCTGAAAATCAATCATTCAGTTCTAACCAAGTCCACAAAGAAATGCAAAGATATGGCTGAGCTGTAATGGTGATGATGGGGAACTCCATTTCAAAACAGGAATAAAAAAGAAGGTCGGGAATTCACCATGAAAGTTTTCATTCTGCTACTGTCTCTTCTGAAACAGTCTGTACTTTAAGGGATACCACATGTAATGAAGTAAATTCTTTGGGGGAATGTTTCCTTTAAAAAGCTACTTTCCACCGGGCGCGGTGGCTCATGCCTGTAATCCTAGCACTTTGGGAGGCTGAGGTGGACGGATCACCTGAGGTCAGGAGTTCGAGACCAGCCTGAGCAACATGGAGAAACCCTGTCTCTACTAAAAATATAAAATTAGCCGGGTGTGGCGGCACATGCCTGTAATCCCAGCTACTCAGGAGGCTGAAGCAAGAGAATTGCTTGCACCTGGGAGGCAGAGGTTGCGATGAGCTGAGATTGCGCCATTGCACTCCAGCCTGGGCAACAAGAGCAAAACTCCGTCTCACAGAAAACAAACAAACAAACAAAAAAGCTACTTTCCTGGCCAGGCACAGTGGCACAGACTTGTAATCCCAGCACTTTGGAAGGCCAAGGCAGGTAGATCACTTGAGGTCAGGAGTTTGTAACCAGCCTGGCCAGCATGGTGAAACCACTCTTCTACTAAAAATACAAAAATTAGCTGGGCGTAGTAGCACAGGCCTGTAATCCCAGCTACTCAGGAGGCTGAGGCAGGAGAATCACTTGAACCCAGGAGGCAGAGATTGCAGTGAGCCGAAATCGCGCCACTGCACTCCAGCCTAGGCAACAGAGAGAGACTCTGCCTCAAAAAAAAGCTACCTTCCCACAAACATTTTAATACTTAATCTCTTGATGATCAAGAGGATGTTAAAATTAAGTCAATGTGTATATAAATTTTTAAAAAACTTCTTCCACATAAAAACCCTGGCCTTAATACTTGACACTAAAAAATAAAATCTCAGTAAAATAGTCGAAAATTTTCTGGGCGGAAATCTGAGCTGTATAACATACTTAGGTCAGTCATTTTGCTTAAAAGTTTATAACATGGGCCGGGCGCGGTGGCTCAAGCCTGTAATCCCAGCACTTTGGGAGGCCGAGACGGGCGGATCACGAGGTCAGGAGATCGAGACCATCCTGGCTAACACCGTGAAACCCCGTCTCTACTAAAAATACAAAAAACTAGCCGGGCGAGGTGGCGGGCGCCTGTAGTCCCAGCTACTCCGGAGGCTGAGGCAGGAGAATGGCGTAAACCCGGGAGGCGGAGCTTGCAGTGAGCTGAGATCCGGCCACTGCACTCCAGCCCGGGCTACAGAGCAAGACTCCGTCTCAAAAAAAAAAAAAAAAAAGTTTATAACATGTAACTCTATTTGAATGAATATGCTAATATTCACATTTCTACTTGAGTAAATAAAAAAACTACATAGCTTCCCATCTACGGATTGCTATAATTTACCAATACTGTGTGCCTGAGCCCTGCCTTTTGTAGTTTCCACGTTATGGAAACAACTTGCTTCACAGAAATTCTAACTTATTCCTATAAGGAATTGTCTGGGTATAGAAGGGACCCCGATGCCTTCTGAAATGGGTCTTACCTTAGTTCCTGACACTTTCTGAACCCCAAATATTCCACTAAAGACTTTAAACCATCCTAGACTAACCATGCTATTGACTGTTGACCAAATTTGGAAAGTTTCCGTGGTTCCAGGTGAAGAAATATCATTATCCTAGGCCTTCTCTTCTCTTTTCTACTGTCTGAAACATATTCATCTAACAATTGCTACAGCTACTTCTGCCCAGTTCTACCCTTCAGTAAAGTTGTGATTTTTCAACTATTCTTTGAAGCTGCTTCTCAACTTAGTATCTTCAGTGGTCATGTGGAACACAGGATCTTTTACTTGGATTCATGCCATGCGGTATTAGTGCTAGTTCTTCTTTTTCTTCTCAAAACCATGACTGAATCTTATCCTCATTCACCAAGTTCCTGTCTCCTGACTGAGGGAAGTTTTCAGTTTTCAGTTCATTTGAAAAGCAGAAATTACTAACATATCCTGAGCACAGTGAATTTTCACCATCTTAGCAGTGGCAGCTCTGTCTATTTCTCCAGGTTTTCTTTGATAAAGCATCATTCAGGTATCCGCAGGAGAGTTGGTCCTTCAAAACCCTATCATTATTTATAGTATTAAAACACTTTCAGTCCACATTAAAGGTAATAAAACAGAATACCTAAGAAAAAACAGGGGCCAGGTGTGGTGGCTCATGCCTATAATCCCAGCACTTTGGGAGACCGAGGTGGGTGGATCACCTGAGATAAGGAGTTCGAGACCAGCTGGGCCAACACGGCGAAACCCCATCTCTACTAAAAATACAAAAATTAGCCAGGTGTGGTAGCACACGCCTGTAGTCCCAGCTACTCGGGAGGCTGAGGCAGGAGGACCGCTTGAACCTGGGAGGCAGAGGTTGCAGTGAGGCGAGATCCCGCCACTGCACTCCAGCCTGGGTGACAGAGCAAGACTCTGTCAAAAAAAAAAAAAAAAAAACAGGTATTTCACCATACCTCCCCACTGCATTAACCTCATAACTACTACCACAAGAATCCACCATTAACATTTTCAATACCTCTCTAAAAGTTTAATCTCACATGCCCTCTCATTAATCAAGTGAGAAATAGAGAAACTCTATCCTGATTCCCTTTAAAATCTGCTAACTTGATTAGCACCTAAAATCCCCTGTACTGTGAAATCAATTCCAAAAAGGCCTAAATGGCTTTGGAGAATAGGGACACTGTTTCAATCATCATAACAAAAACCTGAGTATAGCTATGTTGGGCTTTCACATTAACACCATTGTCTACCAGGTAGAATCTTCTTCTGTAAAAGGCACTGTTGAATTCATGGAAAGTCATAAGTAACAAAAAGCCTTCAACAAATGTAAGATGTTTTCACCTCTAAATCCTACAGCATAAACCCAGAGGAAGTTATAATGGGTCTTCAGCAAATTTGTTTAACAAATACTTCTAGATAACAAGAGAAAGTAGCATACATACTTGCCCAAATCAAACTTAATTATCTGACACAGTTCTCCTAACAATCAATTTGATAAACTACAAACTGAGATACCATAGAAAAAGATTAATGTTGCTACAGATACCTAGATTTTCTTTACTTTTATAAGTTGTAAAAGAATACAACTACACACACCTCTACCAAAAACTAGCCACAGCAGTTGGTTTTTCTTTGAACAAAAATAACCATTCAGGTTCAGTTTTTAATTCTTCGTTAAAATCAAACTCCACCCAAAAAAGCTTCCTAATGATATTTTAATACACTGCACTTTTACATCGTCATTGGTAACTACAATATAAATAACACGTTCATAGTTAAATTCAAAACAGAACTGAACTAATTCAACATTAAAGACTTTAAAAATCCTTGGTTATTTACTTTGGTGACCATGACTTTTTTTTTTTTTTTTAATTATGGTTTGTCCTAGAAACCAGTTATTTTAACTAAAACACTATATTTACATGGCACGATGTTGGTCTTTTCCCAAAAAAGTCTTTTTCACTTACTTGGAGTTACTGATCCTGCAAGATGCTCACAATATAGTGTCGAGTTAAAGAAGCAAGTTACAAATCAGTATGTACAGTAAAAACCCATTTTTGTAGAAAGGTGATATATGTGTGCACATGTGCATGCAAGTGTCCATACATATAAGCACAAGCATATATACCAAAAAGTTGACAATGGATGTCTCTGGGTATGAAATTACTGCTTTTATTCTTTTTTATATTTTTGGTTTCAAAAATTTAGAAAATACCAATAGTACTTCATCGATAGCAGAAAACGTCATGTTTTTAAAAAACCTGAGTGTTCAGTACAAGGCTTAATTACATTTATAGTACAGTGTTGTTGTAGAATGAAGGAATCCTATAATAAGCATCCTCCAGTGTGCAAATCTTTCATATTGGTAATCTGCATACCTACTATCAAAATAGTTATTGTAAATTATAACATATAATATAGAACTGTATAGGGAAAAAGTAAAACTATACTGCCCTCCTCTAACACCATTCCCTTTTCCTCTAGGGATAATTACTCTTGATGTGTATCAATCAGATTGTTTTGTATTACCCATACATATGATGAGGGTTTATTTTTAGATAAGTGGAATTATGGTATACAACAGTTCTTTGACTCCCTCCCCCTCTCTTCCCCTGCTTAACAGCATACTTTGGAACTCCTATGTCAGTGTATATGGGTCTAACCGAAAGGCTTTTCTCCTTTTTTTATTTAATAGCTCAATGGTATTCCACAGTATAATGTATCATTATTTGAATTATTCCCGTACTGATGGCTATTTAGGATACTGCCAAATTTTCAGTTACAGTTTCACTGCATCGAAACCTTATACATAGATTTATACACATGTGATATTTCCCTAGAATTGTTTTCTAATAAAACTATTGGGTCAAAATGTATGCACATTTAAAAATGAGATGATTTTGGTATTCTTCAGCAAAGAGTTATACATGTGAACTCTCATTAACAGTGTATGTGAATGCCTATTTGTTAAAAGTGGATATTATATTAAGTTCTTGCCAATTTGTCTGGTGAAAAATGGTTTACATTTCCCTAATAACCAGAGTGAATTTGAACATCTTTTCTTTTTTATTCACCAGTACTTATTTTCCTAGGAAATGCCCACGTATAATCTTCTGCCACTTTTTGCTTTTTGTAGTGGGTACCTTTCTCTTATTGATCTGTAGGAGCTCTTTCTCTATTATGTATATTATGCAGTAGAAACCCTTTTTATCTAATGTGATTTGGAACAATTGGTTACATAATTTAAAGGGTTAATTTCAGGTAAACGATCATAAAAAATATGTATGGCAAACATTTCACCTTCATCAGTGGTGTATATATATACACTCATTCACCAAACATTTTGTGTGTATGGTTTTGATTTATTTTGGGGGGGCTTTTTTGTTTGTTTTGTTTGTTTGTTTCTGAGACAGGGTTTTGCTCTGTTGCCCAGGCTGGAATGCAGTGGCGTGACCTTGGCTCGCTGCAACCTCTGCCTCCCGGGCACAAGCTATCCTCCTGCCTCAGCCTCCCAAGCAGCTGGGACTACAGGTGTGCATCACTATGCCTGGCTAATTTTTGTTTTTGTTTTTTTGAGACAAGGTCTCCTCTGTCACCCAGGGTGGAATGCAGTGACGTGAGTGATCACGGTTCCCTACAACCTCCACCTACTGGACTTAAGCAATCCTCCCACCTCAGCTTCCCCAGTAGTTGGAACCATAGGTACACGCCACCATGCCCAACTAATTTTTTGTATTTTTTGGGTCAGGCATGGTGGCTCACGCCTGTAGTCCCAGTACTTTGGGAAGCTGAGGCAGGCAGATCACTTGAGGTCAGGAGTTTGAGACCAGCCTGACCAACATGACAAAACCTCATCTCTACTAAAAATACAAAAATTAGCCAGGTGTGGTGGTGAGCACCTGTAATCCCAGCTACTCGGGTGGCTGAGGCAGGAGAATCGCTTGAATCTGTGAGGCAGAGGTTGTAGTGAGCCGAGATCACGCCACTGCACTCCAGCCTGGGTGACAGAGCAAGACACCGTCTCAAAAAATAGTAACAACAATTTTCTGTAGAGATGGGGTTTCACCATGTTGCCCAAGCTGGTCTCAAACTCCTGGCCTCGAGAGATCTGCCTGCCTTGGCCTTCCAAAGTGCTGGGATTATAGGCGTGACCCACTGTACCTGACCTGGGTCTTTTGTTTGTTTGTTTTTGTTTTGTTTTTTTATTTAAAGACAGGATCTCACTCTGTCTCCCAGGCTGGAATGCAGTGATGTGATCATGACTCACTGTGACCTTGAACTCCTGGCCTCAATCAATCCTCCTGTCTCAGCCTCCTGAGTCACTGGGACTACAGGTGTGTGCTACCACGCCCAGCTAATTTTTTTTTTTTTTTTTTTTTTTTTTTGAGACAGGATCTTGCTATGTTGCTCAGGCTGGTCTTGAACTGGCTTCAAGCAATCCTCCTGCTTTGGCCCCCAAAAATGTTGGGATTTCAGGCATGAGCAACCATGCCAGCCTCAAACTTTCCATATAGGGCCAAGAGGCCAAGACCTTTTTCTCTAACTCCAGGCCCATTGATTTTACATTTGAAAAGTAATGTGAGTATAAAACCCTTTTAGATGGCCGGGCGCGGTGGCTCACGCCTGTAATCCCAGCATTTTGGGAGGCCGAGGCAGGTGGATCACCTGAGGTCAGGAGTTCAAGACCAGCCTGGCCAACATGGCAAAACCCCATCTCTACTAAAAATACAAAAAAAAAAATTAGCCAGGCATAGTGGTGGGCACCTATAATCCCAGCTACTCGGGAGGCTAAGGCAGGAGAATTGCTTGAACCTGGGAGGCGGAGGTTGCAGTGAGCTGAGATTGCACCATTGCACTCCAGCCTGGGCAACAAGAGCGAAACTCCATCTCAAAAACAAACAAACAAACAAATACAACCAACATATACAGGTTTAGTAACAAAAAAAATTTACTGTACTGGTAGGTACACAAGCACACTGGAGTACTGGAGATCCACCAACTAATACCAAGTATTCAGTGTATACTGTATTTTACAAAGGAAATAAAAATTATTCAATGTGGTGAGTCAGTGGAGGTCAATTAAAGCTTCTACTGCATATGTAGAAGCTTTTTCATTTTTATTTATTTATTTATTTATTTTTGAGACAGGGTCTCACTCTATCACCCAAGCCAGAGTGCAGTGGTGCAATCATAGCTCTCTGCAGCCTTGACCTCCCAGGCTCAAGGGATCCTCCCACTTCAGCCTCTGGAGTAGCAAAGACTACAGGCACATGCCACTATGCCTGGCCTTTTTTTTTTTTTTTTTTTTTCTGTAAAGACAGGGTCTCACTATGTTGCCCAGACTTCTGGGCTCAAGCAATCTTCCCACCTTGGCCTCCCAAAGGCGTGAGCCACAGGGCCCGGCCATCACTTGTCTTTTTAACTGGGTTATGATGTCTCACGCTTTCCAGAAGATTTTTTTTTAATATATACTTAGATTTTTAAAATATGTCCTTAAGTTATTTTTATGTATGATGAGAGATGGAGATGTATTACTTTCTAAATACACAGCCACCTGTCTTTACTCAACTTCCATTTTCAGCATCACACTTAGAACACTTAAAAGAACTAAAGTGTCAACTGCTTAGTTATAAGAAAGGAAGTTGTACAAACAAAATAATAAACCAACAGTCTAAGTTCAGTTTGATAGGCTCTTACTACTATGTAGTTAAGGATCACATAGCAGTTTCAGGAGCAAAAACATGACTATGCCTGGCTCTCTCATTACCGCTATGGCTCACAACAGGGTCTCCAAAAGACATCATAGACTGCATATTAGTCTATCTGCAGCTTACTGGTTGCCACACATGTAAATTTACATTCACATTTAAATAACCCACACTTAACAACAAATCAACCGTCTCAATTCTCTGTGCATTCCTTATTGCTGCTCCTAGAACACAGTGCTTTGGAGACTTAGTAAAGAAAATGAATGCACTCTCCTGAATCACAGTATCACCTAGAAATGGAACCAGAAGATATAAAAAGTCAGGATAGTTTGTTAAATTGTGTGTGTGTGTGTGTGTGTGTGTGTGTGTGTGTGTAAATCAACAATTTATAAGGTTACCTCATCTCTGGGGTCAGCAAACTTTTTCTATAAAGGTCCAGAGAGAAAATTGGCTTCACAGACCATAAGGTCTATTTTTCAGCTCTGATGTTGTATTGTGAATGCGGCCAGAAAATACATAAATGAATGGATGTGGCTATATTCCAAGAGAAGTTTATTTACAAAAACGGGTGGTGGGCAGGATTTGTCCACAGGCAGTATTTTGCCAGCTCCTGCCTTACACCAATGTTTTATCTTTTTCAAATAAGAATCTACTTCCCTCATTGCACACGTATTTGAGTAAATATAGTAACACTGAAGGGACAAATAATGATTTCAGTACTGCCTTACAGAAATGAATATTCTCAAAATTAATCACTAACCTTTTCCTATAAGTCCTTCTCATATGAGCACATACATTTTTCAAAATATAAAACTGTAATCACCTTGAACCTAATACTTATTTCAAAAAACAGTTACAATGAGTGTTATGTAGCTGCTATAAAAGGAAAAATGCAGTCTAGACAGTCAAATACAATGATCTTTTATTCATTATTCTCATAATCAACAGTGAGTAGAAAAGAGTGCTAAATACATGGTCATGAATCATAACTTCACTACTGAAAATGCAGAAGTAGACTTTGCATTTAAATAAGAACACAAATTTGTTTTTTGGATTACTTACCAAAATCCTTGATGGAAAATGATACAGCTTTGCCAAAATATTTTTAATTTAGAAAGTGAGACCAGCCGGGCGCGGTGGCTCAAGCCTGTAATCCCAGCACTTTGGGAGGCCGAGACGGGTGGATCACGAGGTCAGGAGATCGAGACTATCCTGGCTAACACGGTGAAACCCCGTGTCTACTAAAAAATACAAAAAACTAGCCGGGCGAGGTGGCGGCGCCTGTAGTCCCAGCTACTCGGGAGGCTGAGGCAGGAGAATGGCGTAAACCCGGGAGGCGGAGCTTGCAGTGAGCTGAGATCCGGCCACTGCACTCCAGCCCGGGCGACAGAGCGAGACTCCGTCTCAAAAAAAAAAAAAAAAAAAAAAAAAAAAAAAAAAGAAAGTGAGACCAAAAACCTCTTTAGCATATCATGCATCTATTTAATTTTAAAATACAAATTTTAATGTTTCATTTGACAGCCTGGTGAGGTAGACATTATATTTTTAAGGCAGCCATTTTAATATAGTGAGAGCATGTGTGAATATGTATTGACATTCTAAGCCATTAAGGCCACTTGTTCACAGAATATATTTGAGCTCTAAAATTGTTGAAAGAGAAAATACTCAAGTAGCTTGCAGAAATAATGGATGTTATACAGAACAGAAAGGAATAAAATTAAACAACAAAAGTTCATAAGATATCTTGACACCAAAAGCACAGTCCATAGAGGAAAAATTAAAACTGGACCTCATCCAAATTAAAGCCTTTTGCTCTGTGAAATTCCCTGTGAAGAGGTTGGAAAGACAAGCTACGGACTGGGAGAACATATTTTCAAACCACTACCTGACAAATGATTAGTATTAAGAATAAAAAGGCCAGGCGCAGTGGCTCACGCCTGTAATCCTAGCACTTTGGGAGGCCGAGGCGGGTGGATCACGAGGTCAGGAGATCGAGACTATCCTGGCTAACACGGTGAAACCCTGTCGCTACTAAAAAAAAAAAAAAAAAAATTGGCCAGGCGTGGTGGCGGGTGTCTGTAGTACCAGTTACTCGGGAGGCTGAGGCAGGAGAATGGCAAGAACTCGGGAGGTGGAGCTTGCAGTTAGCCGAGATCGCGCCACTGCACTCCAGCCTGGGCAACAGAGCGAGACTCCGTCTCAAAAAAAAAAAAAAAAAAAAAAGAATAAAAAACTCTTAAAACTCACCAGGTTAAAAAAAAAAATCCAAATAGAAAATGGACAAAAGACATGAACCGACATTTCACTGAAGATACAGAGATGGCAAATAAACACATGGAAAGATGATCAACATCATTAGCCATCAGAAAAGTGCAAATTAAAACTAGGAGGATATATTACTACACACCTATAAAAATGGCTAAAATAAAAAATAGTAACACCACCAAATGCTGTCAAGGATGAGGAGCATTCACACATTCCTGGTGGGAATGTAAAATGGTACAGCCACTCTGGAAAATGGTTTGGCAGTTCCTTAGAAAATTAAACATGCAAGTGCTATACCACCCAAGAAGTACACTCTTGGGCATTTCAGAAACAGAAATTTATGTTCATACAAAATCCTGTAGACAACTGTTCATATGAGCTTTATTCAAAACAGGCAATAAATAAATAAATAAATAAATAAATAAGTAAAACAAACAAAAACCCTGGAAACATCAGATGCCCTTCAACAGGTGACTGGTAAACAAACTGCAGTAAATCCATATTATGGAATACCACTCGGCAATGGAAAGGAACAAGCCATTGATAAAGGGTACATTCCTTGAACTAATCTCCAAGGAATTATGCTGAGTGAAGTAAAGCCAGTCTCCAAAGGTTATATACTATGTGATTTCATTTATATAAGCATTTTTGAAATGACAAAATTATGGACATGAAAAACAGATCAGTGGTTGCCAGGAGTCAGGGATGAAGAAGGGAGATGGCTACATCTATAAAAAGACAACAAAAAGGATCCTTGTGGTGATGCAATTGTTCTGTATCTTGACTGTGGTGGTACTTATATGAATATACACGTGATAACATTATGTAGAATTAAATACACACATGCAAATGACTGCATTAAAGCTGACGAAATCTAAGTAAGGTTGATGGATTGTATCTATTTCCATTTTGTAGTTGTGATGTTACACTATACTTATGCATGAGATTACTATTGGGGGAAATTAGATAAAGCGTATTATTTCTTACAACTGTATGTGAATCTACAAGTATCTCAAAATAAAAAGTTAAAAGGGAAAGAGTATATAAGACCAGCCAATGGTAGAAGTGGAAAAACAAAGCTTTTACTTTTGCTAAAGGCTCAGCAATTGAAAGTGAAAGGATGGAGAAAAAGGTAATGTCAAAGAGTCTACAGGCTACAATAGAATCTTATCTTCCTTCCCTATGGAGCCTTAACTTCTCCAGAATTTTGTTTGTCCTTGATTTGACTGTTGTTCTTTTTAATAAAAATAAACTGCATGTACATCTGTCTCTCCACATGCCTCACAACCATCTCCATCAGCCCAAAGTATAAACTCATAGAATAGGGTTTGTCTTCTTAACCATCATGTACTGAGGGCCTGACATAAGTGACAGATGAAGGAAGAAGACAGTTGAATGAATTAATAAATGAATGAGATGCCCACATATGCTTTTAAAGTTCCTAGCCAATTACAGTTGTAAGGCAGTATATGAGTGCAGTGGCGCGATCTCGGGTCACTGCAAGCTCGGCCTCCTGGGTTCACGCCATTCTCCTGCCTCAGCTTCCCAAGTAGCTGGGACTACAGGCACCCACCACCACGCCCAGCTAATTTTTTGTATTTTTAGTAGAGACGGGGTTTCAGTGTTAGCCAGGATGGTCTCATCTCCTGACCTCGTGATCCACCTGCCTCGGCCTCCCAAAGTGCTGGGATTACAGGCGTGAGCCACCGCACCTAGCCATTCCCTTACAAATTTCTAAAAGCCATGGACGTTTAAAAAATAGTGCTGTATAACACACATTTCACTTGTAAGCAGAAATTAACGTAATACCCAACATTTGTAAAATGCTTCTGAGTTTACAGATTTTCACATATAATAATTTATTTAATCAGGATGAATTAAGAACTAAGTATACCTAAATTGAAACCACTATACACAAACCTTTGAGAAAAACATTCTACTCAACGGGTATAACAGGATTTATGACAGCCTTAATGCAAATGGCATTATATACGTGTGTGTATACATATATATTTGTCATATATATTCATTTTAAGAATATATCATTCAAATTGGGGGACTTGTGGATCATTTCAACAGCCATAAAGACACTTATTTTACAGACGCAAACACTAAGAGAGGTGAAGTGACTTGTTCAAGGTTATATATCTAACTAGAGCTGGGTCTAGAACCTGAGCCTCTTCAGAGTTCCAATTCATTTCTCTTGTCTTTGAATTGAACAAGACTCTTGTTTCTTCACCCATCTCACCCCTACCAAAAATACTGAAAGAAATATCTTAATCTAAATCACTTGTGTTTTTAAATAGGGGGTTTTCCAAAAAAAAAAAAAAAAAAAACCCACAAAACTGAATTTACTCAAGCTTTCAATTGCTGTATTACACCTTCCATGGATTTTTAGTTGTCAAATTATTTCTTATATCAGGACAATAAGGTACTTTATTCTAAGGTACAAGTATACTGACAGTTTAATGTTTCATTCCCCCACCTAAATGGCAGAGTGTTAATTCTAACAGGAATCTTACATGTCTTACACTTTAGCAGTTTCAATCAAAAGATGAGCTATTTTACAATTTAAGGAAGAGGCCTTACATTATTAAAATCTTGATTGATATGCTCAATGGCAGTACCATCATTGAATCTTCACCTGCTGTCTTATGTATCAAGAATATTTAAAAGTCTTTCTTGTTAGAGACAAAATAAAAGAAAAACTAAAGTGACAAGCAACTATGAGAAGTAAGGCTTTAATCAGGTTAAATTTGCATTACGCAGCCTGCATGAATTTAGAGGTCCTAGAATCAAAACACTAGAAGGAACCTTAGTTATGCTCTAGTTCAACAGACTGATTTTTGCAGAAGAGGAAACTGAAGCGCTGATGAGACCATTAACTAATAAAGCAAACCGCTTACTTTTTCAAAGGGATTCATTTCAATGCCATTTTACCCTTATTTTGCATCTCACTGTTGTTTCTCAGGGCGACGGTTGACCTTTTTTTTAGGTGAAAAGAGCTAATAGAGCAAATTAATTTCAAGAGGGTGAAAAATGCCTTTGAAGGAGGAGATGCTGGAGTGAAGAGGAGAAATGACGTCTTATTTAAAATATGTAACCCCTTGATGGGGTTAGACAATGAATCATATTCTCCTAGATTTTTCTATGTCTATAGACATCAGCCACAGTTCTTTCGGGCACTCAAACGAGAGGAAGAGGAAGTGAATAAAGCTCATACTAAATATATAGCACCCACTGAAGGCAGGGATGTAGACAGAAAGAACGGGGGTGGGGGAAGGAAGGAAAGCACGCGTCGCCAGGATCCAGCTGTTTTCTAACATACCTAATCCTACGGAAGCTAGGAAGATATTGGAAGCAAGGAAGATATCGGAAGCGAGGGCATCCCTCAAATTCGAGAGGGCGGATGCCTAGGGCTAGAGAGACTCCCTGGCCCTCTTTAACAGAGTGACTGGGAGGGGACAAAATGGAGTTGAGGTTTAGGGGCATCCTAAAGGTCGTTTGGAGGTCTAGCAAGCACTTCATGGTCTCCTCTGGAAAGGGCCGTGGCAAAACCTACTACCCCGATCAGGAAGATGACTTCTAGCCCTCGGGATGCGGTGAGCGGCAGGAAGAGGCAGGCTGGGGTTCCGAGGACCCCAGACTCCATCACAGGAGGTTACTGTAACCTAGGGAATCTTCCCGGCCCCAGCGGAGGCGAGCGGATAGATAGCCCTAGCTCAAGAAAAAAAGCGAGCCGATTCCAGCAGCTGCAATGCCCACCCAACCTCCTCCCGGCTCAGGTGAGGTACGCCAGTCCCCACCCTGGAGATGGGGCCCTGGTACCGACAGGGCAAGGGTGCCGGGGCCGCAGCCTCCCCAGCCAGGGATACTCACCGGAGGGGCGGCCCACCGCGTCTTCGCAGCCGGCTGGCGCCTGGCACTCGGGAAGCTCGCAAAAAGGAACCGCGTGCCCGCTAGCGCTGGGACGAGGAGGAGCGCGCCGTGGAGGCCAGAGAAAAAGCCGCAGCGGCGCGCGCGCACCCGGACAGCCGGCGGAGGCGGGGCTCAGCGCGATCCCGGAAAAGACGCGCCCGGAGGGGCGGGCGGAGCGGGGGCGCGCGGTGGTGTGGCAGAGCCAGCCGAATCGCTGGCTGCAGACGGCTCGGCCCACCCACGCGCCCGCCCCCGCTCGCCCGGGACGTCAGCCGAAAAGGCGGAGCCGAACGGGCTTCCCGGGGAGAGGGAGGGGTGCTGCGAGGAAGGCGAGGCGGCTAACGGCTCGCCTCAAGTTGTTGCTCCCGCTGGCGAGCCGCTTCTGTCAGGCTCGCTGCTGGTGTCGTTGAGTGTGTTTCCGAATGTCCTTGCGCCTAATAGCAGTGAGGCGCAGGACTGGCCCACGCCCTCACCTGCGGCTTGCTTCGCAGGACTCCACCCCAGGATAAAAGTTCCCCTCGGGTCATCTTCCAGCTGCCCTCAAAAGACACTCGTTTTTGTATTTCACTGCTCCAAGTTTAGAGAGCTATCTTAAACACTCTGACTAAAAACATCTTGCTCTTGTAAGCCTGAGCTGATGCCTCTCATCCATTTATCTTGCCTCTCACTGCGTTAAGATCCCCGCTGACTCCCACTGATGAAATATCACAAGGACGCAGGATTTTCACGTTGTCTTTCCATTTCCACGATGGTTTCATGGCAAAACAACCCCCAACTGATAAGGAAAAGTCACCGCAGCTCTGTGACATCTTACTAGCCCTGATCATTGCTTATAAGCTGGTCATACGAATGCTGTTACAATAGATGCAAGAAATTGCCATTAAAATTAAAATTCCAGCGAACTATCTGAGGGCTTCAAAAGGGAAAGACCATAATTGCAAATGAGCCCTGATAAACTGCCAAGAATATATCACCCAAAAAATTAAATCTCAAGAATTCTTCCAGTTCCCTGATGTGTAATGGTGAACTAGTTTCCTGTTCCTGATGGCAATCGACATTTCACTTCACCTGCTGATTTCCATTTTCCCATAGAATTACCATTTCTGCTTGTGTGTGTGTATATGTGTGTATATATGTGTGTGTGTATATATATGTATATATAAAATGCCTTACCACCTGAGATTACAGGCTAGAGTAGTTCTTAAACTTCAGTGTGCATCACAATTATCTGGGGTGCTTGTTAAAATGTAGGTACCTGGAGCTACAACCCCCCGGTATTTTTATTCTGATCTGGGTAGGGATAAGAAATTTGAATTTTTAATAAGCAGTCCAGGTGATACTAAAAGTGGTTAGCTGAGAGCACAGAGCTACAGTTTTTGTGTGTTACTACTCTAAAGCCATATTACCATTTCAATTTCCAAGAAACCTACCTACTTACATAAAATATACCTATAAATATTGCTAAGACAGTCGTGTAGCTTCCTTTTTGAAGATTGACCTACCAAGTTCAGTACTTCAAACAACTAGTTTAATTGCATTGTTTATTTTATGAAATCTTGTTTCAATACCAGAAATCAGCAATCATTTTTCAGGTAACTATGATGTACAGAGCACTATCACCTACAGTTGGCTTAACACAAATGAAATTGAAGAAATGAATATCGCTGCTCTCAACAAAGTTAGTGTCTACTTGTGGAATTAAAATATAGACATAATACAAACCCAGCGTAGCACATAAATCAATGTGTTGGATGAAGATGAAAAAGAACTTGTAATTAAAGAGTACTTTTGCCAGTTTCCTTTATTGTCAGTCTCTTAGCCCAGACATTTTCAATTAGGTAATTTCCTCTGAACAGTCTTCAGCTTACTGAAGTTCCTCCAGCTCTACAAGACATAAAGGAAAGAAATCACTATAGCCTGAACTATCCGTTTTTCGGTATACGAATGTGTGTATGATATACATATAAGTATGTTTATCAGACCAAGAAGCTACTTGGATTTTCAAGATTTCTTATTACTTAAACTATTCGTTAGTGTGTACAGTTCTGGCTGTCTTCATCACCTACCACATCTCACCTTCTTCCCCATTTAACTGCACCCAAGTTGAAGAGGAAAGAAGAACTATATCTCCAAAAAGGAAACCAAGTATAACCACGCTATTTCCAGCTTTCCTTTTTCAGAGTCAAAACAAACCTTGCTTAATTTCTTGTCATCAGAAACCTTCCAGAAATTACTGCCCAGGAGCAAAATATTTCCCAAGCAGCTGTCTGACATTTTAAAGAGAACATTTGCAACGCTGTTTATTAGGAAGATAGGGTATTATTATCCCTATTTCACAGATGAAGAAATAGATGCAGGTTAAGTGTCTTGTCCAGTCACACAACTAACTAGTAACAGCCTGAATTTCCTACTACACTGCTTATGACTCCTAGACCAGGGTGCTTGCCGCTACATCAAGCTGCCTCTGTAATGAGTCCTACCCAGAACTACCAAACCAATTGGAAATGGAGTAGATAAACGTATGGAAATGGAAGAGTTAGGGAAATGTACAATGCAATTGACAGATTCAAAATACAATGTCGTAAGTACTAAAAGCATGAGAATTAGTCTGTTAGAAGCTAAACAGAATTTAAAGGACAGCTCTGTTAAGAGGCACTGATATTTAGGCCTTGCCTGTTTTATTATTCTGTAACAAGAAGCTGAAACAGATAGCCAGGCTGCTCTTGGCATTAGTTATTTATGGAAGGGCAAAAAACAACTGTTCTTCATTGACTGTGTAACAAGCCTTTGCGTGTTAAACTTCACGGGTTTGTAGAATAATAATAATTTTCTCTTGCGGTCCAAATACAAGCAGCAGGACTTCATAATAATATTTGCATTGACAAGTTGTGTTAGATTTTGTCATTAACAAACCTTATTTTTGGCAGACCCAACAACCAGGCCAAATATTGTCTTTAGTGGCTTGTGTTAAACAACCAGTGAAATCAGAAACCTAGGCAGAAGATGATCTCACTGTGAACATAAATAATAACCTAAGCCACTCCTTTAAAAAATGATCAAAGGCATAGTAGCTACATCTAAATGTTATTTTTGAGAAACGATTTGTTTTTTCAAAATAACTATTTCTTTTCATTCTGGCACATTTTTCAGGTTTTTAAATTAATGGAAACACCAAAACAAACAGACATCTAATGCACCCAGATAGGAAGACACAGTATTGTATGGAGTCAAGTCTTTGGAAATTAATCCATCAGGACATTGTGGTCCACGTCAAAATCACAGCAGGATTTTAATGGAACTTAATTTCAGTTTCTCTCATGAAACTCCTTATTTGTCCTTTTTAAAGATAACTCCAACCCCCCCTAAATAAAATCCTCCACAGTTATCCTTGAAATTGTTTGTGCAACCTTCCTATAAAGGATCAAAAATAACAAAATATTTTTATTATCCATAAGGCCATAAGTATGCGAAAAATCTGCTGTGGTTGTCGTTGAATCTGTAAGAACGTTGCTTTTCGTATATTTTTGCCCACTCTCTGTAGTGATTCTAGCCCAGTAATATTATGAAAAAAGATAGGTCATCGATATCATAACTTGCCTTAAATGTCTCTTTGTTATCCTTTCCCTTTAAGATACAAAAAGCTTCCAATATGTCCTATTTTTAAAAAGACCAGTAAAATAACAAAATTTTAATGTGTCCCTTACTCAAAATCTTCCACTGTTAGTGCTGGGAAGCTACTTAGATGCAGAGTAGCAGGATGGAAACCATATGGGTTTGGACTTAAGCCAACCACTCTAGACCAAGTTATGTAACATTTTCCTGAGCCTCAGCCTCTTCTGTAAATTGGGGATAATAATGGTACCTCATTCATAAGACTCTTCTGAGGGAATGAAATCATGCCTATAAAATTCCTGATTTATGACAAGGGTGTATAAAATGATGGCTATTAATCACCAAGTTCAACCTCTTCATTTCACAGATGAGAAAAAGGAAGCTAGAACCAGAAAAATCTTTCTCCAGATTCTCCTATTTATTCAGTGACTTTCTTTACAGCTAAGGACAAATTCCTTGAGAAGTGGTCTACAGCCACTTCATTCACTAAATCACTATCTGACCTCCAAGTTAATCCCCATTCCCATCAATCCTACAAATATATATATATATATATATATATTTTTTTTTTTTTTTTTTTTTTTTTTTTTTTGAGAGGGAGTCTCCCTCTGTTCCCCAGGCTGGAGTGCAGTGGCACGATCTCAGCTCACTGCAAGCTCCGCCCCCCGGGATCATGCCATTCTCCTGCCTCAGCCTCCTGAGTAGCTGGGACTACAGGCGCCCGCCACCGCGCCCGGCTAATTTTTTTTGTATTTTTAGTGGAGACGAGGTTTCACCGTGGTCTCGATCTCCTGACCTTGTGATCCGCCCGCCTCGGCCTCCCAAAGTGCTGGGATTACAGGCGTGAGCCACCGCACCCAGCCAATCCTACAAATATTCCTATTGCTAATGCCTTCTATGAAATAGACAAACCCCATCATTATACTTAAATAATTATGGGACTATTTCACTCAGACCGAGTGAATAGTCCCACTGGGACTATTGGACTGATTAAACCTTTGGATATTTATTCAAAGCATCCCTCTTCAAACCAAAATTCTGTAATAAAACTGTCTGCTTCACTTGGATCCTACATGGCACATGGTACAAGCCAAGTTACTGTTATTCAAATAAAACATTTTTTAACAATATGTTTGAATGAATAATTATTACTTTTAGAAATAGATATAAAAGGTTATTAAATATATTTTATTTCCCCTTCAAGTTGGTAAGATTTTTAGATTGATAATATTCAATTTTGGCAAGAATATGAAGAAACTTGCACTCATATATTCTTTTTTTTTTTTTTCAAGATGGAGTCTCACCCTGTCACCCAGGCTGAAGTGCAGTGGCGCCATCTCGGCTCACTGTAAGCTCCGCCTCCCAGGTTCACGCCATTCTCCTGCCTCAGCCTGCCCAGTAGCTGGGACTACAGGTGCCCACCACCACGCCCGGCTAATTTTTTGTATTTTTAGTAGAGACAGGGTTTCACAATGTCAGCCAGGATGGTCTCAATCTCCCAACCTCGTGATCCGCCTGCCTGGGCCTCCCAAAGTGCTGGGATTACAGGCGTGAGCCACCACGCCCGGCCTGCACTCATATATTCTAAGTAGGAGTGTAAATAGTTTTGGTCCCTTTATTTTATTTTATTTATTTTTGAGACAGAGTCTTGCACTCTCGCCCAGGCTGGAGTGCAGCGGCACGACCTCAGCTCACTGCAACCTCTGCCTCCCGGGTTCAAGAGATTCTCATGCCTCAGCCTCCTGAGTAGCTGGAATTACAATAGGTGCCCGCTACCACACCCAGCTAACTTTTGTATTTTTAGTAGAGATGGGGTTTCACCACGTTGGCCAGGCTGCTGTCGAACTCGGAACTCAGGTGATCCACCTGCCTCGGCCTCCCAAAGTGCTGAGATGACAGGCGTGAACCACTGCACCCAGCCTGGCCTTTTTAAAAAGACAATGTGGCAGTATCTTTTAAAATTTAAAATGCATATACTCTTTGACATTTTCATGTACAGGGCTCTATTATACAGAGAAACTTGAACAAATACACAAAGATATATGCACAGGAATAGTAACCAGAGTATTATTTTAATAGTGAAAAATTAATCAAAAATCTCAAGTGTTCATTAATAGGAATATGGTTAATACCTTATGGTATATCCATACTATAGAATACTGCGTTAGGTTAAAAAAAAAAAAAAAAAAGAATGAGGCACAATTATTTAAATATCTATATGCAAACATAATGACATGAAATGATGTTTGTGATATATTATTAAGCGAATAAGAGCAATATGCAGTTCGTACACATAATTCATTCTCATTTTGAAAAAAAAATAAGTATATGTCACAGTACGTGTGTGCAGCAAACATCTGGAAAGGTCTATACTAGATAATGAACAGTTGTTATCTCTACAGAAAGGGATCAGAGACTTCTTTATATACTTCTATTTGAGCAAAAGAGGTGAAGTGACTAGGCACTTCTTTTGTAATATAAATAAGAATAAAGAGACAATCAGTAGAAAAATGAGCCTTACTGAAGGAAAATTTGCTTTACAAATAGCCTTTCAGGAATGTATTTAGTCTATGTACAGTCATGTACAGCTACAGAGAATTCGGAAACCTTCACATAGAGCCTATTTGCACCATGGCTCAATAAAGAGAGTATAGTCTTAGGGAGGACCAATTCCTAAGCTGTTCTAGATCATCATACCTAAATTATTGCCTTTTGGCAACAAAATTAGATTTGTTGAACTATTTCATAGATACCATTGAAACAAGCTTGTAAAAAGTTGAGGTTAAGACCAGGTGTGATGGCCCATGCTTGAAGTCCCAGCTACTTGGGAAGCTGGGGCGGGAGGATCACTTGAGTCCAGGAGTTCAAAATCATCCTGGGCAACATAGTGATATGTCATCTCTAAAAAAAAAAAAAAAAAAAAAAAACTATTAATTGGGTGTGGCAGCATGCACCTGGAGTCCCAGGTACTCTGGGAGGCTGAGGCAGGAAGATCCCTTGAGCCCTGGAGTTCCAGGTTACAATGACCTATGACCACATCACTGCACTCCAGCAGCCTGGGCAACACTGTGAGACCCTGGCCAAAAGAGAGAGAGAGAAAAAAGAGAGAAGAAGAAGAAGGAAAAGGAGAAGGAGAAGGAGGAGGAGGAGAAGAAGAAAAGAAGAAGAAGACAGCAGCCTGGGCAACACTGTGAGACCCTGGCCAAAAGAGAGAGAGAGAGAGAAGAAGAAGAAGGAAGAAGGAAGAAGAAGGAGGAGGAGGAGGAGGAGGACGAGGAGGAGGAGAGAGGAGGGGAGGGGAGGGGAGAAGAGAGGAGGGGAGAGGAGGAGGAAGAAGAAGAAGAGAGGAAGAGAGGAAGAAGAAAGGAAGAAAGGAGGAAGAAAGGAAAGAAAGAGCTGAGGTGAGCCACAGATTCTGGGAGCTGCCTGTATAGAGACAGTCTGTATTAGATACATATAATAGCTAAAAATGAATTTCTTAAAATCTGTGATTCACTCTCAAGGTATTTGCTATAAATGTCTTCTCTTGGGAGAAGTTCACCCTGGGTTTGATTCTGGGTAGAGAGAGAGGTCATTTCTTTTGTTTGGTATTTGAAATTGGGGAGGTTTTTTTGCAGGAGACTATTTTAACATTCTATTGGGAAAAAAAGAGGGAGGAAAGACAGCTTAATTGAACAGAACACATTAACCTTAAAAGACCCTGCAGCTTCAGCCAGGTGTGGTGGCTCATGCCTGTAATCCCAGCACTTTGGGAGGCCGAGGTGGGAGGATCACGAGGTCAGGAGATCGAGACCATCCTGGCTAACACGAAGAAACCCCGCCTCTATTAAAAATACAAAAAAAAAAAAAAAAATTAGCCAGGCGTGATGACAGGCACCTGTAGTCCCAGCTACTCAGGAGGCTGAGACAGGGGAATGGCGTGAACCCAGGAGGCGGAGCTTGCAGTGAGGGAGATCACACTCCAGCCCGGGCGACAGAGGGAGACTCTGTCTCAAAAAAAAAAAAAAAAAAAAAAAAAGGCCCTTCAGCTTCAATCATACCTCCCTTATCCATACCCCATACTATACCTTGTTTCCCAGCGTTGCAGAAGTTGCTATTTAAAAAAAAATTAAGTTAACCTAAGACTGAAAGAAAGACTAAATACAGATACAAAGGAAAGCACTGATGCAAAGTACATTTGTAAATTAAGAGAAAAGAAATAGCCATGGGGTAATAAAAATATCAAAATCAGATTTTCAGATAATCCAGATCAGATCAGTTCCCTGACAAAGTCATCTGATAGTGAACTTTAATAGAGCCTTTATCTGCTACAGTGTTCAAGATGAGAAAACCTCTAAAATTGAAAAAAAAAAAAAAATACTAATGTATCGACCCTATCAGCAACATTCATCTGAGATTGCTAGCCTTTCTCTTTCCATTGACTTTTTGTATTAATCCCAGGATTATGAACAAACTCATGCTGTGCTGTACCTAAATGCAACATAATTTTTCCCAGGTAGATCTTAAACTCCTGACTCCTCATCATAGACTAAAGTTGCCAGTTGTACTCTTGTGGCAATGAGATGACCCAGAGCTCACTGGGGCCTATGTTAGAAGAAAACCCCTATAGTGGCAGGGCAGAATGACCTCACCATTTATTATGACTTTTGCTACAAATGGAAAAACAAAGGGGGGAGTTTCAAAACCCAGTACCTTCCTGTAGAAAATAAAATGCGTCATCAGATTAAGTGAAAGTCAAAGTGTCCTCATTTGAGATCATCACAGAAGTTACAGCATGAAAGATTGGAAAAATGCAGAAGATGAAAAGTGTTTTAGCCACTGAATAGGAGGCAGTGCTATGTCCTGTCTGAGCCCGTTGCACCATGTTTGAAAAACAAACATCTATGACACACATTGCAAAACCTAGATTAAGAAACCTCAGGGCAGAGGGCAGATCATCACATGTACAAGTGTACCCAGGCACTTAGCCAGTACACAAAGAGGTGCATGGCTTCAGCACTTCGAAGACTGTGTCCTTGGGCCTCTTTGTTTAAAAAAAAAAAAAAAAACTATTTTCATGATACAGGTTTGATCAAGGCAACAGTTTTACTTTCTGTAAATGTAAACAAAGAAAGGATATGCATTTGCCTGTGAAATTTGAAGTACCTAACACAGGAACTTTTCAAATAGAATGATAGAGCAATAAAGAACTTTAAAGATCATCAAAAGGCCAGTCATTTATTTATTTAAAAATGAGGAAACTGGGGCTCCAAGAGGTTAAATAATTTACCCAAGGTTACAAAACTTGTTATTTCTGAACTGGGGACTGCAACACAGATCTCCTGACTCTCAGTTCAGTGATCACCCCACACTGACACTGATACTGACCTCATACCATTTTCTAGAGATTTTACAATATAACCATAAACAAAATTATCATAACCACACTTACTAAATTACCCTGATTCGCTTGGATTAAAAAATCAACAGGAATATCTAAGGAAAACAGGAAAAGATGGAATATGTCTGAGGAAGCAACTGGAATTTTTGAAGAGAAAGACTATTTCTTCTCCTTTACATCATTTGTTACGGAAACCAATCTAAACTTTTCTAATACATTTGTTATCATCTGGATGTGCTTAATCTACCCCTCAACAAACGTCCACTCCAGGTTGCAAACTCCTCCTTACCCAACGTGCTGATGGAGTTGATAGCTTGCTTTTCTTATTTCCTATCTGCCACTTTTTGTTTGTTCATTTGGTTTTTGAGATGGAGTCTCCCTCTGTCGCCCAGGCTGGAGTGCAAGGGTGTGATCTCGGCTCACTGCAACCTCTGCCTCTTGGGTTCAAGCGATTCTCCTGCCTCAGCCTCCGGAGTAGCTGGGATTACAGTCGCCCGCCACCACGCCTGGCTAATTTTTGTATTTTTAGTAGAGATGGGGTTTCGCCATGTTGGCCAGGCTGGTTTCGAATTCCTGACCTCAGGTGATTCGCCTGCCTCAGCCTCCCAAAGTGCTGGGATTACAGGCGTGAGCCACCGTGCCTGGCCCGTCTGCCACTTTTATGACATTATTGCTATTTCATTTAACTATATCAGCAAATATTCCAAGCCTGTAGACTTGATATCAGAAAGGAACTTCCCATTGTAACAGAAAATGTAACACTCTCAGGGATTAGGGCCGGGAAGACATTTGGGGCATTTGACAAACATAATTTTGTAAAAACAGCTTTCTCATTCTTGTTTGCTTCTGATCTTTCCATCTTCTGTACTATATAACAGAAGCTGTAAAAGTTCAGAAATACCCAAATGTAAGAAATAAGCTACATTAAAAATGACCACGAAACACATGAAAAGATGCTCAGCATTACTAGACATTAGGGAAAGGCAAATCAAAATCACAATTAAGTATCACTCCATACCCGCTTATGGCTATAATGATAATTTTTTTAAAAAAACACTGGAAAATAACAAGTGTTAGCAAGAATATGGAGAAATTGGAATCCTCCTACATTGCTGGTGGGAATGCAGAGTGGTGCGGCTGTTGTGGAAAACACTTCGGTTCCTCAAAAAGTTAAACATAGAGTTACTAATAACCCAACAATTCTACTCCTAAGTATATACCCGAAATAATTGAGGCTGGGCGTGGTGGATCATGCCTGTAATCCCAGCACTTTGAGAGGCCAAGGCAGGTAGATTGCTTGAGACCAGGAGTTCGAGCCCAGCCTGGGCAACAAGGCAGACACCATTTCTACTAAAAATTTTTTTTAAAATTAAAAAAAAAAAAAAACTAGGTGTGGTGGCACACGCCTGTAATCCCAGCTGCTCAGAAGGCTGAGGCATGAGAATCGCTTGAACCCAGGAGGCAGAGGTTGCAGTGAGCTGAGATTGTGCCACTGCACTCTAACCTGGGTGACAGAGCAAGACTCTGTCCAAAAAAAAAAAAAATTGAAAACAAGTACTCAAATATATGTACACTCACGTTCATAGCAGCACTATTTACAAAAGCCAAAAGGTGGAACACTCCAAATGACCATCAGTATATAACTCGACAAATAAATTTGGTACATCTATACAATGGAATTTTTTCATCCATAAAAAGGAATGAAGTACTGATACACGCTACAACATAGATGAAACTTGAAAATAGTACATTAGGCCAGGCGCAGTGGCTCACACCTGTAATCCCAGCACTTTAGGAGGCCGAGGCAGGTGGTTCACCTGAGGTCAGGAGTTCGAGACCAGCCTGGCCAACATGGCAAAACCCCACCTCTACCAAAAATACAAAAAACAAAAAACAAAAAAAAAATAGCCAGGTGTGGTGGCACGTGCCTGTAATCCCAGTTACTCAGGAGGCTGAGGCAGGAGAATCACTTGAACCTGGGAGGCGGAGGTTGCACTGAGCCGAGACCACCCACTGTGCTCCAGCCTGGGCAACAGAGCAAGACTCCGTCTCAAAAAAAAAAAAAAGAAAGAAAGAAAAAAAGAAAATAATATGTTATTTAAAAGAAGCCACACACAAAACATCTCTTATTGTACTATTCCATTTAAACGAAGTCTCCAAAATAAATTCGTAGAGACACAACGCAGAATAGTGGATGCCAGGAGCTAAGGAGAGGGAAGACATTGCTTAGTGGATAAGGAGTTTTATTTTGGAGAGATGGAAATGCTTTGAAACTAGATAGAGGTGGTGGTTGCACAACATTGTGACTGTCCTAAATACCAGTAAATCGTTCACTTGAAAATGGTTAATTTTGTTATTTGAATTTCACCTCAAATTATTATTAAAAAGAAATAAACTGCATCGAAACAATGAAGCAAAAGATTCTAAACTTTCAATATTCAAAAGTTCATGTAATGAAGCATTAGAGAAGATACTGCAGAAAATAGTATCTCAGAAAATAAAACGGAGTAGACCAAGTTCCCTTGGGGTAAAACTTAGGTTTGAAGAGTTATGAGGTATTTTTCTCACTCATTTAACTTGGCTAATTTTCTAAGAATTTTTTTTTTTTAGACGGAGTCTTACTCTGCCGCCCAGGCTGGAGGGCAGTGGGTGCGTTCTCGGCTCACTGCAACCTCCGCCTCCGGGGTTCAAGCGATTCTCCTGCCTCAGCCTCCCGAGTAACTGGGATTACAGGTGCCCGCTACCATGCCTGGCTAATTTTTTGTATTTTTAGTAGAGACAGGGTTTCACCATGTTGGCCAGGCTGGTCTCGATCTCCTGACCTCATAATCTGCCCTCCTTGGCCTCCCAAAGTGCTGAGATTACAGGCGTGAGCCACCGTGTCCGGCCCCCAAATTTCCATTTTTAAGAGGCTAAGGAAATAACAATAACAAGAAATGTGTTCCACAAATTTAGAATTTCAAGAAATTTTAAATCTTTACCTCAAACTCATTCATACAGTCATTCAACAAATATTTATTTAACTGTGACTTTGTGACCAGCTGGGAGTGGGGAACACAGATATGGTGCCAAACTCAAGAGACAGGTCACTTCCCGTAGGGAGCTTATATGTTGATGTATAAGGCAACCAAATGAGATAACTTCAGAAAATGATGTGTCATAGACAACATAAAACGTGACTATGAAATTAAAAGTGCATTTTTGTGTAAAGCTGTACTTTTTTTTTCTTTTAGTCTAGTGTAGTAGTGAGAAGGTGTGAAAGAGTAGAACAAGGAGTTTGATCTGTAACTGACTGTGAACAATCAATTGAGATAAATTACTATCTTTGGACCAGCCTCAAGGTGTATTTTTTTATTTTTATTTATTTTATTTACTTATTTATGTATTTATGTGAGACACAGTCTTGCTCCGTCACCCAGGCTGGAGTGCAGTGGTGCAATCTTGGCTCACTGCAACCTCCGCCTCCCAGGTCAAGCAACCCTCCTGCCTCCACCTCCCAAGTAGCTGGGATTACAGGCATGTGCCACCATGCCCTGCTAATTTTTATATTTTTAGTAGAGACGAGGTTTCACCAGGCTAGCCAGGCTGGTCTCGAACTCCTGACCTCAAGTGATCCAGCAGCCTCAGCCTCCCAAACTACTGGGATTACAGGCATGAACCACCTTGCCTAGCCTTAAGGTGTACTTTAAATAGGGTGATTTGGAAAGACCTAGCTGCCAAGTCAACATTTGAGCTAAGATGTGAATAATAAAAGGGACCCAGTCAGGCCCAGGTCAGGGGAAGAATGGTCTAGTTAGAAGGATCATCAAGAGCTAGATATGGTGGCTCACGCCCACAATCCCAGCACTTTGGGAGGCTGAGGTGGGTGGATCACCTGGGGTCAGGAGTTCCAGATCAGTCTGATCAACATAGTGAAACCCTGTCTCTACTAAAATTACAAAATTAGCCAGGTGTGGTGGTTCATGCCTATAATCCCAGCCACTTGGGAGACTGAGGCAGGAAAATCGCTTGAACCCGGGAGGCGGAGGTTGCAGTGAGCCAAAATCACGCCATTGCACTCCAGCCTGGGCAACAAGACCGACCACTACTCTGTCTCAAAAAAAAAAAAAAGGGGGGGATCATCAAGAGCAAAAGTCATAAAGCCAGTCTGGGCTTGGGCCTTGTACAACTGGACGGACGGATCATAGAGAACTAGAGAACTAAGGGCAGAGGTGACATGGAAAGAAGTCAGAGAGGTGAGGAGGGACTGGTTTTTCAGGGTAGTATAGTCCAGGGTAAAAAGTGTGATTTTATTTAAGTACACCTATGCTCTGCAATGTTTACAACACCAAGAGTAATCTGGTCAAAGCAGTAGATAAAAGGGATTGGTGAAACACAAACAACACACACACACATTTAAGAGGGGATATACCAAGACATATACTTCCCTTTGGTTGTCAGAAATTAATTTGATCAAACTGAAAGATTGTTTTCTTTTCCTTCTAGTCCAAGGTTTCTCAAACTTGGCACTATTGACATTTGGGCTGGATAATTTGGGGAGGAGCTTCCCTGTACGTTGCAGAATGTTTAACAGCACCCCTGATATCTACCTGCTAAATATTAGTAGCATCCCTCTCCAAGGCTGTGACCACCAGAAACATGTCTAGAGATTGCCAAATGTCTTATAGAAGCAAAATCGACCTCGGTAGAGTGCAATTGTTCTAATACGAGGCAGGAAAGTGAATAGATGCCATGTAGGGAGGTAGACTTTGAAGGAAGTGGCATTTTCTTTTTAATTTTGCCTTTCCCACCTCCAGCTTCAATCCAAAGCCTCTCCTGATTCCTCAGCCTCTGGAACACATACACTGGTGTTAAGTAAATATTCAGTAAATTCTTCCAATACCGACTGCCAATCTGTACACACTGAGCCAAAACTTTTCTTCAATAACAGGGTGGTAGGTGGAGGATACCACTGGATTTGAGTAGTCTGGGTAGCTGCCTCAACTTTGCAGCTCATTTTGTTTATACAGAGCCTTAAAGAGACAAAACCTCCTACTGGATGTCTACAGAACACCAAAAGAATTATTCATTTTCTAAATTCCAACCAAGTTTTCTGAAAACACAACTTTTATTCACTGACTTCAATTATAAACTTAGAGTTGCATTTCCATAAGCAGCACCTCCTAACAGAGTATGAGACTGTGAGAGTAGCAGAGAGAGTAGTCAGAGACTCTCGGGAACTATTGGCATTTGGGGCCAGATAATTATTTTTGTGAGGATCTGTCCTGTGCATTATAGGATATTGAGCAGCATCCCTGGTCTCTGCCCACAGGATGCCAGAAGCACCCTCTCCAGTCCTTTTGCAAAAATAAAAAAATGTTTGTAAAGAATATCCAGCCGAGATTGCACCACTGCACTCCAGCCTGGGTGACAGAGCAAGACTCCGTCTCAAAAAAAAAAAAAGAAAAGAATATCCAGGAGTCCATACTGATGTAAAGAAATGATGGCTCAATGAATAGATATGGGAGAAGATACAAATTTCCCACAGAGAAGAATTCTAAGTAATTTATGTAGATACACTTCCCTCAAGGAGGTAGTACATAATTCCTCACCCTTTGAGTAAAGGCTGCACATACTGACTTGTTTTCAAAGAGTATAGTATGGAAAGGCAGGAAAATAACTTTACAATGAAGAAACTTTGGCCAGGTGCAGTGGCTCACGCCTGTAATCCCAGCACTTTGGGAGGCCAAAGTGGGCAGATCACCTGAGGTCAGGAGTTCGAGACCAGCCTGGCCAACATGGTGAAACCCCACCTCTAATAAAAATACAAAAATTAGTCAGGTATGGTGGCACATGCTTATAATCCCTGCTACTGGGGAGGCTGAGACAGGAGAATCGGTTGAACCCAGGAGGCAGAGGTTGCAGTGGGCCGAGATCACACCATTACACTCCAGCCTGGTCGACAGAGCAAGACTCTGTCTCAAAAAAAAAAAAAAAAAAAAATCCCACAAACGCTACCTTGAATAAGTGGCCAAGATTAACATCATCAGTGATGTCATGTTGATAGTCTTAGATATGATATAATGAGAATGGCAGTTCACCTCTATAGTGCCTCCCCTCAAATACCATATCAGAATAACATTAGACAAATTGGCCGGGTGTGGTGGCTCACACCTATAATCCCAGCACTTTGTGAGGCTGAAGCGGGCGGATCACCTGAGGTCAGGAGTTCCAGACCAGCCTGGCCAACATGGCATAACCCCGTCTCTACTAAAAATACAAAAATTAGCCGGCCGTGGTGGTGGGTGCCTGTACTCCCAGCTACTAGGGGGCTGAGGCAGGAGAATCCCTTAAACCCAGAAGGCATAGTTTGCAGTGAGCCGAGATCATCCCACTCCACTCCAGCCTGGGCAACAGAGCGAAATAATAACATTAGACAAATCCTAACTAAAAGATATTCTACAAAATACCTAATCAGTACTCCTCAAAACTGTCAATGTCATCAAAAACAAAGAAAGTCTGAGAAACTGTTATAGCCAAGAGAAGTCTAGCTAAATACAATGTGGTTTCTTGGATGGGGTCCTGAAACAGAAAAAGGACATTAAGTACCAACTAAGGACACCGAAATAAAGTATAAATTTTAGTTAATAATGTGTCAATATCTGTTCCTTGTAACAACACATCATACCAACGTAAGACGTTAACAATAGGAGAAACTGAGTCAAGATATAGGCAAGTGTTTGTACTATGTTTGCAACTTTTTTTGTAACTCTAAAATACTGTAAAATTTTTTTAAGTTTATTTTTTAAATGTCTTCAGATATTGCCAAACTTCCCCTAGGGAGCAAAATCTCCTTCAGTTAAGAATCACTGTTCTAGGTCAATCTAGACATTTGCTTTCTCATTATAACACTTTCCACCTTTTACAATATTTTTACTAACTCCCAGCTCTCCTCTATGTTGTCAGCAACTCTTAATATTCAAGAATTCTTATGATTTTAAGATCTCCTTTGTTCTCACCCACAGCTTCTAGAACTTTCCTCCTCTCCACTTTTATCTGTCTATTCACTACATACCAACTGAAGTGGAGTTCAATGTCATTTCCCTCATAGGTAATGCTATCTAACAAATCAAGTCTGTAAATTCTTCTACTTCAAGACATGAGGTAATAGTTCAACTACTTTTTTCAGCTTGAAAATCTGCATATTGTGATTACAATAAAAAGGGCTACTTGCACTTCATCAGTGTTGCAAAAACTTCAGTTCAAGAGTGATACTGTCTTAATATTAAGAGTGCTTTGCCCTGAAAAGATATTCCACCAATATATGGAACAGAGGCTTCAGCTGCAGATATGAAATATAATTATTTTAAGGAGAAATGGTCTGCCAAAACCAACACTGTCAGTCACTTTCCATAGCATTTTGTGATTTAAAAAATTTTTACCTAGTAGTTGTTCAGCCATGAATATCAATTTCTGCCTTCTTCTGGGTCTAAATATGAAGGAACAAAAGAATTTGACCCAATCTTGAAATTAAACCTGAAAAAATTAAAGATACCAGTAAAAAGAAAGACAAGTGGAGCCACTAACGTAATTTATTTTAATTTTTTTTTATTTTGAGACGGAGTCTCGCTCTGTCACCCAGGCTAGAGTGCAATGGTACCATCTCAGCTCACTGCAACCTCCACCTCCCGAGTTCAAGCGATTCTTCTGCCTCAGCCCCCTGAGTAGCTGGGATTACAGGCACGCACCACCACGCCCCAGCTAATTTTTGTATTTTTAGCAGAGACAGGGTTTCACCATGTTGGTGAGGCTGGTCTCAAACTCCTGACCTTGTGATCCACCCACCTTGGCCTCCCAAAGTGTGGGGATTATAGGCGTGAGCCACCGCGCCCGGCCGCCACTAATGTTTTCAAAGTGTAATCCTCTTTCTGAAGTGATGGTTCCTTTTACACCACTATTTCCTTCCTCTGAATTGCTGTTCCTATTCCCACCCAGCTCTAATAGAAACACAGCCTATGTTTTATTATATGTGTGGCAGTGTCTTGGCTGGGCTGAAGGAAGGTAGTGCCAGAACCTTGTCCGAGAGAAATTAGATGACACTTCCCCCATCCCTTCTTTTATCTATTTGCATAAGTTCATATACATGGAGACTGGGGGTTGGGCTGAAGGAGTGATAACTTGGTTTTCATTTGTTGTTATTTGCTGGAGCACACAGAAAAAGAGAATGAAAGCTGGAAAGAAAAGAAGGTAAGGTAGAGTGCTGGTGCTATGGCTGAATCTTTGGATTTGAGGCCTGGTGGGGGAGAAGGGTATATGGCCAAAGCTGAGGGAGTCTTTTCTTGAAGGACTTTATGTGGTTCTGGGCTGAAATAATGCTGTTTAAGTACAAAGTTAGAAAATTATTGTAGCGTTGGGTGACAGGCCTAGATCCCAGTACCTCAAGGACTGGAAACTTTGTGAAAATAGGGAGCCAGTACCCTTGACACAGACAATGCTGTTTGCACAAAGGGCATCTGCAGCAGAGGCAGTGATAAGGTGCTTTGGCTAGCAGGCTGGAGTATAAGTGGCCGGGCGCGGTGGCTCACGCCTGTAATCCCAGCACTTTGGGAGGCCGAGGCGGGCGGATCACGAGGTCGGGAGATCGAGACCATCCTGGCTAACACGGTGAAACCCCGTCTCTACCAAAAATACAAAAAATTAGCCGGGCGAGGTGGCGGGCGCCTGTAGTCCCAGCTACTTGGAGGCTGAGCCAGGAGAATGGCTTGAACCTGGGAGGCGGAGGTTGCAGTGAGCCGAGACCGCGCCACTGCACTCCAGCCTGGGCAACAAAGCGAGACTCCGTCTCAAAAAAAAAAAAAAAAAAAAAAAAAGAATGTAAGTGAACTTGTTACAAACACATGTGGCAAACAACTCTTCTGAAAACAGCCAGAAATAACTAGAGCGTCCTTGGAAGGGTTTTAAATTCCTCTGTGAGCAGGTGAGGGCTTGCAGCTGATGAAATTTGGATACAAGTGTACATGTGATCTCATCTTACCAGCAGGAAAAATCTGGAATATTTGGGTTATATAATTTTTGTTTTCTAGGATTCAATTCTAATAAGATCTGAGATTTCTTAAACCTGTCTCCATCTTAGAAGAATACTACTCCATACCTAAGCCATCATTTACCTCCCAGGTCTAAAGACACACTATTATAGTTTCCACTGAGAGTCCTTTGAGCAATCTTGTCTAACAGCATAGTAAGTGGCTATAGGCTCATTCTCTGGAAGTTCCCTAGAGTTAGCCTTCCTTAGTTACCCCTAAGTTAACAAGGATACTCCTCCTTCAGAAAAGTAATGTAGCTTATTTTTACTTTATCCCCCTTGGTAGCCTCTAAATATCCTTTTAAAAACACTTACCACAGGGAGCCACATGCTCCTTTCAATAACCAGTGTTTCTTTCTGTGAAAATAGGCCTCTTCGGCTGGGCACAGTGGCTCACGCCTATAATCCCAGCACTTTGGGAGGCTGAGGTGGGCGGATCACGAGATCAGGAGATCGAGACCATCCTAGCTAACACGGTGAAACCCTGTCTCTACTAAAAATACAAAAAAAAAAAAAAAAAAAAAATGGCATGAACCCGGGAGGCAGAGCTTTCAGTGAGCCGAGATCACGCCACTGCACTGCAGCCTGGGCAACGGAGCAAGATTCCGTCTCAAAAGAAAAGAAAGAAAATAGGTCTCTTAGGCCGGGCGCGGTGGCTCACGCCTGTAATCCCAGCACTTTGGGAGGCCGAGGCGGGCGGATCACAAGGTCAGGAGATCGAGACCATGGTGAAACCCCGTCTCTACTAAAAATACAAAAAATTAGCCGGGCGCGGTTGTGGGCGCCTGTAGTCCCAGCTACTCGGGAGGCTGAGGCAGGAGAATGGCGTGAACCCGGGAGGCGGAGCTTGCAGTGAGCCGAGATCGCGCCACTGCACTCCAGCCTGGGCGACAGAGCGAGACTCCGTCTCAAAAAAAAAAAAAAAAAAAAAAAAAAAAAAAAGAAAATAGGTCTCTTCAGACCATTACTCTTTGCTGAAAATCCAGACTTTTGTATCCCAGATAACTACAATAATTATCTTGCTCCTTTTCTATTTTTCTTTGTACTCTTTAGTTAATATGGAAAAATAGACACTCATGTTCTCTGCATGTGGCAAGTACAGAAAAAAATTCAATGAACACCAAGACATTTAGACTATATTACCAACTAACAAAAGATTTAGAAAGACAAATTTCTTGGACTGTAGCCACGTCTTGTTGCCTAAGAATTTAAAGATTCATTTAAGATCCACTTAATATTCCATAATAACATGATTAGTTAGGACACAGATGTTGGCATCTTGAACATTTTCCCCATTACTAAGGAAGTGAAAGAAGATTGCATAGTAAGTTCAGTTTTATCTTTGGCTACAAAAGCTAATAACCCAACAAGAAACTTACAAATTGGTCTTTGGACTAAGCTTCCAATCTGCCTTTCAATTAAAATGAGTTTATATGAGATCTAAGTACTCTTGTAGACTGACTATGTGCCATGGAAAATATTCACAAGATGATGTGCAAAGGATCCAGAAAATAAATATAGTTACTACTGAGGTCATGTACCAGTCCATATCATGGAAATTTAAAATAGCACCCTAAGATATTCCTGTAGATAGGCAACGGAACACTATTGCCAAATCTTACTTTCTAGACAAAGCAGGAAACCAAAGTTATAGACTCAATGTGTGAGGAGATTTAGGTAAGCAGAAATAGTGTTAAAGCAACATGAATCCAAAGGTCATCAGAGTTGAATGTCAGGTTTCTTTAATAGCTACATGACCACTGCTTTTTTTTTTTTTTTTTTTTTTTTTAATGAGTTTCGCTCTTGTCGCCCAGGCTGGAGTGCAATGGCGCAATCTCGGCTCACCACAACCTCCGCCTCCCGGGCTCAAGCAATTCTCCCACCTCAACCTCTCGAGTAGCTGGGACTACAGGCATGTGCCATCACACCCAACTACTCTTTTTGTATTTTTAGTAGAGACAGGGTTTCGCCATGTTGGCTAGGCTGGTCTCAAACTCCTGACCTGAGGTGATCTACCTGCCTTGGCCTCCCAAAGTGCTGGGATTACAGGCGTGAGCCACTGCACCTGGCCAACCATTGCCTTTAAGAAATCCTTGTTGGGAGGCAGAGCAAGAGGGCTGAATAGAATTCTCCAGCAATTAGGCCAGGTGTGATGGCTCATGCATGTAATCCCAGCATTTTGGGAGGCCAAGGTGGGTGGATTGCTTGAGCTCAGGAGTTCGATACCAACCTGGGCAACATAGTGAAACCCCATCTCTACAAAAAAAAAAAAAAATACAAAAATTAGCTGAGCGTGGTGGCATGCACCTGTAGTCCCAACTGCTTAGGAGGCTGAGGTGGGAGGATCACTTGAGCCTGGGAGGTGGAGGTTGCAAAGAGCCATGGTCGTGCCACTGCACGGCAGCCTGGGTGACAGACCAAGACCCTATCTCAAAAAAAAAAAATTATCCAGCAATTGTCTTTCCCACAGGAACAACAAATTGAACAAATATCACCACAAAATAAAAACAAAAAACAAAAAAAAACTGAAAAAGTAGGAGAGGGAGACGATGTTAAAGTGTAGAGTTTTTGTTAGTTTTCTCTTTGTTTGCTACTTTGTTTTTGCAGAGTTAAGTTCTCATCAGTTTAAAATAATGGGTTTTAAAATGTTGTTTTCAAGCCTCATGGTAACCTCATATCAAAAAACCTATAACGGACACATAAAAAATAAAAAAGCAATAAATTAAAACATACCACCAGAGAAAATTACTTTCAGAAAAAAGAAAGGTGGGAAGGAAGGAAGGAAGATAATGCCACCACACAAGCAGAAAACAAATAACAAAGTGGCAGGAGTAAGTCCTTACTTATCAATAATAACACTGAATGGAAATAGACTAAACCCTCCAATGAAAACACATAGAGTTGCCGGGTGTGGTGGCTCATGCCTGTAATCCCAGCACTTTTGGAGGCCAAGGTGGGCAGATCACTTGAGGTCAGGTGTTCGAGACCAGTTTGGTCAACATGGTGAAACCCCATCTCTAGTAAAAATACAAACAATTAGCTGGGTGTGGTGGCGGTTACCTATAATCCCAGTTACTGGGGAGGCTGAGACAGGAGAATCACTTGAACCCAGGAGGCTGAATCTGCAGTGAGCCAAAATTGTGCCAGTGCACTCCAGCCTGGGTGACAGTCTCAAAAAAACAAAACAAAACAAAACCATATAGAGTGGCTGAATGGATGAAAAAAAAAATAAGAACCAACTATCTGCTGCCTACAAGGAATACTCTTCACCTATAAAGACACATATAAACTGAAAATAAAGGGATGGACAGAGATATTCCATGCAAATGGAAACCAAGAAAGAGCAAGAGTCACTCTGTTTATACCAGATAAAATAGATTTCAAGACAAAAAACTATAAAAAGAGACAAGGAGGGTCATTGTCTAATGACAAAAGTCAATTCACCAAGAGGATATAACAGTTGTAAATACATATGCATTCAACACCAGAGCACCCAGATATACAAAGCAAATTTTATTAGAGCTAAAATGAAAGACAGACCCCAATACATAAATAGCTGGAGACTTCAACAACCCACTTTCAGCATTGGACAGATCATCCAGACAGAAAATCAACAAAGAAAGATCAAACTTAATTTGTACAGTAGGCCAAACCAACCTAATAGATATTTACAGAACGCTTCATCCAATGGCTGCAGAATACACATTTTTCTCCTCACCACATAGAACATTCTCAAGGATAGGCCATATGTTAGGCCACAAAATAAGTCTTTAAAATTTCAAGAAAATTGAAAGCATATCAAGCATCTTCTCTGGCCACAATGGAATAAAACTAGAAATCAATTAATAATGAGAGGAACTTTGGAAACTATACAAACATATGGAAATTAGATAATATGTTACTGAATTACCAATGAGTCAATGAGGAAGTTAATAATGGAATCAAAAATGTATTGAAACAAATGATAATGGAGACATAGTATACCAACACCTATGGGATACAACCAAAGCAGTACTAAGAGGAAAGTTTATAGCAATATAAACTACATCAAAAAAAAAAATAGGAAAACTTCAAATAAACAACCTAACAGTGCATCTCAAAGAAGTAGAAAAGCAAGAGCAAAGCAAGCCCATTAGAAGAAAATAATAAAGACCAGAAGATAAATAAATGAAATTAAAACAAAAAAATACAAAAAATCAAGGAAGTGAAAAGTTGGTTTTTTGAAAAGACAAAACTGACAAACTTTTAGCCATACTAAAAAAGAGTGAAGAAAAGAGAGAAAAAAAAGAGCAGAGGCCCAAGTCAATATAATCCTAAATTGAAAAGTAGACAGTACAACTGATACGGCAGAAATTCATTAATGACTACTATGCTCATTAGAGACTACTATGAGCATCTATATGGCAATAAATTATAAAACCTAGAAGAAATGGATAAACTCCTAGACACACATAACCTACGTAGATTGAACCATGAAGAAATCCAAAACCTGAGTAGACCAATAACAAGTAAAGAGATTGACGCTGCAATAAAATGTTTCCCACTTAAGAAAAGCCTGGGACGTGATGGCTTCACTGCTGAATTCTACTAAACACTTAAAGAAGAAATAACACCAATCCTACTCAAACCATGTTGAAAAATAGAAAAGGAGAGAATACTTCTAAACTCATTCTATGAAGTCAGTATTACCCTGATACCAAAAACAGACAAAAGTACATCCAAAAAATAAAACTACAGGCCAATAGCTGATGAATATTAATGCAAAAATCCTCAACAAAATATTAGCAAATCAGATTTAACAATACAATGCATAAAGAAGATCATTCATCAGGACCAAGTAGGATTTATCCCTGGGATTCAAGGATGGTTCATCATATGCAAATCAATCAATGTGATACATCATATCAACAGAATGAAGGACAAAAACCATACCATCGTTTCAATTGATGGTGAAAAAGCATTTGATAAAATTCAACATTCCTTCTTGATAAAACCCCCAACAAATGGGGTATAGAAGGAATATACCTCAACACAATAAAAGCCATGTATGACAGACCCACTGCTCGTATCAAATTGAATAGGGGAAAAAAATGAAAGCCTTTCCTCTAAGATCTGGAACAAAGCAAGGATGCCTACTTTTACAACTGTTATTCAACACAGAACTGAAAGTCCTAGCTATAGTAATTACATAGGAGAAAGAAATAAAGGGTATCCAAATGAGAGAGGAAGAAGTCAAATTATATTTGTTTGCAGATGATATGATCTTATATTTGGAAAAAACTGAAGACTCCACACACAAAAAAAAACTGTTAGAACTGATAAATTTAGAAGAGATGCATGATACAAAATCAACATACAAAACTCAGTAGCATTTCTGTATGCCAACAGTGAACAGCTGGAAAAAGACATCAAGAAAATAATCTCATTTGGAATAGCCACAAATAAAACAAGATATCTAGGACTTAACCAAAGAAGTGAAAGATCTCTGCAATGAAAACTATGAAACGCTGATGAAAGAAATGTTTCATCATTTTAAAATGTCCTTTGAAGAGGACACCAAAAAAATGGAAAAATATTCCATGTTCACGGATTGGAAGAATCAATATTGTTAAAATGTCCATATTACTCAAAGCAATCTACAGATTCAATGGGATCTTGATCAAAATACCAATTACATTCTTAACAGAAATTTTTAAAAAAATCTTAAAATGTATATGGAACCACAAAAGACCTAAAATAGCCAAAGCTATCCTGAGCAAGAAGAATAAAACTAGAGGAATCACATTACCTGACTTCTAATTATACTACAGAGCTACAGTAACAAAAACAGCATGCTAATGGCATAAAAATGGGCACATAGACTAACGGAACAGGACAGAGAACTCAGAAACAAATCCGTACATCTACAGTGAACTCATTTTCAACAAAGGTGACAAGAACATACATTAAGGAATAGACAGTCTCTTCAATAAATGATGTTGTGAAAACTGGATATCCACATGCAAAAGAAAAAAACTCTCACCACATCTCTCACCATATACAAAAATCACCATATACAAAAATCAAATCAAAATGAATTAAAGACTTAAATCTAAGACCTCAAATTATGAAACTACTACAAGAAAATCTCCAGGACATTTGGAGTTGGCAAAGATTTCTTGAGTAATACCCCACAAGCACAGGCAACCAAAGCAAAAATGGACAAATGGAATCACATCAAGTTAAAAAGCTTCTGCATGGTAAAAGAAACAGTCAACAAAGTAAAGAAACAACCCACAGAATGGTAGAAAATGTTTGTAAACTACCCATCTCACGAGGGATTAATAACCAGAATATATAAGGAGCTCAAACATCTCTATAGGAAAAAATCTAATAATTCGATTAAAAAATTGGCAAAAGATTTGAGTAGACATTTCTCAAAAGAAGACATACAAATGGCAAACAGGCATATGAAAAGGTGCTCAATATCATTGATCATCAGAGAAATACAAATCAGAACTACAATGAGATATTATCTCCCCCAGTTAAAATGGCTTAAATCCAAAAGACAGGCAATAACAAATTTTGGCGAGGATGTGGAGAAAAGGGAACCCTCATGCACTGTTGGTAGGAATGTAAATTAAAATAACCACTATGGAGAATAGTTTCGAAGTTCCTCAAGATCCAGCAATCCCACTGCTAGATATATATCCAAAAGAAAGGACATCAGTATATCAAAGAGATACCTGCACTCCTATGCTTGTTGGTATACTGTTCACAATAGCCAAGACTTGGAAGCAATCTAAGCATCCATCAACAGATGAATGAATAAAGAAAATGTGGTACCTATACACAATAGAGTACTAGTCAGTCAAAAAAAAAAAAAAAAAGGGGGAATGAGATTCTGCCATTTGCAACAACATGAATGGAACTGGAGGTCATTATGTTAAGTGAAATAAGCCAGGCTCAGAAAGACAAGAGGGTGGTTACCAAAGGCTGGGATAGGTGGTGGGGGGATTAGAGGGTGCAAAGTGGGGATAGCTAATGGGTACAAAAAAAAGTTAGAAAGAATGAATAAGAACTAGTATTTGACAGCACAATAGGGTGACTACAGTCAATAATAATTTAATTGAACATTTTAAAATAAGTAAAAGAATATAGGCCGGGTGCGGTGGCTCACACTGGTAATCCCAGCACTTTGGGAGGCCGAGGCGGGTGGATCTCTTGAGGTCAGGAGTTCAAGACCAGCCTGGCCAACATGGTGAAACCCGTCTCTATTAAAAATACAAAAATTTGCCGAGCATGGTGGCTGGCACCTGTAATCCCAGCTACTCGGGAGGCTGAGACAGGAGAATCACTTGAACCTGGGAGGTGGAGGTTGCAGTGAGCCGAGATTGTACTACTGCACTCCAGCTTCGGCATCAAAAAGTGAAACTCCCTCTCAAAAGGAAAAAAAAAAAGAATATAATTAGATTGTTTGTCACACAAAAGATAAATGCCTGACGTGACGGATACCCCATTTATCCTTATGTGATTATTATGGATTGCATACCTATATCAAAATATCTCATGTAACCCATAAGTATATACACCTACTATGTCCTCACAAAAATAAAAAATAATTTTAAAAAATCAAATGACAAACCGGAAAAGTCTTTGAATGAAGGTAAGTGGAATTATAATAGTTTTGATACCCATTCCAACAATTTTCACATAGCAAGCACAAGTTGGGTAACTATATACAGGTAGCCCCTATCCCCAAGAAAATGCCATACAGTCAAAGTAAAGCAAAGTTTTGACAATTTTTTCATAACTATAGAATTTCAGACATCCATAGCAGTAAACACTCCAATGTGTCAGACAACAATTAAGCAAGTCATCAACAAGCAAAAGCTGCTATGTGCCTTCCACTGTACTAAATGCTGTGGGGCATATGAAAGAGACAAGATATAATCTCTTATTGAGGAGACAGGCTCTGAATACATAAGACAAAGGAAGCCATACAACAAAACAAAAAGGCTAAATGCTGTGGAGCAGACTAGAAGAGTCAAGATAAGTCCAAAAAGGCCAGAATAGTGGAGGGTTTCACAGAGAAGTCTGGATTTGAACTGGATGGCACAGAGCAGGGCAGAATGCATCCTTGGAAGAAAAAACAATATGAGCAAGGGTAGAGACTGGGAATAAAGAGGGCACATTGGGAAGAGTCCAGAAACTAGACTAAAAGGAGCAGAGGATTCTTGTCAGGGAAGAATGATAAGGAAGTTTGGGAGAGACAGTCTGCAAGTTGCAACAGAACTTCAGAGCTCTAAACCCTGAAAAACCACAAAAATGATTACTGGATGTTTTTACGCACGCTGGTATAGAGAGGGCTGCATCACTAATGAGACTCTTCAGTCACTCTTTCACATGCGGAGGTCTCTACCCATAGTGTCTCTTTGAATAATACAAAAGGAACAGATGATGATGTAAAACTTGGGTAAACATAAAAAGTAATGTTTTGTCTCTGTATTCTGAAAGCAAACCACTATTATATGCTCCACCCATTGATGTTGAAATTCTTTTCTTACAAAAAAACTTAACCTTTGCCTATGGAGAGTAATAGCTATTTAATCTATTGACAGTTAGTGCACAATTAAGTGCCTTTCTACCTTGCCAATATTTCAGTAAGCAATTCACATTTTAACACAGATCAGATTACTTTCTTTTGTGTTTTAAATGTTTATCTAAGAGTTGCAGAGATAACATCTACATTGAAAAGTGCCATTAAAAACCCAACAGACATTTCTGGTTTCCTGTCCAGTATGTAAGGAGCTTAGAAGTTGCCATTCCATCCTAAAAATAAGTAAAAAACCGAACAAACTGAAAAATCAACAACTCTTCTTACATCTGTCAGGGAAGTAAGGTCACAGTGCAAACTGCTGCCCCCAGAATTGGAGAGACAGGCAGGGGAATCCAGAGAATCACAACTTACCTGAGCAGAAACATCCACAGGAACCAGCACAGGGTAGGAAAGCCTAGACTGTAATTGATGAATTGTTGGAGGCTCAGTGTGGACAAGCCTGTGAGCTGAAAACTTCTTTGTTTTACCTCCTGGGAGTTCTACCAGGTTCTCACAGTAAAGATCAGAGAAGAACTCCTTAGGGTTTCAAGTAGCCAGAGGAAAGTAATTATTTTGAAATATGCCAGAGCATTCTGTTCTTAACAAGGCCTGCCATCAAGAGAATCTATTTTACCGGAACTTAACCTATTGGGGTTTCATCAGAGCCTAACTGACCTGGCTGAAGGGAAATGGCCAACTCCAGTCTGCTCTAGCCTTCTGCCTGTAGGAAGGGAAATACCCAACTTCAGCTCCAGTCCCCTCCAGCCATTCTGTCCCATCTAAGGTAGGGGGAAGGGAGGACACAGAGAGGCACTTTTGAAGTCTAGAGTCCAGGGGCACAGCATCACTAAAATAGTGAGACCTAATTATAAAATTATAGAATGCTTCCCCTCTCCCAAAACCTTAGCACCATATCACTAAAGGCCTATTGAACAGTTTCTTTCACCCAGTACCTGTACATCATGACCAGTTTTCAACAAAAAATTATAAGGCATACTAAAAAACAAAAAAAATACACTTTGAAAGACAGAGCAAGCATTAGAACCAGACTCATACATGGAAGGGAAGTTGGAATTATCAGTTGGTAGATTCAAAGAAACTATGTATGATTAATGTGATAAGGGCTCTAATTTAAAAAGTAGATAATGCACAAGAACAGCTGAGTAATGTAAGCAGAGATATGGAAATTCTAAGAAAGAATAAAAAAAGAAATGGTAAAGATCAAAACACTGTAACAGAAATGAAGAATATTTTTATTGGACACATTCGTAGACTGCACACAGCTGAGAAAAGAGTCTCTGAGCTTGAGTATATGTCAATAGAAACTTTCAAAACTGAAAAGCAAAGAAAAAAAATGAAAAAAAGAAACAGAATGTCCAAGAACTATGAAACAAAGATATAGCGGCCGGGCGCGGTGGCTCAAGCCTGTAATCCCAGCACTTTGGGAGGCCGAGACGGGCGGAACACGAGGTCAGGAGATCGAGACCATCCTGGCTAACACAGTGAAACCCCGTCTCTACTAAAAAATACAAAAAACTAGCCGGGCGAGGTGGCGGGCGCCTGTAGTCCCAGCTACTCGGGAGGCTGAGGCAGGAGAATGGCGCAAACCCGGGAGGCGGAGCTTGCAGTGAGCTGAGATCCAGCCACTGCACTCCAGCCTGGGCGACAGAGCCAGACTCCGTCTCAAAAAAAAAAAAAAAAAAAAAAGAAACAAAGATATAGCATATGCATAACAGAAATACAAGAAGACTTCAACAAGTTTGTGGAAAAAATAGAATTAAGAGATAAAAATAGGCAGCATAGCAAGACCCATATCTACAAAAGAAATTTTTTTTAAAAAGCCAGGGGTGATGGTGCATGCGTATAGTAGTAATTACTCAGAAAGCTGAGGAAGGAGAACTGCTTGAGCCCAAGGGTTTGAAGCTTAATTGAGCTTTGAATGCACGACTGCACGCCAGCCTAGGCAACAAAGCAGGACCCTGTGTAAAACAATTTTTAAGATAAAAATAAAAATACATAAACTTTATTTCTCAATACAAGTTCTGTCAATGTCCAGACACTTTTATAAGCAATAATACCAGCTATCTAGTCTATCCCTGAGGGCCCTGGGAATTTGGTTATGTCAATGTAGTCTTTTTTATATAACTAACAGAAGAAAAAAATAGGTGCCATTTAAAGAATTTGTAAAATTAGGAAACAAAAAGAAGTCAGAGGGAGCCAAATCAGGGCTGTAAGGTGGACGCCTAATGTTTTCCCATCAAAGCCTTCACAAAATTGCCCTTATTTGATGAGAGGAATGAGCAGGAGCATTGTTCTGGTGAAGAAAAACTCTCTGGTGAAGTTTTCCCGGGAGTTTTTCTGCCAAAGCTTAGGCTAACTTTCTTAAAACACTCTCATAATAAGTAGATGTTATTGTCTCTTGGCCCTCCAAAAAGTCAACAAGCAAAACGCTTTTACCATCTCCAAAACCCGTTGCCATGACCTTTGCTCTTGACTAGTCTGCTTTTGCTTTGACTGGACCACTTCCACTTCTTGGTAGACGTTGCTATGATTGTGCTTTGTCTTCAGGATCATACTGGTAAAGCCATGTTTCATCTCCTGTTACAATTCTTCAAAGACATGCTTCAGGATCTTGATCCCACTTATTTAAAATTTCACAGCAAATTGACACAAGAACAGAAAACCAAACAACGCATGTTCTCACTCATAAGTGGGAGTTGAACAATGAGAACACATGGACACAGGGAGGGGAACATCACACACCAGGGCCTGTCGGGGGCTGGGAGGCTAGGGCAGGGATAGCGTTAGGAGAAACACCTAATGTAGGTGATGGGTTGATGGGTACAGCAAACCAACATGACACATGTATACCTATGTAACAAAACTGCGCGTTCTGCACATGTACCCCAGAACTTAAAGTATAATTAAAAAAACAAACAAACAAACAAACAAAAAAGTAAACAGAGCCAGAGCCCAGGACCCTTCTAAATCAGGATACTTCGCAGCTATACAGATGGGACATTCATGGAGCCAGACTTACCCTTTCAAAGTATCTCATCACGAAATATTTAGATGTGTGGCGAGCTGAAAAAAAAAAGTTTTTAAGAAGCGAACTCCCTACTAGCGAAGTTGCACATGACCCCCTAACCACACAAGACTCAGCTCTAAGAATTCAAAACCACCAAGTATGGTGCACTTGGACACATACGAGACTAGTTGAAACACCTGGTTCTAGTCCCAACCTTTACTGATTCTAGTCCCAACCTAGTCATCACTTTGCTATGAGACCATAGGCAATGCATTCTCCTCATTTGTAAAATGAAGAGATTAAAGTATATGATGAAAATGTCAAAAAAAAATTTCAATTGAGCTTGAGAGGATGGATACCCCATTCTCCACGATGTGATTATTACTTATTATATGCCTGTATCAAAATATCTCATGTACCCTATAAATATGTACACCTACTATGTACCTACAATAATTAAAAATAATTTTTAAGAAACATAATACAATCTCCATCGAAAGTTCTGCTCTTGGCTGAAGCTGATCTGGGTGCAGTGGTTTCAACACTCGTCAAGTGGAAAGTTTGCTCACCTTTAATTTTTCAGTCAGAACTGTGTATGCTGAACCAATTGAGATGTCTATGGTGTTGGCTATTGTTTCTGCTGTTTATCGTTGGTCCTCTTCAATTAGGACACGACAAAGTGAATTTTTTCCTCACAAATTGATGTGGATAATCTGCTGCTGCATGATCATCTTCAATATAATCTCCCTTTTGAAAATGAGTTATCCATTTGTTAACTGATGATTTCTTTGGGGCATTGTCCCTGTAAACTTTTCATAAAACATCAGTGATACCACCATTATTCCACCCGAGTTTCATCACAAATTTAATGTTGGTTCTTGCTTCAATTTGAGCAGAATTCATAATGTTCTAATAGAGGCTGTTTTCAAACCGACGTCTTATTCTTCTTAGTTCTTCAAACTAGAACCTGTTCAGACATGTTAGAACAAGTTAGGATGACTTTAGTTTGGTGCAAAAATTTTTAAGTCATATATAGTTTTTCATAATATACACTTTCCATGAACTTTTAGAAGACCCTTTCTACAACAAGGAGAAGTAAAAGGGAAAGGAACAGAAACTATTTGAGGGAATAATGACTAAGAATTTTCCTAAATTAATGTCAAACTCCATCCCACAGACCCAGGAAGCTCAGAGAATGTCAGGCAGGATAAATATTTAAAAACAAAAACAACAACAACAAAAAACTACACCTAGGCATATACTATCAGGAAATCAAAGATAAAGAAAAATGCTTAAAAGAAGACAGAGGGAAAAACATCTTACCTATAGAGAAGTGAAGATAAGAATGACATCTGATTTTCTTTCTTTCTTTTTTTTCAATGGAGTCTCACTCTGGTGCCCAGGCTGCAGTGCAGTGGCGCCATCTCAGCTCACTGCAACCTCCACCTCCCGGGTTCAAGTGATTCTCCTGCCTCAGCCGCCTAAATAGCTGGGACTACAGGCACACACCACCACGCTGGGCTAATTTTTATATTCTTTAGTAGAGATGGGGTTTCACCATATTGGCCAGGCTGGTCTCGAACTCCTGACCCCGTGATCCACCTGCCTCGGCCTCCCAAAGTGTTGGGATTACAGGTGTGAGCCACTGTGCCCCGCTGCCTGATTTTCTAAGAAACTATACAAGCAAGAAGAGTGGAGTTAAATATTTAAAGTGTTGAGAGGAAAAAAAAAACCAACCTAGAATTAAGTATCCTGTAAAAAGTTTCTTCAAAAGTGCAGGATAAATAATGACTTTTGCAGACAAGAAAACATTGGGAAAATTTGTTGAAAGTGATTTGTAAAAAAAAAAAAAAAAAAGGTTTAGGCTGGGGGATGGTGGCTCGTGGCTGTAATCTCAGTACTTCAGGAGGCCAAAGCAGGTAGATCACCTGAGGTCAGGAATTCAAAACAAACCTGGACAACATGGCATAACACTGTTTCTACTAAAATACATATATATATATATATATATATATAGACACACACACAATATATATATTTTTTGTGTATAAATATGTGTCTATATATATGCAAAAATTAGCCACGTGTGGTGGCACATGGCTGTAATCCCAGTTACTTGGGAGGCTGAGGCACGAGAATTGCTTGAACCCAGGAAGTGGAGGTTGCAGTGAGCCAAGCTCGCACCACTGCACTCCAGCCTGGGTGACAGCACAATACTGTCTCAAAGAAAATAAATAAATAAATAAAGTTTTAAAGGTTCTTCAGAGGGAAAGAAAAGTATATACATCAGAAACTTGGATCTATATAAGGAAATAAAAAGCATTAGAGATGAAATAAATAAAAGTAAAGGAAAACTTTTATTTACTGATTTTTAATTGATTTAGCAGGTAATAGTTGTTCAAAATAATAAGAGCAACAAGGGTTAGATTACATATGCACATTTATGTGTGTATAGATATATAGTTACGTACACTTGTGTATTAGTGAAATAAATGATAGTAATAATGCAAGGGACAAGAGGGAAGAAATAGGGATAATTCATTGTAAAGTACTTGCACTACATGTGAATTAGTGAAATGTTATTTGAATGTGACTTGAATTAATTGTAAAAGTATATTGCAAACTCTAAGGCAACCACTAAGAAAGCTCCAAAAAATGTATAATTGATATGCCAAGAGAAGAAAGAAAATTGGATCATATAAAATACTCAATTAAAACCAAAAGTGGCAGGAAAAGGATAGAGGACAAAACCAGAAACAAATAAAAAGGGCAACAAAGAGAAAACAGTAATACATATGGCAGATATTAACCCAGATGATTAATCAATAGTGATTTTAAATGTCAATTATCTAAGTATACCAATTAAATAACAGAAATTGTAAGAATGAGTCAAAAAAACAAGACCCAGTTAGATTATTTCTACAATATGTCGGTTATAAATATAAAGACACACATAGATTCAAAGTGAAGGGATAGAGAAAGATATACCAAGCTAACACTAATCAAAAGTCTTGAGAAGCTATCTTAATTACAGACGAGCAGACTACAGAGCAAGAAAAATTATCAGGGATACAAAGGGGCATTGCATAATGATAAAAGGGGTCAATCTTCAGGAAGAATAACAATCCTTAATGCGCATTTGTCTAATAACAGAGTATTAACATAAATGAGGCAAAAATTTATAGAATTACAAGGATAAACAGAGAAACCCACTATTATAGTTGGAAACTTCAACACCCCTCCATCAGAAATGGACACATGCAGCAGGCAAAAAATCATTAAGGACATAGCTGAACTCAACAGCACCATCAATCAATTGGTTATAACTGACATCTATAAATGATTTCATCCAACAACAGCATAATACACATTCTTCTCAAGCTAAATTGAAACATACATCACATTCTAGCTATAAAACACACATTACGTTTTTTAAAAAATCGAAATCATTCACCGTGTTCTCTCAGACCACAATGAAATTAAACATCAATAACTGAAAGATAACCTGAATATTCAAAATATTTGGAGATCAAACAACACACTTCTAAATAACACATGGGCTAAAGAAGAAATCTCAAAAGAAACTTAATAATATTGTCAACTAAATGGAAATGAAAATACAACTATTAAAATGTGCACAATCCAGCAATGTACTTAGAGGGAAGTTTATTGCATTACATATGTATATTAGAAAAGAAGAATAATCTAAAAGCAATTATCCAAGCTTGCACCTAAGGAAACTAGAAAATGAAGAACAAATTAAATCCAAAGTACACAGAATAAAAGAAATAATGACAGACCAGAAATCAATAACATTGAAAACAGGAAATCAATAAAGAAAATCAACAAAACCAAAAAGCTGGCTCATTGAAAAGACCAATAAAATTAATAAACGTCCTTGCAGGTAAACCAAGATAAAAAAGATGACACAAATTACTAGGATCAGAAATGAAAGAGGAACCATCACTAAAGATCCCATGGACATTAAAATGATAATAAGAGAGGTCAAGTATTTTAGCTTACACCTGTAATCACAGCATTTAGGAGGCTGAGGCAGAAGAATCACTTGAAGCCAGGAGTTTGAGATCAGCCTGGGCAATAGAGACCTTGTTTCTACCAAAAAAAAAAAAAAAAAAAAGCCAGGTGTGGTGGCACGCATCTGTAGTCCCAGCTACCTAGGAAGCTAAGACAGGAGGATCACTTGAGCCCAGGATTTCAAGTCTGCTATGGTCACACCACTGCCCTCTGGCCTGAATGACAGTAAGACGCTGTCTCAAAAAAAAAGATAATAAAGAAATACTATGAAAAAATTATTCGAGAACCTTGGTGAAATAGAGCAATCCCTTGAAAGATACAATCTGCCGAAACTCACACAAGAAGAAATAGACAATCTAAATAAGAATAGAGAATTTCTTAATCTATTAAAGAAATTGAATCAATAATTAATAACCTTCCACAACAGAAAGCACCAGGCACAGATGGTAAATTCTATCAAGGTGAATTCTACCAAACATTTAAGAAAGAAATTATACAAATTATCTACAATATCTTTCAGAATATAGAAGCAGAAGGAATACTTCCTAACTCATTCTATGAGGCCAGCTCTTCCCTAATACCAGAATCAGACAAAGCCATTAAAAGAAAATAAAACAACAACCAACATCTCTCATGAACATAGATGCAAAAATCCTCAACAAAATTTCACCAAATCAAATCCAACAAAGAATTTTTGAAAAACTATGCACCACGAACAAGTGGGATATACCAGCTGTACAGGGATGGTTCAACATTTGAAAAATCAATCAATGTGATCCATTACATCAACAAGCAAAAAAGAAAAGTCTCATAATTATATCAACAAATGGAGAGAAAGCAATTAATAAAATCCAACACCCATTCATTATTTAAAAAAAAACTCTCAGCAGAATAGGAATAGAGGAAAACTTCCTCAGCTTGATAAAGGACATCTACAAAAACCTACAGCTAACAAAAAACCTACAACTAACATCATAGTTTATGATGAGAAACTAGAAGCTTGTTTGCAAAGATATGGAACAAAGACATCTTTTCTCACCACTTATTTCCAACATTGTATCAGAAGTCCTAGTTAATGCAATAAAACAAGAAAAAGAAATAAAAGGTATGTAAGTTGGAAAGGAAGAAATAAAACTTTGTTTGCAGATGACATGATCATCTATGTAGAAAATTCTTAAGAAACTACAAAAACAGGGAAACGGGGGTGAACGGAGAGCTTAGTGACCATCATGAGCCTCCTCAACAAGCCCAAGAGTGAGATGACCCCAGAGGAGCTGCAGAAGCGAGAGGAGGAGGAATTTAACACGGGTCCACTCTCTGTGCTCACTCAGTCAGTCAAGAACAACACCCAAGTGCTCATCAACTGTCGCAACAATAAGAAACTCCTGGGCCGCGTGAAGGCCTTCGATAGGCACTGCAACATGGTGCTGGAGAACGTGAAGGAGATGTGGACTGAGGTCCCTAAGAGCGGCAAGGGCAAGAAGAAATCCAAGCCAGTCAACAAAGACCGCTACATCTCCAAGATGTTCCTGCGCAGGGACTCAGTCATCGTGGTCCTGCGGAACCCGCTTATCGCCGGCAAGTAGGGGCTGCCTATCCATCGACAGAACTCACTCTCTTGTCCTATGAAGACCGTTGCCATTGGTGTTGAGAATAATAAAGCTCTGTGGTTTTTTTCTAAAAAAAAAAAAAAAAAGAAACTACAAAAACAAAACAAAACAAAAACAAAGTCCTCGAACTAATAAACAATTATAGAAAGGTTGTAGGATATGAGGTTAATGTACATGAGTCAATCATTTTCCCATACACCAGCAATAAACACGTGGAGCTTGAAATAAAAACACAATACCATTTACATTAGCATTTTCAAAAATGAAATATGCAGGTATAAATCTTGTGAAATATGTACAAGATTTATATGAGGAAAGCTATTAAACTCTGATGAGGCCAGGAGCGGTGGCTCACACCTGTAACCCCAGCACTTTGGGAGTCCAAGGCAGGTGGATCATGAGGTCAGGAGTTCCAGACCAGCCTGGCCAAGATGGTGAAACCCCGTCTCTACCAAAAATACAAAAAAATTCGCTGCGCGTGGTAGCCGGTGCCTGTAATCCCAGCTACTCAGGAGGCTGGGGCAGGGAATTGCTTGAACCCGGGAGGTGGAGGTTGCAGTGAGCTGAGATCGCGCCACTGCGCTCCTGCCTGGGAGACAGAGGGAGACTCCATCTTAAAAAAAAAATAAAAAAAAAACTCTGATGAAAGAAAGATAACTAAATAAGAGGGATAATCCATGTTCAATATTGTCAAGATATCAGTTCTTCCCAACAACTTCATGAGTAGATTCAATGCAATCCCAATCAAAATCCCGGAGAGTTATGTTGCAGATATTGGCAAATTGATTCTAAAGTTTATAAAGAGAGGCAAAAGTCCCAGAATAGTCAACGTAGTATTGAAGAAGAGCAAAGTTGGAGTACTGACACTACCCAACTTCAAGACTTACTATAAGGCCGGGTGCGGTGGCTCAAGCCTGTAATCCCAGCACTTTGGGAGGCCGAGACGGGCGGATCACAAGGTCAGGAGATCGAGACCATCCTGGCTAACATGGTGAAACCCCGTCTCTACTAAAAATACAAAAAAACTAGCCGGGCGAGGTGGCGGGTGCCTGTAGTCCCAGCTACTCGGGAGGCTGAGGCAGGAGAATGGCGTAAACCCGGGAGGCAGAGCTTGCAGTGAGCTGAGATCCGGCCACTGCACTCCAGCCTGGGCGACAGAGCGAGACTCCGTCTCAAAAAAAAAAAAAGACTTACTATAAAGCTATGGTAATTAAGATGGTATGGTAGGCCAGTTGCGGTGGCTCAGGCCTGTAATCCCAGCACTTTGGGAGGCTGAGGCGGGAGGATCATGAGGTCAGGAGATTGAGACCATCCTGGCTAACATGGTGAAACCCTGTCTCTACTGAAAATACAAAAAATTAGCCAGGCGTGGTGGCGGGTGCCTGCAGTCCCAGCTACTTGGGAGGCTGAGGCAGGAGAATGGCATGAACCGGGAAGGTGGAGGTTGCAGTGAGCAGAGATCGGGCCACTGCACTGCAGCCTGGGCAACAGAGCAAGACTCTGTCTCAAAAAAAAAAAAACCAAAAAACGATGGTATGGTATTGGTAAAAGAAAGACAAATAGATTAATTGAATAGAATAAAGAGCATAGAAATAGACTCACATAAGTATGGTCAACTGATCTTTCACAAAGGGGCAGGGACAATACAATTGAGCAAAGAAAGTCTTTTCAACAAATGGTGCTTCAGCTGGGCATGGTGGCTCACATCCATAATCCCAGCACTATGGCAGGGAGGATTGGTTGAGCCCAAGAGTTTGAGATGAGCCTGGGCAATAGAGCAAGATCCCACCTTTAAAAACAAAAACAAGAAAAAAAATGGTGTGAACAACTGAACATCCACATGCACAAAACAGAATCTAGTCACAGACTTACACCCTTCATAAAGATTAACACAAAATGAATCATAGAGCTAAACGTTAGATGCAAAAGTGTAAAACTCCTAGAAGGTAACATAGGAGAAAATCAAGATGACCTTGGGTGTGGTGATGACTTTTAGATACAACACCAAAGGTGGAGTCCACGAAAGAAATTGGCCGGGCGCGGTGGCTCAAGCCTGTAATCCCAGCACTTTGGGAGGCCGAGACGGGCGGATCACGAGGTCAGGAGATCGAGACCATCCTGGCTAACACAGTGAAACCCCGTCTCTACTAAAAATACAAAAACTTAGTCGGGCGAGGTGGCAGGCGCCTGTAGTCCCAGCTACTCGGGAGGCTGAGGCAGGAGAATGGCGTGAACCCGGGAGGCGGAGCTTGCAGTGAGCTGAGATCCGGCCACCGCACTCCAGCCTGGGTGACAGAGCGAGACTCCGTCTCAAAAAAAAAAAAAAAAAAAAAAGAAATAATTGATAGATGAGATTTCATTAAAATAAAAAAACGTATGCTCCTCAAAAGATACTGTTAAGAGAATGACAGGACACATCACAGGCTATAAGAAAATATTTCTAAAAAACGTATCTGATTTAAAAACTGTAATCCAAAATATGCAAATAACTGTCAAAACAGAGCAATAAGAAAACAAACAATTCAACTGAAAAATGGGCAAAACACCTGAACAGACACCTAGTCAAAGAAGATATACAGATGGCAAATAAGCATGTGAAAAGATGTTCCACATCTTATATCATTAGGGAAATACAAATTGAAACAATAATGAGATACTACTACACTCCTATTGGAATCCCCAGAATCCAGAACACTGACAACATTAAATGCTGGTGAGGATGTGGAGCAACAGGAACCCTCAATCATTGCTGATGGAAATGCAAAATTGTACAGCCACTTTGGAAGACACTTTACAAAACTAAACATATTCTTACCATAAAATCCAGCACTTGTGCTCTTTCACTTTTACCCAAATGATCGAAAACTTCTGTCCACATAAAACCTGCACATGGATGTTTATAGCAGCTTTATTCACAATTGCTAAAACTTGAAAGCAACCAAGATGTCCTTCAGTAGGTGAATGGATAAATGAATTGTGGCAAATCTAGACAATGAAATGTTATTTGACTCTAAAAACTAATGAGCTATCAAGCCATGAAAAGGCATGGAGGAAACTTAAATGCATATTGATAAGTGAAAGAAGCCAATCTGAAAAGGTTACATTCTGTGTGATTTCAGCTATATGACATTTTGGAAAATAAAAAAATATGGACATAGTAAAAAGACCAATAGTTGCCAGGGGATAGTGAGGAGGAAGGAAAGAATAGGCAGAGCACAGAGAATTTTTAGGCAGTGAGGCTATTCTGTATACTGTGCTAATGGTGGGTACATGTCATTATACCTTTGTCCAAACTCACAGAACGTACAAAACCAAGAGTGAACCTTAATGTAAACTATGGACGCTGGGTGATAATGATGTGTCAGCATAGCTTCATCAATTGTAATGAATGTACCACCCTGGTGCATGATGTTGATAGTGAGAGACTGGGGTTGGGGGTGGTCAGGGGGTATATGGAAACTCTCTGGAATTTCTTGCTTAATTTTTCTGTGAACCTAAAATTGCCCTAAACAATAAAATGTATTTAAAATAGAAAAAAAAATGCCAGGTGTGGTGGCTCATGCCTGTAATCTCTGCATTTTGGGAGGCTGAAGTAGGAGAATCGCTTGAGCCCAGGAGTTTAAGCCTAGCCCAGACAACATAATGAGACCTCATCTCTACAAAAAAAATATTAGCCAGGTGTGGTGGCATGCGCCTGTGGTCCCAGATACTCAGGAGGCTGAGATGGGAGGACTGCTCGAGCCTGGGAGGTCCAGGCTGCATTGAGCCATGATTGAGCCACTGCACTCCGGCCTGGGAGACAGAACAAAACTCTCAAAAAGAAAAAAAGAAAACCAAAATGGAAAAACAAAACACAACGGAAAAATGTTAAAATTTAAGTTATTCTAATGGCACTATAAGGTGACATTCTTTTCAAAGATTCACATCAGAAATTCCAGTTGCAAAACTCTATTCATTCCTCTCTTTAAACTGGTATTTAAATTTATGGGAGCCATGACTAGATCTATTTTTCTACCATCATAGAACATACTGTTATAAAATATACACAACTATTTGAACATGGATATGGAATCCAGTCAGTGGTTTAAAGAAGGTGAGAAAATAGCTGGGCGCGATGGCTCACGCCTGGAATCCCAGCACTTTGGGAGGCCCACGTGGGAGGATCACTTGAGGTCAGGAGTTCAAGACCAGCCGGGCCAACATGGCAAAAACCCATCTCTACTAAAAATACAAACAATTAGCTAGGTGTGGTAGTGGGCATCTGGAATCCCAGCAACTTGGGAGGCTGAGGCAGGAGAATCACCTGAACCCTGGAGGCGGAGTTGCAGTGAACCGAGATCACACCACTGCTCTCCAGCCTGGGTGACAGAGCAAGACTCTGTCAAAAAAAAGAAAGAAAAGAAAAAAGAGGGAGGGAGGGAGGGAGGGAGGGAGGGAGGGAGGAAGGAAGGAAGGAAGGAAGGAAGGAAGGAAGGAAGGAAGGAAGGAAGGAAGGAAGGAAGGAAGGAAGGAAGGAAGGAAAATAAAAAGAAGTTGAGAAAACTGAAAATTTTAGTACTTTGCTCCCAGAGAAAACAATTACTGACCTAATGTCCTTAAACATGTTCAGTCATTCATGCAACATATATCTATTAAGAGTGTACTATGTGCAGGCTGGGTGAGGTGGCTCACGCCTGTAATTCCAGCACTTTGGGAGGCCTAGGTGGGTGGGTAAGCTGAGCTCAGGAGTTCGAGACCAGCCTGGCCAACATGGCAAAACCCCGTCTCTACTAAAAATACAAACATTAGCCGGGCAAGGTGGCAGGTGCCTGTAATCCCAGCTACTCGGGAGGCTGAGGCAGGAGAATTGCTTAAACCCAGGAGGTGGAGGTTGCAGTGAGCCAAGATTGTGCCACTGCACTCAAGCCTGGGCGACAAAGTGAGACTCCATCTCAAAAAGAAAAAAAAAAAGAAAAAAAAAAAAGAAATGAGTGTACTATGGGCTGAGCACTGTGATAAACACTAGGAATACCATGGTGAGTTCTTGCTCTCAAGGAACTCACAATTTAGTGAGAGGTGACAGATGATAATCAAATAATCAGGAAGTGGGATGCTAGTCTCCGAGGTCAGCTGCTCCTTGGCATACCCTTGGAAGGTCAGCCCTTCTGAAGGAAGGTTGATTCTCCGAAGTCAAGAAGCGCTCAGTGGTAGGCAGGCTGGAGGGGCAGCAATGAGTCCTCATAACAGAGGAGCCCCATTGCTCTATTCTTTGGATGTTTCCAGAGAGTAAGCCCAAAGCCACGTAGAAAGAAGGGCTTCAAGCTGAGCATTGTGGTACATGCTGTAATTCCAGTGATTTGGGAGGCTAAGGCGGGAGGATCATTTGAGGCCAGGAGTTTGAGACCAGCCTGAGCAACATAGGGAGACCTCTACAAAAAAAGAAAAGAAAAGAAAAGAAAAGGGCCGGGTGTGCACCTGTGGTTCCAGCTACTCAGGAGGTAGGAGGATCACTTGAACCCAAGAGTTAGAGGCTGCAGTGAGCCATGTCTCAGTGAGCCATGCTTGCACCACTGCATTACAGTGTGAGCAACAGAGCAAGACCCTGACTGTATAAAATAAGCGGTGGGGGTGGCAGGTGGTTGCTAAGGAATTAGCGTTGTGGCCCCTGACAAGCAAGAGGGCTAGGGCACTTTCCATGCAGGCTGCCACTCCCTGTGTTGATCAATAAATATTTTTTTAATGAAAAAACATAATCAAGTAATCATACTAACTAATGTAAAAAGCAACTGTGACAAGTGCTCCAAGGACATAGGATAGTGCTATGATACTTTATAACAGCTGGATTGACCTAGTGAGGGGGATCAAAGCTACCCTGAAGGGATTGCTCAAAATGTGATCTGAAGCATGAATAAATGTTAGGTGAGAAAAAAAGGAGAAATGGTTCCATCTGAAAAAAAGAAAGCTCAAAATATGCAAAGTCCCCATATCAGGAGGAAGCATGGTGACATGAATAACTTAGAGATAAATGTAGCTGTGGTGTGAATAGTAATAGGGTTTCAGGTGACGTTGGAAACAAAACATGTGCCAGATCACACAGGGCCTTGTAGGCCACATTAAAGAGTTTTGTGTTTTACTGTAAGGGTGGTGGGAAGTCATACAGGTTTTAAGTATGAGGATGATAAAGCATTCCTTACAAAAAGACCTTTCTGACTATAATCAGAATAGATTGGAGGGGAGCCAGAGTAGATATGTGTAGACATTAGGAAATGCTGCAGTACTCCGGGTGAGAGGTGATGGTACAATAGTGATAATGGAGATGGAAAGAAGTAGATAGATTATGAATTTTGTTAGGAAGTAGAATAAGCAGAATTTGGCAAAAACACAAGTGTCAAGTTGAGGGGAGGAACAGGAGGTATCAAAAGACTCCTAAGCACAACTAGACAAAATGGTAGGGCAAGCCACTAATATAAGAAAGGCTGGAAGAGTACCAGGTTTGGAGAGTGAGTTGAGTTTGAGGGGGCTTTAAGACATCCTACAGGAGAAATCAAGTAGATGGTTGGATATACAGTCTTAAAGGTCAGAGGAGCAGTCCGAGATGGAAATATAGATTGGGCTCATCTGTATGACAGTGGTAATTAAGCTGTGGTTATGGGTGAGCTTGCTAGGGAGACAGTATAGAGTGAGATGGGAGAGAATTGACGACTTGGCCTTAGGAAAAGCCAGCATTTCTCATGTGAAAGGAGTTGCAACAATACATGGGTTATTTCTCTACTTCTGGAATTCAGAAACCCTGAATTTTTGTTTGTTTGTTTGGTCACTCAATTACTTGGCACCATCCCAAAAAACAACTATCCTCTGTTTAAATCAGCATTCCAGTTGTCTAAGGGGACTGTGTCATTTTTGAGGAGTACTTTAGTTTTTTACCAAATATCATTAGGAAGATGATCATAAATATACTGTAAATTGAGCATACGGCAGCAGAGGTTTAACTTGTTAGAATATTGAGCAAAACAAGTAGGACTCACAGTGACTGCTGTACCCTTCTACAGTGGTGGGAAGAGGGATGGCCCCTCCACTATTATGGTCTTCAAGATGGGTTGTGGTCCTACATGCGCAGTCATTCTCTAAGAATACAGCTATGCTTTCTAAGTATAAAGGCTGTCTGGAAGAAAGAGAAAGAAAAAGAAAAAGCAAGGGCTTCCCCTCCACCTTTGTTCGCTTCATTCTGTAATGCATACTTTTATGCCCTTGGGAAGTGGAAGGGAGGAATGAGCTAATAATTTGGTTGATTCAACCTTTTGACCTCTGAGTCAAAAAATTACCCAACAGTCCTTTTAGCAGGCGATGAGGGGGTAATACATTCAGAGTCAGGAGTCTATGCCTCTGATAATGATTCATATGCTGAGTGACCTTTGGGTAAGCCATACAAACTCTCTCTGTTTCAATATCAGTAATACCACATGTCCCCCCTATCTCTTGGGTTTGTTATGAGAGTGTGATGAGATCACAGATTTGAAAGCATTTTTTAAATGTCAGACATTATCATGCCAAAAAGGAAGCCGTCCACCAAGAGCTAGTCTGTCTTGATATAACTTCGTTACACCATTGATGTATTAATTCCTGTTCTATTTTTCCAGCTAGCTGCTTCTACCACTACAAAGTAAGTATCAGAATATCTAAATAAGCAGTTATATTAATCAGTGTTCCAGTTTACAAATGGAAGCTCTGCAACAAAAAATGTAAAAACCAAGATTACTTTTTATGTAATTCTTTTTATGTAATGTGAATTCAAAGGTCTTGACTTAGCCCACTGGGCCCTACATTATCTAGTTCCCAACTATGTCTTTGCCCTCATCTTTGACCTTCCCTCACTCTGCTTTAGCCTTTTTGGCCTTCTTGCTGTTCCTTGAATAACCCAAGCACTGTCTTAACCAAATGTCTTTGTACTGCTGCTATTCACTCAGAATGCGATCAATTCCCCCTGACATCCTTCATTTCATTTGAGTCTCAGCGGCCTGAGATATGATGCAGACGCCTTCTCTAACTACCCTATTTAACTACCCTAAATACTCCTATCTTAAAGAAAGTAGCACATACCCCTAACACTTGCCAGCCATGTGTCTGTTTCCCTCCTCTTAGGTTTGCTTTATTATTTTGCATAGCACTAATCACCACCTGACATCTAATATTTGTTTTTCAGTTTTCGTCCCAACAAGAATGTAAGCTTTATAAGAACAGGATATTTTTGTTTGATTTGTTCCACTGCTGTATACTTAGCACTTATAATATAGCCTGGCACGTAGTAGGCACATGATAAACAGCTGTTGAATAAAAGAATGGAGGAACATAAGTATACTACTGAACTAGCCAGAGCTCATAAGAACAATGAAAAAAACACAGAAAGAAAAAAATAGAGCTAACCAATTGTTGTGGATGTAGCTGTGATAGAACCGTTCTGATGAAGTCTGTTAAATCACATGAGAAAGCTGAATAAAATAGGTCAGATTTTGCAGTCTATTCTTTTTAACCTCTATGGAGTATAACTTATTTATTTCTATAGTTAATTAATTACTGCCTGGCTTTTGTTTACAAGGTATAAGTAGTTAAAATATTGAGATATTTCTACTACTTCTTCCATGCTTAGAGGGAGCCAGATCCCTAAGTACTATAACCAGTACCTACAACTATGTCCTCATTCATTGGCAATGACCTAGGATGAGACAAAACTCCTAGTAGAGATTTCTTTGTCTTCATCCTCTTCCTCCTTGACATCAACTCACTTCTAACAACAATAAAGACATTTGTTGATTGATTTTTTGTGTGTGTATCTGGCACTCTGGCAAGCATTGAGATTTTAATAACCTTTCTATATCTTACCCCCAACCCCAAAACTTTAAGTTGTCTCACTTGGAAACAATAGCACATAAACTGTTTTTGTATTTAGAAATCAGAAATAAGATGGAGCTTTTGAAGTAAAGGATTCATACAAACAGGATAGTGGAATGGTTAAGAGCATAGGTCCTGTCTGGAATCAGAGTGCTCAAATCAAATTCCTGCACAGGAACTTCCACAAGCTGTGTGACACTGGCATGCTGTACAACCTCTCTGTTCATTACTGTCTTCATGTGTAAAGCAATAATAATAAATGTATACCACAGAGGAGTTGTGAGGAATAAATGAGGTAATTCATGTAAGGTGCTTAGAACTGAACCTGGTAAATTGAAAGTGCTCAATAAATGTTAGCTATTATTGCACAAGGGACTCAAAATTTGCAGAGTCTAAAAAAGGCAACTCTGGCTGCAAATCAAAGAACATCTTCTTTTGTGAAAATGATGGAATGACTATCGTTTTGTGTCAAGCCCTCATACACAGTGATCATTTTAAGTTTATAACTAGGAAGTCCAGAAATATATTGGAAACACGGATACAAGGCTTTCAAAAAACCCATACATTTTTGTAAATCAGGAGTTGGCAAACTTTTTCTATAAAGAACCCTATGGGAGATATTTTAGGCTTTACAGACCAGACAATGTCTGTTGTGACTACTCAACTCTGCTGCCATGGGGCGAAAACACTCATCAGCAATGTGTAAATGAATGGGAATAGCTAATGAAACTTTATTTACAAAAACAGGCAATGGGCTGGCCCATGAGTCATTGTTTGCCCACCTCTGCTCCAAATAATGATCCTAGTCTATTAGGGTTCTAATGGCCACTTAAGCTCAGTAACCACAGAAAGCAAATACATTAGGGAGGAGAATATAAGGAATGAGGATAATTCAAGAAATGTAAGAATAAACAATGGGTTATTTAATGCTTTTCCTCTCCCATCCCAAGTAGTAGTAGATGCCTTAGATGACAGGGGAACAGTGAACTTCGTTTATTGTCTCCTTCATTTAACATATAATTGTGAAGCACTTATGCCCCAGGCATTGTGTTGTGATCTATGAGGCAGAGTGAAAACAGATCTAGTCCCTGCCTTCACTTAACGTACAATCTAATCAGACAGGGATGGGGATAAACATCAAATAATCACAGGAACAAACTTAAACCTGTATCTATGCTAGATCCTGCAAAAGTTTTTTTTTTTTTTTTGAGACGGAGTCTCGCTCTGCCGCCCAGGCTGGAGTGCAGTGGCCGGATCTCAGCTCACTGCAAGCTCCGCCTCCCGGGTTCACACCATTCTCCTGCCTCAGCCTCCCGAGTAGTTGGGACTACAGGCGCCCGCCACCGCGCCCGGCTAGTTTTTTGTATTTTTTAGTAGAGACGGGGTTTCACCGTGTTAGCCAGGATGGTCTCGATCTCCTGACCTCGTGATCCGCCCGTCTCGGCCTCCCAAAGTGCTGGGATTACAGGCTTGAGCCACCGCGCCCGGCCGATCCTGCAAAAGCTTATAAGAGGAGGATGGCTCTAGTCATGGAGCTCATGGTTGGCTTCCCTGAGAAACGTGAACCTAAAACTTGAGCTGAGATCTGACAAGTGAGTTGCTCTATTAGACAATAAAACAACTATTTGGAGCAAAGGGAACAGCATAAGTTCTTTTCGAATAGAAAGTATGGTGCATTCAAGGGATGAAAATAAGGTCACTATGATTGGAGTCCAGACAGAGCATGGTGAGAGATGGGGCTGGGAAGATAGGCACAGGTCAGACTATCAAGGACCATGGCAGCAATCAATGCTTTATTTATTCAGCAAATATTTACTGAACACTACTCTACATCAGGCTCTGTGGATACTGTGGTGAATGAGAAAAGCAGACATTGAACAAATAAACACTCAAATCTTTAATTACAAAGTTATGCCTTTAGAAGTTCTATGTCCTGGCTGGGTTGGTAGCTTACGCCTGTAATCCCAACATTTTGGGAGCCTGAGGCAGGCAGATCATGAGGTCAGGAGATTGAGACCATCCTGGCTAACAAGGTGAAACCATGTCTGTATTAAAAATACAAAAAAACTGCTAGGTGTGGTGGTGGGCGCCTGTAGTCCCAGCTACTCGGGAGTCTGAGGCAGGAGAATCACTTGAACCCAGGGGGCAGAGGTTGCAGTGAGCCGAGATCGCACCACTGCACTCCAGCCTGGTGACAGAGCAAGACTCCGTTTAAAAAAAAAAAAAAAGTTTTATGTCCCAAAACTCTGTCCAGTGGTTTGATTTGTTTTTTAAAAAGTTACCTGGCCTGTTCCCACAATGCAGTCCCAATTTAACAAGGCACCCACGTTAGAACTACATTCAGGCCGGGCACAGTGGTTCATGCCTGTAATCCCAGCACTTTGGGAGGCTGAGGTGGGTGGATCACCTGAGGTCAGGAGTTCGATACCAGCCTGGCCAACATGGTGAAACCCCATCTCTACTAATAATACAAAAATTAGCCAGGTGTGATGGCGCACACCTGTAATCCCAGCTACTGGGGGTGCTGAGGCAGAAGAATCACTTGAACCTGGGAGGCGGAGGTTGCAGTGAGCTGAGATCACACCCTTGCACTCCAGCCTGGGTGACGAGAGGGAAACTCTGTCTCAAAAATAAACAAACAAACAAAAACAAAACAATAAAAACTACATTCAAGTGTATTACTCTATCAATATCTTTTTGGCAATCATGAGTGGATTTGATATGAGATCCCCAGAACTCAGCCTGTGAAACAGCATGCCAGATTATTATTATTATTTTTTTTTTTTTTAAGACTGGATGTTGCCGTGTCGCCCAGGCCGGAGGGCAGTGGCACAATCACAGCTCACTGCAACCTCAGTGAGCCTCGCTTGAGGGATCAAGTGATCCTCCCACCTCAGTCTCACAAGTAGCTGGGACTACAGCTATGTGCCACTATGCCTGGCTAATTTTTTTCTATTTTTGGTAGAGACAGTGTCTCACTTTGTTGCCCAGGCTGGTCTCGAACTCCTAGGCTCAAGCAATGCTCCTGCCTTGGCCTCGCAAAGTGCTGGGATTACAGGTGTGGGCCACCATGCCCAATCCAATTCCAGATTAATAATGAGCCACTGATAGTCTCTTTTTTGGGATGTGGGCTTCCAGACAGATGTGGCCTTTCATGCTGTCCATAGTGAGAAGTCTTTATAACTTGCTATTGAGGGTGGTATCATGGACAGGACTGTGACAATAAACCAGATCTGAGTATCTGACATACTAATTCAATTGTTTAAATCTGGGGTGTTTTCTTTTATTTTGCTATCTGCTTTTTAGACAGATTTATTCCTGTGGTGAACTGTGTAGATATAGACTAGCTTACATTATAAACTCTTAGAAGGGGCAGAAAACTTCTAGGGAATTGCAAGATTAACAAATGTTTTTCCATGTTGATTGTGAAAACCTAACAAGACTTTTAAACAGTTTCAAAGTGATTTCACTACAATGATACTATTTCACTCTTAACTCCATGGTCCATTTTTTTCTTTCAAATAAGAAAATTAAAATGTCATAGGATGGGCCGGGTGCAGTGGCTCACGCCTGTAATCCCAGCACTTTGGGAGGCCAAGGCAGGCGGATCACCTGAGGTCATGAGTTTGAGACCAGCCTGGCCAACATGGTGAAACCCCGTCTCTACCAAAAATACAAAAATTAGCTGGGCGTGGTGGCAGGCGCCTGTAATCCCAGCTACTGGAGAGGCTGAGGCAAGAGAAACGCTTGAACCTGGGAGGCGGAGGTTGCAGTGAGCCGAGATCGTGCCATTGCACTCTAGCCTGGGCGACAAGAGGGAAAAACCATCTCAAAAAAAAAAAAAAAAAAAAAATGTCATAGGATGATTTGCTTTATATGAACCTGGGCTGACTGCTATCCAGTACTTGATGCTAGTCTCTATGGGTAAATGAATTACATGATGATCTCCACTGCGGCAGTTCTGGTTCTCGACATGTTGTACACAAATGCCTGGGGGTTCTTATGACCCTTTTAGGGAGCTGAAGATGTCAAACTTATTTTCAAAATAATGCTAAAATATTATTTGCCTTTCCAGAGTGTTGGTAATTGTATTGATGGTGAAAAAGCAATGGTGGGTAAAACTGCTGGTGCTGTGGCATGGATTAAGGCAGGGGTACCAAACTATGCTACTAGTTATTGGGTGCTTTATTACCACATATTGGCAGAAAAAGAAATGCCGTTTCACTTAAGAATGTCCTTGATTAAGCAGAAGAAATTATAATTATTATTCATTAAATACTATTTAACACACAATGGGTTGTTTTTTATTTTTAAATAATCTAAATATTTTTAAATGTCTTAGTTTTAATTTCTAACTTGATAAATATAGATAGTGATAGCACATAAACAAAATATCTTTTGGGTCCCTAATAATGTTTAAGGGTATTAAGGACTCCTTAGACCAAAATGTTTGAGAACTACTGCTCTCTTAGTTTTCCCAACATCACTCTTTTCAATCACGGGTTGTATGCAGACTTTTCATTTCACTAGGTCTAGCTATTCTTCATGACTTCTCAAAAATAGTGACTAAGACCTCTAAAACAAACTTCTAAAACTCCTTAAATGCTATCCTTTGTGTTTGACCAGTTTGTTTCACCTCATTCTCTCTCAGCATGGTGTTTTAGAAAGAGCCACCTGGACTTTCCAGAATTTGGGTATAGTGGGCTGCAATACTTGCTGTTTTTGCCTACCTCACACACATTCTTCTTTGTCCAGTAACATCATCCCTTTGCCTTTGAATAACTCTTTCCCCATTCCTTGTCTTCTAGGTGAAGCTGGCAATCATGGTGCACCCACCCTTACCCGACTACAAGGGTGGGCACATGATCCAGGCCTGGTCCTACCATAGTGAGGCAGGAAAATAGGGTCTGGAGGCAGGGAACATAAGGCCAATTCACACTTCAGCTATGACAGGAAATATCCTCTCCATAGGGCGTAGGCCAAGTTAACTTTGTAACTTTACTTCATCCTCTTCATTTACATAGGGCATATCCCAAGTAACCAATGGAATCCTCGAGAGGGTATTTAAACTCTTACAAATTCTGCAACAGGGCCCTTGAGCCCCTATGCTTAGGCCCGCTCCCGTACTGTGGAGTGTACTTTCATTTTCAATAAATCCCTTCATTCCTTCCTTGTTTTTTTGTGCATTTTGTCCAATTTTTTGTTCAAGACACCAAGAACCTGGATACCCTCCACCGGTGACAGTAGCACTGCACCTCCAAGGAAACAGTTATTGGTCCAAGAGAGATATTTCATGATCTAAGCTAAGTGAAATTGAGTCTTACCCAAAAGTGTCTGAAGTAAGGGTAGCCCTCACTTTGATCATGAATCGTAAGGGTACATCTGTAGGCTACCACCCACCATCTTTCTCACCATATATAGGGAAACTGTCTACAGAGTGAATCCAAGCAGAGAAAGAAAAAATAAAGATGAGTAGAGAGAATGTTCTGGCAATTTTGAATCCTTATTAAAATCTCTGAACCTCAGGTTTCTGGCAATGCTTTCTCTGTTCAGTTCTGCCAGGTACCATGTAGTCATGTGAAAAAATTCCATTTTGTGCTAAAGTCACCCTTCTAGTTGAAAGAGTTTGGCATACTACATTTGAGGAACTTATTTAATCTTCTGACTTTAGTTTCCTTGTGAGAATATCATCAACTCCCTCACCACACAGGTTGAAGGAATTTAGTAATACAATATTTAAACACAATGAAAACTATAAATCATTATACAAGTGTTGAATACAAAAAATATTTTCTCTGTACATGCAAGTAGCATAGTGGTTAGCCTCTGTTTTCCAACAATCATTTTTAGATCACTAAATATACTCATCCCAAATCCTTGGGCCCAAGAACAGCTGAAAAGATTCTTAGGCCGGGCGCGGTGGCTCAAGCCTGTAATCCCAGCACTTTGGGAGACCGAGACGGGCGGATCACGAGGTCAGGAGATCCAGACCATCCTGGCTAACACAGTGAAACCTCGTCTCTACTAAAAAATACAAAAAAAAAAAAAACTAGCCGGGCGAGGTGGCGGGCGCCTGTAGTCCCAGCTACTCGAAAGGCTGAGAATGGCGTAAACCTGGGAGGCGGAACTTGCAGTGAGCTGAGATCTGGCCATTGCACTCCAGCCTGGGCGACAGAGCGAGACTCCGTCTCAAAAAAAAAAAAAAAAAAAAAAGATTCTTAAATTTCCTCTGGAAGTCAAGTTAGATTTAGGAACACTTTCTACCATAGTTACCCTATCTAGAGGGCTCACCCTGCACCTAGGCAGTTTGCTTTGGATTAATTCTCAGAGAACTTCAGAATATCCAGACCCAAAAGAGAAGTGGCGGTTGGGGGTGGGGGGCGGCTGGGCGGGGTGGAGGGAGAGAGAGAGAGGAGTATTAAAACCATTGACTCTTCCTTACTAAGAACGTTCACACAACCAAAAATAAATAAGACTAGAAAGACTTCAGGGGATTGTCACACGTTAACCAAAAGGATTCCCACACAAATAAATGCCACTTACCAGGAAGCATAAATGAATGAACCCCATCTCCCCCACAAAAAACTTAAGTTGTGGGAGAAACAAAGCCAGGTGCATCACTGTGGCATATGGAATTTGGGGTGTAGGTGGAGACTAAATGCCATGGGAACATTAGTGATTTTGACAGTGTACTCAGCAGCTCTAGGTTTCAAAAGTATTTTAGCCAAGTATTTTCTCACTGCGGCCTAAACTATCCAAGGACACTACTGAATCAGAACCAAGATATTCTCATTCACTAGTGGCTTGCTATGCTGTGCTGTTTTAGAAAAAGACACAAGGCGGCGGGCGCGGTGGCTCAAGCCTGTAATCCCAGCACTTTGGGAGGCCGAGACTGGCGGATCACGAGGTCAGGAGATCGAGACCATCCTGGCTAACACGGTGAAACCCCGTCTCTACTAAAAAAATACAAAAAACTAGCCGGGCGAGGTGGCGGGCGCCTGTAGTCCCAGCTACTCGGGAGGCTGAGGCAGGAGAATGGCGTGAACCCGGGAGGCGGAGCTTGCAGTGAGCTGAGATCCGGCCACTGCACTCCAGCCTGGGCGACAGAGCGAGACTCCGTCTCCAAAAAAAAAAAAAAAGAAAAGAAAATGACACAAGGCAATGTGATGCCTCCTGGGGAAAATTCTTTGGTTCTGTCTTATCAATAGACTGACTTCCTCCTCATACGAATCTTCTAAGATTTCTCATTGTCTCTGTAACTACATTTGATTATGTGACTACAGAGAGCACAATTTTCCAGGTGAGGCTTCCCACCAAGAAGTGGATCATTTCGACGCGAATGCTTGATAAACCACACAGCAAGAGGGTGACAGCAGCAGAGTCATTGAATTTCAATTGTTAAAATAGCAACCCTCCCTACTCATTTCAAAAAATCCAAAGACAGTGAGACAAGCATTTGCAGTTTATATTCCAGGTAAATATGCATCATTTTTACTCATTAGATGAGGAACAAAATAGCTTTTAACTTTGAACAAGGACTCGAGAATTAATACTTTGTTTCATTTTCAATTCTGCCAAGGACCTGCCGGATGGCCTTGTTTCTGGAGGTGGAAGGATGTCTTACTCATCACTCAGCTTACTTTTTAATATAACAATCTAACGAACTTCCTTCCGTTCTAGTAGCCTTTATGGCCTCTTCCCTGCCCCGCACACACCCACCATTGGTGGGAAATCATGGGGCCTCATAATTGTTAAATTCAGAGATGAACATAATATATCACCGGTTGATGCTCTGAATTTACAACCGCCCCTTCCCCTGCAAATGTGGTTGAGCCTACTCCTTCTGCTAAAAACCAAATTGAACCTCTGAGAAATTTGGTTTGCCTTTCTCAATACATGGTATTCCCTTTACAACTACACAGGAATAGACTTTGCAGCAACTTGAAGTAAATTTGGAACATGAAACTTGTAGCTTTACCAGACTAAACTGGAAAAAGTGAAGTCAGTTCGGTTCACCACAGAGAAGGAAACTCAGTACCCTAGTGAGGCCGGAGGCAATGATCTAAACAGCCCCCCGTGACCCAAACTGCCTCAGTTTTGGCCCTACATCCTGAACAGACCAGAACAGTGAGAGTGAATTGGATTTTTATGAGCTCTGCCTTAATGAACAGTATGTTTGCTTGATATGGGGAAACAATCGGTTAATGTTCTATGCCATTCAGGTGTAGGTTTATTATTACCTTTTTTACAATCAAAAGAAGTGGATTTAGCTGGAACTAGAAAATTGCATAATAGGAAACGCCAAGATGGGGGTGGAGGTTAGAACAGTTAGCCACGTCTCTGACAAGTATAAATCTTTGCTTAACCCTGTTACAAGGCCATTTGGCACACTTTGCTTCCTGATCCAACTCAGCAGGTACATTCCGGCCTCCAGGGCACCCTCAACCCACCCCTCCCAACTCCAAGTTTTTCCAGTACTTTGAATGCCTTCCAGGCCTTCTTCTCTTATATAGGAAACATAACCGAGATTTTAGGAGGCAGTATTCAGCAACACTAGCTTTGCAAATGTTCACAGAGACATAGACAGTGATCTTACTGAGGCTAGACCTTTGACTATGACTATTTAGCTTATGTGGAATCTAGAACTTAGCTGGAAAAGTCATGTTTCTATCTCAAGGATAAACCAATAGAGCCTTGAAAGCAAAAGTCTTCAAGCTGCTTGGTTCACTTGTACAGATTTGGTCAGCTTCTGGGTGTAAGAAAACACAAAGATCAATTGCCCCAATTATTAGAAGATAATACAATCTGATTCATTTAAAGAACAGGGTATGGAAATATTTATTTGTACCCACTGAGGTACAAACATTAAGCAGAAGTGTACCTCCCAGCATGTATACTGGTCCAGAATAATAACAAGTTATTGACACTTACAAGAGGCTCAACATAGACAAGTGCTTTAAACAAATTCCTATTTAATCCTTGTACCAACCCTATGAGGCAAGTATTGACTTCACCACTCATTCACTGGTAATTGAAAGTCTGTTGGTAGAACCTGTACTCTTAACCACTGTGCCCCATTTTTAGAGGACAATGATGAGTATTCTGTGAACTTAAATTAACTAAATCAATCACACTAAAAGTGTGTGCTACAGACCATTGCTGGTCTGTGACGAGATTAGTCAGAAACTGAGAGTTAGAATTTTTAAAAAATGTATAGCAATGTAACAGAATATTCTTGTCTGTTGAACCTAATTATTAAAAAAAATTAAGCTTGTATTTTTACAAGTTTGGTTTTTATTAAATATCATTTTATAACTATTTGTATTTTTAAAATAAAGTATCAGTCTATGACAGATTGGAATTTTCTTTTAAAGAAAGGAAAACTGTTCCTTTACTAAAATAGTTTGGGAAGCACTGGACTAAATATATCTTAGTGATGACCACTGGAGAAAGGAAAATGGAAGATAGTGAAATTTGGCCTTCTGCATGAGGTTCATGGGGGGTTTCTGTCTTTCTTATCAGCCGTCTCCACTCCTTTCTGATAAATCTACTCATTTCTCTGTTGGGTTTTAAGAGATCAGTAACGTCCCCTTTCCTCTTTCTAATTTAAAAGCAACTGAGACACGAACACCAGAATCAGATAGCAGCTCAAAATGTCAGTTATAAAACTGAACTGGGGACGTAGCTGAGATGTGCAACCTCAACGGTCTTTTTTTTTTTTTTTTTTTTTTTTTTGAGACGGAGTCTCGCTATGTCGCCCAGGGTGGAGTGCAGTGGCCGGATCTCAGCTCACTGCAAGCTCCGCCTCCCGGGTTTTTACGCCATTCTCCTGCCTCAGCCTCCCGAGTAGCTGGGACTACAGGCGCCCACCACCTCGCCCGGCTAGTTTTTTGTATTTTTTAGTAGAGACGGGGTTTCACCGTGTTAGCCAGGATGGTCTCGAACTCCTGACCTCGTCATCCGCCCGTCTCGGCCTCCCAAAGTGCTGGGATTACAGGCTTGAGCCACCGCGCCCAGCCAACAGTCTTTCTAATACTTCCCTTACCTCTCTGAATCAGGGAGCCTCACACACCTATTCACCAAATTTAATCTCTGAGAAATTTGGGACAAGATTCTGAGAAAATTAGGAAACAGAGGGACAAGCTAAGGCCTGCCTCACAAGCTAACAGCGGAACACAATAAAATTTTTTTTTTTTTTTTTGAGACAAGAGTCTCGCTCTGTCTCCCAGGCTGGAGTGCAGTGGCCGGATCTCAGCTCACTGCAAGCTCCGCCTCCCGGGTTCACGCCGTCCTCCTGCCTCAGCCTCCCGAGTAGCTGGGACTACAGGCGCCCGCCACCTCACCCGGCTAGTTTTTTTTGTATTTTTTAGTAGAGACGGGGTTTCACCGTGTTAGCCAGGATGGTCTCGATCTCCTGACCTCATGATCCACCCGTCTCGGCCTCCCAAAGTGCTGGGATTACAGGCTTGAGCCACTGCGCCCGGCCTCACAATAAAATTCTTAGAAAGACTACTTGAAAATGGCAGAGCATTCTCAATTTATTCTCAAAAACTCATTACTCAGATAAGTCTTTCTTCACTCAGTAGGATGTAACGGAGGGGCAAGGAGAGAGACTACGTCCCTCTAGTGCATTCCCTCAAGGACATGCAAGTCTAAGGGAATGTTGGTTCCCCTAAGTTGTCATTTAACCATTTATTTAGTTCCCACCTCCGAATATTATACAAAAGCACACCCAACCCAATTCTACTAGCTTTTTCTCCCATCATTTAAACAGCTCTTGAAATCTATCACAAGACAAGCCTTGAAAAAGTGGCAGTAATTCCTTGTTCTAGCTCCTTTGCTCAACTCTGGTAAATGCACTTTCCCTCCTATTTGCACTCAATTAAAATATGTAATTTACTAAATGAATGTAAGTTATTAATTTTTCACATTCTACATGGGTTTACTCTACTTCCACCACAGAATTGCCAACACCATTATAAATCCCATGTTGGCAGGAGATCATGCACGTGTTTACTCATTTGCTACAGCTCAGTGCACCAGCGGGTATTTGATGACTGCTTTAATCCCAAGGATGATGAAGATGCAAATGGCAGTAAAAACATCTCTCTTGGCTATTTGCGTTTAGCTCCTTAACCCTGGGTGATAAACCAGTTTTCCCACTTTCACTCTTGTTTACTGGTAATACCTGATTTGCAACTTTGGTTCAAGAGCATCAGTTCTTAGCCAAATGCTTTTCAACAACATACTAATATTAGGAAAATTAGATGTCTCTTATACAATATGTGACTTGGCTTTGTGAAACTCGGTTATTCTATGAAGTAATTTTTTTTTTCTTTTTTGACATGGTCTCACTCTGTCACCCAGTCTGCAGTGTAGTCGTGCAATCTCACCTCACTGCAGCCTCAACCTCCTGGGCTAAAGAGATCCTCCCACCTCAGCCTCCCAAGTAGCTGGGACTACAGGCACGTGTCACCAGGCCTGGCTAATTTTCATATTCTTTGTAGAGACAGGGTTTTGTCATTTTGCCCAGGCTGGTCTTGAGCTCCTGGGCTCAAGCAATCCTCCTGCCTCAGTCACCCAAAGTGCTGGGATTATAGGTGTGAGCAACGGTGCCTGGCTGGAATAATTCTTAATGTATTTGTATTATTGGATACTGTGGTAGGGACATCACAATTTTGTGGAACATTCAAGTTTTTCTTCTTATGCTTCCAGTATTCATTCCCTGCCTTCCCTGTCACTGATAGTCCTTCCAGGTGCCTAGAGGCTCCCATGGCACCTCCAGGGCTTTCCAGAGCTGCCTACATAGCATCCTTCTTAGGCCTGCCCTCTCTGCCCCCATTGTAGACATTTTCCCCCAACTTTTTTGTTATCTTCTTAAAAAAAAATCTTGTTGCATTTTAACAAATGCCTTCTGGAGTTAACTCTTAGCCCAAATAAGTAACATTAATGGTGGGAATGTCATAAATGACAACAGATCACTAAGGAATATCTGAAAGTAGGGAGGCTTTTGATCACCCTAACGATCACACCATGTAGGTGGCTACCTATATGGAAGGCCAAGTCTATATATTAATATTTGTATCACCTTATATAAGTACATAATTATCTTTAAAAAGATGAGCTACCTATTCATATATATGGATATGAATTCAATTTTCATGAGTGTATGTTTGTACAAACCATTAATTAAGACCTCAATAAAACATCTTCTATGCTTACCTAGTACTTATAGTTTCTGGCAGTAAGGAAAATGTATCCATGTTAATCTCATAAAATTAATTACTACTTTCTTTTTTTTTTTTTTTTTTTGAGATGGAGTTTCACTTTTGTTGCCCAGGCTGGAGTGCAGTGGCACGATCTCAGCTCACTGCAACCTCCACCTCCCAGGTTCAAGCAATTCTCCTGCCTCAGTCTCCCGAGTAGCTGGGATTACAGGTATGCACCACCACGTCCGGCTAATTTTGTATTTTTAGTAGAGACGGGGTTTCTCTATGTTGGTCAGGCTGGTCTCGAACTCCTGACCTCAGGTGATCTGCCTGCCTCAGCCTCCCAAAGTGCTGGAATTACAGGTGTGAGCCACCACGCCTGGCCTTTCTTTTTTTTCTTTTTCTTTTCTTTTTTTTTTTTTAAAGCTGTGCTATAAATAAATTTAATTAAATGGTGATCTGAATCTGGGTGGCATATAATTGGCCAGCCTAAAATGCACCCACCACCATCTACCACTTAGCAACTTGGAAATCTCACCTTTCTTTGAACCTTCCTTGAACTCAAAACTGGCCTGGCTTAGAGCAGTTTTCTCTGAATGACCCTTTGTCACATTAAACTGCTTTCCTCACACTTAATTAGGTTCCTTACAAGCTCCAGACCAGCTTGGGAGTACAAAGTTTGGTGCCACGTATTCCTAACCCCCACCTCCAGCCCTGGGATTATGTACTACTTGCTGTTACCTTATTTGTATTCTGTTTATGTCTAACTGAAGTGTATAGGGAAATTTGGAAAAAGCAAAAAAGATTACTGAGTGTCCCCAATGGAAACTATGCATTATTTAGAACAGATTCTTCTGGGTTATCCAATTCCAGTCTTTTATTTTCTTTGAGTTATTTTAAAACTCTGTAAGTTGTAGTTAACTGATAGTAACGCAAAATAATTCTTGTCCATATACATGCATACAAACTCTGTCTGGTGTGTGGGTTCAATTAACTGACTTTCCTCTCCCCACCACGGAAAAAGCCAGTTTCCCATCCATTTGTAAATTCACTTCAACATTATCCCATATAAATATGTGTACCTTTGACTACTCCTTTGAACTGGTTATAACATCTTACAAGCTCTCTCATTAATAATAAGTTAATTAAAATCTTTAACACATGTTTATTTTATATCTGTATCAGAGTCATGATTAACAGGTGCAGGCTCCTTCCAGGCAGAGGCTTTGCCAGAGTCAGAGTTGTAGACCTTGGGCAAGTTACTTAACCATTCTGTACATCAGAATCCACCTATGGGCTAGAATAGTAACGCCCTCTCTATCTACCCTAAGGGCTTGACATAACATAAATATATGGAAAAGAATTCTACAAGCTGCCGGGCATGGTGGCTCATGCCTGTAATCCCAGCACTTTAGGAGGCCAAGACACGCGGATCACCTGAGGTGGGGAGTTCGAGACCAGCCTGACCAACATGTAGACACCACATCTCTACTAAAAATACAAAATTAGCCAGGCGTGGTGGTGCATGCCTGTAATCCCAGCTACTTGGGAGGCTGAGGCAGGAGAATTGCTTGAGCCCAGGAGGTGGAGGTTGCAGTGAGCCAAGATTGCGCCATTGCACTCCAGTCAAGGCAACAACAGCAAAACTCCATCTAAAAAAATTTTTAAAATAAAGAATTCTACAAGCTGGAAAGTGTTAAACAAATGTGGAATCTTCAACTTTTCCCCCTCTGCTGAAGTAAATGTGGCCCACACTTTAAGACTCATTGTGATTCATAACTTCTACCGTATGAAAGTGTATTTGCCTGCTTCAGCCACACTCCTGTCACCCTTCTCTGAACTTATATTGTACTTATATAAGTTTATATGAGCAATATATATCAATCATTATTTATGATTTCATGTGTGCTAATTTCATCTCTTCAGGGAGATTATAAGCTTCTTTAGAGCCAGGGCAGTGCCTTAAACTTGCCTTGCATTCCTTGTTATTTGTTTTTTTTGTTTTGTTTTTTGTTTTGTTTTGTTTTGAGACAGGGTTTTGCTCTTGTCACCCAGGCTGGAGTGCAGTGGTGCAATCTTGGCTCACTATAAACTCCACCTCCCAGGTTCAAGCAATTCTCCTGCCTCAGCCTCCTGAGTAGCTGGGATTACAGGCGCCTGCCACCACACCTGGCTAATTTTTGTATTTTTAATAGAGACAGGGTTTCGCCATGTTGGCCAGGCTGGTCTCAAACTCCTGACCTCAGATGATTCACCAGCTGCAGCCTCCCAAGGTGCTGGGATTACAGGTGTGAGTCACCACGTGCATTCCTTGTTATATCTGGCAATGTTAGGTCCCTGGTAAGAGGGATTATTTGATTAAAATAGAACATTATTCTTTTTTCTTTTTGTTTTTGAGACAGTGTCTTACTCTGTTAGCCAGGCTGGAGTGCAGTGGCGCCACCACAGCTCACTGCGGCCTCGACCTCCTGAGCTCAAGCAATCCTCCTGCCTCAGCTCATGCGATCCTCCTGCCTCAGTCACCTGAGTAGCTGGAACTACAGGCATGTGCCACCACACTTCGCTACTTTTTTTTTTTTTTTTTTGCATTTTTTATAGAGATAGGGTTTCGCCATGTTGCCCAGGCTGGTCTCGAACTCCTGAGCTCACGCAATCCACCCACCTCGACCTCCCAAAGTGCTGGAATTACAGGGATGAGTCAATGCACCTGACTGAAATAGATTATTCTGTTGTAAACACAATACCTACCTTGCAAATAGTACACACTCAGTTGAAGATGATGATGATGAAGTTGAAGATGATTGGTACCATCACCACCAATCAGGCATTTATATGGTAGAAAAGATGATTCAGGACTATTCTACCTTCAAAAAAGTGAGAAGAAGAGTAGCTAATTCTTATTCAATTATTACTATGTGTTTGACACTGTTGTAAACCTTTACATATATTGGCCCACTTGAGCCTCACAAGAACCCTATAAGGTAGGTACTGTTATTATCCTTCATTTTACAAATGAGGAAATTGAGACACAGAGAGAATGAATAACTTGCCCCAAGGTCACCCAGCTAGTGAGTGAAGGCTGGCTCCAGGGTCTGGGCTATTAACAACTGTGCTGAGAAGAAGAAAGGAAGTACACAAAAGAGTTCTCTGGGGCAGTGATTTTTACATTACATTTACATGATGATCATTTTGATTGTGTGAACAAGGAATTACAGGAAGAAGGTAGAATTCGGGGATTAAAAAGGATGTTGGCAAGGAAAAAAGAATAATGATAATGGTCAGGACACCTTGAGAGTATGTGGCCTTCGGCCGGGCGCGATGGCTCATGCCTGTAATCCCAACACTTTGGGAGGCTGAGGTGGGTGGATCACCTGAGGTAGGGAGTTCAAGACCAGCCTGGCCAAGATGGCGAAACCTCATCTCTACTAAAAATACAAAAATTAACCATGCGTGGTGGTGCACGCCTGCAGTCCCAGCTACTCGGGAGGCTGAGGCAGGAGAATCACTTGAACCCAGGAGGCGGAGGTTGAAGTGAGCCAAGATCATGCTGCTACACTCCAGCCTGGGTGACAGAGTGTGACTCCATCTCTAAATAAATAAATGAGAGAGAGAGTATGTAACCTTGGGAAAGTCATCTAACTTCTTAGTGAAATTATCCTGTGTATGACATGAGGCAATTTATGTAATGTGCATAAATCACTGCCTGGCACACAGTAAGTCCTCAATAGAATAATTACTGTTTTAAAAATTATTATTACCTATTACTATTATTAATCAGAGTAGATGAAGACAACTTACTGTTGTCAGGATCTGGGACTTTATGCCACTGGCAAGCTAACAAATTAGCTTTCCACAGTTTAATGGATGATGGCAGAAGACACGAGCATTCAGGAGTAAAGGATTTTACTCACAGCACAGCAAGTAACATGAGCATCAACATATTCGCATTGGTTCCCCGTTGCCCTCAAGTTCCACAGGGTTGACACTTGGGAACCCAGGTAGATGCTGAGTACACAGTGGGTTTGCATTAGAGTGGAGGAACACTGAGCTTGGAGAATTTATAGCTTTTACAATGGGCAGTAAGCAAGCCTGCTCTTTGTCCCTGAAGATCATGTCTCCTCTCTGTTGCACACTGCAAACAAATGTCTTAGAAATGGCCCTTCCTTGGAAACTTGAGAAACAGGTGGGGAGAGGGGGAGAGAAGAAATGGCCCAGGTAAAGAGTAGGCAAGGCTTTGCATACTCAACAAAAGCATGCAGGGATGGTCAGGAACTATGGCGAATTGCCTCTCACAACAACTGTTATTATTATTATTATCTTTATTATCATCTACTATTATGAACCAGAGTAAAACATAACTTATCTTTTGTCCCTGTTTCTATCTGCACACATTACATGCTGTACCTTCTTCCTCTGGACCCTGATTTGATCTTTTGAGGAATTACCTAATGACTCAAATAAAAAGACTATTCTTCCCTCACCTCTTGTGATTTCCTTTTCCTGACTGCAGACTGAGGCATATCTCACTCTTGCTTCCTATTTTACTTCAGCCTGAGACATCATACAGACTTTTACTCTTTTTTTTCCCACTACAATAGGCATTTTGAAAACTCATTAATTTTTTGGAGCCAGAACAAGCATGCTATCTTCCAGCATGACATCTCCAACTGGAAGCATTGCTTTTTCCACAGGGAGCCAAATAAAATGTCACCTTTTAGGCAAGATGTGGCTTTCTCCAAAATGAGCTTTGAAAACTTATAATCGCCTGTAATCTCAGCACTTTGGGAGGCTGAGGTGGGCAGATCACTTGAGGTCAGGAGTTTGAGACCAGCCTGGCCAACATGGTGAAACCTTGTCTCTACTAAATATACAAAAATTAGCTGGGCGTGGTGGTGCGCGCCTGTAGTCCCAGCTACTTGGGAGGTTGATGCAGGAGAATTGCTTGAACCTGGGAGGTGGAGGTTGCAGTGAGCTGAGATCACGCCACTGCACTCCAGCCTGGTTGACAGAGCGAGACTGTCCAAAAAAAAAAAAAAAAAAAAAAGAAAGAAAGAAAAGAAAGACAAAAAAAGAAAACATGATCAACATACATTTCATTGGGCTCCCTGGAATAGTCATCTATATTTCACTGAATATTAAATATGCCTGGCACAATTAAACTACAATATCCATCAGAAATTCTTTTCTAAATCAGGGTCAGAAAGTGTTAGTGCAGAAAGAAAACTTAGATGTTGACTGTGTTAGTTTCTTAGGGCTGTCATGACAAAACACCACAAACTGTGATGGCTTGAAACAACAGAAATTTATTCTCTCATGGTCCTGGAGGCTAGAAGGCCAAAATCAAGGTGCCAGCCCAGGGCTACAGTCCTTTTGAAGCTTCTGGGAGTAGATCTTTTCTTACCTCTTCCAGCTCTTGGTAACACCAGGCATTTCTTGGCTTGCAGCTGCATAACTCCAATCTCTGCGTCTAGCTTTACATGGAGTTCTTTTTGTGTGTTTCTCTTTTCTTCTAATAAAGACACCAGTTATACTGAATTAAGGGCCCACTCTACTCCAGTATGACCTCATCTTAACTAATTACATCTGCAATGACTTCATTTCCATATAAGGTCACATTTTGAAGTGCTAGTAGTTAGGACTTCAACATATTATTTTGGGAGGGGGCACAACTTAACCTATAACATTGATTAATTCTTTTACTTTACTAATAATAAAATGAGACACAAGAAGATCATGAAGTTCCCATAGTCACTGCTCTTTAAATTCCATCTTTCTGGATTTAGGACCCCTCCTCACTTTCTCCCCCAAGAACGGCTGAAGCCCTCACACCTTGTCTAACTTCTTGGTCTTCTAACCCATTCTCTCTGTTGACTTTTAATATCTTATCCCTCACCTTCCTGCTCTGCTGTATGACCCCTGCCCTGACGCCACCTATGCCCCAAAGTGTAGGCCATGGGAGGCAGTCTTCATGTCTCTGAATACTCCATGGTGAAGATACAATAGACATTGGAGTGCACTTGTGCCTTTGCTTTGGATGAAGTCAGAATGAGCCTCTTGAAGAATGTGCGGGCTGGTAGAAAAATTAATATGGACAATATTCATATATGGAAGTTTATCATTGAAAATTGTCTTGGGATAATAGGCAAGTCATAGCTATATTATTTTAAAAGATACAAAACAAACACACCTGACAGAGGACGTTTTTTCAGCCTACCACAGGGCAAGTATGAGCAAGTGAAACCTACGGACCTAAAGCTTTTTCTTGGTTCTAGAGGTGTGCTCACATTCCTCTGAGATGGTAAAACACACAGGTAGGTGATTCAGAGCTTCCTTCAGGAGATTAATGCTTCAAAAGCCAAACCCTCTGGGCAAGCAAACTTTCCCTTGGTCTTCTTGGATTTTCTTCTTTACTTGATGCTGAAAGCGTTTCATGTACTAATTAAGAGATATTTATCTTCTTTTTAATTCAACTGAAAAATTCCTATAGAAAGGCTGTATCAAGTTCATGTCCATCACTGAATAGACTTAATAGTGTTATTTTCTCTTATTGAACTGTGCTCAGCACCGTCAAGCCTATTATTGTATTTATGTCCTGAAAATGCCAACTACATAAATAGAGGAAGACCAGGGTTGATAATTACATGAATTATTACAATTTAGAGAAAGATCATAGAACTTGCAAGACCCAAAGTAACCTTTTTTTTTTTTAAGTGGTCTTCCACAGCACTTCTGATTGCCTCTAGAGTTCATCAAATTTCAGTTAGTGTCAACTGGCCTGGTTACTTAGGTCATTCCTGCCTGTTGGAATGGAATTGGTAGAGCAGGTCCCTGATCTCTACCATAAACACTATCTATCATTTTGGGTTGAAAAAAAAAAAAAACCAGTGTGGTCTTCCTTTAATATCCCAACTGAGCCTTTTGTGAACAGAGGCCAACTCAATTCAAAAGTATGTATACTCCTAATGGTGGTTGCCCAGGGCTGGGGGAAGGGGAAAAGAGGAGTTACAGTTTAACACATATAGAGTTTCAGTTTTGCAAGATGAAAAAGTTCTGGAGATCTGTTGTACAACAATGTGAATTATCCTTAAAATGGTTAAGGTGCTAAAATTTGTTATGTATTCTTTTACCACAATACATCTTGTTTTTTGTTTTTTGGTTTTGTTTTTTTTTTTTTTAATTTTAGACTGAGTTTCACTCTTGTCCAGGCTAGAGTGCGGTGGCGCGATCTCGGCTCACTGCATCCTCTGCCTCCCAGTTTCAAGTGATTCTCCTGCCTCAGCCTCCTGAGTAGCTGGGATTACAGGCATGCACCACCACACTCAGATAATTTTTGTATTTTAGTAGAGATGGGCTTTCACCATGTTGGCCGGGCTGGTCTCGAACTCCTGACCTCAAGTGATTCTCCCGCCTCGGCCTCCCAAAGTGCCGGGATTACAGGCATGAGCCACTATGCTCAGCCTAAAAATTTTAAATTAATATTTTAGAAAGTAGATATGCTACTGTGACTGAATAGGGGTCCTAAAGCCTCAGCCATCTGCTGAGCCTCATCTCAGCCTCTCCACAACTACCTACTTTAGTACCTAACAATTCCCTTACATCCAATTAAAGTTCCTCTTTCAAGTAAAAGCATTTTCCAGATCAGGTCCCCATATAGACTACATACAGATTTGCAGGGAGAAAAGGGATAATCAGGTAACTATTAAAATGAACTAGTTGAATAAAAATGTATAGGTGAGAAATTAGGACATGAAGCTACACAATATTTTTTGGAAGGAAACAATCTAGAAAAGTTGGAAACAAGGGATACCCTAAGAGTACAGACACAGGAAGGACCAGTGAGGTATGAGTGAGCTGAGACTCCCTGAAACAGAAGGAAAAGTCATCAATATGAATCCTGAAAGGGCTTAGTAGTGTACCAAACATGCCATGTACCTATGGCACAACCAAATCCAATTGGCCCTGTGTCAAAACTAAGAACATAAATGCTGACAATATCAAGGACCAGGATGAGTGTCTGGGACTGGAAAACAAAAGCCAAGGCTACAAAGTCCAGGAAAGCTGGATACAAAAGAAGGTCACATCTGGTGAAGATCACAGAAATAGATGGCTATGACAAAGTTGGAAGTCTGGAATCAGGACAAGATATCAAAGTTGGCAGAGCAAGAAGGTGGCCAGAATAAGATACGCAGACAAGAGCAAAAGTTTAGGAATGTATAAGGTTAGAACAGAGAGCAGTTCTGGAACACCTCTAGACAGAATGAACTTGGAACTCTGACAAAGAGTGTGTTAGGAGAATTAGAAACCAGATTAGAAGTTATGGGATCAAAGATCAGAACAGAGGCAAGAGGTCCTGGCAACAGGTAAAAGGTACAAATGAGAGCTTGATGCTGATCCAGTTTGTCTGCGATTTGGAGCTTAACATTCCTTTTAAGGCATGAATCAATCTCAGAAAATTTCAGTGAGGTCTCGTAAGTGAGAGTTGCTATTTGGGACTCCCTAGTTGAGATATGGGTGTGTGGGCAAGATAAAGCATAGCTTCTTGAATCAAGATTCTGGCTGGCACTTTGGTGCTGAGAGAACATGACAAGAAAGGCGAATCTAAAAGCACAGGCTTTTAATTATTTACCTTTCACTGATTCACTGATTCTTAGACTTTAGCTTTGCTCATTTGGTGTTCCTAATAAACATTCACCCTTCAATTTTTGCTATCCTTCTTCATTCATCCAACATTTACTACCAGTGTTTGCACATACCAAGACAAAAGCCCATATGCAGTCTTATGTCTGTCTTGGGCATTCTATGAGAAATGTTTTGTAACACTGCATTAATAATCTGGTAATTGACTGGGCGTGTTGGCTCATGCCTGTAATCCCAGCACTTTGAGAGGTCAAGGCTGGTGGAGCACCTGAGGTCAGGAGTTTGAGATCAGCCTGGCCACCATGGCAAAACCCCACCTCTACTAAAAATACAAAAATTAGCTGGGCATGGTGGCGGGTGCCTGTAATCCCAGCTACTCAGGAGTCTGAGGCAGGAGAATCATTTGAACCTGAAAGGCGGAGGTTGCAGTGAGCCGAGATTGTGCCATTTCACTCCAGCCTGGGCAACAAGAGCGAAACTCCGTCTCTAGTCATCATCATCATCATCATCATCATCATCGGGTAATCGTCATATATAGTTTTTCTATGAAGTATAGAATCCTGTCAGAAATGTTTAAGAGTGATTCAACAATAATTATTATTTCCACAGATGTTTATTTAAATTTGATATTGAGCTTTAAATATAGGAGGTAAGTGAAATGACCTGCCTGACTGGGTCATTTAGACCCTACCTGCAGACAACCCCATCTCAGTCCTAGGGACCAAAGGTATTCCTTGTCAAGGAGACAAGGAATCCTAGGCTGGTAGCTCTAGAGTCTCAACATTAAGCCAACTGTGGTGTTAGTGTGTACTGGATCCCTCTCCCCTATCAGATGGGGGCTGGACAAAGTGTAGGACCAAGTGGATGACTCTAATGGAACCATAACAGAGCACAATTTCTCTGTGGCTATAGTGTGAAAAGCCAGAGAGCATATCCAGGCTTTCGAGGTGTCCTAGAGGATCCCATGAACAAAAGGACAGTATGTACAGTTACAGACGCAACATTCTAATAAATTATACTAGTGCAAGAGCTAAAGTCCGGAATCAGAATCGGGTAAAACAAAACAAAGTAAATACAAAAAAGAACAGCCAGAAAGTAATAAACAAAGGACAATTGGGTGAATGGAATCAAACATGAAGAAATTCCAGAGATAAAGTGAGTGCAGAAGCCTTCCACATTTTTTCTTAATCCAGCCACAGCACAAGTTTCAGTGGGTTTGTATACAAAAATCATGTAACACAGCTTGAGTAGAGGGAAGAGTCTGGTTTTTTTCTTGTTTTGTTTTGTTCGTACTCAGATTTTGATTACTGGACCCTTGCCTTGTTTCTTTTAACTTGGTGCTCCCTTTGCTCTTTTATCCTTGCATACCAGAGTTGGTAATCTCAGAATCCTGACTCATCTGGGCCTGGGGCCCTGCCATACCTCTCCTAATGTTGTTTGTCTCTGCTTGAACTTCAATCTCTTCTACTAATTTCCTAATAGTCATTATCTATTCCAGTGCTTTGGGTATAGCCAAATGCTTCTATCAATGAGCTCTTCCAGGCTACTGAGGACCCACCTACAATTTCTAGTTAGATGTCGCTGATGCCAATTATTTATTTACCTATTGCCTGTTGTTAGACTTTACCAATGTGCTATCTACTGGTCCAGATGTCCTATCTTTGCACAATAAATGTGGATTGAATTTAACTTCCTGGAACCCTCCCAGATTGCCTGCCCTGCTCCAGTGGGTCTGGCTCTCCCTGGTGAGGTTCCAGGGTTGCCAGCTGTCTGGTTTTCACAAAGACAGTCTAACATTTGAACTTGCTGCCCAGTAAAAAAATACCAGACATATGACTGTCTCTTTTTTTCCAATTAAATAAATGGTATCATTTTCTTATAGCAAAGCTTTCACTGATTCACTGATTCTTAGACTTTAGCTTTGCTCATTTGGTGTTCACATAAGTATACACAGTATACACATAAGCAGTGTATACACATAAGCAGTGCAATCTGATGAAAGCTAGAAATTGCTTTCAGTGTACTTTTTATACTATCTCTTTTCAAAATTAGAGCTTCAGGTATGTGTTCAATGTACTCAGTATTTTGCAGATACCGTTTAGCAACATGAGCTGAACTATTGTTTCTCCAACCACATCTTACAGTATGAGAGAATATAGAGCAGAAATATTAGTCAGTTTGTACCTTAGCAATTAAATTTAGTGATAAGCACATCATTATCATCAAAGTACCTGCTTTAGTGTTGAGCACAGTGTTAAAGTAAATGCAATGATTGCTAATCTCCACTTCCAAAAGGGGAAAAAGTATTTTAGGTGTATCTTCCTTACGTGGCATTCAACAGATAGATGGATGGATAGATAGATAGATAGACAGACAGACAGATAGATAGATAGATAAAAATAAGCAGGAACACTGTTAAAAATAAAGTAGGAGACTTCTGATTCTTGGAAGATGTAGTAAATGTGTTTTTACTTATTCCTCCCACCAAGTACAAGTAAAACACCTGGATATTACATATAAAACAGATATAAGAAGACTCCGAAAGGTGAACAGAAGAAAGCAGACCAGCTAGGGACTTTGGGACCAAAGAATGACAGCTGGTGGTTTACCTAGATTTTCCTTTTGCCTCGCATATCCCAGACTTGGAGCTGAAGAAGCTGGCAATCCAGAAACACCAAGAGGTACAGAAAGAAACAGTCTAAACATTTAGGCCTGCTCTTTTTAGCCAAAGGACCAGGAAAGAGGCAGCCTTGCCAAACGGAAAACTTTTAGACAATAACTGCTCCACATTCGCCAAACACTGCAGAAGAAAACGATGACGCCTCCCGCCAACCCACCCTATCCATGTCAGTAAAGTTCAACAGGCAAGTTTATACTTACCTTTTCACCTGGCTGTAATATGATATCTCAACATCTCCACCTAGATGGTGTCAGAGGAAGCCAGGTAGGAAATCCAGACTTTCAGTAGCCAGTAATGATCCCTCCTCCTACTCCCATGGTGTCAATGGATACCACTGTGGGGAGCCAGAACTTCCCAGAGCAACAAGTAGTCTCCAATTTCAGGTGTCACCTAGGCCAAATGGGGAACCTGGACTTTTACTTCTACCTAACAGTAATGAGGGAGCCCTACTCCTTCCCCTTCTAGAGGGGTATCAGAGAACGCCAGCTGAAATAGGCTTAAATGGGATACAGTGTCTCCTAATATGTGAAAATTTCCAGATTTTGATAAAAAAAAAAATCATGCATCAGATCAAGAACCAGGATAATCTCAAACCGAATGAGCAAAAACATCAACACTGAGCTGAAAAGGATATAAGAAGCCGGGCGTGGTGGCTCATGCCTGTAATCCCAGCACTTTGGGAGGCCGAGGCGGGCGGATCACGAGGTCAGGAGATCGAGACCACAGTGAAACCCCCTCTCTACTAAAAATACAAAAAATTAACCGGGCGCGGTGGCGGGCGCCTGTAGTCCCAGCTACTCAGGAGGCTGAGGCAGGAGAATGGCGGGAACCCGGGAGGCGGAGCTTGCAGTGAGCCGAGATCGCGCCACTGCACTCCAGCCTGGGGGACAGAGAGAGACTCCGTCTCAAAAAAAAAAAAAAAAAAACCGAAAAGGATGTAAGAATTTATCTGACAAAGATTTTAAAGCAGCTATAATAAAACTGTTTCTTTATGCAATTATAAACACACTTGAAACAAATGGCAAAATAGAAAATCTCAGAAAACAATAGAAAACTTAGAGTAGAACCATATGAAAATATTAGATCTTAAAAATACAATAATTGAAAAAAAAGGGATGGGTTCAACAGCAGAATGGAGGGGACAGAGGAAGGAATCTGTTAACTGAAAGACAGAACAAGAGAAATTACCCACTCAAAACAACAAAAAAGAAAATAGACTGAAAAGAAAAAAAAGAGACTCAAGCACTCATGGACCCGTAACAAAAGAGTAACATTTATGTCGTCAGAGTCCCAGAAAGAACAAAGAAAGTGAGCAAGGCTAAAAAAATACTCAAAGAAAGATGAAAACTCCGGCCGGGCGCGGTGGCTCAAGCCTGTAATCCCAGCACTTTGGGAGGCCGAGACGGGCGGATCACGAGGTCAGGAGATCGAGACCATCCTGGCTGACACGGTGAAACCCCGTCTCTACTTTAAAAAATACAAAAAACTAGCCGGGCGAGGTGGCGGCGCCTGTAGTCCCAGCTACTCGGGAGGCTGAGGCAGGAGAATGGCGTGAACCCGGGAGGCGGAGCTTGCAGTGAGCTGAGATCCGGCCACTGCACTCCAGCCTGGGCGGCAGAGCGAGACTCCGTCTCAAAAAAAAAAAAAAAAAAAAGAAAGATGAAAACTCTCCAAATTTGGCAAGAGACATAAACCTACATATCAAATCAACAAGATGAACAAATCTCAAATAAGATAAACTGAAATGAAATCCACACAAAGACATATAATTGACCCCCCAAAACTAAAAACAAATGAAAAATCTTGAAAGCAGCCAAAGAGAAATAACACCCCGATGGGCAAAAACAATTCAAATGGCAGTTGATGGTTTCTCATCAGAAACTGTAAAGACCAGAAGAGAGTGGAACAATATTTTTCCTGTTTTGAAAGAAAAGAATTGTCAACCGTGAATCCTACACTCAGCACAAAAAAAAAAAAAAAAAAAAAAAATTCCTTTAGGAATGAAGGGGAATCAAGTTTTCAACTGGACATGGTGGCTTGCTCCTGTAATCTCAGCTACTTGGGAGGTTGAGGCAAGAGGAATGCTCAAGCCAGGAGTTTAAGACCAGCCTGGGAAACACAGCAAGACTCCATCTTTAATTTTTTTTTTTATTAGCTGGGCATGGTGGTGCACACATGTAGTCCCTGCTACTCTGGAGGCTGAGGTGTGAGGATCACTTAAGGCCAGAATTTCAAGGCTGCAGTGAGCTATGACTGTGCTGCTGCACTCCAGCCTGGGTGACAGGCAGTTATAAACATGCTTGAAACAAATGAAAAAATTTAAAAAAATCTCAGAAAAAATAGAAAACAGAGTAGAACCATATGGAAATATTAGAACTTAAAAATACAGAGCGAGACCCCATCTCTAAAAAGATTTTTTAAAGACATTTTCAGATGTGGGGAAGCTAAGAGAATTTGTTGCTAGCTGACGTGCCCTAAAAGAATGGCAAATAGATGTTCTCTAAACAGAAAGGAAATGACAAAAGAAGGAAACATGAAATATCAAGAAGGAACAAAGAATACAGTAAGCAAAAATAATACATGTAAACACAAAATTTCTTCTTTGCAGCCATAAAAAAGAATGAAATCATGTCTTTTGCAGCAACATGGATGGAGCTGGAGGCCATTGTCCTAGGCGAACTAACTCAGAAACAGAAAATCAAATACCTCAGTTCTCAGTTATAAGTGAGAGCTAAACGATGGGTACACATGAACATAAAGATGGAAATAATAGACGGTAAGGAGGGTGATGGGGGATATGGGTTGAAAAATTACCTATCAGGCACAATGCTCACTATTTGGGTAATGGGAACACTGGAAGCCCAATCCCCACCGGTACGTAGTATACCCATGTAACAAACATGCACATGCACCCCCTGACTCTAAACTAAAACTTTTAAAAAAGAAATACATGAGGCTCTTCTTGGGTTCCTAGAGCTGAAAGATGCATAAATGTAATCCAATCTAAATGGAATTCCATATAGAAATGTGACCACATGCCACACTCAAGAAGTTAGCTCTCAAAGCCAGTAAGAAAGAAAAAGACAAAATTCAGCACACAAATCTCATGACAGAAGGATGGGCCTTTAAAACAAGCAAACACACACACAAATCTGAACCAGCATCCTTAAGACTTACTTATTTCAATGCTCTGAACACAACAAAAAATTAATTCAGACTGTTCAGACCGACCTGTACTACTGCTGTTCTTTGATCATCTCCTATGAGGAATCCTTAGACAGTAAATTAAAAAGAAAATTTATACTGGTTTGAGAACCATATGACAAAAGAGTATTTGCAAATATACAACTGAACTTGCTTTAATACATTTTTCAGTTGAGTTTCCATGTAAGAGCTCAGTTAAAGATCTTGGAGGGCTATGGCATGGCAAACTTGATTTTTAAAAAATTGCCTTGTGGAGGGGCGCGGTGGCTCATGCCTGTAATCCCAACACTTTGGGAGGCTGAGGCGGACGGAACACGAGGTCAGGAGATCGTGACCATCCTGGCTAACACGGTGAAACCCCATCTCTACTAAAAATACAAAAAATTAGCCGAGTGTGGTGTCTCATGCCTGTAATCCCAGGACTCTGGGAGGCCAAGGCAGGTGGATCACCTGAGGTCAGGAGTTCGAGACCAGCCTGGTCAACATGGTGAAACCCCATCTCTACTAAAATACAAAAAGTAGCTGAGCGTGGTGATGCACCCCTGCAATCCTAGTTACTTGGGAGACTGAGACAGGAGAATCGCTTGAACCCAGGAGGCAGAGGTTGCAGTGAACCAAGATCACGAAATTGCACTCCAGCCTGGGTGACAGAGCAAGATTCTGTCTTAATAATCATAATCATAATCATAATATATATGTTCAACATAGGAAAAAAATCTTCTGTTGAGTTTTCTGAATTATATTTGACAGTCAAAACAAAAGTTCTTGCACTCTCTGATGTGGTTCCAAATGTATGTAGATAAAATACATAAGACAATCGTATTATAGATGGGGAAGGATAAAGGCACATTAAAGGAGGAAAAGTTTCTACACTTCACTTAGACAGATAAAATAACAACATCAGTAGACTGTGATATGTTTTATACATATATGTGACACAGGACCTAGACCAACCACTAAAATATGTATGCAAAGAGACATGTCACAAAACACTATAAATAATAAAAATGAATTTCTAAGAAATATTCAAGTAACCCACAGGAAGACAGGAAAAGGAAACAAAGAGATATGATCAACAAAAAGCACAAGCAAAAAAAAAAAAAAAGCCCCCAAAATTAAATGGCATACTTCAGGCCTAACATATTAATAAGTACATTAAATTTAAAGAGTTTAAATACAACCATTAAAAGACAGAGATTGGCAGAGTCGATTTTAAAATACGCTATCTAAAAAACAAATCGCTTCAAATATACCTATGTGGGTGGGGTGGAAATAAAAGGGTGGTAAAAGTTATATCCTGCAAACGTTAATCACAGGAAAGCAAGAGTTGCTATATTAATATCAAAGTACACTTAAGAGCAAAGAAAATTACGAGAGCTATTCAGGAACATTATGTAATGATAATAAGACTGGTTCCCCCAAGAAGAATAGCAATCCTATATGCACTACATGCGCTAATGAAAAGCCCAAAATACGTGAAGCGAAAACTGATAGAACTTATATCAGTTATAAGATAGAAGGATCAACAAACAAAACACAATTACGGTTACAGACTTCAACACCCCTCTCCCAAGCACTGGTAGAAGAGGCTGGGTGTGGTGGCTCATGCCTGTAATCCCAGCATTTTGAAAGGCCGAGGTGGGAGAATTGCTTGAGGTTGGGAGTTCAAAACCAGCCTGGGCAACAAAGTGAGATGCCATCTCTACAAAAAAATGAAAATTAGCCAGGCATGCACCTATAGTCCCAGCTACTTGGGAGGCTGAGGGGAGAGGATCCACTGAGCCCAGGAGTTCGAGGCTTCAGTGAACTCTGATTGTGCCACTGCACTCCAGCCTGCGTGACAGAGTTAGACCCTGTCTCAAAAAAAAAAAAAAAAAATAGAATTGTTAGAAGAACTAGACAGTAAATCAACAGGACTATAGAAGAATTCAACAACACCATTAACAAACAGAATATATAGCATATACTAGGAGTATATACTATATGTATACTAGTACAGACACCAACATTTAAAATACAATACCATTTACAATTGCTCAAGGAAAAAAAAACCTTACATGTGAACCTAAGAAAACATGCATAGGACATGCATACTGATAAGTACACAATGCTGAAAAATGAAATGAAGATCTAAATAAATGGACAGATGTACTGTATTTATTATGGATTGCAAGATTCAATATGGTAAAGATGTCAGTTCTACCCAAATTGACATACAGGTTACCCAGCAATAACTTTTTGAAGATATAAACAACGTTGATCTAAAATATGTATGGAAAGGCAAAGAAACTAGAATAGGTAAAACAATTTTGAAAAGAAAGAGTAAAATGAAAGCAATCAGTCTACTCAATTTCAGGACTTATTGTATAGTGACATGAATTAGTTTCCTATTACTGCTGGAACATATTACCACAATTTAGTGGTTTTAAACAACACAAATGTGTTATCTTACAGTTTTGGAGGTCAGAAGTCCTAAATCAATCTCATTGGGCTAAAGTCAAGGTGTTAACAAGGCTGTGTTCCTTTTGGAGGCTCTTGGAAAGAATCTGTTAACTTGCTTTTTTTTTTTTTTTTTTTAGCTTCTAGAGACCATGTGCATTCCTTGGTTTGTGGCCACTTCCTCACAATGGCATCACTCTCACCTCTGCTTCCATCACCAAATCTTCTCTCTCTGACTTTGATTATCCTGATTTCTTTGTGATTACATTGGGCCATCTGGATAATCCAGAATAATCTTCTCATCTCAAGATCCTCAATTTAATCACATCTGCAAAACCTTTTTTACCATGTGAGGTAGCATATTCACAGATTAGGATGTGGACATCTGTGAGGGGCCATTACTTAGCCTACCAGATAAAGATAACTGAGACTGCATAGAATTGATGGAGGAATAGACACATAGATAAATAGAAGAGAACAGACGACCCAAAAATATGCCCATTTGACTTGTGGCAAAGATGCAAAAGCAATTCAAAGGAGCAAAGTTGGAATTTTTAATAAATGGTGGTGGGGTAACTGGAGATTCACAATTTAAGTATTACACCTTATGCAAAAGTTAACTCAAAATGGATCACAGACACATTTAAAATATAAACCTATACAGCTTTTAGGGGGAAAAAAACATAGGAGAAAACCTTTGGGATCTAGGCCTAGGAAAAGAGCTGTTAGACTTCACGCCAAAAGCATGATCCATAAAATGAAAAACTGTTAAATTGGGCTTCATCAAAACTAAAAACTTTCACTCTGTAAAAGACTCTGTGAAAAGGATGCAAAACCAAAGTACAGAGTAGGAGAAAATATTTGCAAACCACATACCTGGCAAAGACCTAGTATCAAGAATATATTAAGAACTCTCAAATCTCAACAGCAAAAAATAAAAAAATTCAAAAATGAGCAAAAGACATGAGCAGATACTTCACCCAGTAGGTTATACAAACGATAAATAAGCACATGAAAAGATGTTTAACATCATTAGGCATTAGGGAAATGCAAATTAAAATCACAACGAGATATCATTATATATCTATCAGAATGGTTACAACAAAAAATAGTGACAACACCCAATGCTGCTGAGGACATGGAGAGACTGGATCATGCATGTATTGCTAGTGGGAATGTAAAATGGTACAACCACTGGGAAACAGTTTCTTATAAATTAAATTGCAACTACCATATGACCCAGCAATTTTACTCCTGGGCAGTTATCCCAGATAAATGAAGACTTAAGTTCACACAAAAACATGTAGATAAATGTTTATAGCAGCTTTGTTCACGATAGCTCCATACTGAAAACAACATTCAATGGGTGAACGTTTAAACAATCTGTGGTACATTTATTAAATGGAATACCACTCAGGAATACAAAAAAATGAACTGGAGCTGGGTGCGGTGGCTCACGCCTGTAATCCCAACACTTTGGGAGGCCAAGGCAGGCAGATCACGAGGTCAGGAGATCGAGACCATGCTGGCTAACACAGCGAAAACCCGTCTCTACTAAAAATACAAAAAAAAATTAGCCGGGCATGGTGGCGGGCGCCTGTAGTCCCAGCTACTCAGGAGGCTGAGGCAGGAGAATGGCGTGAACCTGGGAGGTGGAGCTTGCAGTGAGCAGAACCGCACCACTGCACTCCAGCCTGGGCGACAGAGCGAGACTCCATCTCAAAAAAAAAAAAAAAAAAAAAAGAACTAGAATGAACTATTAATATACACAACAAACTGGATGAATTTCCAGAGAATCATGCTAAATGTGGAAAGCTAATCTCAAAAGGTTACATATGATTCCATACAGTATGTATGAAGTTTAATGGCTCCCAATGGTTAAGAAAAGGGCTGGATGTGGGAGGAGAAAGTGGGTCTGGCTATAAAAGGGCGACATGAGGGATCCTTGTGGTGATGGAAATGCTTTGTATCTTGACTGTATCAATGTCAATTTTCTAGTGGAACTAGTGTTATATGGTTTTGCAAGATGTTACTGTTGGTGGGAACTGCGTTAAGTGTTCAAGGAATCTCTATTCTTTCTTCCTTTCTTTCCTTCTTTCTTTCTTTTTTTTATGGAGTCTAACTCTGTCACCCAGGCTGGAGTGCAATGGCGCGATCTTGACTCACTGCAACATCCGCCTCCCGGGTTCAAGTGATTCTCCTGCCTTAGCCTTCCGAGTAGCTGGGACTACATGCACCCGTCACCAAGCCCGGCTAATTTTTTGCATTTTTAGTAGAAACAGGGTTTCACCGTGTTAGCCAGGATGGTTTCCATCTCCTGACCTCGTGATCCACCTGCCTCAGCCTTCCAAAGTGCTAGGATTACAGGCGTGAGCCACCGCGCTCGGCCTGTCTGTATTATTTCTTAAAACTACATGTAAATCTACAAGTGTGCCAAAATTAAAAGATTTATTAAAAATAAATAATTATGTTAAGAGATTATAATCCATGAGCAAAATAGAAATACATAAGTCTGTACTGATATAAATAAATAAATAAACCTAAAAATATAAAATAGTACTCAAAGATTCATAATGAAAAGCAGCAGTAATTTTTCCTCCTCACCTCCCAGTACACTTCTCAGGGACAACTACTTTCAACACTTTCAGCTGGGTTCTTCTTGTATTTATCTGTATATTTCTATATGTAATCGCTAAGCTTATATTGCTATTTTTATCAGTTTTTCGCATTATCTAGTGACTTCCCATTTGGATACATGAGCATTTCTTCCACCCTCCCAACTCATTCTGCTAAATCAGTGGTCAAAATCTCTAAATATCTTTCATTGTTGAACCAAGGAGATTCAATGATTCTTTTTTGTGTACCCTTTTGTTTTTAAGTTCTTAAAAGCATTGTATTTCCTTAGGCACTACGTACCTATCAAAATGCTTTGTCAGATCAGTCAAATGTCCACCAAATTTTTTCTGACCCCTATGTGTATCTGGTAATGTAAAAATTCCATTTTACTTATTGGAAACTTCCTTTTTGGAGCTGCCTCTCTTTTTATTTGCTTGCTGTAAACTGGACTAATTGTTCCATAGGCCTGCAGCACTATTGTCATCCTGGAACTTCCCTCCACTACGTTACAGTATTGATGCCTTTGTTTACTAGACTTCATGTCTTCTTTCTTAGTTTACAACCTCATTTTGCAGGAGAAAATCCTCTAGTATCCTCAAATCAGAGGATAAATGGGAGGTAAAAATTTTAAGTCCTTTGATATTCTTGCATGACTGAAAATGACTTTAGCCTAACTTTGCTCAATATAGAATTATAGGATGAAAATAATTTGAAAGTAGTGCTGCACTTTATCTAGGTTTCTAATATTGGTGCTGTAAAATTTAATGCTGCTTTCATTCCTGTTCTTTGTATGAAAAAAGGACATAGGTATACATGCATAAATTGTCACAATTTTAGAAGCACGAAGAAATATATAAACAACTTTGTGCAAATACATATGAAGACAGATGAATGGCATTTTGTACTAAAAAGCATAAGTTACCAAAATTGGCCTAAGAATAAATAATGACAATTTAATAACCAGAAATAATTTGAATTTCATTTAAAAGTCCTCCCACCACTTATATTGCAGGCCTCAATTGTTTTAGCAGTAGATTTTACCTCAACTGTTTAAGATGAAAAGCTTCCAATATTCATTTTATATGATATATTGTAATCTAATCTATTAATATATTATAACTAAAACCAGATAAGATCACTATGAGAAAAATTACAGACCAAACACCCAAATATAAATGGAAAAATCCAAAATAAAATTTTAGCAAGTCTATTTCAGTAAAGTATTTTTAAAAAGTACATCATGAGCAAGTAGAGTTCATTCCAAGAATGTAAAGATGTTGCAACATAAAAAGTCTACCAACATAATCACCACATTAACAGATTAAAGGAGAAAAATATGACCACTCAGTACATGCAGAAAAATTATTTAATAAAATTCAACACTTACTCATGATTTTAAAGAGAACAATCTTTAGCAAACCAGGAATAGAAATGAACTTTTACTTAACGTGATATAGGGTATCAATCCAAAACTTAAAGGAAATATCATACTTTATAATGAAACTTTAGAGGCCTTCTCATTACAATAAAAAACAAGACAAGGGTATCTGCTAGTATTACCTCTATTCCTGGGGTAGAAAGGGAAGGCGTTGCTTCTCATCATAAGATCTCCTGTACTGTTTGCATGTTACTATATGTTCATACTTTGATTTTTAAATATTTTTACATAAAAACAATTATAATTGAATTTATAGTTATTTCATGCTTGCTTTGCCCACCATAGCTATGATTAAGTCAAAGCTTAATCAGGAATATATCATCTAATTATAATGTTGCTAGTATAGAAATTCATTAACCTACTTTATAATGATCCTTCTTTGATGTGATTTCTAGGAATACAACATAGTGAGAAGTAAAGATAACTTGAAGTGACCATGTAAAATAAATTAAATTGTATCAACAGTCTTCTCAAGGGTCTTGTGATCAGCCAAAGCCTAGTCCATGAAACAGGCTAGCATCCCGAGGCTGAAAGGTCACAGAGGTATTCTTGTGCAATATGCCACCAAGTACTTGAACTCAGTATTTTTTTAATTGTTCCATGTTCCTGACTTATTTTCATATCACCCAAGGTGTAGAATACTAGGTTTAAGTCCTAAAACATTTTAAATTAACAATAATAATGGTGGCAGTAAGATAATACGAAGAAGATGCCTAACATTTTTTGCACACTTACAATGTACCAGACATTGGGCTCAATGTTTCTTTCTTTTTTTTTTTTTTTTTCTTGAGACGGGGTTTTGCTCTTGTTGCACACGCTGGAGTGCAATGGCACAATCTCAGCTCACCACAACTTCCGCCTCCCAGGTTTAAGCGATTCTCCTGCCTCAGCCTCCCGAGTAGCTAGGATTACAGGCATGCATCACCACGCCCGGCTACTTTTGTATTTTTAATAGAGACAGGGTTTCTCCATGTTGGTCACGCTGGTCTCGAACTCCCGACCTCAGGTGATCTGCCCGCCTCGGTCTCCCAAAGTGCTGGGATTACAGGCGTGAGCCACTGCACCCGGACTTTTGTGCTCAATATGTCATGTATGTCATCTTATTTGATCCAAGGAAACCAACTGATAGCTCCCTATAAATTACTTATTAATTACAAAAGAAAAATAGTAATTTACAGTAGGGAAACCTGAAATACATCATCCTAATCAAGTGATAAAGTTAATACTAACAATATCGGAACAATCTGACATGATTTCCCTCCTAATATGATGTACTAAGACACAACATAGCTCCTGTGGTATTTTTGCCAAAAATAAATAATCTCAATTTTAATCATGATAAAACATCAGAGAAATCCAATTTCGGAGACATCCTGGAAAATAACTGACCTGTACTCTTCAAACATGTCAACATCATGAAACACAAAGACTCAGGAATTATTATAGACTAGAGGAGATTAAAGAGTGATGACAACTAAATTCAATGCATTATCCTGTTTTGGACTCTAAACCGGGAAACATAGCTACAAAGGATAATATTTAGAAAAATTGAAAATTTGAATGTATACTACAGATTAGATAACAGTATTGTATAGATTTTAAATTTCCTCATTTAGATAAATGTACTGTAGTTATATAAGATAATGTTCTTCTTAGAAAATATACACTGAAGTATTTTGGAATAAAGGCACGTGATGTCTCCAACTTGCTTCCAAATGATTCAGGAAACAAATATATAAATATATTTTTGCAAATATATAAATATATGTGTATGTGTCATACATATATATAAATGTATATGTATATGTGGATATATACACACACACACACATCCCACACACACATAAATATATCGACGCACACATAAACGTGAGATGTGTATATATATGCATACACACACACATATATATATATACCCCTACACATACATACGGAGAATGATAAAGTAAATTAAGTAAATGGGGCAAAATATAAACAATTGTAAGTTTGAAATTATATCAAAACAAAATTTACAAAAATGAAATAGCTATTATTATCCTATACTATATATCAGGAGAGTAAGGATCAGAAAGCTAAGTAATTCACACAATTAATAAGTGGTTGAGTTTGGATACAAACCCAGGTTGTCTGATCTCAAAGTCCATACTCTCTATTATTAGGGCATATTGCCTCAAATTAGTATACTTTTTTTAAGAACAGGATGTATGCATCTAAATCAGTGCTTTCTTTAAAAGTACTTATCTTGGAGAGATATATGCATAATCAATTGATGCTCTTGCTGCCTCAAGTTCTGTCTATGGAAATACCATCTAAGATCAGTTTGCTACTCACATACTCAAGTTTGCCCTGATTTTTTTATTCCTCATATCTCAGGGGTATTCCCAAAATGATAATTTTGAAGGGAATGCATGAAGTATGCTATGTCTGTTTTAAAAGCTGTCCCATGCCTGTACATGTTGTGTCTTTGTTTAATCTTCTTCAGTCCTTTTGAACACATTAAGTACAATAATTGCTTTAACTTTTAATTTTTTATTTAAATTTTTATTTACTATTATTATTATGAGTTTTGAGTTGGAGTCTCACTCCGTGGCCCAGGCTAGAGTGAACTGGCCCAATCTCTACTCACTGCAACCTCCACCTCCAGGGTTCAAGCGATTCTCCTGCCTCAGCCTCCCTAATAGCTGGGACTACAGGTTTGCACCACCACGCCTGGCTAATTTTTGTATTTTTAGTAGAGACAGGATTTCGCCATTTTGCCCAGGCTGGTCTCGAACTCCTGGCCTCAAGTGATCCACCTACCTCAGCCTCCCAAAGTGCTGAGATTATAGGTGTGAGCCACTGTGCCCAGCCAAGCACAATAATTGCTTTTAAAGCCAATGTGTGGGCCAGGCACAGCGGCTCATGCCTGTAATCCCAACACTTTGGGAGGCCGAGGCGGGCAGATCACATGAGGTCGGGAGTTCGAGACCAGTCTGACCAACATGGAGAAACCCCGTCTCTACTAAAAATACAAAATTAGCCCGGCATGGTGGCACACGCCTGTAGTCCCAGCTACTTGGGAAGATGAGGCAGGAGAATCACTTGAACCTGGGACGCAGAGGTTGCGGTGAGCAGAGATTGCACCATTGCAATCCAGCCTGTACAACAAGAGCAAAACTCCGTCTCAAAAAAAAAAAGCCAATGTGTGGCAAAAAGAATAATCAACAGTGACATAGTCTTTTCAATAATGTGGTGCTGATATAATGGAATAGCCATGTGCAAAAAAAACCTGAAGTGAGACATCCTACCTCATACCATACACAACAATTAACTCAAAATGGATCAAGGACCTAAATGTAAAAGCTTAAACTATAAAATTCTTAGAAGAAAACATAGGCTTAAATCTTGCTTTTTTTTTAGGCCATCATTCCTTAAATATGACAATTTTCTATACCCTTAGAAAGCATAACCTTAGACCGGGCATGGTGGCTCACGCCTGTAATCCCAGCACTTTGGGAGGCCGAGGCGGGCGGATCACCTGAGGCCAGGAGTTCTAGACCAGCCTGCCCAACATGGCGAAACCCCGTCTCTATTAAAAATACAAAAAAAAAAAAAAAAAAAAAAAAAATTAGCCGGGCGTGGTGGCACATGCCTGTAATCCCAGCTACTTGGAAGGCTGAAGCAGGAGAATCGCTTGAACCCAGGAGGCTGAGGTTGCAGTGAGCTGAGATCGCATCACTGCTCTCTGCACTCCAGCCTGGGCGACAAGAGTGAAACTCTGTCTCAAAAAATAATAATAATAATAACAAAAAATTAGCTGGGTGTGGTGATGTGCACCTGTAACCCCAGCTGCTTGGGAGGCTGAGGCAGGAGAATCGCTTGAACCTAGGAGGTGAAGCTTGCAGTGAGCTGAGATTGCACCACTGCACTCCAGCCTGGGCGACAGAGCAAGACTCCATCTCAAAAACAAAACAAAACAAAACAAAACAAAACAAAACAAACTTAAAAAAAAGAAAGCACAACTTTAAATATGACAACTTTCTATGTCCTTAGAAAACACAAACAACAAAAGAAAAACATAAATGGAATGTCATCAAAATTAAAAATACTTGTGCTTCAAAAGACACTATCAAGAAGGTGAAAAGCCAGGCAACAAAATGGGAGAAAATATTTGCAACTCACATGTATCATAAATGACTTAGATCCAAAACATATAATAAACTCTTACAACTAAATAATAAAAATATAATTTAAAAAATTTCAAAATGCCCAATTTTTTAAATGGGCAAAGGATTTGAATAGACATTTCTTATAAGAAGACACAGAGGCTGGGCGCAGTGGCTCACACTTGTAATCCCAGCACTTTGGGAGGCCAAGGCAGTCAGGTCACCTGAGGTCGGGAGTTCGAGACCAGCCTGACCAACATGGAGAAACCCCATCTCTACTAGAAATTAGCTGGGCGTTGTGGTGCATGCCAGGAATCCCAGCTACTCAGGAGGCTGAGGCAGGAGAATCGCTTGAACCTGGGAGGCAAAGGTTGCGGTGAGCCGAGATGGCGCCACTGCACTCCAGCCTGGGCAACATTAGCAAAACTCCATCTCAAAAAAAAAAAAAAAAAAAAAAAGACTCAGAAGTGGCCAATAACACGTGAAAAAATACTCAACATCATTAGTCATTAAGGAAATGCACATCAAAACTATAGTAAGGTACCACTTCACACCCACTAAGATGGCATTAATTAAAAAAAAGACAGCAACAATGTTGGCAAGGATGTAGAGAAATTACACCTTACTGGTGGGAATGTAAAATGTAAAATGGCGTATCCCCTGCAGAAGACCCTGGCAATTACTCAAATGGTGAAACATTAAGTTACCATATAATCCAGCAACTCTACTCCTAGGTACATATTCAGGAGAATTGAAAACATATACCCACTCAAAAACCTGTACACAAATGTTTATAGCCCCATCATTCAAAATAGTCAAAAGGCAGAACAATGCAAATGTCTATCACCTGATGAATGATAAGCACAATGTGATATATCCATACAATGGAACATTTATTGGCCATAAAAAGAAATGAAGTACTGACACATGTTATAATATGGATGAACGTTGCAAACAGTATGCTAAAGTGAAAGAAGTCAGATACAAAATGTCACATATTGTATAATTATATGTGATTATATTGTTCCAGTATGAAATATCCAGAATAGGCAAATCTATATAGACAGAAAGTAGATTAGTGGTTACCAGAAGCTGGGAGGAGGAGAGCAAATGAAGAGTTTCTATTTGGGATGATGAAAATGCTTTGGAATTGGGTAGTGGTGACTGATGCACAACTCTGTGAATATACTTAAAAACAACTTTTAAAGCGTGAACTTTATGTATGTGAATCCTATCTCAAAAAAGTTATTTTAAAAGATGAGTCGGTCGGGCGTGGTGGTTCACGCCTGTAATCCCAACACTTTGGGAGGCTGAGGCGGGTGGATCATGAGGTCAGGAGATCAAGACCATCCTGGCCAACATGGTGAAACCCCGTCTCTACTAAAAATACAAAAATTAGCTGGGCGTGGTGGCATGCCCCTGTAGTTCCAGCTACTCAGGAGGCTGAGGCAGGAGAATCACTTGAACCCAGGAGGCGGAAGTTGCAGTGAGCCAAGATCGTGCCACTGCACTCCAACCTGGGTGACAGAGCCAGACTCCGTCTCAAAAAAATAAATAAATAAATAAAAAATGGATCAGTGTGGGTGCCTACATTACTATTCAGGAATTGCTCTAGGCTTTCTTCACTTCTATGTGACACTTTTCTCACCTTCTCTGTCTTCTCAAACATCTCTATGTATTTTCATTCTCATTTTCCAGCTTCCCTCTTAAATTTTTAAATTTTTTTAATTAAAATAATTTTTTTTAGAGACAAAGTCTTGCTCTGCTGTCCATGGTGTGATCACAGCTCACTGCAGCCTCAAACTCCTGGGCTTAAGCGATCCTCCCACCTCAGCCTCCTGAGTAGCTGGGACTACAGGTGTCCACCACCATATCTAGCTAATTTTTTTTTTAAATGAGAGGAGGTCTTGCTATGTTACCCAGACTGGTTACAAACCCCTGGTCTCAAGTGATCCTCCCACCTCAGCCTCTGAAGTTGCTGGTATTCCCTCTTGAATTTGAAGAGACTCAGTGTATGAACATTCCATCTATTTGACCACAATAATTGATCTAGGGAAGCAACTTCTACTGCTGTATGAAGTATTGTGACATTGAAGGTACCAGGGGTCTCTAGTAAGAGCCTGAAAATGAAAACCAACACAAGACAAGTATTTCTGATGGTTCCTGGTGAAATAATTTGCACATTGAATTGAGTCACACAGGAAGTCGGATCTGCCCCAATCATTTATGCTTATAGTGAGCCATAAATGGCCCGTTTTGCTTAAGCCAGTTTGGGTAGTTTATTATCTTTTGGTCACTTGCAATGAAAGAATCCTAAATGATGAGACTACTCTTCCTGGTGCACGACCCTCTTTAGGACATGGTTTCAAATCTTTTGCCCCCTATAGGACCCTGCCTATCAGGCCCACACTCAGTGGTTCCTGCCTATCAAAGGAGGGACATCAAACAATCCCTATACTACAGCACATGTAAATTAGACTCTTATGTAACACACACATAAATGAACATCAAACAGTTGCTACCTCTTTACTGAAAAGTTGGAAAGGAATTGGTGATGGCACAAAGCAAGAGAATGATACCAGAATTAGGAGTTATTCTCTTCTTACACAAAAGTCAGACAGGTTGATTGCCAGTACCAGGGGGAAAAAGTGCATAAAGGCCTCAATAACCTCAATAAAGGGTAACTTGAGTTGGCCTCTGAGAATTAAACTAGTAGAAACCTTACACAAGGAATGGTCATAGCCATCTATGACAGCCAAGGAAGAGACTGCCTCTAAATGTGTGACTTGAGGTTTGGAAACATTTAAAACTCCAATTAAAGTATTCATCTCCGAGAAACCCATATGGAATGCGACTGTAATTAAGTAACATGAAAAGTAATTATATGTTCTCTTGCACCTAGCCGCATGTTTGGTATAAAGCAGTGTCAGTACATATTTGTTGAATGAGTGAATGAGTGAATCTGTGTGAATAAAAGGGTCAACACAGCAAGGAAAATCTAAGGAGCTTGAAGCAGGCAGTCATCCTCCACGTGTAATCCAGGGGACAGTGTGTCTCACATAGATATAGACATAGTTACAAACATGGATGTGGATATAGATAGACGGTTGAGATAGACCTGGCTCTGTGTGATTGGTTAATACACATCTACCACCAGACGCCCACTCTCAGTGAGGGGGTCAGACCTTGGACCCTATTGCACTAAACCAGGTAAATTTCACTTTGTGTGACCTCTTGGCAGTCAGCCAGCTGGATTTCATCTAGTGATAACCTCTGCATTGGTCATGAGCTAAGCTAGCCTTAGCACCACAAGTACCTTAACCTACACATGGAGCAATGAAAAAACAACCATAGCATCAGGAAAGACATTTAAAAACTAGAAATCGGGGTAAGGGGAGGAAGAGCATTAGGATAAATACCTCATGCATGCAGGACTTAAAACCTAGATGATGGATTGATAGGTGCAGCAAACCACCATGGCACGTGTATACCTGTGTAACAAACCTGCACATTCTGCACATGTATCCCAGAACTTAAAGTAGAATTTTAAAAAATTTAAAAATTTTTAAAAAATAGAAATCGTGCGCCGGCACGGTGGCTTATGCCTGTAATCTCAGCACTTTGGAAGGCTGAGGTGGGCAGATCACCTGAGGTCAGGAGTTCGAGACCAGCCTGACCAATATGGTGAAACCCCCATCTCTACTAAAATACAAAAATTAGCCAGGCGTAGTGGCAGGCGCCTGTAATCTCAGCTACTTGGGAGGCTGAGGCAGGAGAATCGCTTGAATCCGGGAGGCGGAGGTTGCAGTGAGCCCAGATCGCGCCATTGCACTCCAGCCTGGCAACAGAGAGAGACTCCGTCTCAAACAAACAAAAAAAAAAGTAGAAATCTTGCTAGATAATAAGTGTATGTAATTTTTGCTGTGTGATTCCTCTTTCTACAATCATATATTGGGAGCACTTGAACAAGGATTGTGTGAGAATATTGCCTGTGCAAAAATAGCCCTAGGCGCTTTATGACACCAACAGAAGGTCTAGAGAGCCCTCTCCGATATCCATTGAGGAGGACACCATATTCACATAGGCACTGATGCATCTCTTGCTCTGGATACAAACATTTTCCAGATTAAAAAACAAAAACAAGTTTTCCATTTCTGAACTTGCCAGGTCAATGCCAGGCCTTGCTTTGCTCTGATGTGTGGTTACACTTTCTTATCAAAGGAAAACACAGGGGCCTCATCAAGCTTTCTGTGTCAGTCATAATTACAGAAAGAAAGTTTGATTCTATCTTGATTTATTCTCTCTCTCTCTCTCTCTTTTTTTTTTTGGTCAAAAGGTCAACAACAACAACAAAAAAAATGTTTGCTCAGAGAGAAAGGAGATTATGTAAATAATTAGCCCGTTCCAAGATTATGCCGCATATATATAGTACAGTGGAAAGCTTAAAAAAGGGCTGGAATTCACAGGGGAGCCAGACAGTTTACGAATTTGGGAAATAGAAACTGTCTATAGGTCTGCTTATCTGAATGCATGAGGGAAGAATTGGGCTGGTTAATGGAATGAGCCCTCCCCCACAAGCCCACACCAGGATTCTCAACTTGCAAAGAATCGGAAATCAGTGAAGGAGACCTAAATGGAATCTCTTCATCAATTGCTAAAGCTATTGTGGTACAGAATTATATAGTGTCTGGGTCATCTGTATGTATACCAATTCCTCTACATGGGACCGAAAAGAGAGTGAGCTTGAGAAGAAACGTGGACACCACATTTCTAGGATAGTCAGGTAAGATTCTGTCAGAGTGGCTTCCCAGACACCTTCTCAGGCTCATTTTGATGATACTTTCTTTCTCTGATTTTACAGGCTCACCCATAGTTTTCTCACGTGTGATTTGGTCTCCTGAGGTTGAAATCTGAAGTATGAAAAGGTAACAACAGTGCTAAAGTCTTTACCTGACCAATAAGTGATGTGTCTATCCCCCTTAGGTGAAAATGGGAATATTTATCCAAGTATCTTTGTGGGATTTTTGTTGTTTGTTTCAGTGTTGTCCTCTGCTTTCAAAGAAGACACTGAGGATTTCAAAAGCTGATGAAGATTGAAACTGCGCCACGCATCGGTATATTGAGGGCATCCAGGGTCCACAGTTGATTCACTGTAGTGGGAGAGGAAAATTTTGTGGAAGGTTGTGGAGGTTTAGCACCACACCAAAGAATCAACAGCCAGTGAGGACAGGCTTCTGACATCCTTATCTTGTTTATGGCCTCCTCAACCTGTACTGAGTTCCTATTTTTACTCATTTCAGGTATCCTTAGAGACTAATCCTGATTTCAGCCCTCAGATCTAATACTTAATTATAACTGTTCTTCCGGAAAGGACATTTTACTTGTGTTGACTACAACTCATATTTGTCTCTTGGATTACTTTCTGCTCTCTCCACTCCAGGTAAACACTCCACCTGATCCAGAAACAAAAGCAAAGCAAAGTTAGAAGGAAGAGAAACATGAAAAAGGACATTTTAGCTCATATGGAGGCTCTGACCACCAAGGCAAGTGACACAGATCCAGCCACAGCAGCAGTACCCTCAGAGGTGGCACCTCCAGTTCAGACTCCACTTGAAGATGCTCCGCCCATCATCAGTCAAGGGGTAAATGGGCAGAAAAGCATGGGTGAAAAAGAGAATGATGAGATGGAAGAAATGTCTCATTCTACTTTGTGTCCAAGTACAGTGCCTGGTTCCTCAGGCCCAAATGTGGCTCTGGTTCACACAGTATTGGAGAGGGCGTCCTCTGCTGCTAATGATGGGGGAAATGTAAGGAAAAAAAATAGCCATAAAGGGAGGAATAGAAAGGAAAGTAAGGTTGTGTATCTTTCTTGGCCTCGGACGCTACAGCCTCGGGCATCTTCTGCAGCCCCAGTTCTGAGTCAGACTTATGTTATGGGGGCTTTGCCAGTTGCCGATGTCAATGTCAATGCAGGGCAAGAAAGCAGGGAGCAAAGAAGGAATAATAAGGAGAAGACAGTTCTCTTGCAGCCTTGGAAGACACCGGCTGGCACCCTGCTGCCAGCAGCAAGTCCAGTTCAGTCCTCTCTTGAGGGGGCCTCTCTGGCAGCAAATGGGGAGATTAAAAGAGGGCAGAAAAGCCGCCATCAAGGGAGACATGAAAAGAACAAAAAGATTGTGGCTAGTCCTTGGCCTCTGAGAGTACAGGCTTGGGCATCTTTCACAGTCCCAGCTCAGGTACAGACCATTTTTGCAGAGGCTATTCCAGTTGCTAATGATGGGGTCAGTGTGGGGCACAAAAGCAAGGATGAGACAGATAAAATGTCAACTCCTACTTTGTGTCAGAGTGCACAGGATGGTGTCCCATGCTCAGCTACAGCTCTGGAGGGGACGTTCCCTGCTGCTAACAGTGGGGGAAAGGTAGGGAAGAAAAGAAGACATAAAAGGAGGAATAGAAAGAACAAAAGTGTTCTGGCTCATCCCTGGCCCCTGACAGTACAAGTTTGGGCATCACCCACAGTAGCAGATCCAGTCCAGACTTTTTTTCAGAGAGAGTCTCCTGCTGAAGGTTCAAGGGTGAATGTGGGGCAGAAAATTTGGAGAATTCACCTGGCGAACAGTGAGGAAGAAACAAAGGCTGTTCTTCCTTGGTATGTGAGGGCACAGGTTGGTGCCCCTTTCTCAGCAACAGCTCCTTTGCAGACTTCATTTGAGAGGGCTCCATTTCTGGGAGACATATATTCCAAGCTGAACAAATTCACAAGGGTGCCTAAGAGGGGAGATGAGAAACAAATGCAGAACAGCGTAGGGCAGACTCTGAAATTCTATCAGGGTTGGAGAAATTCAGAGAGATACCCAGAGAATCAAAACTTCTGGAAATGTACTGTGATGAAATTTGCTAGGCAAGTCGACTGTTGTTATGGGGAGCTCTGCACACGAGAGAGGATGGAGGCTTTGACTTTGGTAAATGCCCATACCCACATCAGTAGTTCAGTGATGGGAATGCAGCGAAGAGAGAAGGAAATGGTTGAATGTCTGGATGGGGACATGGGAAAGTTTTTAAGGCACAGAAGAGAAAAGAAAGGGAATTAAGGAGCATTCAGGATCCTGTAAGTGCAATTGTCTACATTTCACTTACAGGATCCTGTAAGGGAGAGAGGTGTTTGAAATGCTATCCTGAGGAAAGGGAAGCTCACTACATAAATGGTAAATTTTTCCCTATTATACAGTAATATCACACTCTCTTGAGGATGATTTCTCTTTGTAATTAAGTTTTAAGTTGATTGGCAGATACAGGGCAATACTTCAGAAAAGCAAAATCACCCTTTTTCTCTGTGTATCCTCTTTCCCATTTGTTCTCTAACAGCATTGGGAAAGGTCTGTTGTTTATGGCTGATAAACAGTATTATGAGTCTGGATTGTAAACCAATGAAAGAATGTATATTGAATCTTGAAAACCCTTCTCTTGACTGGAAAATGTTGTTGTATCTTGTATATTAGATTGTAAGCTGCCTTAATGATTGCATTTAGTGCTGATACTGGCCAGCATGCAGTTGTTGAGAGCACAGGCTCTAGAGCCACAACGCCTGGGTTCAAAGCCCAGCCTTGCTGCTTACTACCTGTGTTTCTCTGAGCAAGTCACTCATCTCTTCTTAGGTTCCCCCTCTCTCACATGGGGATATTAATAGAACCTGCCTCAAAGAGTTGTGTGAGGATTAAATGAGTTAAGACATGTGAGGCACTTAGAAGAGTACTTTGCATAGAAGCTCTCTAACAGTATCACTTATTGTTATTTTACCTTTCAGCATTACATTTCATGAAAGATATGGCACTGTGGTTATCATATGTTCTAAAAAACAAACGTCAGTGCATGCATAAGACAGAATATGATGCCTGCTTGTGGATAAAATACTTAAGGAGAAAAAAAGCAGGGGGCAATAAAATGGTTGCTACCTTTTCCAGGTAGTAGGATCTCAACCATGTCAACAAAACATGGAACAATAAAGGCCAGGAGAGACATACCTTATTATGTTAATATTGGTTACTGCTGGACGGGGATATTGTGCATGGCTGCTAGGTTTTTATGCTTCTTGACCCTTTTGTGGAACTGGTCCAAATTTCTACATGACCACATACCACTTTCTGATCAACAAATCTAAGATAAATTAATGAGGGAACCAAGAAGAAGAAGACTTCTTCAAGGTGGACTTATTGGGGGACAGTCACCCAATGTTGGAGGTGCAGAGGGGACAAGGCCTTTCTGGGTGAAGACTACCCCTCAGCCCAGCAGCAGCTGCTGAAAAAGAGATCCAAGCACCTTTGACTGGGGCCAAATAGCACACAGACAACTACGCTGGGAAGGAGGGGAGGGACTTCCAGTTTTCACAAACAACCTGTGGGGCAAACTAGAGGAGATGGCTTTTCTTGTGCTAGAAACAACCATTGCCTGATTCTGCAGGGACGGCTCTGCTCTGGCTACTATTGCTGTCATCTGTGGTTTGTTGCAAGTTTGTGTGGGAAGCTTGGCTGCACAGGGTAGTTGGGTGTAATTTGAGATTAAGGATTACATTTTTGTATCGACCTTTTGTAGAGCCTGGTTTTGGGGTCATTTTAGTTAAAATGAAGCCATCATGGCAACATTAAAAGTGTAGATATTCATGGAAGTCTCTGTGTGTGTGTGTGTCAGGGGATGGGGGTTCAAGCACCCCTTTTACACGTTCCTTTGGTGAAATTTCAAGAAGTACCTACACAAAGGTACACACAGGACTTTTCTGATGCCCACTCATCTCCTGCTCCAAGGGGATGCTTTCAAACCTGGCTCACACAGAAGAAAGGGCATAGGCTGAGAGGAGGGCACAGTCACACTGCTAGGAGGTGCTCAAGGAATTCCCCTTTTTCAAAAGCTGCTTTGTTCCATCCCTGCCCCCTAGCACAAAGTTTGAGAGTAGGTGATTTTTTTTTTTTATTTTTTTATTTTGGTCTGGTGTATGGCTTTTCTCTGGAGTAAATGTTCTGCTTTGTAGGAACACTGGTATAGTTCAGGGTCAAGGTCTCTCATCAGCCACCAGGTGGATGGGAACTGAATTTTTAAGGCAAGCATTAAAGTTTTGAGTCCTCTTGGCAAACTCATTCTGTCCTCCCACCGAGTCCACACAGGAGCAGCGGGAAAGATTGGAACCCAGCTATCCGCCCAGCTGAAGGCAAATACCATTATCAGGAGAGCATGCAAATACCTTTGGAATAAACCTTAGGAGGACACTAGTGTGACAGGATATGCAAAAACCCAAAGTACACAGCTTGCTTGCAGAAGTCTAAAACTGCTTTCCCGTCACCTTGCCATGCCCCTTACCTCTCGCCAAACTGTGCTTCCCACCCCAAAGATCACAAAAGCAAAATACAAGACATCCTTTCACAGAGGGGACTGTTAAAGGATGCAACAGGAAGCTAACAGCCATCTTCTTGTTACATTTCTGCAGGATTAACAATCACTTGGCTGTTTCTCTCCTACTCCTTAATGACCCAAGCAATTCAGCTATTAAGTGATAAATCCTCTGTGTATTCATGACCGGCTGGTTTAATTCCGCAGCCCAAACTGCAACAATCAAGATAATTGAGCTGTCTCAGAAGCATTAGGGGAGCCAGCTGCTATCCAAAGCAGAAAACAAACTCAACGGGCAGCAGGAGCCCTGTCCCCTGTGAAAGAAATGCTGAAGCAAGGGTCAGAATGAGATGAAGGGCATAAACTTTAAGAAGAGCTAGTGAAAGACAAAAACAGGGCAAAGTGTTTCCAATTCCTTCTGGACACCCTGCCACCTCCTCTTTTGGCCCATATCCTGGCACCCAGCTGCAGCAAGCTGGTGGAATTTACTCCAAGTGGCTCATTAATGGGTCCCAATCATCCTGGGGGAACACAGGGAAGATGGACTAGCTACCTGATAAGAGAGATGACTTGAAAAGATGACCTCTAACTCCTATTTACTATTTGGGGTAAATATAAGCTCACTATTTACCCCAAACAATATCTGTTCTCTGAAAACAAAACAAAACAAAAAGCTCAAGGAAGGGAAGCAGGAGAACATTTACTTGTTGGTGTTCAGCTTTTTCCTTTGTGGATTGTGGATGCTGAATAGGCTTGGTTGGGCAAGCAGATGATGTTTGGATGAGCGACTTCTGAGTCTCCATCACTCAGGATGGGCATATTGTTCAGCCAGATGCCCACTCACTAGCTGCAGAAGATTGTACCAAACCCAATACCCTCTTTGTAGAGCTACAGACCTTGAGAGGTACTTTCATTGTGTTTTCCTAGAGAATAAACTCTATTTTAGCTGGTCCAACAGCTGAGAGGATGGAGTTGCTCAGTCTCTTTATAAACAGGTCAGAGCCTGACTACCTCTAGGTGACTGCCTATAAAGTCACTCTCAATTCCAAACTCACAAGACCAAACATTCTCATCCAGCAACACAGCATTTGGCTCAAAAACTGAATAAACTAAAGATCTTTTCCTTAGCTAAATGGTGGGAATGAGAGTTTTATTTACCCGGAACTATCCTCTTTTTTGAATGAACCATGGGTAAGTGTTTAAGCAAGGAAATACATACTTGGAATGACTTTCTCTCTATTTCTTTTTCTTTCAAACTATCATGCACACAGATAGCAGATTAATCTTTCAACAATTAACTTTAAACTTTTTAAATTGTGAAATAATTCTGGACTCATAAGAAGTTGCAAAAATAATGCAGAAATGTCCCTTGTACCCATCACCCAGATTTCCCCAATGGTGGCATCTTACATAATTATTGTATATTATCAAAACCAGACTCATTGGCTTATTAGAATTAAGTATACAGACGTTGCTCAGATATCAGCAGTAAAAAAAAAAAAACTAAATTTTTTTTTTTTTTTTTGAGACGGAGTCTCGCGCTGTCACCCAGGCTGGAGTGCAGTGGCCGGATCTCAGCTCACTGCAAGCTCCGCCTCCCGGGTTCACGCCATTCTCCTGCCTCAGCCTCCCGAGTAGCTGGGACTACAGGTGTCCGCCACCTCGCCCGGCTAGTTTTTGGTATTCTTTTTTTTAGTAGAGACGGGGTTTCACCATGTTAACCAGGATGGTCTCGATCTCCTGACCTCGTGATCCGCCCGTCTCGGCCTCCCAAAGTGCTGGGATTACAGGCTTGAGCCACCGCGCCTGGCCAAAAAACCTAAATTTTAAAACACTACAATGGGTCAGACACGGTGGCTCACGCCTGTAATCCCAGCACTTTGGGAGGCCAAGGAGGGTGGATCACCTGAGGTCAGGAGTTCAAGACCAACTTGGCCAACATGGTGAAACCCAATCTCTACTAAAACTACAAAAATCAGTGGGGTGTGGTGGTAGGCGCCTGTACTCCCAGCTACTTGGGAGGCTGAGGCAGGAGAATCTCTTGAACTTGGGAGGCAGAGGTTGCAGTGAGCCGAGATCGCACCATTGCACTCCAGCCTAGGCAACAAGAGTGAAACTCTGTCTGAAAAAACAAACAAACAAACAAACGCTACAACGAACCCCTAGTGCCCAAGGTTTCAAATTCAAGTGTCTGCCTGCTGCTCAGGTCCATCTGTAATAAGGCCCCACCCCACCCAAGCAGCTAGAATTCCTACCTTAGCTTCCCAAAGTGCTGGAATTGAGAGGTGACAATGTGCTAGCAGCCCTCACTCTCAGTGCCTCCTCGGCCTCAGCATCCATTCTGGCGGGGCTTGAGGAGCCCTCAGCCCACCACAGCACCGTGGGAGCCCCTCTCTGGGCTGGCTGAGGCTAGAGCTGCCTCCCTCTGTGGGGAGGTGTGGAGGGAGAGGAGCAGGCAGGAACCCGGGCTGCACCACGGGCCAGTGCGAGTGCCGGCAGGTGAGGGTGCGGGCGCCGGCTCGGTGGGCCCCACATATGGAGCGGCCAGCTGGCACCGCCGGCCCAGGGCAGTGTGGGGCTTAGCACCTGGGCCAGCAGCTGCAGAGGTTGCACCACGTCCCCCAGCAGTACTGGCCTGCCAGCGCTGCACTCAAATTCAGCCTTAGCTGCCTCCCCGTGGGGCAGGGCTCGGGACCTGCAGCCCACCACGTCTGAGCTCCCTGCTGCGGTGGGCTCCCATGCAGCCCAAGCCTCTCTGACGGGCGCTGCCCCTTGCTCCCTGGCGCCCAGTCCCATTGATCGCCCAAGGGCTGAGGAGTGCAGCTGAGGACTGGCAGGCAGCTCTGCCTGCAGCCCGGGTGCAGGATCCACTAGGTGAAGCCAGCTGGGCCCCTGAGCCGGATGGGGACTTGGAGAACTTTTATATGTAGCCAGAGGATTGTTTGTGCACCAATCAGCACTCTGTATCTAGCTAATCTGGTGGGGACTTGGAGAACTTTTATGTCTAGCTAGAGAATTGTAAATACACCAATCAGCACTCTGTCTAGCTCAAGGTTTGTAAATACACCAATCAGTACTCTGTGTCTAGCTAAATGTTTGTAAATTCACCAATCGGTACTCTGTATCTAGCTAACTCTGTGTCTAGCTAACCTACTGGGGACTTGGAGACCTTTTCCGTCTAGCACTCTGTGTCTAGCTCAAGGATTGTAAACGCACCAATCAGCACTCTGTCAAAACGAACCAATCAGCTCTCTGTTAAATAGACTGACAGGTCTCTGTAAAATGGACCAATCAGCAGGATGTGGGTGGGGTCAGATAAGGGAATAAAAGCAGGCTGTCCCAGGTAGGCAGCAGCAACCTGCTCCGGTCCCCTTCCACACTGTGGAAGCTTTGTTTTTTCGGTGTTTGCAATAAATTTTGCTGCTGCTCACTCTTTGGGTGCACACTGCATTTATGAGTTGTAATAGTCACCACGAAGGTCTGCAGCTTCACTGCTGACAGCGAGACCACGAACCCACCAGAAGGAAGAAGTTGCAGACACATCTGAACGTCTGAAGGAACAATCTCTGGACACACCATCTTTAAGAACTGTAACACCAGGAGGGTCCGCGGCTTCATTCTTGAAGTTAGTGAGACCAAGAACCCACCAATTGTGGACACAGAATTGCAGCACTGACCATAACTTGCCTTTCCTATAAAACGTTTCTCAGTTACTCCAGCCCTCCTTGAGCTTTTTTAAAATTGTGAGTTCATTATAGCTACAAGTCACTTTCAGCATTGGCTGCATAATTTAGCACATGAAGATTTTTTTAAACAGTTGTGCATTTTTTTAGATTGTAGTGAAATATGCATAGTATAAAATTTATCTACTTAACCATTTTTAGGTGTACAAATCAATGGCGTTAAACACATTCATGTTGTACAACCATTACCACTGTCTATCTCCAGAACTTTTTCATCATCTCAAACAGAAGCTCAGTACCTATTAAAGAACAACTCCCCAGGCCTCCTCCCCCAATCACTAGTCTAGTTTCTGTCTGTGAATTTAACTATTGTATGTACCTTATATAAGTGGAATCATATAATGTTTGTCCTTTTGTTGCATTATTCTAAAAAATATTTCAAAGATTCTGCTAGATTGGAAACCCTTCAAGGGCTCAGTACCCTTCTCAAATAAGATAGATAGATAGAAGATAGATAATCTATTCTCTCAGTACTCAGCACGATTCTGGGTGATTAATGGATATAAATTTTTCTTACGTTGTCAGGAAACTAACCAAAAAAATTTCTTTTACAAACCGGGAATGTCTTATAAGAGATTTCCTGGACATTTTGTGGTAACTTTCCCAGCTTTGGGTTAAAAGCACATTCAGGGGCTGGGCCTGCACGTCTGTAGGCCCAGTGGGTTTGGGCTGTGTGTACTGTGATAGGTTTGTATGCTGTTGAAGTTGCCTTCCTTTTGGCCCATCTCCCCAGGTGAATGTTAAGCTTGTTGAGGACAGAGATAAAATTTCTTCGGTGCTTCTTCACAGTACCAATGGCAGTGTCTGCTCCACACACACACACACACACACACACACACACACACAAAGCACTGGAGCAATGTTGTCAAGATGAGCAGGGGGTGAGGGCTATGGGTGGGCCTTACATGGTTGTCAAGGAATCTAGGTTGATAAATATAGATGGGGAAGAAGTTGGCACTCACTTGGTTGGCAAACCAAAGTCCACAGGGCAAGATATTTCCACTCTTGGCATTCTCATTGGGGAAGAATGAATAATAGTAAGAACCAACATTAAGTGAGTAAATACCTGCCAGGCACTGCTCTAGGCACTTGACACACACTATCTTTTTTAATCCTCAAACTAACCTTAAGAGATAGATGCTATTGTTTTCATTTTATAGGTGAAGAAAGTGAGGCATAGAAAGGTTAAGTAATTAAGAAAAAAAGTCAGGTTTTGAATTCAGATAGTCAGACTCCAGAGTCTGTCTGCACTCCTGGAGTCATGTGACAAATTAAAGAACATAAAAGCCTTCAGACAGTAAAGCATGTATGGCTGGTTAGTTGAGGTGATTAGTTGAGGTGGTTAGAGCACAGGGCCAGATGAGTGAACTTCGTGAGTATCAATTAGCTTTGCTCCTTTTCATGGCCTAACTGTTGCTGGAAAATGGCTGCCCTTGGTCGCAAGGAACCTGAAAGATTGACAGCAGCCTCACCCCTGCTGTTGGCAAAACAACTCCAAGCCTACTGCCTACTCTAGTTCCTATTGCTAATGGGTCATTGATATCATGTTCATATACTAAGGACAGCATGCTTTGATATGAAGGGACACGTGAACTTCTGAGAAGCTGAGGACTATGTAAACTCTGGGTACTGCAGGATTGTTATCTAAGGCAGGTCCCATGAAAAAGTCATTGTATTTCAAAGCCCCACACCACCACCACTGCAGAGGGCCTGTTTATTTTACCGTAGGAAATGAATGATGTTCAGCAATTTCTTTACCTAGCTGTGAGATTAAAGCACAGTCCCTTGGGCACCCAACCCACTTCATGTGTACAGGAAGTGGCCCCCCCAACCCCAAGTAGCTGACTCAGTTTTAGAACAATATATATCCTGCAGGAATACTTCCTGTCACAAAATTTCACTGAACCCCTGAAGCAATGAACAGCTTTGGTTCAGGTGAAAAAGAAAGACCCAGATAAAGCAATGAAAATGCATCACTGGACTAAATGGAAGGCCTGCTGGGGCTTTGTGTTCAGGAATGGGAGAATAGATCAAAAGAGAAAGGCTAGGCATAGGGGAGAATGTGTGAACAGCCCTGAAACTGGGGATCTTCATGGCATATTTGGGGGACACTAAGGTAAGCAGGCTGGTGGAAGCAAATGGTTTCTCTTGGGAAGCAATTGTAGATAGGTCTGGAAATGTAAAACATTCTTAGGGGAGAAAGGCAGGCAGAAGGATTTAGCCCTTTTCCCATTTGCCTCGGCACTTGTGGCTGCAGCGTTAACCCTAAGAAAACTTTGCCAGGAAATCTCTCACTTTTATTATTATTTTCACATTGCTCTAGTACGTCAACTTTGGAAACAAAAGACATCATTCTATTAATAGCATTCTGTTTTTAGTAGCGGTATTTCCATTTACAAAGTATAGTAATTCTAAATCACCAAAAATGTCAAATCCTAGAAAACGTAGCATTCCTACATGTGATGTCAACATCATTCTCGAACAGTTGTTGGCCAAAGATTCATTTCATGAACCGATTTTTCTGAAACAGACGATTCTGATGATTCAGATGATTCTGATGTTAGTTCTGTTTAGAAATAACTGCAAGAACAGTTTTTATATTTTATTTTTGCATTGAAAATGAGTCTGATTTGCTTCAGCCTCAAAGAGCGTGTTTATGTAAAATTAAATGAGTGCTGGCAGTGAGCTGCACTTTTTTTTCTAAACAAGAAAAGGGTTAGATTTGAAATAGGAAGACAAAGAGTGTGTTTTTGTCTCCTTTCCCTGGACCCTCTCCTTGCTCTGCTTCACTCTCTTGCACCAGGTTTACAATGGATGTGGGAGACAGTGAAGGAGAGAACTCACCAGGGAGAAAGAAAGTGTAGGCTCCATTCATTATTCCTGTCCCTACAAAGCCCCACTCCACTGGAAGTCTTTCATTCCCCATATTCTAAGCTTGATGCATATCAGAGTGCCCCTCACTGAGTTTAGAGTGGGGTTTAGTGAGGCTATATGGCCACTCTCCAATTCCCACATATGCCCGGTCCCTGTTCTGGTTAAGGCTATGGTTTTAACAGCAAGGCATGTGGCCAACTAAGATTATTACAGTCCCCTTTGAGGGAGATCAAAGTGTGGCAGAACCCCTCAGGACAGGAAGATGAATGGGCATCAGAAAAGTCCTGCCTGCACCTTTAAGTAGGTACTTCTCCAAAATCTCCCAAAGCCCCTGCTAGAACATCTGGGACATATAAATTGGGCACTTGAGCCCCCTCGGAGCCTTCCGTGAATATCTATCTCCCCATTCAATGTTGCCATCATGGCTTCACTTTAACTGAACTGACCTCCAAGCCAGGATATACAAAAGGCCAAAAGACAAATATAATTCTTAGTCAAAAAAACCCCTTTATTATTATAGATAAGAAAATCCATTCAAACTCAGAGAGTTGTTGTGAAAATTAAATATAACATACTGAAGAAAAAAGGTACTTCTTGATCTCAAACTATGCCCAACTACGTTGTCCAGCCAAGCTTCCCAGATAAGCTTTCAACAAACCTCACAGATGGCAACAACTACAGCCGGAGCAGCGCCGTCCCTGCAGGATCAGGCAATGGTTGTTTCTAGCACAAGAAAAGCTATCTCCCTTCATTTGTTCCCACAGGTGGTTTGTGAGTTGTCTGTATGCTGTTTTGCCCCAGCCAAAGGTGCCTGGACCTCATTTTCAGCAGTTGCTGCTAGGCCAGGGAGAGTCTTCACCCAGAAAGTCCCCATCCCCTCCACACCTCCAACCTTACATGACTGTCCTCCAATAAGTCCCCCATGGAGAAGTCGTCTTCTTTTTGGTTCCCTCATTAATTTATTTTAGATTATTTGTTGATTAGAAAGTGATATGTGGTTATGTAGAAATTTAGACAGAGCTCCACAAAAGGGTCAAGAAGCAGAAAAACGAATCAGCCATGCATAATCCCGTCGTCCAGCGGTAACCCGTATTAACATAGTAGGGTATGTCTTTCCTGGCCTTTACTGTTCCCATGTTTTCTTGACATGGTTGAGATTCTACTACCTGAAAATTGTAGCTACCATTTTATTGCCTGTTTTTGTTTTTTTTTTTTTTTCCTCTTTAACCATTTTATCCACAAGCATTTTCCATGCCTTTAGGAGTCTTTGTTACCATAATTTAAACGGAGGCATCATATTCCATCTTATGCATGCACTGACATTTGTATAACTTTTTTGGGATAGTAATTCTTAATCTTTTATCATTCTGCACTGAATTTCATGAAAGAGTCTTATACTGTGGTATTACATGTCCTAATAACCCTCTGGGTCTTCGTTGTATGCAAAAGGTTACCTTCATTCATTTGCTGAAGTTGGCACAACCTGGCTCTAAAAAAATTTCCTGTCAACCCCGTGTTTATTTATTTATTTATTGTAATTGAGATGATCTCTCACTCTGTCGCCCAGGCTGGAGTGCAGTGGTGCGATCTTGGCTCACTGCAACCTCTGCCTCCTGGGTTCTAGTGATCCTCTTGCCTCAGCCTCCCAAGTAGCTGGGATTACAGGTGCACACCACCACGCCTGGCTAATTTTTGTATTTTTAGTAGAGACGGTGTTTCACCATGTTGGCCAGGCTGGTCTCAAACTCCTGACCTCAAGTGATCTGCTCACCTCAGCCTCCCAAAGTGCTGGAGTTACAGGCATGAGCCACCACGCCTGGCCTCTCAACCCCATGTTTAAAGTTGGGGCACCTTTAGCTGCATGGCTTCTAAAGCCATCCTATACAACAATGCCTACTGTTGTATTCTAATACGCAGCTTTCCATGCTTCTAACACGCAGCTCTGTCCTCCATGGTATAAGACGACCAGCTCATCCCGGTTTGTGTAGGACTTCCCTGGTTTTAACACCAAAAGTCCTGTCTCCAAGGAACCACCTTAATCCTGGGTAGATTTGAACGATAACGGGACTGTCCCCCTTTAATTGCAGAATTTCTTGCATCAGCAGAAATCTTTCAGCCCCAACAGACAGAAATGAATGGTCACTCTCCATAAGATTCCATGGCTGATAAGTGAGTTATGGCATTCCTTCTGCCAGTGGCATTTACTTATTAATAAAGATGCCTTCTAAATCATGAAGTCGGCCAGGTGCGGTGACTCATGCCTATAATCCCAGCACTTTGGGAGGCCAAGGCGGGTGGATCGCAAGGTCGGGAGATCAAGACCATCCTGGCCAACATGGTGAAAACCCATCTCTACTAAAAATGCAAAAAAGTGTAGCTGGGCGTGGTAGTGCATGCCTGTAATCCCAGCTACTCGAGCCTAAGGCAGGAGAATTTCTTGAATCTGGGAGGCAGAGGTTGCAGTGAGCCAAGATCGCGCCACTGCACTCCAACCTGGCAACAGAGTGAGACTCCGTAAAAAAAAAAAAAAAAAAAAAAAAAAAAAAAAAACAATCATGAAATCTTCACAGTTTAAAGGAATGAATGCCTAATTGTGGAATTCCCAAACACTGGGACAAGTTGGCAGGAAAGCTATTTCTGGATTAATGGGTCAATCCCACCTTTCTCCCCACTGCCATACCCCTCTCACTTCTCATCTAACTGAATGTATGTTCTGCCATCCCAATTCTTTCTAGCAGACAATCTGCAGTGTTCTATTACAGTTATTGGGGGTCTTTATCCCCTAGGACATCAGTTCTCAAACTTAAGCTAACATCAGCTTCACTTGGAGGGCTGGTTGCTTCACTCCACTCCCAGAGCTTTCATTGATGTGGTATGCGGTGGGGCCCAGGAATTTGCATTTCTAATGATTCACAGGTGGTGCTGCTACTGCTGCTGGTCCTGTGACCATAGTGTGACCCATTGTGTAGAGGTTAGGAACACAACCTCTGCAGTCACGCTGCCTGGGTTAGAATCCTTTCTCTGGTACTAATTAGCTTCATAGCCTTAAGCTAGTTACTTGCCCTCTTGGGCTTCAGTTTCCCCATTGATAAAAGTGGAGATAGTAATGGAACCTCTCTCCTAGGATTGTTGTGAGACAATGAAACTGTGCCTGGACCATAGTAAGCTGCATGTTTATTATTATTACCCTCATGCTCAGGAGAACTGATCTGCTATTTTCCTTCTTTAGACTTAGAGCAAGCTGTAGACATTCAGGGCAGATGCACTCCTACAAGCATTCCTGTAATGCCTGACTACTGGGCAGAGGTTGCAGCTGCCCTGGTTCCCCTAGAGGCTAACTTGCCCTCTGGAGAAGTTTGGATAAGTCAACATTCAGTATCCTCCCTAACCTACCCTGCAGGTTCTTAGAGAGCTTCCAGAAAGTTTTCCAGGAGAATGTACATCAGTGTATACACAAAGCAGCCCAAAGTATTTGAATAACACATGGCCTTCTAAACACCATAGATAAAGCCTTAGTTGTTGGGGAAGAAAGAGCTTAGTTGAAATAGACACATATGGACTTCTTAGTTGAAATAGACACATATCTGAGGAGAGATGAGTTTGTAGCAGGATGCAAAACATACAGTATTATACACCCACACATTCAGCTTGTTTTATTATAATTACTATTTTTTTTAGAGACAGGGTCTTGCTATGTTGCCCAGGCCGGAGTTCAGTGGCTATTCCCAGGCACGATCATGGAGCACTACAGCCTTGAACTCCTGATCTCAAGTAACCCTCCTGCCTCAGCCTTCAGAGTAACTGAGACTGTAGGCACATGCCACCACGCTCATCTTCAACTTGTTGTTGTTGTTTGTTTGTTTGTTTTGATGGAGTCTTGCTCTGTCACCTGGCTGGAGTGCAGTGGCACTATCTCAACTCACCCAAAATCCAACTCCGTGGTTCAAGTGATTCTCCTGCATCAGCCTCCCAAGTAGCTGGGATTACAGGCATGCGCCACCACGCCCAGCTAATTTTTGTATTTTTTGTAGAGACGAGTTTTCACCATGTTGGCCAGGATGGTCTCCATCTCCCGACCTTGCGATCAGCCCACCTCAACGTCCCAAAGTGTTAGGATTACAGGCGTGAGCCACCGCACCCGGCCCCCTTCAGCTTGTTTTGTATTTTTTTCTTTTCTGCATTTAGGAAGGTCATTTGGCTCATCTCCAGTAAAGAGCAACCTTCTGCAGGATAAAAGGAATAGCTCTTCTTCCCTCCAGGAAGCAGAGATAGGCAATTGAGTTTTGTGAATGCCAAACACTTTTCCCGACCTCCAGGGAAGAGAAACTTGATTTCTGTCGCTACTGATTTAGGCTCCAGTTTTCTGTGTTTTTGGTTTTTTTGTTTTGTTTTTTGAGGAGAGGGGAAGGAACAGGAAAGGGAAGGGGAGAGACCAAGGGCTCCAGCTTTAATAAGCCATTAAGGCTCTTCCTGGTGAGCCCTAAGGGCTATTGCTAGTGTTAGTGAAAGAGAGAAGTGGGCCAGTGGGGCCAGTGGCAAACCAGAGAGTACAACGCTGGTTTAAAGGGGGCAGGCACCACTCAGAGGCAATGGATATTTGCCAACTGGGATTTGAGCCCCTGTTGTTAGATCTTAAAATCTAAAAAAGAAAAGAAAAGAGACCAGGAATGGTGGCTCACACCAGTAATCCCAGCACTTTGGGAGGCCGAGGCGGGTGGATCATGAGGTCAGGAAATCAGGACCATCCTGGCTAACACAATGAAACCCCTTCTCTACTAAAAATACAAAAAATTAGCTGGGTGTGGTGGCACATGCCTGTAGTCCCAGCTACTCTGGAGGCTGAGGCAGGAGAATCACTTGAACCCAGGAGGCGGAGGTTGCAGTGAGCTGAGATCACGCCAGTACACTCCAGCTCGGGTGACAGAGCAAGACTCTGTCAAAAAAAAAAAAAAAAAAAAAAAAGGAAAAAGAAAGAAGTCAAAATCTCAGCTTTTTTATAGGAAACCTCCTGATTTTTAAATATTGTCAACCAACTGAAATTTTTAAAAAATACCACGTCAGCCAAACAAAATGTCCTCAGCACCTATTTGCTGCTGGTGTATGATTTCTGGGTTGTTATGAGGGAAAATAAGGCACTAGGGCTTTTCGTGCCAATGGTAAATGAGGTTAGCAGCAGGCAGTTGGGCAGGACAGACTAGGAGGTGGGGAAAAGCAGGAAGCTGGAGCCCCAAATGTGGTCCTTGAGTGGGAGTTATCCCTGCTCAGGAGGGACTTGATGAGTGGGCTCCAAAAGAGGCACACTGAGAGATACACCCTTTGTAGTCATGAGCCGTGTTGGATCAGAATCCTTGCTGGCTAGCCACCCAGTCTTCAGTGGGTGAGAGTAACAACAACTAACATTTATTGGACACTTACACGGTGCCAGGCATTGTTCTGAAAGTTTTACATCTATCAGTTAATTTAATCATCACAATATGGGGGTGGTGGTTGATATTATCCTTATCTCCATGTAACTTCATTTCACTGGCACCCTACGCTTGCCCCAGTTGACTTTACCAAGCAGGAGCTCCAACAAAGCATGCCACAAGCCAACTCACCACTGTGGGCAGAATGCGCAGTTGGTGGCTAATATGAGTTTCATGCAGCAACCCCACCCTGACACTAGGAAACCTGGGACTCCTAGCAGTGTTTCATAGAGGAGTTCCTGAACCTGTTCTTTGGAGTAAGGAACTGAGCATGTTAATATGCCAGAGTTGGGGCAGTGGAAGTAGCCATACTATTACAATTTGATCACCTGTCACCTTAGCAACCAATAGCCAGAGCCCTGGGTGAGTGACCTACAGGACAGGTCAATTTGATGGGAGGGAGGGCATGGGCTATCTATGCCCTGGAAAGCTACTTCATAAAGGACATAGCAGAAAGGGATTTGGGGGGCTGGAGAAGAACCTGAAGATACTGGAGACACAGAGCACAGAGGAGTGGAAAGGGAGGCTAGGAGGAAGCAAAGACAAAGTTGGCCTGCATATAACTTTTCTAAGGGTCAATCTTGTATAGAGGTCATTAGCCTGGCTGGGAAAGAACCACAGAAGGAAGTGGGGTTAGGAAATTCAATCAGACTAAATGTTGGACTGGGGCCCCTGGTCTCTTTGAACATTTTTTTTCCATTTCCTTGCATAACCATAGCCACAGAAGCAGAGGAGGAGATTGTGAATCTGGCCTAAGGTCTTGGTTTATCATTATCTAAATATATATTTAACAAAGGCTTACCAAACCGGGCTTTTTAAAGCTCTGAGTCATGTTGTTTCTGCTATTTTTTTTTTAAGGGAAACGAGCTTGTTGCTTCATCAAATGATGGGTTATTTATTGATGGAAAAAAATAACCAGAAGGACCATTTCCCCATACTGTTTAGTAACTTTACACATACTCGGAAGTCTTATTTACATATCAGCTGAGGACTAGCAGTTACTAAATAACAGGAAATTCTGAAAATGTTTTAGTAACTATAAGGTATCAAGGCTTTTCAGGTAGAGAGGGTTTCATGTCCAATTTGTAATAGTAAAGCTGAAGTTGATGGAGTTTCCTCTCTCAACTACTGAATATGAATACTTTGTACCCACTAGTTAGTTGGTCATTCAGCAATATTTACTGGGCACTCACTGTTGCCATCACTGTGCCTAATAACAACAGCTACTATTTATGGGGCACTTATCACCTGCCAGACATTGGGTTAAGTAAATTATATCATTTAATCCTGATAACCATCATACTTCGATAGAATTACTACCTGAGGCATTAAGTAACTTGCCCAGGATCAGAGTTCAAGCCAGGTCTCCCTGTTTTCAAAATCTGTGTCCTAAACTATAATAACCACCACCACAACAATGACAACTGACTTCTATTGGATGCTCAACGTGTGCCAAACAAAGCACATAGTGTTGCGTATGCATCATCTCATTTCATCCTTATCATGACTCTATGAACTCATCACTATCAGTATTATTAGCCCTATTTTACACACGAGGAAAATGAGACTCCAAAAGTTAAAGTAATTTGCCCAGGGACACACAGCTGGTAAATGAAAGAACAGCGATTCAAAATAGCTCTATCTGACACCAGAGGCCAACTCAAAGGGTCACCTCCTCCAGGAAGCTTTCTGTAAACCCTCTAAACTGTTTTAGGTGTCCATGCACAAGGTTCACATTGCACCTTGCCTCCTCTGTCACAACATGTTATTAACTTTACAAGGGGACTTCAAAAAGTTGGTGAAAAATGGAATTAAAGATAAAAGTAAAAAAATATATATATAAACTTTATTTCTCAACATGAGTTCCATCAAGGTGAAGACACTTTTGTAAGCTATAATACCAGTCATTTAATCCATCCCTAAATAATTGACAGTCCTGGGAATTTAACTATGTTATGCAATATTTTTCACATTATTAACTGAAGAAAATTGGTGCCCTGTAAAGATATTTTAATATTAGGACCCAAAGAAAAGTCAGAAGGACCCAAATAAGGACATTAAGGAGGATACCTAATGATTTCTCATCAAAACTCTCACAAAACTGCCCTTGTTTTATAAGTGGAATGGGGAGGAGCATTGTTGTGGTAGAGAAGGACTTTGGTGAAGCTTTCCCTGGTATTTTTCTGCTAAAACTTTGGCTAACTTTCTCAAAACACTTTCATAATATGAAGATGTTATCATCCTTTGACCCTCCGGAAAGTCAACAAGCAAGTGCCTTGAGCATCCCCCAAAACCTGTTGCCATAACCTTTGCTCTTGACTTGCCCATTTCTACTTCTTGGTAACTATTGCTTCGATTGTGCTTTGTCTTCAGGATCGTGCTGGTAAAGCCATGTTCCATTTCTGGTTACAATTCTTTGAAGACATGCATTAGGATCTTGATGCCACTTGTTTAAAATTTCTATTGAAAGCTCTACTCTTGTCTGCAGCTGATTTGCATGCAATCGTTTGGGAACCCATGGAGTGGAAAGTTTGCTCAACTTTAATTTTACGGTCAGAATTGTGTTAGCTGAACCAACTGAAATGTCTATGGTGTGGAGATTGTTTCTGCTGTTAATTGTCAGTTCTCTTCAATTAGGACATGAAAAAGCTGGATTTTTCCTTTACAAGTTGACGTGGATGGTCTGCCACTGTGGACTTCATCTTCAACATCTTCTTATCCCTTCTTAAAACGAGTTGTCCATTTGGAAACTATTGATTTCTTTGGAACACTATCCCCGCAAACTTTTCATGAAACATCAGTGATCTCACCATAAAGTTCGTGCTTGTTCTTGCTTCACTTTTAGCAGAATACCTGTCCTGTTGCTCTGATAGGGGCTCTTTTCAAACCGATGTCTTATTCTTCTTAGTGCCTCACATAAGATCCTATTCAGACACATTATAACAAGTTAGTACAAATTTATTTTGATGCAAAACAAATGAAATCCATGTGTGGTTTTTTTCATAATACACATTTTTCATGAACTTTTTGAAGTCCCCTTGTATTATTGCTACTAGTATTGTCAAACACTATACATATATTAGCTCTAGTTCTCAAAAACGTATGCAAAAATACATTATTAGCCTTGTTATCTGGGAAACAGGTTCAGAGAAGTTAAATAACTCACCCAAAACGACACTGCTAGTAGAGATTGTGCTGGGATTCAAATACAAGTCTGTCAGTCTCCATTGAATCAAAGCTCATACTTTCACACCAAACAACACTGTCTTCCTTCATTTTGTATTGAAATTATGTTTATGTATCCATCTGACTCAACAGATCAGAGGTCACCATATATTTTTGGTAAAGGGCCAGATGTAAACATTTGATTCTTTGTGGACAGTAGGATCTCTGCTCTAACTATTCCACTCTGCTGGTGGTAACATGAAAACAACCATAGATAATCCATAAACGAATGTGGAAGTGTTCCAATAAACCTTTCTTTTTTTTTTTTTTTTTGAGACGGAGTCTCGCTCTGTCGCCCAGGCTGGAGTGCAGTGGCCGGATCTCAGCTCACTGCAAGCTCCGCCTCCCGGGTTTACGCCATTCTCCTGCCTCAGCCTCCCGAGTAGCCGGGACTACAGGCGCCCGCCACCTCGCCCGGCTAATTTTTTGTATTTTTAGTAGAGACGGGGTTTCACCATGTTAGCCAGGATGGTCTCGATCTCCCGACCCTGTGATCCGCCCGTCTCGGCCTCCCAAAGTGCTGGGATTACAGGCTTGAACCACCGCGCCCGGCCTTTTTTTTTTTTTTTTTTTTTTTTGGAGACGGAGTCTCGCTCTGTCGCCCAGGCTGGAGTGCAGTGGCTGGATCTCAGCTCACTGCAAGCTCCGCCTCCCGGGTTTACGCCATTCTCCTGCCTCAGCCTCCCGAGTAGCTGGGACTACAGGCGCCGCCACCTCGCCCGGCTAGTTTTTTGTAGTTTTAGTAGAGACGGGGTTTCACTGTGTTCACCAGGATGGTCTTGATCTCCTGACCTCGTGATCCGCCCGTCTCGGCCTCCCAAAGTGCTGGGATTACAGGCTTGAGCCACCGTGCCCAGCCTATAAACCTTTATTTATGGATAGTGAATTTGAATTTCATATAATTTTCATGTGTCATGATATATATATTGTTTTTCATATGTCATATTATTATTTTAATTATCTTTTCAATAATTTAAAAATGTAATAACCATTTTTAGCTCACGGGCCATAGAGAAACAAGCAGCATGGTCAGTGGGCCTGTGCTATAGACTGATAATTCCTTGAAGGTAGAGGTTTGTCTTATTCATCGTTTTCTTCAGGATTTAGCCTCAGTGCCCATAGTTGGCGTCCAGTAAATATTTCCTGAAAGACAGTGTAGAATAATGTTTGTGAAGAGCCAGACTTTAGCAAGAGCATGGACTCTAGAATCAGTTTGCTTTGGTTCAAATCCCTACTTTGTCACTTTCTAACTGTGTGAGCTTAGGCAAGTTGCTATTAGGTTACTCTTTCAGCTTTCTCATCTAAAAACGGATGTAATCATTGTAACTACCACATGGGTTGTTTTGAGGACTTAGTGGGTTACTAAAGCACTTAAAGAAGCACCTGGCATTTTAGTTGTTGTTATTATTATTATTGGAATGAAGTAATACAATCCCATTACTGTCCAAAAATGTGCAATCTTACCAGCCAGTTAACTGAAAATAGCAGGAAGAAATATGAAAGCTTTTGCAAATCAGCACTTTGGCAACTATAGACTTGTTCCTGACACGTCTGGTGTATCCCTATCTCCTATTTTTGACCTGAACTCCTTGGTGACTATAAAGACTCTCTCGAAACCTTCTACCAGGGCTCACAAACTTAAGACCAGCAACGGTATCCATAGCAGATGCAGTTTGTTTGTTCTGCGCAGTGGATTTTTGGTTGGTTTCTGTTTTTGAATTTAACATATTTAGGCATGGAATACACACTCCACCTACTGTGGGCACCATTGCTCTCTTCTGTTTTCAACGCTCAACTTTTCCGCTTAGCCCCTGAAGGCCTTTATGTTTGAGACCTCTGCCCTAGTACTTCTACCCAGAGCCTTCATCAGGGACCAGCTACCTTGTAGTATCTCTTGACTCTTCTATTTGAAATCCAAAGGCCTGCACTCACCTTTCCATTGACCCTTTTCATTCTCATCTCTTGCCATTTCTGAGCTCGTGCTGTATGCTTTGGCCTTGCCATACTTCATTTAGCCCTTCAAACAAACCATGTTCTTTCTTACCTCCTGTCATTAGCACCTGCTGTTTCCTCAGGTTGAAATATTCTTAACCTCACTTGACTAGGCTAATTCTTCATCATCTTTCAGGTGACTCAGATGTCACTTCATCTAGGAATCTTTTCCTGACACTTTAAGTAAATATGAAAAGCTCTTCCGGCCAGGTGCGGTGGCTCACACCTGTAATCTCTGCACTTTGGGAGGCTGAGATGGGTGAATCACGAGGTCAAGAGATCGAGACCATCCTGGCCAACATAGTGAAGCCCCATCTCTACTAAAAATACAGAAATTAGCTGGGTGTGGTGGCATGCCCCTGTAGTCCCAGTTACCTGGGAGGCTGAGGCAGGAGAATTGCTTGAACCCGGGAGTCAGAGGTTGAAGTGAGCCAAGATCACACCACTGCACTCCAGCCGGGTGACAGAGAAAGACTCCGTTAGGAAGAAAAAAAAAAAAGAAAGAAAGAAAGAAGAAGAAAAAGAAAGAACGAAAGAAAGAAAAGAAAAAAGCTCTTCCTCTGACCTACACTTCACTGGTGGAGACTAGTTTCTCATTGACCCCATTTCTTTCCTGGACAAAGAGGAAGATTATATTTCCCAGCATCCCTTGCCATTAGATTGGCTTCTGGTCACTTTCAATTTCAAGTCTGGCCATAAATCATGCTGCATGATACTCTGTGAGCTATCTTTCCTTGTTGACCTACAGAATACAGAGGCTCCTTTTGAGGATGCTGAAGAGGTCTATGGGATGGTGAAGCCATGAGACAAAAATGGCCTAGTTCCTGAGTCACTGCTTGGAAGAGAGCATCCCAGGAGAGCTACTTGACCTGCATTGGCATCTGACATGAATGATAAACTTCTATGGTGTTGAACTAGTGAGATGTGAGGGTTGTTTGTTACGGAAGTCAGAATGAACTACCTTGACTAATGTATCTTCCTATGTCATAGTACTCAATGAGACTGACTATATTTGCCTGTTTATTTGGCTTTACTAGTCAGTTGAATATAGGCTCCACCAGGGCAGGAAGTTTTAGGGGTTTGTTCCCTACTTTACCTCCAGAATCTAGAGTACCTGGCATTTATTAATGGCTCAATTAATATTTACTGAACAAATAAATACATGAGCATTTAATTCCTTTTAAAATCCACCATGAGTACGGGCATGGTGGCTCACACCTGTAATCCCAGCACTTTGGGAGGCCGAGGTGGGCAGATCATCTGAGGTCGGGAGTTCGAGACCAACCTGGCCAATGTGGTGAAACCCGGTCTCTACTAAAAATACAAAAATTAGCCGGGCATAGTGGCTCACACCTGTAATACCAGCCACACGGGAGGCTGAGGCACAAGAATCGCTTGAACCCAGGAGGTGGAGGTTGCAGTGAGCCAAGGTCGTTCCACTGCACTCCAGCCTGGGTGACAGAGCGAGACTCTGTCTCAAAAAAAAAAAAAAAAAAAGCCACCGTGAAAGAGTAGAAAGCCATGCTATGCCATCAGGACCGTACCACTTAATACTGCCCAAGGGAGTAGCTGCCTTGGAAACTGCCAAACCACCAAGTATGCATTCTGGATCACAGCTGACCTTACAAGGCTAATCCTATCAGATCTTACATCTCTGTTAACCTCAGTCATTGCTACCACCCCACCCAAACTTCTTGCCAAGGTCACTGAAGACCTCCATGTTACCAAAACCAATAGTGTTCCTTTTGTCCTTATCTAACTTGATCTTCCACCAGTATTCAACAGAGTTGACTACTCTCTCCTCCAACAGTCTCTTCTCTCAGCTTCTGTGACAATACATATTTTTCTTAATTCTCCAGTATCTGTGACTACTCCTCTTCAGTCCATTTTGAAGACTCCTCCTCTATCCAATGGACTCCTCCTCTATTCAATATCTAAATTTTTGAGTGGCCCAGTCACTAGTTTCTAGGGCTTCCTCTCTTCCCTCTCTGCACTCTCACTGAGTGATCTCCTCTACTCCCATGGTATTAAATAAATATCATTTATATGTTGACTTCATCCATATTTATATCCCCAACTGCAAAACTCTACTTTATATGGTAAGCTCACACAATCAACTAGTTAGACATCTACTTGGATATCTCAAAGGCATCTCAGACTTAACCTGTCCAGAAATAGAACTCTTTATTAGTACCGTCTTCTCTACCCCCATTCCCCAAATATAATTTCCTTTCCCAGTCTTTCCTATCTCATCAAAAGGAACAGCCATCTACCAGGCCATTGAAACCAGAAATAGCAAATTGTTTTTGATTCTGCTATCTCCCTCACCTCCAACATCTAATCAGCAAGTTCCATAGTTTCTAGCTCCTCTGCCAAAAATCTCATACATATCCACTCTTTTTAATTTTCACTGCCGATACCCTACTGTAAGCCACCATCACTTCTTGCCTATACTACTGTAATGAATACTTAACTGATTACCCGGTTTATGCTCTCCCTTTCCCTGCAGTCTATTCTGCACACATTAGCCAGAGTAAGCTCTTAAAAGAGTTTCCCTTGCATTTAAATGAAACCCATACTCCTTTCTATGGACTACAAAGCTCTAAATAACCTGGACTTTGTCTACTTCTCCCACGTCCTCTGTAGCCACTTTCCTCCAGTCCTACTAGTTATATGTCTACTTTCAGGTCTGTGAGCAAGGTAAGCTCTTTCCTGTCTCAGGCTCCTTACACATGCTGGTTTTTCTGCATGCTGCCTGGAATTTACTTAATTTCCCCTACTGCTTGATTCTCTTCACCAGACTAATTTTTTAGCAAAAAACATCTCCATATACAAATCTTCCTTCCCTGACTGCAACTTTTTTTTTTTTTTTTTTTTGAGACGGAGTCTCGCTCTGCCGCCCAGGCTGGAGTGCAGTGGCCGGATCTCAGCTCACTGCAAGCTCCGCCTCCGCCTCCCGGGTTCATGCCATTCTCCTGCCTCAGCCTCCCGAGTAGCTGGGACTACAGGCGCCTGCCACCTCTCCCGGCTAGTTTTTTGTATTTTTTAGTAGAGACGGGGTTTCACCGTGTCAGCCAGGGTGGTCTCGATCTCCTGACCTCGTGATCCGCCCGTCTCGGCCTCCCAAAGTGCTAGGATTACAGGCTTGAGCCACCGCGCCCGGCCTACCCTGACTGCAACTTTTAAGTATGCTCCCCTGTCATCCTATGCAACTTCTCTCCTGTGTTTTCTTCATACATCTATCATAACTTGAAAAGATATGTTTATTGGCTATTTGCTTGTTGATTATCTATCTCCCCCATTGTACTTTAAATTCTACGGGGGCATAAACAACATATATTTTATTCTGTCAATGATAATTGTATTACATAGTACCTAGCACAGTGCTTGGCATATATAGTTCCTCAAAAATATGTGTTGAATGAAATAACAAGTATGCAGCAGTGTACCTAGCTGGTGTGATTTGAAGAGGATGGCGAGGTTGTCCCTAATCCCATTCTAAAAAGCTCTCTCTCTCCATCCCATTCAACTTACAGCACTATGTGAAACCCTTATTTGAATCAATCCTTTCATAAGGCATCACTTGGGAAACTACAGCCCACGAACCAAATCTAGACCACCTCCTGTTTTTTGTTTTGTTTTGTTTGTATGTCCAAGCTAAGAATGTTTTTTACATTTTTACGTGGTTGAAAAAAAAATCAAGAGATGAATAATATTTTGTGACATGAAAACATGATATTCCTTTTTTTTTTTTTATTGGGACAGAGCTACTCCAATTTGTTTATGAATTGTCTATTGCTGATGTCAGACTGCAACAGCTGAGTTAAATAGTTGCGACAAAGACTGTATGGGCTGCAAAGCCTAAAATATTTACTATTTGGCCCTTTACAGAAAAAGTGTGCCAATACATGGGCTAACATATTGTAGGATCCTATGAAAATGCATAAGTTGCCTGAGAAAAGTAGCAAAGTGAGCTATTATCTATCTGCCATCATCACTCAAACCTGGATTTGATTATTTGACCTGTTTTAGTCATTCAAAAGAGGTCTGAGAAAAATAGTATACATCAAGAGAAATTTTATAAGGGAAAGAGAGAAAGGCAGGCCTAAACCCTGACCACCTCTAGGGGAAAGAGCTACATTTAAGTTGTCCTATACTTTGAAGTCATGAGGAGAGGCTAGGGAAAGGGGACCGTGGTATTTATGAGGAACCTGGTGAATGAACCGTATGAAGAACAGCGGGTGGGAGGAGGTCTGCCTCCAGGGGAAAAGAAACCTCCAGGAGGTCTGCCTCCAGGGAAAAGTGGCTTCCTGCCCATATCTCCTCCTACGGGTTGACGCTGAAATTGCCTGGGAGTTACCGAGAAGGCAGCCCGGTAGAGGCCTAAGGCCCTGCTATGAAGTGGGTCAGGCTTCCCATTCATGGTTTCCACTGTGATGAACTTTGGAAATACTTGGCAATACTTGGGCTGGGAACCTGCCCACTTGAGAGGGGGTGCTGAATGGAAAGTTGTTTGGAGAAGCACGGAGCCTCATGAAAGCCCTGTGTCCCTGGAGGACAGGGGAAGGGGAAAGTAGAACTTCATACGCTAGTCTGCTCTTTGTTCTCCTTTGTACAAATCCTCCAGATTTAGGTTTGGAATCGCCAAGATCTATAAAGTCTCATGGCTTCGAAGTCCTCTGTGACTGCCCTAAATTCAAAACTGGATGATTGGGATTTCCAGCCTCTCCAAACTCCTTTCCTCCACCAAGGGGATGCCATGCCCTGGGCCCATGAGGGTTTTCCCAGGAGAGCTGACTGGTGTGCTGCTTTAGCTGTCTGCTTACCCCCCCAGCAATTGCTCTGTACACCCTCCACAGACAAAACTTTCTTTCCCTCCCCCATCAGGCAAATTATTCCTGCTCCTCAGTGTGAGTCACTACACAGTAAGAGCTACCACAAGCCAAATTTCTGCGTCAGCAACCTCAACATGCTGTTTTTTTTTTTTTTTTCCAAATGGGTGGGGAAATAGGAGGGAGAGAAGAAGTGGGGAACAGAACAAAGTGAGCAAACCACAAACCAGAGGGATAGCTCTGGTCTTCTACTTCCTATTGGCATGGAAGGGATTTTGATGTGTTAGGCAGCCTTCCATTTGCTACTGACTTTTGTCTCCCTTGCTCTTTATATTCTGTTTGTTCCCTTGTAGATTAAGGAGTTTATTTTTGGCTATGGTGTTAAGGCCCCAAGTGGACCCCCAGAGCCATAACAAAGGGGATTTAGGACAGGAGCCTGTTGAACATTCTCATGGACATAGGTGTAGTCTAATCCTTCAAAGTTGAAGATACTGTTGGAACAATAAACATGGCATCAAGATCCAAGGACAATGTAGGGAATTCATGACAGTAAGAGAACAGGGCAGAGTGGAAGAGCCCTTAACCCTGGTAATAATAATAATATTAGTAAATTATTATTAAAACACTGTTTTGAGACACATGCAGGTATACATACACATATATAAGGTGTTTAATATAAACCTCACAACAACACAATGAAGTAGGTAGTGATATTAATGCCACATCAAAGATGAGAAAACCAAGAGCTCTCATGCAAAACAATTGTCCCAAAGTCTCTAGGTTACTAAGCTAGAGAGTCAGAATTTGAGTCTAGGGATGTGGCACTGGAGCCCATGACCTTAGTCACTATACTGCCAATCAGACAAAGAATTAGTGCTCAAACATTAGTGGCCATTATGATTTTAGATCTGAGAGAATCCTTTGATCAATCTTTTCCTTCCACGGCAGACATTCTGACATGTAGCTCTCAGTGGAAGGGGGGAAAGATAGAAGGAAGTAAAAATATGAGATGTTGTTCATTTCCACCTGTCCCTTGCCCTATCGCTTACATTTAGGCATGTACTTAGCATTGGCTGGGACTGGCAGAGTTCAGTCTGGCAAAATTCTTGGAGGCTGGTACTACAGCTTTCAAAAGCTCCTTGGGAAAAAAAAAATGCTATCTGTGGTTGGATTTTAAAGAATAAAAATGAAGAAAAGGTCTTTGAGTGAAAGCTTCAAGCCGTCTGTGATCCTTTGTGTCTGTATCAGGGATTTGCTGCTCACAGTCTCCTTGCCTCCCACCATTCTTTTTCACATAGCAGGGTATTATAGGACCATTCATACTCTTTTTTTTTTTTTTTTTTTTTTTTGAGACGGAGTCTGGCTCTGTGGCCCAGGCTGGAGTGCAGTGGCCGGATCTCAGCTCACTGCAAGCTCCGCCTCCTGGGTTCACGCCATTCTCCTGCCTCAGCCCCCCAAGTAGCTGGGACTACAGGCGCCCGCCATCTCGCCCGGCTAGTTTTTTGTATTTTTTTAGTAGAGACGGGGTTTCACCGAGTTAGCCAGGATGGTCTCGATCTCCTGACCTCGTGATCCGCCCGTCTCGGCCTCCCAAAGTGCTGGGATTACAGGCTTGAGCCACCGCGCCCGGCCAGGACCATTCATACTCTTAAGGGACAGTATACAAATGTTGAACTTTAAAGGAAAGCTTTTGGTAAGAGACAGTGAAGGAAGCAGTGACTCACAAATGGGAATTTTCAACCAGTCAGGACATTCTGTCTGATGCATTTGACCAATGATATGGTATGGAAAGAGTCTGCAATCATCCCCATCTTCAAAATCAAAAGCTGCCTGGGGTAGCTATCATGCTTTCCACTGAAACAAAGTTCACCAACAGAAATTTTCTGGTATTGGCTACTGGACAAAATTGCAGTCATGTGTGCCCAGAATCACATTGTAGATTTACGCTATAATGAAGGACCTTTGCTTTACCAGCATAATACAGGAACTGTACTCAATATGCAGTGACAGGACAGTTCCTGGAACATAGACCGTCTACTTGCAATGAAACAATAATCATTAAAACACAGCCTCTCGAGGATGGAAAAATGGATAACTGTCCCGTATTCAAACAGCTGTAATATGATAGATTAAAGTGGGCTAACCACAAACTGGGTGAACAGAAAATTTTTTTTTTTAGTGTCACTCTGTTGCACAAATTGGAGTGCAGTGGCACAATCTCGGCTCACTGCAACCTCCAATTCCCTGGTTAAGCAATTCTCCTGCCTCAGCCTCCCAAGTAGCTGGGACTACAGGCACGCACCACCATGCCCGGCTAATTTTTGTATTTTTAGTAGAGATGGGGTTTCACTATGTTGGCCAGGCTGGTCTTGAACTCCTGACCTCATGATCCGCTTGCCTGGGCCTCCCAAAGTTCTGGGATTACAGACGTGACCCAGTGCACTGGCCAGAAAAATTCTATATATGTGTTGAGTCATGACTTCAAAACATAGACTGCAGTTGCCGGGGGAAATTGCAACAGACAGAAAGACAGAATACAAGGTATGCCATGATTAGGACTAGGGCTGCTCATTCTAAGAAAGAGCATTAAAAGGCCTGGATACTCTCGAAGAGCTTTAAGCTGAACCTATAGATCAAAGTGCAACCTTTATATACGGAGAATGGATGATATTAATGGTCATGGGCAGAGATCTACATATATAATTATATACAGATATACATTGCAACTCGAGACCAATCAGCAATTACCATAAAGAATATTAACATTTAACACATAGAGCAATACAACTGCATTGAAATGCTAATGACCACCAACTATAGATCTTCCTAACTTCAACATAGCAAAGACAAATGGAAATGTTATAAACCAGTTATAATTTTCTTTTCTTTTCTTTTCTTTCTTTTTTTTTGTTTGCTTTGTTTTGTTTTGAGACGGAGTCTCGCTCTGTCACTCAGGCTGGAGTGCCGTGGCGCAATCTCGGCGGCTCACTGCAACCTCCGCCTCCCGTGTTCAAGCAATTCTCCTGCCTCAGCCTCCCAAGTACCTGGGACTACAGGCACTTGCCACCACGCCTAGCTATTTTTTTGTTTTTTTTTGTTTTATTTTTAGTGGAGATGGAATTTCATCATGTTGGCCAGGATGGTCTCCATCTCTTGACCTTGTGATCTGTCCGCTTCGGCCTCCCAGAGTGCTGGGATTACCAGCGTGAGCCACCATGCCTGGGTAATTTTCATTTTTTAAAGAAAGACTTGTGACCAGCTTTAAAAGGAATGGAAGGCGGTAAAAAGAAAAGATAGGAGCTAAGAAGGGTTAAGCAGGGTTCTACTAGAGTGAAAGTTTGCAGGGAAAAGCTAATGTTATTCTTTAAAATCTGCATCTGCCTAAAATTTTTGGCAAAATATTTTACAAGGTTGTTATGCCAACTACCTGATCAGTTGCCCTACCTGTCCAGTCTTGCGCACCAGAGGTTCTTAACCTGGGGCTTTGGAGGATCCTTGAGGTTACATGCCGAACTCTGTGAGGGTTTCTTTGTGTTGATGAATGTGTGCACATTTTTCTATAGAGAGGAATTGTTCACCTTTTTGATATTAGCTGGGTTATCATGACATTACTTCTTATTTTTGCCTTTAGCTATGACATATTTTCCATCAGTGCAATTAAGGCATGTTTCTGACCAGAATAGTGCCTATAAAAACAATTGAAAAAACTTAGAAGATGTAAACTTAACATTCTCTAGAGTATTAGGCTGATACCTGGATCGTGTGGCTCAGTAAGAATAATTTGTCTCACTGTATGATTCCATATCATATCTAGTTAGGGAAGAAAGAAGATGAACCTACACCTAAAAATCACCTACTATGTGCCAGGCACTATCATTCATCTATTAATTCAACAAATATTTGTTGAATGTCTACTGTGTTTACATACATTATTGTATTTTCTAAGAGCCACACAATCAGCATTATTTTCCACATTTTATGGATGAAGAAACGATCATTCAGAGAGGTTCAGAGTGAGAGTAAGTAACTGCCAAAGGTCAAATAGGAAATGTTAGAATGAAGTTTTGAACTTTGGCCTTGCCTGACTCAAAGCATGAGTTACTATCCTTAACCCCATTTTACAAGTAAAAAGACAGGCCTGGGGAAGCAAAATAGGTGACTCAACATCACAAGTAACAAGGTGGTGGGAAGTACCTTGGGCTGCCCCAGGCTTCTGTTCTCCGGGTAAGACCTTCTGAGGAGCCAGCACTCACAGCCTGTATTTGAAGCTCTTCCAAGCACCCTGGCACTGCTCAAATTGCCTTTTCCAGAGCAGGCATGCCTCTATGCTCTTGTTCCCAGGGGAACTGAAACTATTAGATTACAGGCTTCTCTGGCTAAAGTGACAAATGGCTTCTCCAACCAGCCAGCTGCCTTACTGAATCTTCCAAGACAGACTTTCCTAACAGAACAAATGCAAAAAAAGTCAACTATTTGTGACACTACTGTTCGACTTCACATTTTGGCCTACCCCCAGGTTGTGACTGAGAAGTCTGACTTTTGGCTAGCTATTACTGATTTGTAATTGATCATTTCCCCTTTAGCTGCCCTGTAGAAACCTTAGTCAGTGTTTAATGTTAGTTTCTTAAATTAGGGCTGCTTTTGGTCCAAGTCATTCCTACTCACACCAGATCTATTAAAGGTTATAGGCCTTGAGATCAAAGCTCTAATGAGTAGCATGATGTTTCAAAATTGTTCATGAAAAGAAAATAAGGGCAAATGCTTCAGGCTTTCCCTGAGAATAGGTGAAATGTATGTTGCTTCAGAGATCAGACAGAAGTGTTAGCCCCCAACTTCTAGAGGCTAATGATGAAACACCTGACATGACATCACATCCTCTTAGGGTCAGAGTCACATGGCCACACCCACATCCACACTTCTACCATACCCATGGTAACAGTGGGAGCACTGATGCTCTTCTGTCCCCTACATACAATGGCACTCCTAATCCGCCCAGTGCTCGTTCTCTGTTTGTGCGGTGCTCTGGAGTCTTCTGCTTCAGTTATCCAAACAAAATTTTGGGAGAATGAAAAAAGAACTCTTCCTTTTTCACGTCTTAATATGAAATGAAAATGGTGGGAGTTGTTGAACAAGACCTACAGATAGTTTGCCTAGGGCCCTTTACCTCCGGAAGAATAACCTTGGGCTTCAGGAGAGTTCTAAATCACATGGAACCAAAGGGGCAGTAGTTAGACATTTCCTGGGCTGAAGACACCATTGACACTTTCTGGAATTTTGGCCAGTTACAATTTCATTACATCACCATAAGAATACCTTACCTACTCTACCATAAACTTTTAGACTCTACGATTTCTCAGAATCATCACTACCTTCACAGAACCGTTGGGTATACTTCAGGCTTCCTTGGAAACCTGAACAATCCAAGTTCATCCCTTGCTAAGATGACAACCTTGAAAAACCCAGATTCATCTATTTCCAGAAGCCTATTGTACCAGAAAGTCACGCTCTGGATGTGGTGAGGGCTTTTGCTTTTCCAGTGATTACAAATTCCAACCTCCTCTACCCCAGCCCTCATGGTTATCATCATTACTCAAAGTAGCTGGTTGACAAATCCATATGCATATCATTTGACCAGGCGCTTGCTTTTAAAATTAAGCGTTTCCAAAACTCATGTGAACCATGACCTCCAATGTGCCCGTGTCAGGAGGTGGGGTGTAGTGGGAGGTGTTTGGGTCACCAGGGAATATCTTTTATGAATAACTTGGTGGTGTTCTCTTGATAGTGAGTGAGTAAGTTTTCACTCCAATGAGACTTCATTAGTTCTCATGGAAATGAATTAGTTCCCAGGAACATGGGTTTTAATAATACCAGGACATTCCTTTAGTTTTATCTCTTTGCATGAGTCCACTTCCCCTTTGACTTTCCCTGAGATGGTTTGACCTACAATGTGGCCCTCACCAGCAGCTGAGCAAATGCCAGAACCATGCTTCTTGTACTTTGCAGCCTGCAGAACCTTGAGCTAAATAAACATCTTTTAAAAATAATAATAATAATAAAATGGTGTTTGGACAACTTTAAGGAAAATTGAAACCCAAAGTCAGTCTATACTTCTCCAGAGCTATGTTTACTGCAGAGACAGTAGGGGATGTGGTGGGGGTGGGATTAATAATATGATACTTTGAATCTTCTGGAGATTTCTTCAGCATCTCTGAGGGACTTCACTTAG